>NC_135451.1:2677500-3317500 GCF_051991255.1 Vanacampus margaritifer
ATTCTGTCTGTGTGCTCTGGTTGTTGAATTATTAAGCCCCAAGGAAAATTTAGCAAAGAGAGTAAAATGAATCCTCTTTTGCCAAAAAATATGCATTCAGGAATCCCACATGTGGGAAAGTTGCCCTGTGAAGGAATGAACGTAAAGACCCTGCTTCACAAAACTGTGATCTCAAATGAAGGCGGAAAGGTGGCAAACTTTGGATTTAGGGTCAAATGGTTTTGCTTTCTTCTTGTCACATTACATGAGTGACAGCCTGTGTTAAAAGCTATGAGTCTTCTGTTTGTATCCTGGGGTGAAAAGGTCTTTAAAAAAAGAAAGTGTGGTCCACTTGACAGGTTGTCTCTATGGTCTAATTCATGGAGGATGGCTGGTGTTTGAAAGAAGGGTGTTAAGGCCACAGCAGGACAGGCATGGTGGTGAGGGAGCACTGGGCACCAGAGCTTAGACGCTCAGGGCGACTTCCTTTTGTAAGTGGCACCATTAAAATATTTAAGAGGCCTGTCCAGATAACATGCTGCCGCCCAGCGTGACTCCTCCGACACGCAACGACCGTGTGTGTCACTGTGAGAAGTGCACACATACATACGCGCTTCATGCTGACAGGACAGTGCCAAGAGGCGTCGAGTGTCCAGCAGACCCGTGGCTGGCGATCCATTTCACGCTGACTGGCGTCGGGAGCATTAAGGCATTTTTTTCTGTCATGAGGGGCCATGTCACTGAAAGGCTATACATCAGTCTGTATTGCTGTCGCGTGTGTGCCTTCCTGAAGCACACATACACGGTCTGTACTTCTCGACAAACAGATTAATTGCTTTTTGAGTCACAGAAATAAAGCAAAGACTTTTAAACTGACTAGAGCCTCATACTCGAATTCAGTCATATACCACTTGAGTCAAACAAAACTTCTTCATGAGATCACCTGAAACTGATAACTCACCATGAATTAAGGGCTATTCTCTCATGAAAGGTTTTTAATTATTTTTTTAACAAATCCAATAAAGGTAATTTAATCAGAATACTATGCTTATGACAACATGCATGTTTGAAGGTCCATCAAAAAAGGGTGTCTACTGTTTCATTAATCAGCAGTTCCTAATTTCCCTTGCGCCACAGACCGGGCGAGCCAGTTTATCAAGTACTATAATCTCAGGACTACAATTTTTTTTAACGTAAAAGTCACAATAGACCTTTTGCGCGTGACGTCCCTGCCTTCATGGGAACACCCCCTCCAAGAAACTGGACGGCAAAATAACCACTTGCATCTATTGAAACTGTATGTAATCGGTTATCTTCTAAAATGGTCATATCTTTCTGTGCAGTAGCTTGTAGTAATAGACAAAACTTGTCTTATTATCACATACCTGCTGATGAAGACAGAAGACTGCGATGGATAGCAAGTGAAAGAACCGGCAGCCCTCAAGTATTCATGGATTTGCAGCGATCATTTTTTACGTTTTTATATGTTTAGAAATGCCCAACATGTGGCAAGCTACATTAGTGGCAGCGGTAGGATTTGTGCCCTGGCATTTGGAACTACTTTCTCTTTGGACAAGGTTAGACCCTAACACCCCCTCAAGCCCATTCACTTTAACGCTTCACTCTTTGCAAGCGGCCAGTCTTGGTCAAATATTTCATCATCTAAGCCTCCCACTAACTTACGCAAATGACTGAAATGAAGATTCAAAATGAGTGCAAACTCTGACAGTTTAATTGGTCCACCGTCACGGGTTAGGTAATTTCATTGTGAGGACTGACCCATAGTATTAATATGTGAAAAATGTACTACATTTTGACAAAATAGGTTTTGGTTCTACGGCAAAAACTTGATGTTTCACTTCCTGGGGTGCTTAACTTAAATACAGCCTCTGGAGCATGTAAGAGGAAAGGTGCGGACGACCAGATTCGGCAGTTCAGGCACACATTTGAGGATTTCGCTACTCTCTGCGCACATCACAAAGGTGAGGAAACGACAGGATGGGAAAATACAGGCTTTTTAAAAAAATTTTTTTTTACTTAATCACATATGAGAATATGGCCCTAAAAGATTAATTCTGGACAGCTATCTTGCTTTGTTCTTGGCTTTGTGTGTGTTTTATACATCACTTATTTAGAAAAAAAACAAAAAAAAGCAAACACTCAAAGATGACACACATCTAGGCCCCAGCATACCTCACTGTTTAAATTTTAATAAAGACGGTGGTTACCTTCTTTTAATGCCTGTGCGATTGTTAAAAACGCTAAAAAAATTGAATCCTGTCATTCATTCCTGGTTTATTTTCATTGTACTGTTAGCTTTTTGTTTTTTAACAGTTGTACATTACACCAAAAATGTCTGAAAAAATAATCAAGGTATGATGATGAAGGTAGTTTGACACTGAATAAAAATGTATATTTCCAATATTTGTGCATACCGCAAGAATATGTTGTCTGGCAACAAGAGGGCATGCTCAGTGCTTTCTGTTTTTCCAATAGATTTTTGTAAATTTACAGCATAGAACTGTTTTTTTTGTATAATATTAAATGTAATGATGACTCTGCTACTGTGTTATACTGTGGGTTTGTGATACACTAAGGCTTTCCAACTCAAGTAAAAATTTGAGTTACATAGCCACTATAGGAGCGGATTGAGTAGCCCCTGCAAAAGGACAAGTCTACATCACCAATGGATACATTTTTACACTTCTGGAGCACCTACCATTAGTATAGTTCTGCTTTCGTCCTTGCTACAGACGTCCAGCTTGCTCACTCTGTACTCGAGCCACTGATGCACCACTGCTCTGTCCTCTGCGGCGTCCCCCAGCAGCTCAGGACGCTTGGCTTCTTTCACCAGGTGGCGGGCGATGGTCACCAGGCCCACCAGGGGAGGACCATTGTTATTCTGGAGCACAGGGACCTGGAAGAAAGTAGGTCAATTAATTGTCTCCATTTTTTTTTTAAAGGTCCAACTTTTCCGCTCAATATCACTACTTCTAACCACAGTGCAGTTTACTGTTTTCTTTTTATTAATTTTTTCGAAATCGTCAAACATAATGATAAAAATTTAGGTGATCACATCCACTATACAGCGTTATTACCAATATAACCAGTCATTGGCTGGTTCACAGTGATAGCCCACCCGACAAGCATGTATGCTTTCCATTGTGCGCTCAAAGGAAACACCTGGCGATGTGCATCTAGTATATTTGCCATGTCAAATTAATTAAAAATGTCAAATGTTAAAGCTTGACGTGTCTTATAGAACAGCATAGTATAGTGACCAGACACATGGCTAACTTATTAGCATTATCTTCCACTCCGCGGCGTATAACATGTTACCTTTCAAATAAAAGGACGCTTTTAAATGCCATACCCATGCGCGGTTTTGTCACCTTTTTGTCCCCTCGGGTACTGTACTTGTTGGGCTTTTTCAGTCCTAAATATTTCTCGAGCGATGCTAGCTCCCGTAACGCCATGGTTGTTCACAATGGATGACGTCATCTGCGTACCACCCGATTGGCTGTTTCCTCTGTGAGCCCGCCTTCCAGCCTTTGAATGCTTGTTGATTTGACCAATTGCAAAACAAGACGAAGCCTGTCGTTTTATTGCATCAGAGAGAGAGAGAGAGAGAGAGAGAGAGAGACAGACAGACAGACAGACAGACAGAGAGAGAGAGAGAGAGAGAGAGAGAGAGAGAGAGAGAGACAGACAGAGCGAGAGAGAGAGAGAGAGACAGACAGACAGACAGACAGAGCGAGAGAGAGAGAGAGAGAGAGAGAGAGAGAGAGAAAGCATAATTACATTTTTAAACATACGTACCTATTGACCATTTGCATCGACGTCACGTGATCACGTGACTGCCATCATTTCATTTCATGAATATGATTCCAGCCGGCTCCAGAGTGAAAAACTCCAAGCACAAAGACGAAATCCCCCATTATTAAACAGTTAAATGCACTTAATAGTTTTGAAGAAGCTACATTTTAAAACTAAGATGTGTGTACGTGCAGTTGGACTGGACACTAACTATTTGGCTCCTTAATGTGATTTGAAACACGAAATTCGACACCTCTGTTATTAAAGTGTAAGTTTACTAGTAAAATTTATGAACATTTATCTACTAACCTTGCAAAAAATTTGCGCTGCAAGTCCGTGAATACTTTGTGGGCTACCAGTCCTTTCTGTTGATTGCTGCTGTCCATCAACTGACGTCTTTTGTTTTTATCAGTAGGTATGCGATAAAAAAAGCAATTTTTGGTTTACTCCCTTCTCTATCTGTACAACCGACCGCACAGCAACATATGACCATTTTATGAGATCATTGATCAGATGAAGGACTTTGCGCTGTACAAGATTCAATGGTTACAATACAGGCAAGTGGTTAATTTGCCGTCCAGCGTCCCGTGCAAAAGGTCAATATGTACTTATTTCCTATTCTCTTGTTTTCATCCAGTGATAAGAGAATGATGATAGGCACGTTTTAAATGTATTGATTTTTATTTTATTTTTGTCTTTTCTTTTTTTAAATTTTTAAATTTGTTGTCTTTTTTTTTTTTTAGAGCTCAGTATTGTTCATTCGGTAATTTTACCGATTTGACATGTCATCATCATTGCTCTCTCTTTTTTATTTATTTATTTTTTAATTATATATTTTTTAAATTAATTTTTATTTTGTATGTGGGTGAGTACGTGTATGTGCATGTGCGTGTGTGCGTGCGTGAGTGTGTATTCATTAGTTCACCTATTGATTTTTATTTTCAACTGGAGTCAGAAGCTGTTTTAGATTTTTCCGAGAAGATTAAAGAGTTCTGCCACATTTGAATATTTTTGAGACATTACAGATGTCATTGTTGCTATATACTGTACAGTAAAATTGGGATGTAACAATATCCAAACATCATTAAACGATGTTATCACGATATTGTGGTGAGGTTGGTAATATATAAAAAGTTCTCAATAAAAGAAAGAGCTCATTAAAAAACACAATATTGTGCTTTTGTACATAACAGCAATGCATATAAACAACCTACAATCTCTAATAACACTTAATATTGAAGCACTTACTTGTTAAAGCACGCACGAGTTCCTCCACAGATTGACTCGCTTCACAAGCTTATTACGTTCCCCATCATCTGACCATTAACATGAATTTTAAACAGAATGGCCAAAACATGCCTTGTAAAAATTAAACTGCACTAAATAACTGCAGAAATGGAAATCAACCTGACTTTTTTAACAGATGTGCTGCTTTTAATATCGTGACATGACGACGACGATATTGTGGCAGTTTTAATATCGTGATTTCACGATATTGCCGTTATCGTTACATCCCTAAAACGAATAATTTAGGTCATGCAGCTCAGAAATTACCCATAGTTGGGTTCGGTTAGGTTCGATTTTACATTGTTAAATATGCACATACAGAGATGGGCACCTTAAGTGATGCAAAGGGCCACAATTTTGCATAAAAGACCTAACCTTAATCTACAAAGGGTTTGATCTATCAAAATAAAAACACATACTGTGATTTCTTTTCTCAGTGCAAAAGGCTCCAATGCATAAAAAGTTACCATCCAAAGGATGGCACAGAACCGCTGAACAGCAAGGAGAATTTTGGTATGTGCAAAAATTTGGCATGTTGAAAATCATTTATAAGATGAATTGAATAAATAGAATGATTACATTTTCAAATGGGAATTATCTTAATCTGTTATTTTGAATATGCTGATGGACAAGCTAAATGAGTATCGAGAAAAATTCCTCAATTGGAATGAATAGGGTATTTTTTGGTGAAAAATATAGAATTATGGGAAAACTGCATTTTTTTTAAATCTAGAAATTGAAGCGCCCGTGGCGGGAATTTCTGGAATATGTTGAAATTGGAATGATGTGAATCGGATGAATTAAGTGGAAGGAGAAGTGCGTCAAAATAGTAGGAGGAATAATAAATAAAAATAGGAAGGCCTTCAACCTACACATAAATAGCATCTTAAAAATATTGAAAGCGCCCCCCTGACCATGGCACAACTCCATGGACGCACGATCGGTCAAAGAAGGCGGTCTCCAAGTGCCCACTCCACAACGGCCAATTTTACATCATCCGCAAGTGGATGCATATCGATCGCCTGCATCTACATGCCACGTATTGTAACCACACCTCTATGTGCTTCCATTGGATGGCAAATAATTTGAATTTGTCCTGCTTGACACCCATTTTACACTGTCTAACTCTGACCAGTGACCACAAACTCAACCTTTCAGTTTGCTGGCATAATTCTATACAGAATCTTATAATCTTTCGACATCTCCAAGGATGGTGAACTGATCAAAAAAGAGTTTAGACTAGACTAGCATGTCTGTTTTCATTGAAGTTCGTTGCAATGATTTGTGGTCAAAAGGAATCAAAGATGACAGTGAGGAGGGTCCAGAGTTTCATTCTTGAGTCCTGCAGCACAGTTGACTTGCTCTGTCTGTCTGCGTCTGCTGTGTGACCCGGTGCGTGTCATGTCTGGGTACATTTGCAACACGCCTCTATGATGTTCCCATAATGAAATGTCACCTGTCAGACAAGAGTGGCCTCATTAACCATGTAGTCTCCAGGTGTGTGTGTGTGTGTTCGTGTGTGTTTGTGCATACGGGAGAGTGACAGCAAGACAGAGGTGACAAGCGTTGTTTTCATCTTGACTTGATCTGCATTGGTAACATCGTACCTGAATCTAATGTTTGAGGTCAGACTGCACGAGATACAAAAAATAGTGCATGTATGTAGCTTGTTGTTTGTTGTTCTACATAAAAAGAAAATATTTAGACATAGTCATTTTAGCATTTCTGTACTTGAGGTAGAAACAACTGAATAGCTCGCTATGTGAATTTGTTCAATTTAGCAATTACTGAGCGGTTGATATTAGACCCCTTCTAATACATTTAGGAGGGAAAACTAAAAATACTACCAAGTTGTTTTAACATGACGACCACAGCCGTGTAGTGCCTCACAGTTCTGAGGTTTAGAGTTAAAATCTAGGCTCCGGACATATAGAGTTGGCTTTCCTTGTGCTTCTTCCCACATCCCTAAAACTAGCATGTTCGATTCAATGAAGACTCTAAATAAGTTGTCATAAACATTGTAGCCCCCAAGGACCACACGAGTAGCCTGGGGGTCTGTTCTAAAAATAGCTACATAAAATCTAAACAAATAAATAGTATTATAAGTAAACACAGCAATATACAAGTGATGAGACATTGTGACTTCCTAGGAATTTTGTAGATGTGATGATTTGAAAGGGAAAATACTTGCAGGATAAATACAAATCGTGTTATTTTGATTTGTATTATATATATATATATATATCTGTTATCCAATCAGTGCTGATAATTATTGAGACTTCATTAACATGATCACTGTCTGCCTAAAGATGAATATACAAGCTTGCTATTTTTGTTTCATGTAGTCAATTTGTCTGATACTCACCAGCATTTTTCTCCAAAATCAAAATTTAGATTTTGCCAGTTTTTTTATCTGATAAACCAGGGCCCCACTTTGGACGACTTGTCAGGCTTCCCCGTTCTGTCTCCCTCTGTTGGTCATTGCTATTTATGTCTCTTGGATGGGTTGTAAGTACTGTATTTCATTTTTGTTTCATCTTTTGATACAATGACAATAAAGCTATTCGGATTGTATTCTGATCAATTGAACACACAGGCCACTCCATCACGTTAAGATCAGGAAGGGTTGTATATGTTCCACACTGAGCCACATGTACGCATTCTTTCAAACCACCCAGTGAGACATTGCATCACACACAGGGAATATGCTCATGTTACATTTCAGCAAATGAAACAGGCGACCAAAATCCTTTTTTGAGTGTAGTTAGTAAGTAAACAATCATTCTTTTGTGAAAAAAAACTCAATAAATGTGATAAAATAGCAAGAAAGCGGGAATACTGTTTGGCCACTCCCATGCAGATATTTCTTTTTTCACTGTATCTACACACTACTAATATAAATGAACAGATGATGTTTTTAAACCCAATTTGTTAAGAAACTCTATCCTAGTAAACAGATTAATTATAGAAATGAGCACAGAGACTATCATAAATGATTAGATGCCATACAACAAGGCAAGGCTAATCCGCCCGTGTTTTTTTCCCTTCCTTTTTTGTGCTTTATTTGCTGGCCACAATACGTCACACACTTTTACCCTGCCAGGCCTTCCATAAGTGCACGCCTGCAGCATTCAAGTACATCTCCTTTAACTAAATGCCTCCGAGCTGCCACATCCTGTCTGTACTCAGGCGGACTGAGGACAACGATCCCCAGTGCCCGCGACTAACTGTAGCCTGTGGGAGTTTTGACGACGGCGATACACAATACAGGGGTCACATTAGTAGGAAAATCTACAGCAAGGGTCACTCAGACCGCCGTGGGGCTTCCCAGAGCAGGCATAGCCATAAACACAGCCCTCAGTCCTACTAGATATGTCCTCCTTTTTCCTGGTCTAGAGCTTACAATATGCTGTTAATGCTAATTTTTCATCTCTGTTGACACACAGCCATTGCCCCGCATGTCTTGTCGGTTACCTTTTATGACCTGGGAAACATCTTTGACTGAAAAGTGTAGTTTAGATCCAGTAGGGGCAGAGGGCAGTCTGACATGTTGACAATGACACTGTTGATCTGGATTGCTAAAATTGCATACAGTACAGGCGCTGGGTCACAAGTACACCAGCATGAAGATTTGGACATTATTTATTTCACTTTCATTGCATCCATCCATCCATTTTTCTTTTATCCTGGGTCCGATAGCAGCTTTAGCAGCGAAGCTCAGACTTCCCTCTCCCTTGCCACTTCGTCCAAAACCTCCCAAGGCATTCCCAGACTAACCGCAACACGTAACCTCTCCGGTGTGTCCTAGGTTGTGCCCAAGGCCTCCTGATGGTGGAATGTGCCTGGAACACCTCACCAGGGAAGCATCCTAACTAGATGCCTGAGCCACCTCATCTGGCTCCTCTCAGTGGAGGAGCAGTGGTTTATTGACTCTAATCCCGTCCTGGATAACCGATCTTCACACTCTTTCAGAGTCCGGACACCCTGCAGAAGAAACTAATTTTGGCTGCTTGTATCCGAGATCTTGTTCTTTCAGTCACAATCCACGCTACAGCTCAGAACATAGGTGAGGGTAGGCTGAGCTCCCTTTTCACCACAACGGACCGATACAGACGCCACATCACTGCAGAATGCTATAATCCAAATTTTGCTAAATGGGTTTCATTTACAACAAACAGTTTTTCATACAGTATTTCAATGTCAAGAATTTGAGCCAAATATTTTTAATGTGATATTTTCAACGCACAATTCCACCCACACCCCCCTACTCCTTATTTCCATACCTTTTTTTTTTCCGGAAAGGGTACAAACCACCAAAGTACATTTTTAAAAGGTCAAGTGTGACATGTATTTTTTTCTTCAACCCTCCAACCCACAGGTGTTTATTTACAGTCACATGGAACAAAATACACTGTCTTGTCATCTGGAATTAAACGATTTTCAGTCTGTGATCAATTATGGTGTTTGGAATTTTTAACAAACTAGCCAATTAATTACATGGTGTCTATTTTACCTATTTTATTTTACAAAGTTTAAGCAACTTACACAATATAAAACATGATTTTATTCTCATATAAAATGTTGAGAATTTTTATTGTCATTATTATGATGATGATGATTTTTTATTTTTTTTACCGTTTGTCTGAATATTAGAAAAAAAAAACATATTTAACTTAACTTTATTTATGTATTTCTACCATCAAAAACAATTTCAATTCAACTTTGTTCTAGGAAAAATATAACTTTATTATTCTAATATTTGGACTTTATTCTTCCAAAAATATTTCCTTTTGTTCTCGTATAATTACAATTCATTGTTGATTTTATTCTTGTAAAATTTGACAATTTTCTGGGAAAATGCACTTAAGTTCTCATTTGTGTAATAGGTAAGCTACAACTTTATTCTTGAAAAAATGTTTTCACCTACTACATTTCCCCCCGCAAAATCTACAGTTTTATCATCAGGAATTTTTGATTTTACTCTCTTAAAATGTTTACTTTACAAGGCCAGAATCTTAGGATAAGCCTATACAGCTTTATTTTTTGTAATATGATGACTTTGACTGTTCTCATACTTAAACTTACCTTATTATCATCATATATTACTTTGTTCTAGTAAGATGTCTAATAACATGACATTTTTGTTAGGTACTTTATTTTCATAGTCCTGTCGTCTTCTTTCTCTCTCACTGTGGTTACAAAAACTCCAATGATCTCCAAGACATGAAGGCAGACTTCTAGTAAGTCACTTATGACAGGTGGTGGTCCATGCTGCTGTTTGGCCTTTCACCTCTTGGTTCTTATATAGAGGAAGAGCCAGAGAATGTTGGAAATCTCAGGTCTTCCTAATGGAAACAGTGACGGGACTGTTGGAAGCAACCAGTTCCCGTTTCTCTTATGCAGAAACAAGCCCCCAAAGGCTAAAAACAACAAGCCGGTCCAACCTCCCCAGCCTCTTCCCATCATCAGACAAACTCTCATGCAAATGAGTGTTTACAAGGGGGTGTGGATGAGCCAGTGACAGGGGTGGAGTGATGACATTTTTGTGGCATTTCATTTCTTTCCCTTAACGTTTGTGACACAAGATTAACATTGGAAGAGATGCTCACAAGTGTGCGCGTGCGTATGTGTGTGTGGCTGATCAGGAAGAGGCCCCAGAGACAAACAAACGAGCGATAAAAGGCAGTTTCTCTATTTCCTCCTCATGCGCTTCCATGCCAAGTCAGGAGGCCGTGGGACACGCTGGGAGACACGGTACCAGCTAACCGTAACAACAAATTCAGTGACTGCCTCCTAGCCAAGCAGCAGCAGTCACTTAAGACTATTAATTACCGCTCGGAATATCCTCCTCCTTTACCCACAGTCATCCGTGTCCCCCACAGACAAACAACCTCGGTGGGAGGATCTTGATTATGATAGCTTCTGAAAAGTCAGATTGTCTTTTATTGGAGTTGCCCACTGGCCATGCAGGTTCCTCCAGCTTTCACGCTCATTTTGTCTCTCTTGTCCATGATTCAGAAGAAAACTCGGAGGAAGCAGTTACACAGGCCCAAGTGGGATGCTCCCGAACCCGTGTGTGAGGTTTGGACCCACGTGAGGCAGAAACACACACACACACACACACACACACACACACACACACACACACACACACACACACACACACACACTCTAACCTAAGTTTGTTTTACTATCTTTGTGGGGCCATCTCATTGACATAATGTATTTTCTAGCCCCTTCCCCTAACCGCAACCATAAAAAATGATTGCCTAACCCTAATCCTTACCCTAACCTCAACCATAACCCAATTTCAAACCTAAACTCTAAAACCAAGTCTTGACCCTCAAAAAGAGGTCTAAACCTAGCAAAATGGCCCCACATGGACGGGTGAGCCCCACAACTCTGTGAAATCCCAAAATGTTGGCCCCACGATGTAACACACACACGCACGCACGCACACACGCACACACACACACACACACACACACACACACACTTTTTAACCTCAGATGCATGGGCACAGCACTTCTGACGCCAATTGCTGCTTTGTCATTCACCAGCAGGGGGCAGTGTGGGTCTTTCAAAGAAATGACATCTGAGCTGCCTCTCTTTACAGCACGGTTGCACGTAAACGAAACTCTCACATGGCTTTGCCTGGTAGGAAAAATAAATAAATAAATAAATAAATTACGATTTAACCAACAATATGAACTGTGGCCTTTAAAAAAGTGATACAACACTTTATATCGTAGAAATCCTGTATTTTAAAATAAATATCAAATCTACATATGAAACTGTTGTTCTCACTTGTTATCTTTAGGGTCACAGGTGAGCTGGAGCTCACTTTGGGCGAGGAGCTGACTCACATAAGCACAGGGATGAACAAAAACTGAGGGTCAGAGTCAAGATTCAAACGCAGAATCAGTATAAAACAAAAACAAGAGAGTCATTTTAAAAAAAGAAAGAAAGAAAATAAAGAAAAACTTCACCTCTCTGTATGGTGTAGAGCAATTGCACACATTTACAATGGCAAACAACCACAATTAAAAATATAAAATCTAACAATACAAAAATAAAAACATAAATCAAATTAGTACCTCTCTGATTTTAAGACCGAATAACAAAAACCTGTAATTAACAAGATGTCCCAATTCTATAACAATATTTTTGTTTTTTTTAATAAGTCAGAATTGTGCTTTCTAAATAATAACCTGTAAAATAATTTTATTTTAAATAAAACTATTTGAATCTTAATTAATTAATGCTTGTATAGACTTGATTCTCAAGTCTATACAAGCATTAATGTGAGCGTGGGTTAAGTTGAGGGCCTCTGAGGATCTTATCAAATTATTCTAATTGGATTACACTTTTTTTAACCATAACATTGCAACTGTTTTTTTGTTTTGTTTGTTTTTTAGTAGTTATGTTATATTTTTCTCATATATCTTTTTTTTATTTTCAGAAAACACCTCATCTATTTTTTTTTTTTAAATACGGTTTATCCTGCTCAGGGTTGCAAGGAGCTGGAGCCTATCACAGCTGACTTCATGTAAAAGGCGGACTAGACATGGTTGATGCATCACAGGCTACATACTATATAGAGAGACCATTTACACCCATATTCACAACCAGGAGCCTTGATCTAGGGGAAAAAATTGGCAGACTTTCTGGTTTCGTATAGATCACCCATTCATAAAAAATAAATAAAAATAAAATACATAAAAAAATATTTTGGCGTGACTCCCCTGTTCACACCTTTACTGAGTGGGAAATGAGCATAGTCAAGTGTACCTAATGTTTTGTCCATGCTTTTAAAAAGTTCAACATGTTAAAACAAGAGCATTTTGGGGCCTTTTAGATCCCTCCTGATGCTCTGTCTTCATGGCTTTGAGCCATTAGTTTGATTCACTACCTCTGGAGAGGAGAAGCGAAAGCTCAGGCTTGCACTTGTTTCTCCTATGACTACTATACAGTATATCCCTTTAGCTTGGCGCTTTATGACCTGGAGAGTGTAAGCAGGATGCGTGTGTGTGTACGTGGACTGGGGGCGGGCTAAGGCTCAATAGATATGGTGAGCTTCACTCGGTTATTTGTCCCTCTTCCCCTCTCTGAGAGTAAGGAATCATGGTCCGCATGACAGGTCGCCGCCGCCCGTCAGGGGTGATCTATATGAGACCCTCTTTATTGGCAATTTCAACCCAGGGACAGATGAGACTATAGCCGGCCGGCTAGCCAGCCAGCCAGGCCGCGTTATGATAAAAGTGCAGAGGACTCACCTGTGACGCTCACATTGAAGGCTAGAGAAATAATGCATCAAAGGTTATATGTGCAGCTATGCACTGTGTGTTCATGTATATGTGTTTGTGGTATATGCTCTATAATGTATGGCTGCTATCACACCCGTAGGTCTTTTTTCCATTTGGAGGGAATCATCAAGCTGATTGCATTTGGATGGTTCAGCTACTTGACATATTTGGGAAATGTGGGCTAAATAATTCAACCCGTGTACCAGTCAAAAATTTGTTCATGACAAAGCTTGTGGCGTACTTGGAGGAGCTTGCTCGAATCAATAAAGAAAACAATAAAATGCTCTCCAATTAGATGGCAGAATGTAATGAATGAATGCAATGAATGTATTACTGAACAAAAGTCAATTGTAAGTATTGAGGCAAGACCATCATTACTTCAGTACGTACTTTCTGTGACAACATCGGAGCCATATAAAAGTCTTACTTCTACCACGGTGAAAGCATTGAAGCACATTCTAAAACTTGCATGTAACAATGACTGCAATAAAAGATTAAAGAAAACAAAAAGTATTAGAACTTGACTTTAACATTCCGCTTGATCGAGACAGAACTCCATTCTTTCCCACGTTCTGTTATGCACATTCAGCCATCTCTCCCAAGACTGCAGAACACATTTCCCATTTTTCAAAGTCTTGAACGGCACGAGGCAAATCATTGGCAACTAGCATGACAACACTGAAGCTGTGAGGAGACAATATATCCCCAGGCCATTGCTCCATGCAACGTGCGGCTGAATACAAGCCTGCAAAGTAACCAACACCATGAAATAGCCCTGTAATGAACAATTGCTATCCTATAAAAAGGCCCCTTCATTCAGGACCAGTCATTAGACACGTCCCTCTCTTCGCTCCAAATCAATTAATAACAGTCTGCAGATGCATTGATCACTGGTTTGCTTTCATGTGTCTGCATGCAGAAGCACTGTGCAACTTTTGGAGCTCATTCACTATATTTGAGACAGCCAACGTGAAGAGTGTGACAGTACAATAGCAGTTCAGCAAGAAAGGCGAAAAGAATTACACCAGCTCATCTACGCTGGGTTAGGGTTGTCTCACATGCCAAAATATTAGGTACAGTTGCAGTGAGAGCTGTACCTACAGTACACTCATCACGGACATGAAAATTTTATTTTTCAGGGTGGAATAAAAATAGAATGTACTGTACATCTTCAATGAGTTTTCAAAGCAGGAATTCATTTTCTTTTCTTTTGGATATTCTTGTCATGATCCATGTTTGTTTAGATTTGTATTTGGTTTTGCTTTAATTTTGGATGAGGACCCACTTCCCTGACGTCTTGCTGTGCTTCAATTTCTTCAATGGACTTTCGCACTATTCTAGTTAATAATGTTTAGTATCACAAACTAGGTACATTTTTGCCCATTCGGCATCCTTTGCAGCCTGATCATCCTGGAAGGGGGATTATTACCACATCCCTTTTCAAGGTTTCTCATTTTTTGCCTTTTTTTTTTTTTTAGTTTTTCCTTGCCTTCTTGTGGTTCGATTAGGGGATGTCGTTGACATTTGTCAACTGCGAGCACTGCAAGTCTTACTTTCTCTCTTGTTGCTTTCATTTGATGTGTAATATTGTTTGTATATTTGTTGGAATTATTTTCCTCCTTTGACTGACATTTCTGAACACTTGGGGTGTCAGGATCAAAGAAAAGTGTTTATCTTGGGAATTAAAGGCTAAAAGAGGTCTAGCTTCTTGATAGTCACTCCCCAATGTGTGTGTGTGTGTGTGTGTGTGTGTGTGTGTGTGCAAACGCACACAGGTGAAGTTAAGTACTAAGAGTAAGTGAGAGACAGGCTCGGTTATTACTTAAATGGTCTATTATACAGGCTGATATGTTTTGCCCAATCACCATTGCCCATCGTCCTAATCCTGAATTGGTGAACTTTCCCCCCAGGTGTCTCCAGGCTTGCTGGTGGCGCAGAGTTCTGCCATTGTGAATCTCCCTCTTAATAAAGTAATTTGATTTTAACAATGCACAGAGAGAGAGAGAGAAAGTGGCAACTGTACATTACTGAAGTGCTCTGTTCCCAGACAATCTCGACCATCTACCTGGGGGCAACCTGCCGGTGCTGCCGGCTAAATGCATAGTCCATCAAAACATCACCAGACTGAAAAGTCAAGTCGCTTTCTCTCTCCTCTCCCACCACCTCCGACCCATAACCTATTTATCTTGAGATAACGTTGTCAGATTGTCAAGCAAACTCTCCGGTGGGAGCTGAGCCCAAAGCTTATTACTAGGAGAATAAACACAGGCCGAGACTGGTCACCACTAAACAAATAGTCCTTCCGAGCTCCCCGCTGTTTTGAAAGGGTTAGTGGGCTTATCCGCCAAGTAAACAGCACGACACACCTAATAATGTTGTAGAAATGGCTATTCACAGTTAGCACTGGCAGCAACATTGGGTACACATGCTGATGAAATTCAAATCAAAAGTTGTTGCCAAAATTTTGACCTAAAAGTTTGTTACCTCTGTATATGGGTTCGAGCTCCAGAATTGTCACGGTCCTGTGCTAATTCCTGTTCCATCAATTGTAACTCTCACAGTATAACTAGAGAGATTGCTTAATAATAACAATAATAATAACAATAATAATAATAATTATTATTATTATTTAAATATGTAGGAGGACTAAATTATTAGAAACAGTGCTACACGAAAGTGAAAAATGAAAATGATTGTGTTATGAGGAAGGCCAAATATTTTACTCAATCATAATCAAATGTGTATATTGCTTTTCTCAATTTTAAAAAGATACTTAAGTACACATAAAATGAGAAGAAAGAAACACCACCTTGACTCCCGGCTCTCCCTCTGCAGAAGGAGGAGCTTCTAGGCTAGTTAGCTACGTGCCTCAAAAAGGCGCCATTCCGGCCAGGGAGTGCTAACTAATCTATACTGATTGAAATTGGGTTATGAGAACTTGCAAGTCAAAGTGTTGGCCAGATGTTGTTTTTTAATCACCATTTTTCTTGAAATTAGCAAGCACCCATGTGTATTACCACCACATCACAAAATCACCATTCCAAAAGTATTTTTTTCCTCTGTACTCATGTTTTTCAGGTGCCTGCCACAATTTGCTGGTATCCAGGCTCAAAAGTAAAGTTATCTGCATATTTGTAAGATTGGGATTTCGTATTCAGACTAATTTTCTTGTGTAAAAAGAAGCGCTTTTACTTTGCTAGCAGTTTCAGCTGTCTTAATTGTTACTGCTCACAAAGCACCATGACTGTCCATATGTGGATTGTCACTTAACAGGTCGGTGTGGGGAACAAGGAAACAATTGTGAATAAAAACAAACATGTTTTACCTAATGTCGTGTTTTGTATAAAAGTGGGTTCAACAAGAAGAATTTTCCAAAACAAGTATCATTTCATTAATTATCTTGCCTCGGACACCCTCAGTAAACAACTGAGATGATCAGCGCAAACCCGAGATATTTATTTCTCCTTCATTTTTGTGATGTCATACGAGACAGCTTGGTCTCACATCAGGCCACACCTCGCTAGGTCACAGGCTATATTTTGGAACGGTTGCCTCTTATATGAGACCTAGCCATCTGAGAATTGGGTAACCCCTTTGTTCTTGTGAACACACACAACCAAATGCTACAGAGTGAAACAAGGGCTAAGTGGTAGAATTGGGATTGGCCCTTTAAATGTATTAGTCGCCTGAAGCCATTTGCCCGTAATAATCCATCCATCCATTTTCTTAACCACTTGTCCTCATAAGGGTCGCAGGGGGTTGCTGGAGGCTAACCCAGCTGGCTTCGGGCAGTAGGCGGGGTACACTCTGAACTGGTTGCCAGCCAATCACAGGGTACACAGAGACGAACAACCATCCCCACTCACAATCACACCTATGGACAATTTGGAATGGTCAATTAACCTGACACGCATGTCTTTGGAACGTGGGAGGAAACCGGAGTACCCGGAGAAAGCCCACGCAAGCACAGGGAGAACAAACTCCACCCAGGAAGGCCGGACTAGATCTCACGTTGTACCGCTGTTTAAGATGCAAAAAGTAGTTGTTGATATTATATGTGAAATTAAAATATGAAATTATGGTAATTTGTCAAATACTTATTCATCAAATACAAACGTATGTTGTTCATCTATCTATACCAGTGACATATATTGACATGCAGATCAATTAACTACTCTTCAATAAGATTAGATAAGAATCAATAAGCCCGTGTAGCCCACCATTGCGGCTCACACAACAGAATAATAGCTTTCTTTTCAGTTAAACATGCTCATATTTCAAACTGACAAAGTCTATTTGTGAGTAAATTTCAATGAGATCGTCGATATTTCAGTATTCATATTTTTTGTGAAATTTTTGTTTGGTTGTGTTGTAAGATTATTCTAAAAACAAAAAACAGCCTTGGCCCAAGGTTAGGAAAAACTGCACTAATGTATTAGAAAAGGCCAAGACGTTGCACACTGATTTGCTAGCGAGTGTTATTTTTTCAGTAATAAAGTGTGTTTTCACTTATTCCTTATATTTTACCATATTTATTAGTAAATTGATGGTGTGTAGGATTTAGTGCCATCTAGTGCAACTCTAGAGTCCTTAGAATCTTTATAGAGCATAGTCTCTCTTGTCCGGGAAACTGTGGACTCATCAAGGCTTCATATTGGGAGCTGGAGTTTGATGGTGTGGCCATACAGTGTTGCATTTGTTGATGTGGAGGTGGCTGCTTCAAAGAACCTCCTATTAACTTTGAAAATTAAGACATTGCAGACTCAAATTTATATGCAGTTGTACCAAATGGAGTGACCGGCAGAGGATTTGTTATCATCTCTCCTTGGCTTTAACCTCTTTGCATTGAAGAAACCCCCCAAAATGAAGTAGATATACATTTGAATGCTTACTATTACTCATAATTTCCTAGTGAATTTGAGATGTCCACCCATGTCATGTTCCTTTTCATCCTCTGTGTGATACCCCAGTTTAGCTGTGTAATGACCCGGAACTAATCTCTTTCATTTGACTCTATCAGGGTCAATGTCAGCGGCTTTATCCTGCATTGTTGACCACAGACAGGTGTACTGTACAGATAATCTTATTTTGTTTTATTTTTTTGGGTAATCAATAAGCCTGTTGTAATACCTGAATTCTTAATTAAAGACTAGCTTCTTCCCCAGAGTGATTTGCTTTAAAGTTTAAAATAAGATACTCATTGAAAAACAGTGCAATATTTAAATGAACTGTCATATTGTGGCATAATGCAATGCCATTACAAACTTCCACATCACACATTATAGTTGTCTTTCATAGTAATGTAACAATTTGTGCCATTTTCAAAGAGCATGCCAATAAAGCCATATACTGCAATTATGTTATTGCCATCTTTGCACTTTCATTAATGCACTTTATTCCCTTGTTATATTGTGATAAAAAAAAAAAAATAATAATGATAATGATAATAGCTTAATCCTAACTCATCATTTACAATATCTGAAGAAATTGTGCATGAAGGCATGTAGAATGATACTGAAAGATTTGAATGATCTAAACATTAGGATGTGAATCTGTGAATGTTTGTAATCTGTTGAAATTGGAATGATGTGAATCGGATTAGGCAGCACGGTGGTGGACTGGTTAGCACGTCCGCCTCCCAGTGCAGAGGACGTGAGATCGAGTCCGGGCTTCGGCCTTCCTGGGTGGAGTTTGCATGTTCTCCCCGTGCTTGCGTGGGTTTTCACCGGGTACTCTGGTTTCCTCCCACATTCCAAAGACATGCATGGCAGGTTAATTGAACACTCCAAATTGTCCATAGGTGTGATTGTGAGTATGGTTGTTCGTCTCTGTGTGCCCTGCGATTGGCTGGCAACCAGTTCAGGGTGTACCCCGCCTACTGCCCGAAGCCAGCTGGGATAGGCTCCAGCACCCCCGCGACCCTAGTGAGGAAAAGCGGTCAAGAAAATGGATGGATGGATGGATGAATCGGATTAATTATGTGGAAGTAGATGCATGTCAAAAAGTGTGAGGAATCAGAAATACGAATCAGCCTTTACACGCTAACAATACATACCTAATGAAGTGTCGTTTAGTACTGGTTGTCCAGTGCTCAAAATGATGGCTTGCATCCAATGATGTCTTAATAAAGTTATCAGGCTTTTGCAACTGTTTTGTCACTACAGTATAACATTTACCAGCAAAACTATTAAAAGTGACAATCCTGGCAATTAGGGGACACTGTGAAAACTCTTGTCACCCTGTATATTTGTTGTTGTTGACCCAAGATAACAATGCACATACACACAACATGCATCTGTGTAATTAGCTTCAGGGGTACACATTGTAGTGCCACATGCCCCCCTGCAGGAAATGTTGGGACCTGGTCTTAAGGGTCTGTGATGGGCCACTGTCACTGTGTTTGAATGAAGTACTACTGTATGACACATTCAAAAGTGGAATTATTCAACTTGTCATTCTCATTTGGACCTGTAAGTGCTTGCCAAACATAATCTGGAACAAAACTGGGTTTTATTGAACCCAATTAACTGATTTTGGTGTATGTTTCTGTCAAAACATGTAATTTGTAACATCTGAAAAGTTTGCCATTTTAACTTGGCCTATAAGGAAGGAATGAAGGAATAGCTGTTCATTTGTGGGGAATTTGCAACAGTTAATTACTGTATTTTATGATCATTGTAAAATGCTGTGAAATAGTTATTCTTGCAGGTAAATTAACTGTTACAAATAGTAAATAACTAATTTAACAGCATGAAATCTACAGAGGATCCAGTGGCGTGTGGTCAGGGTAGGCAAGGTAGGTACTGCCTACCCCAGGCTGAAATGAAAGTTGAAACCGTTTGCCTTTTTCTATTAATTTTAATTATTTCTTTCATTTCAGAAAGCCTGTATAGGTTTAAAAGTGACAACATTTGGTGATTTTCATACCTCAATTAAAAATGACTCATTACTTTGTCTGGTCTGCAGGCAAAAATGCTGCAAAAATTATCCTCCTGAAGGCACACCGCTACTGTGCTTTTCCCAGCACTGTCCGCGTAGCGATGTGTGTTCACGCATGCGTAGTCAGTTTCTCAGTAGAAAAGTCCTTTATGCAAATAGGCAGATCACTACGCAGCATTTTGACGTCGCTGTAGTATTCCTATGCGAATGTACGTTTGCACAGTGCATTTGTGAATTCAAAACTCACTTAGTGCACACTGCACAGCAAAGCAATAAGATGATGCCACTTTGGAGAATATAAAACTATTTTCACGACTTTCTTTTGAGGGAAAACGACATATTTTGAAGGATGGAAAAACAACGCCTTAGCTACCGGATCTTCAACAAAGTTGTATGTTTGCCATTGCTATTGCTAGCTTGATTTTGTGAGGAATTAGGCTGTTTTACAGGGAGATATTCACTTTATTACATTCTTTCGGTCTAGGCGGGTTTGAAGCTGTCCGTTTTTCATTGTGCGGCAAATGGGAGGCAGAGTGCACTGCAATGTTTACTGTGGCTGGCAGACTGCGCACTGGCTGACGGAGGCCCAGAACTTTAGCTGAGTGGCAAGTGTTGAGTTGCTGCACCGGAGGTGATGAGTATGAACCCCGCTCGAAGTAAAAAATAAAAATAAAAATAGCGGAGCAAAAAATGTAAGACTTCAAAAGAGATTAATTTTTGTTTTGTTTTATTTTCTACCCATACAGAGGAGGCATATGTTGAAATAGTTTGAATGTATGGCATCTTGTATCTGAGTGTCAAGTATCACGAGGTCAGGCTGAGTATCCTCTTTTTTTGGAAATGAAAATATGGTCACCCTAGGATGCGTTGTACACTCGACTGCCGACACACACATTTATAATTGGTGTGTGCGTCTCAATTTGCGACTGCCTGCCTACCCAAACCTAGAGCTAATTGCATGTCACTGAGAAGATCACAACAGCATCATACATTTGTGGTTTTGTTTAATAATTGTCAAACTGTTAAATAGTCACCCCTAACCCTTCATAGGTTAATTATCAGTCACTGCCTTAACAAACTGTAATTTAACAGCATAAAACTGTATCTTTTTCTCCAGTAGGTGTCATTATTCCTTCACATGTCACATGGCTTAAAGACATCGTTCATCAACATCTGAACGACTGAGGGCTTGTGTTTCAGTTTGGTGGCAGCACTGTAGAAAGAGCCAAACTTCTTATGCTAATTGTTTTTGAGTGAGAATACCTGAATATTTTGACTTAGGATAGCAAAACTTTCTCATTATTCAAAGCAGATCAGCCGATGTAGAGTTCAACCATGGAGATAGAGTTTTTCTTATTTCTTGAAATCAGTAGTGTCCAGTATTTTTATTTATTTTTCGTGATTCAAATATTTTTGTTCATATTTTCATATTATTCTGCTGTCGTTTTTTTTGTTTGTTTATATTGGCATTCATTGAGTGAGGATAGCAACCGAACCGTGCAGTCAACTATTCGCTGTTCGAGCTCAATCTCACCCTCTCTTCCCCACTTTCACTGTCATTGTTCACATTTATGAGTGGTTGACCTGTTTCCAAGCCAGCCATTAAATTTTTTATTTTTTTTTAATTCAGCGTCTTGGATTATGCTTATGAGTTTAGTGAAGCCTGTCCAACAGTGCAAGCCTTGTTGTTAAGTGTAGGAGTTTTTAACAAGTGGCTATCATGAAAAACATGATATGGGCTCGATACAGATTGATATGCCATCTAGTCCTTAAGAAAATTGAAGGATTCTTGCCTGCTATACAGGAAACCCGAGTTCAAATTATGGCCAATGCAAAGAACATTATTACGCTCATTACCTGACCTGCTCCCCAAAGGTTTAAATTAGATCAGATTTCATGCACATGCATGTAATTATGACCATAAAGATGATTCTTCCTCTTTATGTAAAAAAAAGTAGATTTTGTTATGCAATGAAGAAACAGTAACATACTAACACGATCTGCAAAATTATCATAACCCACAATTATTGTACTATTGTGTACTATAATTCAAAATATGGCTGACTACTGATACCAGGCATTGGTATTAGGATAATAATGGCCTTATTTATTAGTAAGTGATATAAATTATATACAGGTCTTTCTTTAAAATTATGAAATTATATGTAATTGTTTTTGTTGTTGTGAATTTTATGTATCAAAAGTACTAGTGGTATCGGTACATGGTTCCGGTGACTACTCAAGAGTGGAGTTCTCATACTGATAACAGTCTGAAAAAGTGGTTACAATAAATTACCAACACTCATTGTTAAATTACAGAAATCTACTGTAATCCAAACTATGGTACGACAATGTTAAAATCGAATTAAAAAAATATATAAAATAAGTGTAAACTACTGGCATGCCTGCTGGCAGTATTTTACAGTGCACAGAGAAAATGTTTGTCCTCCCAAAAGCCACATTAGGAATTTGACAATTCAGTGCAAGTCAGTTATGCAGCTTTAATCAACAAACATACCATATGTGCAGTCAGGGTCAGTCCTTCTGCTAATTTCATATCTGCAGTATTCACTTACAGGCAGACAAGTAAAGATGGTTACCAGTCCGGATATATAAAGCGTTCCTGAAGATATTAGTTGTATCACTCAATTTGAATTTAGTGGTAAAGTAACTTGTTTTTTGATTGTTCACACCTAGAGACTATTTATACAATCCCCAAATTGTCATTTTTCCAGTAAAACTAACTTGAATAACTATATACATTAACTGTTATTTTTAGGTATCAACTTGCACTTTTTAAGGGCCAGAGCACCAGGATTTACTTATTAATCTTTTGACTAAATATTTGGGTTTGGGGGGGAGGCTGGGGAGAGGGTGGAGGTTGGTAATATTAAACAATCTCAGAATTGCGTATATTTAAAAAAAAAAATCTAGGTATTTTCAGGGTCTCCTACACGACGTCCCAAAATCTTTGAGTAGCACCACCTGGAAACTTGGACAAAATGAGTACCACTCTACTCGATTGAAAACAGGACATACAAAAAATCTCTGGCCCATGCCCAAACTGAGGCAAAGTTGATCATTTTGGTTTTCAAATAACAACATCCACTGTCTAATTCTAGACTAAAATGTTATGGGTTCATCCTAGCCCTTGGCCCAATTTATCGAACAAACAAAAAGTGGAGAAAACATAACCTTCCTGGTAGTGGTAATAACAGCAATGTATGTATTTTAGAGGCAATAATAGGCACAAAATTGTTGATGCGGCTTGTCGGCAGACAACCAGACGGTGTGTTCAACAGCCGTAACTAAGTGCACATGAATCAACTGCGAATAAAAGAAATAAAAAAGGGGGTGTATTATATGAATTTCCTTCTTGGGGGGGGGTTTGAACGCGGGAGGTAACTGACTGAGACAGACAGCTCCATCATTACCAAGCGAGACAGAGCACCTCACCTTCCCAGTCAAGTGGCCCAGTCAAAGCAGGACCAATGGGCAGTGGGGGCTAAGGGGGCCGGTCACAGTAGAAGAAGAACGGGTTGCCTGCCTGTCATGTCTGTCTTGTCAGTGCTTGCCAATCTCACTAACTATTCTCTCCCACAGCCCAGGCGCTCCATGATTTCCACGGCGGGCTTTTCTACCAGTGCTGACAACCCACATATAATTAAGGCCCATGAATGCAGCACTACCTATGAGTGGAGATGACAGCGAGGGGTCGTACCTACAGCTCCTCTCCTTCCTTCTGTCTCCTCTGCACCGGTCGAGGAGATGCACACTAGGAAAATCACAGGGTCGGTCGTAGAGATTACTGACTCTAATTGGTTGTCTCATATTCAGAGGAAGAGTGTGTTTGGTTGTGCATGGAGAGGTGTGGGGGTAGCTCTTTAGGAGAACCGGGGACGGTTCTCGCGACTACCCCCACACTGGATAAAATACCACAGCCCCGTTCTCTATGACGTATTTGAAAGGACAAGAAAGGATTGGATTGATCTATCCATCTATCTATCTATCTATCTATCTATCTATCTATCTATCTATCTATCCATTTTCTATAGCGCGTGTCCTCGTAGGGGTCAGGGGAAAGCTGAAGCCTATCCCAGATGACTTTGGGCGAGAGGGTGGGTGCACACAGGACTGATTGCCAGGGCAACTATAGACAAACAACCAACTAGGGAAAAACTTGACTATTCAATTAATCTAACAAAGGTAGGCACTTTGATTGTTGCCTCTGCCCGTTATTGATGAATGGCCACCTTTCGGCAAGTGCTTTTTGATGACAATAACACACAAACTGAGAAGGACCGTCTGATCTGATCCGGATCAACAAACGTAAACCTGCTTCAGTCAGTGCTCAGTCCATGTATTTATTCGAAGCTTCAGATCATAAAGCACTTGCTGAAAATGCAGAAGTATTCACTGAAAGGTGGGCTTTCGTCAATGATGGGTCGACGTAACGACATAAGTGCCCACCTCCGTAATCTAAGCATGACGAGAACTTGCTCACTCCACACAGGTAGGCCGGATCCGACATTTGAAATTTGAATATCAGAACTGTGAGGCAAATGTGCTATGTGCTAGACTACATGCTGCCAAACAGTGTTGACTAATACACTTAATCAGAATCATCTTTATTGGCGAAGTATGTAGAAACACACAAGGAATTAGTCTCCAAGTGCCAAATTATGACAGCTGTGCAAGAGATGCGGAAAGTAATAAAAAATAGAGTAAAATAAGTGACCAGCAGTGCTATAGCTGTGATGAAGGATGTCTCTTGAAGCCCACGATCATCTCCAGTCTTGACCATGTTCAGGTCCAAGTTGTGTTGATTACACCAGCTTCTCCACTTCCGTCGATATGCAAACTCGTCACCGTCTTTGATGAAGGCGATGACTGTGGTGTCATACACAAACTCCAGGAGTTTGACAGCTGGATGTGTTTAGGTGCAGTTCTTTGTGTAGAGGGAGAAGAGCAGTGGAGAGAGAATACATCCTTGTGGGGCCCTGGTGCTGATCGTGCATGTAGATGATGGTGTCCCCTCTGAACCTGAACTGCTGTGTCCTGACTTTCAGGAAGCTGAAGATGCACTAGACGATAAGAGACAAACGACACTCAGATCAGACCAACCTGTTTGATCTAATTTGGTCTGGTTCGTCATTGCTACTCTTCTTGGCCCCAGAGCAAGTAGACTTTAATGTAGTGAAAAGTATGAAATACATGGCTCTATCCACAACTTTATTTAAAATGGTTTGAGTTTTTGTTCGGTACGTGTGCTACCCCTCTTCTAAAGTTTAATGGAATTCTATTGTGTAGTTATTTTATGAAATCCTGATAACAAACAAACAAAGGGTGATCAAAACTGTGCCCTTTGCCACTGATGAATACCTTTGATCGGCATGTGGAATTAGTATCTGTAGTAATCCACGGATATGGATCTTCTAATTGATATGTGATCAATAATTTAAAAAGAAAAACTTAGATCAGCTAACCTAGTTTGTTACCATATCCTCCAAAAATGTTCAAGAAGTAGCTTTTGAGTGATAGTTTACCAATAAACCGGTTTATATAATCACGCAATTGGAATATTTCAAATTAGTTGTGACCTGTGTCATTAAACAAATGTCTTTAAATGGAATGCGATACAACAATGATGGGTGAAAATTGGTAAGAGCACAATGCCGTACCCCAGGAGGATCACTGTAGATGCTTAAGTGTCAACAGCAACGGCGTTATCATCTCGGAAGAGATTCTCCTTGAGACCGAGTTCAGTTCGCTTATGCTCTGCTGTACCCCGCTGAGAAGAGGGGTTGGAAAGGGCAATTGTGCGTTGGAGAGGGGGGTGGGGATGCGAGGGTGTTTGGTCAGTCGCGAGCCGTCAAGTGATTAGAGCAATTACTCATCAAGGATCTGTCACAGTCAATCACATCTGTTCCTTAGACAGGCGAGGGGGTGACCTAGACCTGCCTGCATCGGACCGAAGTGCCTCACATACAGTGTGTGTGAAATGTGAGCGCCGGGAACAGTGTTGGTAGAATGATGGGTGATTGGATGGGTGGCTACTCTGAGGCGGGGAAAAGGCGTGTCTAGATATGTGTTATTGTATGTTTTGATGTGTGTATAAAGCGATTCTAATACAGTAAACATTATCATTGAATTATTATCGTACACGTATTGAAAGGCCAGTACAGTATTATGTTTTCCTTTTCTCTACTTTTTTGCGACTGAAACTAAATTTTATCTAGTGATCTCCTTGTATTTATCTTTGCAGCACAGTACAGTCACAGCGATACTGTTCGCCAAAGGAACCACAGGCAATTGGAGACCCACACTGTTGTTTCCTTGCAGCCCCTGTGATCTTGTATTTAGAGGTGAGCATTCTGTCACTCAGTCACTGATGGTCGCCCGTTTTTTCTAACGAATGCCAAGGAACTTTAAAATAAATGATAGACTAAGCACTGACGAAAGCATGTTTTAGTCAGGCAGTGCAATCGTCACTGACCAGCAAGTACCAGCGGACCTCTCAGTCTGTCACTGACGATCGTCTGTTTTATTGACGAATGACTGATCGAATACCCTAAAATAGTGGTGACAAAGTGATGACGGAAGCAGGGTTAAAATTAAATGATGGACTGACTATTACAGTTGGGTTTGGCTTAAAAAAAATGATGGACCGACAATGACGGCGCTGACGTATGACGGAGCAGCAGCAATTTGTAAATTGCCCACCTGTGCTTGTGTTGCAATTGTCTTTGTTAAGAAAAGGTTCATGAAAACATTTAGGGCTCGTAGACATCGCATGTCAAAATGCTAGCGTAACCTGACATTCATGCAGGCACAAGGCTTGCTGCACCTTTTTGCCAATTTGACAGACCGTTCTGCATCATGTTTGGAATTCCAGCTTGATGATACGCTTAGCAGAATGACAATTGGTTGCAGAAATTCGGTCTAAAGATACATGTGCTTGGACCATGTCTAAAGAGTGGCATAATGCAATTTTGGTATATTTGATCAAATTCTGGACATATGATGCCAACAGTGGACATCAGACCACCTGAATAATTATAGTAGTCACAAATACTACATGAGGTCCACGGACATAAGTTGTCAGCGGTTATCACCAGCTCAACCTGTAATTAATTAGGATACCCGTGAATGTTGTCCGTTGCTACACCGGCCAAGAGCAATGGCAAAGCCCTGGTCATGCACGGATTGCTGCATCCTTTGCCACACAGAGAGTCAGCCTGGTTCACGGCCAAACCACTCTTTTTTTAATTACACCGGCTTGTGCACATCTTCAAAATTACCAACACCCAGTCTTATAGGCACCGTGCATAATAACGATATGAGCACGCGACATACGATACGATACGATATACTTTTATTTTCCCCGTAGGGAACTTTTTCCTGGACACCGTCCAGCTGCAGTTTACAGTAAGGAAAAAACAACAGAATAGAAAGAGATAAAATCAAAATTAAATAAGTATTAAATAATAATAAGTATTAAATAATAATAATAAATCCATGCCGGATTTATGCCAGTCATGAAAAAGGGAGCCCAGGTTATCGCAAGGGCATCCCCTAAAAACCACTCTGGCCGACATGCACCCCACCAGGCCCACCTGCCGATATCAGCCATTCATTCAGATGTGCTGTGGTTACGAAGGTTATTTTAGTTAACTAAAACTAACGAAAAAACTAAAACTAATATTAAAAAAAACTATTTCATTAACAAAATAAAATAAAAACGAAAATATTTTAAAAAAACGAAAACTAACTGAAACCACATTTTATGTTTACAAAACTAACTCAAACTAACTATATTTATAGCAAAAATGTCCTTCGTTTTAGTCTTTTGTAATCAATTTAATGCATGAGCCTTTGGGGATGATTTATTTTGACATTTGAAAGTGTGTCACACAAAAGTGACGTCATCTAGCAGCAGCCAATAGAAAAGCACCTTTAGATGACGTTGCTCCCATGGTGTTTTTTTTTAATATTGTGCACAAGTAATACACACTTAAGAAAAAAACTAAAACTAAT
Organism: Vanacampus margaritifer; assembly: GCF_051991255.1. Taxonomy (NCBI): domain Eukaryota; kingdom Metazoa; phylum Chordata; class Actinopteri; order Syngnathiformes; family Syngnathidae; genus Vanacampus; species Vanacampus margaritifer. Next base: position 2,705,865 of record NC_135451.1, read on the forward strand.
ACTGAAACTAACTAAAACTAAAACCAACTAAAACTAAAAGAAGCATTTATGAAATAACTAAAACTAATACAAACTAACAGAACCACCCTGAAAACTAATTAAAACTAACTATATAATACAAATAAAAAACTTAAAACGATATAAAAACTATAATAACCCTGGTGGTTACTGACCTGTAATCCTAATGAGGACAAGCGGTTCCTGCCCATCAACTGGCCACGGCCCTGGATCCCTGTGCCACATGCTGTGCCACGTCTGACCCCCCGCAAGAGGGCAGCACGGCTGACGCTTTTCAGGTGAACCGACGATTGGTAGCGGCCAGGAGTCGACATGGTCCAGGATACGCCACAACGGAGGACATCCATGCGTTCGAGAATGAGCAGGGGACGAAGCTTAAGCCAGCGCCCGTTTTAGCTTCACCAGCTGGCTGCTGCGTTTACCCCGGCTCCCCTGTCAACACCACAACCTGTATGTGTTGTTTACGTTTTTATATCCCACCCCCGTAAAGAGGTTCCCGGTTGCCTTTTTAATGACTTCCGGCGCCAACGGTACGGAGGGGAATTACTTCTTGCGCATGTACTGAAGGTACGTAATAGTCATGTCGGTGCAGTGTGTATTTACGTCATTTTTCTACGCGACGTGCCGACGCCTGGGCCGACGCCACAGGGGGGAGGGGTTGATTACATTTGGACGACGTTGGATTGGTGTATCTAGGCCTTTAAGTGTACCGGGAGCCGATGCAAGTTGGCCAGTATTGGGATAATATGATCAAACGCCCTCGTCAGGAGGAACAATTTATACTAACTGCAGGCTTAATACCTGACAGTGAAACATGGAGAGAAACATGTTATAGCAGTCGAGGCAAGACAAAACAAACGCATTAATTATGGTCTCTGTGTCGCTAGCGGAGAGAATGGGACAGATCTTAGTGATACTGCAGATATGAAAAAAAACACAGTTCTGGTAATACCGCCCTGTAAATATAAAAATAAAAATGTAAACAAAAAAAAACTTAATTTTCTGGCAGCTGGTGCGCCAATAATATACAGTAAAGAAACACAAAGTTATTCTTAATTACTTCGCATAAATATAGTTTCCCCCCATAATTAAAATACAGTTTGTATCAATTTCAACAAGATTTGACTTATTTTCAGGTTGTTTTAATGTTTAATTAGAAGCAATATCACATTTTAAAACAAATTACATGGAAATATAATTAATAAACGTTGTATTATAAATAGTACTGCTTAAAATTTCAGAAATGTCCTGTTATTAGTTCTTTTTATTGACATGATTTTATGGAATGCTGTTCTATAATAATTTGTGTTTGATGTAATATAACAGTATATGACACAAAAAAGTGTTATTCCTCTATCAAAACATGTAAAAAAAAAAAACTATTGAAAAAACTTGATGATGGGTTTAAAATTGCAACAATTTACTCTTATGGTAATTCATTTACAAAGCGCTTTTCCACCTTTCATGTCCCCCAAACTGCTCTAAATTTTGACTACTCATTCACCTTCTGATGATGCAGCATCAGGAGTTCAGTATTTTGCTCAAGGACACTTCGACATGGTCACAAAGGGGATCAAACCCACATCCTCAGGGATACTAGACAACCACTCTACCACGTAACCACTCCACTGCTGTTTTTAGTCATTTTAGATCACATGACGTGTATACTTAGTTGGCAGTAGGCAGCATCCCTAAGTAAGTTCAAGTCCAATGCTTTCCCATCATGCTTTGTTACTAGTGTAATAGTAGGGGTGGGCAAATGACTTTTTTTTTTTTAACTGGATTCTATGGCCATTTGGGATGCTGGACACAAATCTGACAATCATTTTGACCTACGATGAAGTTTTAATTGATTTCTGCATTTTTTGTTTTGAAAATAAAAAGGTGGGAAATAGATTTTTGGCTAAAGTTTTTTGTAAAGTGCATAAAAGTGATGTGTAATACATATTTTTATATGTTTTTAATGTTGCTGAGTTCAAATATTAACATATTTAAGACACTGGAGATATTGGTAGGGTGAAATCTGCAAACAACAACAACAGTATTTTTTTTATTAAAATAGACAGGAAATACATGCTTTGAGCCTAAGATGAATGCAAATAATGACCATTGCATACTTAGTGAATTCTTGGATCACAGTTTTGCACACACAAAAAAATTTATTAAATAAAAATCCATCCTTACACAGGGCCTAATCACTATCTCCAAGTTGGTGTCCCAAATCTACAATGACATTAAGTCTTGGGTGGCAGATAACAAGATACAATGCCAAGGTTTTAAAGGATTTGCAGCCAATAGATTTGATAGAATCGTAGAACGTGCTAAGGAGTACCTGCCATGGTGTGAGACCATCCAAGAGTTCTTCAATGCAGTTGTGGACACTTACAGCAACAAGCTAGTTCTCGCAGTCGCTACATTCTTTCAGAATGAGCGGTTCACATGTTGTTCCGAGATTTACACAATGATGTACCATCAACAAGATGGGGGGTTAGGGTACTGTAGACAGAACATGTACAGGGGTCCATTTCACAAAGCATGTTCAACAAACAGAGACTAACACTAAATAGCGAGTTGACATGCCCTGAGATAGGAAACTCTGCGTTTTCGATTCCAGGACAGCTGATTTGAGGTAGTTATATCAACGCAGAGTTGTTTCACCTGGTGTTGCCACTACACTAAAAAGTCCACATCAATGGAGCCCCGATTCGTCAAGTCACCATGGCAACAGGGGAGCGCAGTGCGCGGTGCCGCCCTCTGCTTCCGCGTTTTGTTTTGTTTTCTTACACCTCTCAACTGAAAATCTTGATGCGATCATATGGCAAATTTGAACATGTCTTTAGAAAAAAGTGCAACACCGCAGCGGCTCCACATAGAGGAAGGTGGCGAGGAGAACGTTGCTGCTCGGGTGTCGGGCCACTGCATAAATTTAAATGTAGTCCTTTGCAATCACAATAATATTACAGGGGAAAACTGTTGAATGGTAACTCGTTAATTCATTTCATTTAGGTGCAATCCTGCGGAGGCGAAGCACACATGACTTAAGATGAAATCTAAAAACATTATTCAAACGGTTATAAGAAAAAAAAAACGGAGTGCATTACACAATATATGCTGAGATCTGAGCGCATGACTATGGCTGGTAATGTTGCAAATGTAAGGAAGGATAAAGTTGTGTAGATGATGGACTGTGATGTAAAACAGTACCGCTCAAAAGATAAATGTCTGGAAATGCCACCATATCTATGTGCGGTCTGATAACAATCTTACGATGAATATTTAATTTCCTGCGCAATAATGCGGCACCTTCATCCATAGGGTCATTGTCAAAGGGACATGCCATGCTCGTGACAAAAGTGGACTTTACGCTATGGATTATAGGCGTATTTACGCAAAAACTCGCCGCAGCAGACTTTATGAATGAGGAAATTAAATGTCAGAATGCGGCTGAAAGGCCAGAGAAAACTTTGAGGTTAATTGTGAAAAACCTGCAACCGACCAGGTCTGGTTCATGGAACATGTTACTACGGTAACTGACCGAGAGCTTAAATGACCTCTTTTTATGAAACAGGCTAGAGTTACTGCTTTTTCTCTGGTTTCAGTCCCCAACCCCCCCTTCTGAAACGGAAAACGCAGTTTCCCACATTTCAGGGTTTCTTGACCCAGAGTTCTCACTAAACTTTGTGAAAAAGACCCCAGGAGTAAAGAGTTTCCTTGAAGACAAACTAGTCGAGTTAAAGAAGATTTTGTCGAACAAGAGAGAAGCAGGATCTGGAAGAGATGTTGCTGCTGTGATTGAAGAAGTTGTTGATACAGAGAATACCAAGATGTCCAAGACTGATTTCTTCAGAAGATCGGATGGTGACGACGATGACGAAATAAAGTATGGACCATTGACTAATTTAGGATGCGAGTCTGTATTTTCAAAGCTAAACCACAGAATCAAAGTTTCTGGTGAAAGTTCTTCTGTTCAAACTCTTTCCAGAAAGAATCTGCTTGCAAGTGGTGGTCTTCTTGTACGTCCTAAATTTGAAAGTAAAGATATTGAAGAAAGAAAGGAAACATGCTGTTCTGAAAAGGTCAATGCAGTACAGAAGCTAGAAGCGGACTTTCTTGCAACTGTCAAATCTGTAAAGAAATAAGCGTTGCACAAGAAGGAGGCGCTAAAGAAGAAAAAAGCCAGGAAAACTCACAGTTTTAAGAAGATACAGAGGCCATAATAGCCCACTGATTCCTAACAACTTAGACCAGTGGTGTCCAAACTCAGTCCTCGAGGGGAGTCATTCAGGCTTTGGATATTTCCCTACTCCAACACACCTTCTTCCAATGAACAGGATTATCATGCTTATGTAGAGCTTGGTGATGGTGGTGTTGGAGAAGAGAAACATCCAAAACCTGCAGGACTCTGGCCCTCAGGACCGAGTTTGGGCACTACTGATTTAGACATTACCAAGTTTCACAGAAAACCAGCTCCTGGATGAAATACGTTCAGCTCACAGTTGCACCAGACTTTCGTTTGATGAACTGTGTGTGAGAGCAGCAGGTGGCAGGTTTACAATGGAGAAATTCTTTGTGGAGGAACCGAAAGCCTCAATAAGAAATGCACCAAGACCAGAAGATAGTGTCACTGACATTAATACTCTACTACTGAATGCACAGTAAATATTCATTTACTGTATCAAAAATACACTATATGGTCAGACTGACTGCACATATAGCTATATTGTTATTTGAATTATTTGAATTTTGAAATGCGCATGTGAAACATCGAAAACCCCATACATATTAGTAAGTCGCATGAAAATCTTAAATCCTCGAATAAAAAAAGATAAAATTCGGGGTAATATTTGACCAGAATTTCATTAAAAATATTGATGCTTTAATGTCATGCTGTACACACATTTTTAAGCCACTTGTACAAAAAAAAAAAAGTTTCCCACTCAAAATAGACAATAGAAATGACCCAACATATATGGTTCTTATATTTTGGGACTCAGTAGCCTTCAAAACCCACAGTTGCATTAATATTAATATAATATAAATAAATATGGTTTAAGGGACTAAATGGGATTTTTTTTTGTGTGTGTGTGTGTGTGTGTGTGTGGGGGGGGGGGTTATTTATACCAAAAAATGAAAAAAAAATGCTCTTTTTCACCCATGATAGACATTACAAATGGCCAAACAGATTTGCTCCATCTATTTTTTTATTCAGTGACCATGAAAACATATAATTAGTCATATTACAAGCCATATTTTCACAGGTTTTTAAGGCTTGTATGGCAAAAGTTGTGATTTTGGGGGTATTTTAGTGTACATGAAAAATGGCTTTTAACCATTATCAAATGCAATCTGAAACAAAATAACTTGTTAAATTTGTTATGTTTGTCATGATGGGGTGGAGGACCCAAATGCAGGGAGCCAGGAGAACGGTTGAACGGAGTACTGATAAAAATATAAAAATAAAACTCTAAATAAACAAAACCAACAAAGTTCTTAAAAGACCAAAAATGAAAGTAACAACAAAACACAAGAGTGGTGACAGCGACAATGATTCAACCAAGACTGAACTAAACCAGGAAACTAAATACAAGCCAACTGACGAGACCACGATAGACACCTGGACAAGACACAAGTAGCTGGGGGAGCTGATTGGATGACACAAGGGAACAGGATGACGAGTACAGGTGCAAACAAAACCTAACGAGCAAGACGGGACACAAAGCCAAAACAACAAACCTAACCATGATATACACAAATCATAACAAAGTGGCCAAAATGGAAACAGAATCCACGTGTTTGAAATAAAATGTCCTAAAAAAGGTTTCATTTGCCCACCCCTGGTAATAGTGTAGTGCGGGCCGCTGCCTGTGCGATTTTGAAATGAACAGATGGCCCGAAATGGATAGCGCCCTCTGGCGGCCCACCGGGAATTGTCCCGCTGCTCCATATGGCACAGGACGGGCCTGTTTGAGAACAATACATAATGCTTTTCTTGCTAAAATAACAGAAATATTGTGCATTTTCACAGTTGCAGTGATTTCATGTTATTTTACATTCAGCATATAAGATCTATTTTTGAAAATTAAATACTGTATTTTAAAAATATAGGACAAATCCATGAAATAAAATAAAATAAACATAGAAATACTGTTTTTTTTTTTTTGAGTCATTTTGGGTAAATAGTACATCTATCATGACTCAGAGTGGGATCATTAAACTAGTACCAGTTTTTCTCCACAATATTATGTTTACATCTAATATAACCAAGTGGAAGCCTGTACAGCAGATGCTAAACAATAGAGGGACAAGTACTGACCCCTGCGGGACTCCACAAGTTACATTACAATACTCAGAGGTCACATAGGTTACATAGGGCCTCCTCCCTGAAAGGTAATATCCAAACCAGGAAAATGTGAGCCTGTAATACCAACGTTCTAATATGTTATAATCGACGGTGTCAAAGGCAGCGCTGCGATGAGTAGTAATAGTATTAATGAGGTGTTGGAGTCCATAGCAAACAAAAGATCATGATAGTCACTTTTGCGAGGGCAATCTAAGTAGAGCAATGTAATCATTAAGAAGACAAACAATATGTTGCGACCCAAGAGTTAGCACATCTACAATACAGTCACATTCACACTTGTGAATAAATACAAGCTGCAAATGTAGGACTAGATCAATACTTACAAAGTTGAAATGCAGCGGCTGATGTATTAATAGGCAAGTTACCATTGTATTATTATTGTTGGTATTTGACTGTTGACTGGACCTCGTCTCATTCAAGCAAGAAAGACGATGATAGTAGAACATGTCATGTCCTTTTTTCTTCTTCATTTGTAAATGCAGTATTAATCCTATACATGTGCAAATTTTTTATTCATATTTGAACATCTGTGTCTTGTTTGTTAAGTGGGCTAATCTGCCTTTGCCTTTTAAAGAAGCGGCCACTAAGAATAGCAAACAGTGACAGTCTGCCAGAAACTGACTGGATGGGGCTCAGAAGATGCGCTGCAGGCACTTTTCAGCCCCATCTCCAAACCTTACATCATCTATTATTCTGAAGTTTATATTGATATGTATTTTTTTCTCTTTATCTATGTACAAATTTAAAACGACAGATGCAGGAGCAACGGAGAACAAAAGTGCTCCATTTTCATTTCCCCCCCTCCCTATTCTGCAAGCATTTTTTTCAATGTCTATCTTTAGTCTGATTGTTTCTGATGTTGAACTCAGATATATTGTTTGTGATGTCTCCATGCAGTCTGACTGTCACCAGCTCCCAATGTCTACATTCCTGATATTATTTCTGGCTGTCCGTACTCCATCTTGGGGCGCAACTGAGCCTCTTTCATTTTCTGTGTCATAATGGGATATCACAAATTTCCCTGCGAGGCATCACACTATTGGAAAAGCGAATAACATATGTTGTGTCTCAAACTCATCCTTTTCCCTCTTATCCCACTGGTGCAGATGACCAGCGAGTTTGCCAGTGCCAAAGGCTGCGGATGAAGACGGAAGGAAAAATGTCATATGCACTGTAGATTATCAGTCATCTCCAGTGTGAGCCACGACATAATATGAATCCTCCCCATCAAAAGACAGAAGAGGAGCCATAATGCATTACATAAAGAGGAGAATAGTCTTCGTGGTGCCTTGAGGATCCTTCATAAAGAAGATTTTCGTTTCTTTGGCATGTGTTCCAACTCTTTTAAGGCTTTACAGGAGATGCTGGTAACTGGACTTGAGAGAAAGAAAGAAAGAAAAAAAGATGCTGTAACTATACTCAGGGTCGCCTTTACCTACCAATAAGGCCCTGGGGCTTACCATCAAATACAGACCCCCCGTTTCCCGCCCCCCAAAGCACCACCCTCAACCCTAATCACAGACTTGTCTATGAATGCACCATCGTGACAAGTGACACCACTGGCAGCCATCTTATGTTGCCACTTGCTAACTAACGCTGTGGTGTTCACATTATTTATGGTCCCTGTAGTGGAAATGCCACAATGAGTGTGTTACGTTTGTATGAATAAGTCTCAGAGAAGTCGTTCATCTACATTTAATCGCTAAGAATATGTTTGTTAATTTTTATGTATATCTCTGAGTGCTACTTAAAGCTTCATCTGCATCATGTTGTCAGAATCATCAATCAAATGAAAGTAAAGCCCATAAGGAAAAAAAAATAGCTGCAAAATGTAAACCAATCCTCTGTGAGTCACAATTTGCAATACTGAGATAATATACTCTTAATGGTCAATAAAAGCAGTGAAGTTGGTTCTTTGAGAGGCTCTCATTACTCCATACAGGGATCTTAGCGTAAAGTACGCAATGATAACATTTTTTTTAAGCGGAAAACTAACAGAAATTGTCAGTAAAAGTGGCAGCGTAAGATGGCTGCCATCTGGCTTCAGCCATGAGGAGCCTATTGGTAGTCCATTCATATGCAAGTCTATGACCCTAAAGGGTAGATGCCAGGGGTGTCCGACTTCCGGGTTTCACACAGCGTCATTTCCGGCCACTGATGGCCGCGTTCCAATACTTGCACGCCGACCCCTGCGCCCCTCCAACCGCGCACTCCCGCCCATCGGCAGGAGCGCGCAGGACGTCTCAACTCTCTGAAATGCTTCGGACAACTGAGACCGACACACTCGCACCCATCGACAAGAACGCGCAACCGACGGGCACAAAGACGGAAGCGCAAGAACTGGGACGCGGCCTACACGTCGCAAACAGGAAACGGAAACAAAGCTGATGTGTGAAAACCGGGAAATCGGAAGTCCCACCTCCACCGAGGCAAATACCCCACTGAGATGCTTTACTCATTTTTCAACATTGACACACAGATCAGCATAAATATTTATGCTTTACATCAATTTTGTATAGAATAGCCAACAAATCAAAACGTTCACACACATTTTTATGAACCGATTGTGTATTTTTCAGTCACTTCTATACATACATATATATATATAATAATAGTATTGCACAGATACAACAAACCACTATACTAAACCAAATGAGCACACATAGTGCGCTCTTGCGCCTACTTGCTCTGGTCAAAATATTGAAAAAAGTAATAAATAAACAAATACACTTCATACTCTTTCAACCAACTTCAGGAAACAAATTTTTAATATTGCGCAAACTTATTATTTATTAACATTTTTCTCTCATCTGTACGTTTTCAAAAAGAAAATTCCAATTATATATTGAAATTATTTTACCCAAAAAGTTGGGCTAAACTAATAACCCACAAAGCAATCCAATTTTCGGATTGTTTTGTGGCTTATTCGCTTAACCCAACTTTTTGGGTGAATTGAATAACCCGATTAAATTGGGTAAATAATGAACCAACCCAATGTTTTGAGTTATTTAACCCCAAAAATTTGGCCAAATTTAGTTTATAACCCACAAAGCAATCCAATGATATGCGTTGTTTTCTTCGTTATTCATTTGACCCAACTTCTAGAGTAATTTGAAGAACTCAAGTTCTGTCAGTCCCTTTTTGGGGTATCTTTGACCCAACTGTTTCATTTAGAGGATTGTTCTAGGATTGTTCCATATAAAGCATGCAGGAAGTGGCATCCATTTTAACCCCTGGGCGTTATTTGACCATTTTTTGGCTTTTTGTTGGTTCTGACCAAGCCATTTCAAAATAAAATAACGCCCAGGGGTATTAAATGCAGTGGAATGTTTTTTAAGGCCAGAAATTCTTGAATACGCATGGCTAAACAGACAACCCCCTCCCTCCCAATAATTAAATAAATAGATAAATAAATAAATAAAAATACATGCATGGGGAGATCCAGTGTACAGTAATTCCCTGTTTGATTCATCTTTATTGTACTGTATATTAATTTATTGATTTGAACTACTGAATTAAATGAGCTTTTGTACAATATTCTAATGTATTGAGATGTACCTACGTCCCAGCTGTAAAACACTGAATTGTGTATTCTGCATCAGACAAAGCAGCACTTGTTTCCTTAGGCAAAGTCTGCCTCCCTGGGTAGGAGTGTCTAAGTGGCACCGTGTGCATATTTGTTGTACAGTAGAAGGCCTCTTAGCCTTAACAACGTGTTGGCTCAGGTAAACACACTTCCAAGTGTGTCAGAGCCCAGGGTGAAATACAACACAGATGAGCTGGAATTAAAGCGATGAAGGTTTTTGCCATTCACGTGGCTTAAGGTGTGTTTGTTCATGCAACAAGGTCATCCAATTAGCCATCTAGCGCTCCCTCGTTCGCACCCTCCTCTTATCCTGTGGGGAGGTGATGATGACAGACCAGTTCTTCCTGCAATTCCATCAATTTGAAATGAAAGATGATTCTTGCTAACAGGTTACAAGTTATTCCTTCGTTGAGGTGTCTTGTTTTCGTGTATTTGATTTTGACAGAATGATTTCAAGCTATAGGGTAAAGGTGTCTGGATGCCCACTATCCCCTTTATTATTTGCAATATTTATTGAGCCACTTGCATTAGCCATACGCCAGGAAAGAAGGATTCAAGGAATTCACTCTGGGGTAACAGAACATAAAATTAATCTATATGCCGATGATATCTTACTTTATTTAGAAAAGCCGGCTACTTCGCTAGGGGAAGTATTTAACTTAATAACTAAATTCTCACAGTTATCAGATTATTCTATTAACTGGACAAAATCAACACTTCTACCTATTACAGAAAATTCATGGAACCCTGCAAGCCAGGACCCACACTACTCATTTCCTATAGGTAATTTAAAATACTTAGGCATAAAAATCTCACCTAAATTAACTGATTTAATTCATTTAAACTTTTCTCCACTTCTGGATAACATTTATAGTGACTTGGAGCACTGGAATAATCTTCCTATTTCTCTAATAGGACGAATAGCCACCATTAAAATGAAAGTTTTACCCAAAATAAACTATTTTTTCTCAATGATTCCGTTTAAACCTACGGCTAAATGGTTCCAGTTGTTGGACGCAGCCGTTACAAAATTTTACTGGAATAAAAAAAAAGCAAAGATTAGTCTATCTACTCTTCAGAAAAGTAAATCCAAAGGCGGTCTAGAGGCACCAAATTTTATGTACTACTATATAGCTAACCAGCTACAATAGATCGTTCTATGGGCACAACCCAACAGAGATACTAACTGTTGGCTGGAACTAGAACAGAAGGATTGTAATAACCTCAGACTTCGAGATTTACTCTTTATTGCAACATCGATTAAGCGACATAATTGTTTTAAAAACCCAATGATTTCCGACACCGTGACTGCCTGGTGGAAGGCACTAGAATTGACAAAAGCCCAAGTGGAGCCCTGTGGGCTCTCTACCCTATGGCATAACCCCGACTTTCAACTTAACAACCAACCGTTTTATTTAGGTGTGTGGGAGCAGAAAGGAATTACACATCTCCACCATCTCTTCTCAGATAATATGTTTATATCATATACATCCTTGCTCCAAAAATACAATATAAAAAATGGAATTTTTTTACATTATCTACAAGTTAAAAATATGATAAAGAAAAAAATTCCAACACTTCGGGGTACGCTCCAACCGCCTGTTTTAGCTAAAGATATTAACAAGCTTTCTCCGACAACAACAAAAAAACTTTCAAAAATATATAAGTTACTTTCATATACTGATAAAATATCTTTACCCATCTCGAAATGGGAGACAGACTTGTCTATAGCACCGGAATCTGACTTTTGGATTCAAGTTTGTGAAAACGCATTTAAAATGACAAAACACAAATTTACAACTTATCCAATATAAAATTATTCACAGAACATACATTACTCAATATATGATTAAGAAAATGGGACTCTCAGACTCCGACATTTGTCTCCAATGTTTATAAAACACTACAGACACTTACGTTCATGCTTTATGGTTATGTACTCCGGTTATGTATTTCTGGACTAAAGTCTTAGAAAAACTTTCCGCTATTTTGGACTGTAGGATACCTTTATCTCCAAACTTGTGTTTGCTAGGTGACCTAGCAACAACTGACTTACCACATAAACAATTTCAATCTACACTTGTAGCCCTTACTATCGCTAAAAAAACAATTCTTGTTAACTGGAAAAATAAACAAACTCTGAATATCGACCAATGGTCTAACCTCCTCATAAATCACATTTTAATGGAAAAAATATCTGCCTCAAATAAAAACCAAATATCAAAATTTATAGAAACATGGTCTACGTATATAGAATTTTTTAACCTAATTCTGAAAGAAAAAAAAAAGATTTTTTTTTTAATTATTTTCTTTTTTTTTAAAAAGGAGAGCAATTATGATGTCAAATCAAACTTGTGTTTGCTAGGTGACCTAGCAACAACTGACTTACCACATAAACAATTTCAATCTACACTTGTAGCCCTTACTATCGCTAAAAAAACAATTCTTGTTAACTGGAAAAATAAACAAACTCTGAATATCGACCAATGGTCTAACCTCCTCATAAATCACATTTTAATGGAAAAAATATCTGCCTCAAATAAAAACCAAATATCAAAATTTATAGAAACATGGTCTACGTATATAGAATTTTTTAACCTAATTCTGAAAGAAAAAAAAAAGATTTTTTTTTTAATTATTTTCTTTTTTTTTAAAAAGGAGAGCAATTATGATGTCAAATCGAATGAACAATACTGAGCTCTCCTGGAAAAGAAAGAGAAAAAAAAGGGTAAAGGTGTCTGCTATTTGTCATGTTTTGGTTCTGTCATGTTTTGGTTTTGGTTCTGTCATGTTCAGTTTCTGCTTTCCTTGTGTGTTTTCCTTGTCTTGTTGATTGTGACCCTGCCCTTCCTTGTGTTGTCCAATCAGTGCCCTCAGCCACTTGTGTCTGGTCCAGGTGTGTCTTGTTGCGTCATTAGTGTTGGTGTATTTAGTCTGCTGTCTCTCCTCTGTCTGTGCTGGTGCATTGTGGTATGTACGTTTGTCCTCATGTCATGCTGCCTGTTTTCGGTTCCCTCCCAAGTTCTAGTTCTAGTTCTAGTTCAAGTTCAAGTTCATGTTTTGTTGCTGTCTGTTTTTTGTTCCCTCTTTTGTTCAAGTTCAAGTTAATGCTTTGTTTTATGTTTTTGAACTTTAGAAATTAAATCCCTTTTTTTTTGGACTACACCTCTGCCTGCTTGCTCTGCCTTCCCGCATCTGGGTCCTAAAGCCCCCCGTTTTGACACTATTTATTTATTTTTTCAGGTGTGCTTGTTGTTCCGACACGCCAGATGAAACAATTGTTGCAAATGTTTTTTTTATTATTGTTTTCATACAAGATATGCTCAGGGCAGTTTGCCTTTATGGCATTCTCTTTTCTTCAGCCGTGCAGAAGTTGGACCCTTCAGATCCCAAAAGATAAAAAGATTTGATGGCAAGCTTTAAAGTGATTTTACCTGAGGATTGAAGAGAAGTCTCACACCTTCCTCAGAAGCTAGAAGGACATGCAGGCACCATGCTGCTGAGGTGGGGATTGATTTGAAGGGGAGCCCTTTCAAGCGTTCTCTCCAAACACATGAATGCAAACTCACATGCACGTAGAGAGACGTGTGTGTGCAGGTGGCTTCAAGAGAGTCAAATCGGTGACTTAAATGAGTGAGAAGGACCTCTGGCGCTGCTGTACAGTACAGTACAGTGTGGTGCTTTCAAACAGAGGCCACTCTAACTAATTGGGCTAATTTGGCGGTTGGAGAAGCAAAGGAGTCCCAGAGGACCGAGTGGCTCCTCACCCTTTTCATCATCTCTCCCTCTCAATCTTTCTCGCCTCATTTGAACCTCGCTCTCTTGCAACTAACTCTCTCTTTCTCTCTGCTGTACCTACCTCACTCTTTTTTTGCTTTGATGGCCACCCCTCTCATGTTGCAATCAAGACAGAGATGATACGTCTGAAGTCACCTGGCAGTCACAACGCTCCTTGTCCATGACACATGTTAACCCATCTCTTTCAATCTAGTTTTAGGATTAATGTCACATCATTGTGAGGCGTTTCTAATATTTTAACCTAATAGCTAAATAAGTACAATAACTACAATATTACAAATGTTGATACAGTGCTGTTTGGCATCTATCCTTAGGTTGTGTTCCATCTCATTGCAGCATGGCGGAAATATTTAACATGTAAAAGACACAGCCAATGATCAGAGGTGGGTTTAACATTAAGTCAAGTTTTATGAGCCAATTGTCATTCAGCGGCTCCTCTTCATAGTGGCCACAGAGCTAAATAGGAAAAATGGCAACCTCTGGTTGATGTTGAACAGGTGAGAATAAAGCATAAGCGTGTAGCTAATTAAATAACCAATATCGAACTGAACACGGAAAACAAAATAAAACTGAAACATCCTGAGGCTGCCTCCCGTTCCTGCTCCGGCGGCAGAAGTCCTGCGAACGCCCTCTGACCCTGTTCTAGCAGTGCACATCCTGCAGCTGCCCATATTGCACATAAAATGGAAATTCGTTTTATCCAAGCCATTTTAAAATATTAGTTTGCAAAGTTCAAATCCTCTGATTTCAGCCTCTACAATGATCTTGTAGTCTTTCACACAAAAGCAGACAAATTGTGTCTGTAATCAAAGCAAGACATTCATGGACATCAACTTGCAGTGAAAACTTGATCAGTCTTTGCTTATTTTCCGAAATATTTTGAACAATTAAAACAAGGCCCAGTTTGATCTCTATGGCTACGTTCACACTGCAGGACGTGATGCTCAATTGGGATTTTTTTGTTAAATTCGATCTTTTTATGGACTGTTCACATTACAAAAACAAATGCGACTTCAACGTTAATGCAACGCGCCCGTGATGCGACTCGCATGGGCAAAGAGCACATCAAGTGATGTGCACCCAAAACACAGAGTCCAGCGTTTACGGAAGTAACTATGGCCTCGACTCCACGCACTGTTTTCCCTCCAGCCAAGCCGCGGAGGCAAGCAACCTTTATAAGTGCCATATGCAAATTTAGCTGTGCTAACGCGTGCTAATGATTGGTGGGCTGGTCGACTCCTTTCGCGGACGTGTTAGGAGTTGGATTCATGTGACTTGCCTGTATAAATTATGCAAATTGGGGACTGTTTTCACGCTAGCTCATGCTTGGCTGCTGTCCACGGCTTCCTCGAGCGTCAGTGTTTACAATCAGAGTAGAAACCTGTCTGACTCATTTTTCCCCCATCTCATAACGGCAGAGTAGCGAGGTTGGATGAGTTAAAAATATTTTGGGGAAATGAGATGAGACTCCTGATGAATTCATTTCATTCAAGATGACGTCGCGTCATTGACCTGCATGATGAACCGTCTGCAGGGCTGAATTTCTACTGTTGCCACAAATGTCAACTTTATGCTTCATGTTTCACCAGTCTAACCTCTATTGACGTCTGACTCCATTTCACCAATCAAACCGCACTAGGTATCAAATTGCTCAAAACAAAGAGTGGACCTGTAAAAATGACATTTTTATGTGAAGAATAGCAGCACAACACATCTGTATTCACAGTCACTCCATGTTTATAACAACCATACCTGTAGGTTCTCATCCCATGTCAAATGGGCACAAGTTGCACAACCACATCGCAGTTATAAAAGGGTGCAAAAAATTGCTCGCCCCCCAAAAATTAGCAAGTTGCTCCTTTAATGAAAATCTTGATTGGCAAAACAAAAAAAAAGTTATTTGGAGCCTTTTTTTTAATCTAATGTCACTTTAATAGGTAACACCTATATAGCAATTACTTGAAAAAGTATGGAAATAAGGAGAAACCTTTCTTAACACCACTCATATGCACCGTATTTTAAAAATTCTATGTGGATGTATAGGTCATCTCCTTGAGAGACGAATATGACTTGATGGGGAAGAATGAAAAGTCTTGCAATAGCCCCCCACTTCTTTTAATACAATACAATACAGCATACACACACCGACACGCACACAGTCGATGCACACAGCGTGACCCCAAAACCCCTTTTCACATAACAATTGACTAAAGTGCCCTAATTGTTTGAGGTCTTCATTTTCCAACTTCATTTGACATCAGCCCTTCAAACACATTTATTTCCTTCTACCTTTCATTTCTTTTTATTTGTTTCTGTCTATTTTACACAGTTATTGCCCTACAATAAAATAAATTCAGAAAACGTATGTGTTTGTGTAAAAATGGTAAAATGATTTTTCTTTAGTTAAGATGAGAAAGTTGGGGGGAATGCTTAAATACTGGCTATGTTTGTCTTTGTATTTCAGCTTTTGTCAGATTTAAGTCTCATTTTCTCTTTATTCTCTTCTTGTAGTGTTGGCTTGTGGCAGGGGGATTGGCTACCTTACAGGTGAGCTGCAACAGGGCATACCTGATTTTAAGGGACACTCATTAAAACTATTGGTCAAGGATTTGGATACTCTTTGGATACATCATCATGCCGTCATTCACTGGAAATACTTTTATTAATTTCTGCCTTGCTCACATTTACGATCCTGACCTGTCAATCAACTGGAGTGGCATTGGCACCTTATGTGTTAGCGATAAAAATCCTCGGCATGATCCGACCTACTCTGATTGCCGCATTAGTCCTCATGGCTTTAATTAACCAATAAGGCAGCGAGTAACAGGGGCCAGTTAGAGGCATCGCAGGATGAATCTTTGCTGAATGGTGCGCATAAAGGAGGAGTCAGAAGTGGGTAGACGCAAAACTGATTGAAAAAGAAGTGGGTATATGCCGTATACCCGTGTATACCCTGGAATACACCACTGGTTGTGGTTGGAGTCTAGGGTTTCGGTTTAAGATTAACATCGTTGTTAAGTTCATGGTTTAGAGATCATTGCTAGGGTTTTGGGTTATAGCCAGCTGAGTGTTTAGGGATAGGGCTTAGTCTTCAAAGGCAATTTTTTAGTCAGTGGTGTGGGATTTGCTAACTAAGGTTATTTGTGAGGTGGAAATTCTAAAACTACAAAGTGATATTCAAGCTAACATAAGGGTATGGGTGGGTTTTGAGAATTAGGATGTAAGGTCAAGCCTTTTGTTAGTAATATTTACAGTATGGGTTGGAGCTAGAGTTTTTACTGTTAGGGAATTAGGAGTCAGAGTTGCCGTTTTGAGTTGAGGGATAGGGTAAAGGTCTCGGTTAGGTTTATGATATAGGTTAGGGTTTGGAGTTGAATTAAATTGTAGTTGAATAATAAGGGTGAGTCTCAGGTGAGATTTTAGGGGGTTTGATTTCTGGTTAAAAAGGGTAAAGACATTCAAACTGGGGTGTAGAGTTAAGGATTCATGGTTAGGGTTTATGAGTTTTGACTAGAGCAGGGGTGGGCAAACTCGGTCCTCGAGGGCCGGAGTCTTGCAGGTTTTGGATGTTTCCCTCTTCAAACACAAGCTGATTACAATCAATGGATCGTTATCAGGTTTATGCAGAGCTTGCTGATGAGCTGATCATATATTAGCTATGTTGGAGAAGGGAAACATCTAAAACCTGCAGGCCCTCGAATATGCCCAACTCTGGACTCGAGGTTAGCGATTGTGTTTAGGATAGGTTATTTAGGTTTGGGTAAGGGTTTAGGTTTCAAGTATAGGAACATTCTAGTTTACAAAATGTGTCAAACATTTAAACTACGGTAAGAATGAATTATTATCATATATATAATAATAATTAAGTTTTAGGTCAAGTAAAAACATGAGTACTTTTGATGCCATGCGTATAGGAGGACGATTTCATTTCCATCCATCCATCCATCCATTAATCCATCCATTCATCCATCCTCTGAACTGCTTATGCTCACTAGTAGTCTCTGGCACACTAGTGAGCATAATTGTGCCAGAGACTATTGCCAGCCAATTAGGTATAATTACATTTTATAAATAATTCCTAGTGCCATGTAGAAAAATGGGGCCCAAATCTTAATATTAACAGGTTAACACAATTTATTTACAGATTAATTAAAAAAACAACAACCCCTTTTTAGACATTAAATGAGCAGAACAACAGAAGGTAGGTAAAACAGGTTGTGTGGGTTCGGTTGACCACTCTTTTTAAAATGAGTCCATTTGTGTCATCACAATATTTGGCAGCAATATGAAACGTTGCTTTCGGGTAGTTGCCTATCGCAATTTGCATCACAGTGTGCAAAACCCAAAAGTAACAGTGGCGGAGCAACAATATGTTGAATGACAGCCCCAACTCTTTGACTTTCATTAAAAAAAACATTGGAATCCTTTCATTGCTCATGTCAATCAACTGAACACTCACTTTGATTTGGTGGAGGAGTCTCCAAGCAGACCACCTCTTAACCTCGGCGCTGGCGTATGTCAAACTAATCTTGGAGCCGCCTGGTGCTTGCAGTGACCCGTTGGCTAATTAGGCCCTCCGCATGGTTCTGATAAGAAGAAACTCACCAGCGATAAAAGATTGACCGAGGCCTACTGAGTAGACAAATGAGAAGGCGATGGAGACCCCGCAACAGAGAGATGGCCGGTTGCCCACTACATAGTAGGAAGGGGCCTCACGGGGCTGCAGGGGCCTCAAGCACTTGATAAAGAGTTCAAGGCAACTGCAGTCTGGTGTCAGGCAAACAAGGAAAATGGAAACAAATCAGCATAGTAGAATTTATGGAAGTATGGCTGCAATCACATGACACCCACTTGGGGTGTCACAGAGACTACATGTTCGCATTAAAAAGGGAATTTCAAAGACATGGAAGGCATCTTCTCATTAACCTTTCGTACATCCTGCAATTTTTTTTTAAACAAGGCCTTTTGTATTGGAGTGTTTTATCTGAAAAATAAATAATGTTTTAATTTTGTGTGGGGGTCACAGATACGGTGCTATTCATAGGGTTGCAGAGTCATGCAACAAACAGCAATGAGAATTTTTAAAAATCTACTGCACTACTACTCTATTCTCTACTGCCAGTCCAAGGTGTACCCCATCTCTTGCCCAAAGTTAGATGGAATTAGATATTAGAAGATGCACAGTGTCTGTCACTGTTCACAAGACGAGCTTTACAGGTTAAATTCAGACTAGGTATTTCCCCAGTGATAACATGTTGTTTTTGACCCTATAAAGATGACTTATTTGTTTACGTCTGTGTGCATGAAAAAGTCTCAGTCAGAATTTATACTTCAACATGTGTCATATTGCTGCAGAGTGGAGAACCTGCTTGAGCAGAATCCCTGCAAGCCATATGAAGATGACATGACAGAAAGATTTAAAGCTGTTCTTCACTCTGGAGCCGTTTGTCTGTCGATCTCGTCCTACGTGGAGCTTGCAGATAGAAACTTAGGCCCTGTCTACACGTGGCCGGGTATTTTAAAAACAAATATTTCACCCCTCCCTGCGTAGAAACAAAGTATGTCCACGTTGCCTCGTTTGTTTAAAATAAAACAGAGCCACAAAAATGCACACAAACGAAGAAGTGCGTTTATAAGTTCATTTACATGCATGCCAAGTTTCTAGGCGGCAGCAGTTAGACAAATCCTGCTGAGGTCACTTCCGCATTACGTCACACAAGCATGGACTGTCAACGCAAACGACTTTTCTTCCTTTTTTAATAAACCAAATATGTAAACACACAAAGAGTAAGTACATCATAAAGGAGCGTAGAGGATAAAAAACAAAATAAATACAAATACAATTTTTAAAAAAGCTTCACTTGTCTTTTAACAACTTAATTCATGCAACTTACAATAACAAAACACATTGTGTAAGCTTTTAGGACCTGGGGGGAGATTGTTGGGGTTTACTGTTCTGACACATTTTCCTTCCACTAAACGTAAAAAGAAAACAACAACAAAACGCTTGGTGTCTGGAGCCAACGCTACAGAAACGAAGGCTTTAAGAAGCTAAAATCACCTGGCAGTGGATAAGCAGCACCCAGGATTCGCTGAATCGCTGCAGCTAGCCCGAAGAGGTACTCTGTGCCTTGAAATGCTCTTAAGCATTTCCCCCGCTGGCACGGACCCCGTGCCACCTGGAGCGTTCTCTGGCCCACGGAGCGAGCCCCAAGTGTGTTGAGGCCCAGCTTGTCGCTAGAGCGTTCACCGGGTAAAAAATTAGCACTTTTCCGCTTCCGTGGATGACTTGCAGGAGCACTTACAAGCACCAAGAGCGGGCAGTTGCTTCCCCAGGATACCTGGTTCGCCGCACGGGTATGAGGAGGCAGCCCTCGGCCTCCTGGAGCCATCCAGAAGGACCTCCAGAAGACCGGGGGATTTCCAAGAATTTACCTGGGCGGCGGTGGTTGCTGTTGGGGACCACACTACAATGCCTTTTGGAATAGAAACAAACAACTTAGACAATTCTGCTCACTCGCCCAGTACTTCGATATCGTCCTATGTGGAGCCATGTCATTTTACGTCAGACGAGCAGGTGAGCAGTACACCCGCTGTAAACTATGGCTTGAGTTGCTTGAAGTATTGTGTGTTTGAGTGATGTATGTAGAGCGATGATGTAAAACTCTGTTTACGACTGTTATACGTGAACGCGGATCAGGAGAAAAACACAAATTTTTACTTTGGCCGGAGTTTTTTTAAACCTTAGTTTTTAATGGAAAAAAAAACGCCGGAGACGTGTGGCCAACAGGGCAAAACACATAAAAACACCTCCCGTTTGCAAAAACCCTGCTACGTGTAGACAGGGAAAAAGAGGACATTAGAGTAAACATCAGCCTGAGTGTGTGCATGCATTTTATTCATTAACCTTTATGGGACACAAATCTGTTTTCACACTCACTTTACAATTTGCTGAAAAATCAGGGCCCCATAAGGGAAGCCAGTGCCAATTAGGCAACACCAGGGCCAAGACACCATTCATATGAGATGCATCGCATATGCAAATCTACACAAACATTTTGGAAGGAGTTGTAACGAATATTGCCCGTCACCCTCAATTTTTCCATTTTATTTGCCTTTTTAAACATTTCCCCCAGGGTAATGTGTGAGCGTGTCTTAACTCTGTGTTTTCAGTTCAAAAAGGACTCTTTGAGTTTTCCTCCAGCAGGGACTGGATTTCGTTTTATAACCCCCAGGAAACGCATATCACAGCTCCGACAGACCTGAAAGCCTGTCTGATAAGCAGTCCCCAGACCATCTTTTATGGTCTGGTCTATCCACAGGAATTAGCCATGTGTTTTTTTGGAAACAATGCCCCTTGGAACTTATATGGTACAACAGTGCCCTCCAGCGGTCACTATCGGTTATCCTCAAGAATCCTGCCGCTCCTAATTAATCTGAAGTCTACATAATTCGGGACATACTATGTACTGAACTGACATCAAGTGACTCCTGTTGTTTATCTTTGTACACAACCTGTAAATCTATCTCAAATGAATGATGTGTGTAATTTCTGTAGCCACCTAAGTTTAGCTAATCAGTAAGCTTGCGGGAATGTTTGAAATGTGTTCAGAATGATAAATGAAGCATCTGGCTTGCCAATTCTGATAAAAAATTATCAAATACTATCCCAAAAGCTTGGTCTTAGTCACCCAAGTCGGCTTCATGTGCACGGAAGGGGCGGGACCACACTGCCGGCCCCCTTGGGACACAGTTTGAAAGCCAGCGCGCAAAGGAATCTCTCTCTTCCCCTCTCCTTCGCCCTATGAACTGCTCAAGGTCTCTCTTCCGCCCTCTCTCCACCTCACGTCTGGCCCCATGAACTCTCTTGATCAGCACTAGTAACGTGGTCGCTGAGGGTGACCACGCGGCTTCTTCCTTTGAGCCCCGGACTTGAGCCACTACGCGCGCCCAAAGCATGCATTAAGCAAGGACTCGCAACCACCCTGCGCATCCCCAAGGTGCGCGTGTCTGTCCAGCCGTGAGCCTGAGGCGCCCCGCAGCGCCCACACCAACTGACTGCGGCCTCTCAACCGCGCAAGCACATCACCACCAACCGGGAAGTGCGCCAGCCAAGGACCTCACAAGGACATCACCGACCAGTATTCCAGCTGGATGTGTACCAGCCAAGGAACTGCCGCGACCTCCACACCGCGCGTGCACCTCGCCAATAACCGGAGACCTGGTGCAGCATTCCAGCATTCAACCAAGGATCGACGCTCGTCGAGTCTCTCTCTCTCTCCCGTGCGACTGAACCAGTCCGTAAGTTGCGCTAGCATTGCAATCTGACCATATACTACTGGTGCAACGCTTTTATTCAAACAAAAAAGGATTGACAGGTCAAAACGCTTCCATCTTTATCCCCCATCTACCTTTTTCATCTACCCTTTTTTATCTTAGTTAGTTAGGCTGCATGTTTTCTTTTGATTCACATTTTTATTCCGTTTTATTAATAGGTTAGGCTGTGACTGATATATGTGTGTTTACTAAATAAATTTGTTGTCTAGAAATTCATTCTACATTTCTGCCGAATCATTTGTGTTTACTGAGTGGATTAGTAATTCTCTTATGAAAGCAAAGAACTCCATGATTAACTAAAGTAGCAACTTCAGATTATGAATACTTGATATATACATATATATATATATATATATATACTTGAATAGGATTTTTATTGTTTATTTTGCTCCTACAAACAACCAAAGTCAACGTGGTGCCCCAGAGGTTGCTGAGGAAATTACAACTCCCCTCAGTACCGTCTAAATTTCTCATAAGCCATTACGGCAACCCAAATAATCGCTACAGAGTGAACTGAGATAAAAGCATTTTTAGCATATGACACAACTGAGATGATCAGCATTCAGCACTAGGAAAGATAGCAGTACCCCACAGAAGGAAATACTGTATTTCTTTGCAATTTAATTTTATCTCTTTCTATTCTGTTGTTTTCTCTTTACTGTAAACTGCAGCTGGACGGAGTCCAGGAAAAAGTTCCCCACAGGGAAAATAAAAGTATATCGTATTGTATCGTATCGTAACACCAGACCAAGACCTCAATCCCAGAGCTCACCTCAGAGTCCCAATATTCTACTTCAACACCCCAGCTGGTTAGTTGTAAAAAGTCCATCTAGTTCCAGAAGGCACAAGAGGAAGGTGGATGTAATTACATTGTCATTCCATACAGTCTAAAAACAGTTGGGTCCAAAACTAATTTTGACTCAAAATTAACCCAAACTGGGTGAAAAAGTGACTGACCCAACTTTTTGGGGGTTATTTAATTAAGTTGGGTCAATTGAATAATCCACAAACCAACTCAAGGTTAAATGAATAAACCGCAAAACAACCCTAAAATTGGGTTGATTTCTGGGTTATTAACTCTTTGACTGCCATGGACGTTAAAAGACGTCAAGTAAAAACCTACGGAGGGCCGCCAATGACGTTAAAAGACGTCATCCAATAGCTGTAGTGAAAGTTTCAAGCAGATCTAGTTAGCCTAATGACTATTTTTGGCCCCTAGATGGCAGCAATGACTCTCTTTTGACAAGATTGGGTAGTTGTCAGTAGAAAACGTGAGGCGGAGCTAGAGGGGACAATGGCTGGGGAAGGGAAGAGAACATGGCGACCGGTTGCAAGCAGCACACGCTCGAGCAGTTTTTTTCAAAGACGAAAAGCATCGACCAACGCTAAAGAGCACATTGATGACGACGATGATCATCATCGATGATGATGATGATGGTGACTCCGAGGTTGGAAGCATTGACGCGGCAGTAGAAGACGTGAGGCGGAGCTAGATGGCTGAAGAAGCAAACAATGGCGACCGGTTGCAAGCAGCTCACACTTGGGAATTTTTTTCAAAGACGAAAGGCATCGACCAACGCTAAAGAGCACATTGATGATGACGATGATCATCATCGATGATGATGATGGTGACTCAGAGGTTGACGCTGAAGTTGCAAGCATTGACGCGGCGGCTATGACGACGTCATAAAGGTTCACCGGCTAGCGATGCTAACACCGGAAAACGCGGAGCACAACCGAGCACGCTCAGGCGGACGTTCAATCGGACGACGAAGAGTGCCCCGAGTCCAATGCATATTCATCGGAGGAGTGGGTACAGTCTGCTACTTGCAGGCTACTTACTTATTTTTTTTCTATGCTTTCCGTTAACTCCCTGTGACTGCGCTACAGCCCCACTCCAAACTTGGCATATACATTACAGCTGTTAAACGTCTTCAGCGTCTTCTTTTGGACACACACAAGTCTTGAAATGCTGTGTGTACGAGATTTGTTTGAGGAACGAAGCCGGCTTTGCTTCCGTCTGGACGGGGCCTTAGTCCTTTGTGTTTGTTCAGTCTGTGTGGGAGCATTGTCGATATCAAGGTTATGTGTGGAAGTCGTGCATGCGCTTTCGTCCAAGTCAAGCCCTTGTTTCAGTAAGTCGTCTTTGTCTCAGTCTAGTCACGCTTGTCTTCGTCTAGTTGTCTCAGTCATCGTCCAGTCGCTCAAGTCACCATCAAGTCTCCCTCGTCTTAGTCTTATCACCCACATCTTCATCACGTCATCCGCGTCACCGTCCAGTCGCCCATCGTCAATTTCAAGTTTTCCACCTTCTACCAAGTTGCCCACGTTCTGCCAAGTTACCCACGTTCTGTCCTCTCGTCCAGTCCAGTCATGGCGACCAGCCTTCTCTCGCCCAGTCCAGTCATGGTGACCAGTCCCCTCTCGCTCAGTCCAGTCATGGCGACCAGCCTCCTCTCGCCCAGTCCAGTCATGGCGACCAGCCTCCTCTCGCCCAGTCCAATTCATGGCGACCAGCCTTCTCTCACCCAGTCCAGTCATGGTGACCAGTCCCCTCTCGCTCAGTCCAGTCATGGTGACCAGCCTCCTCTCGCCCAGTCCAGTCATGGCGACCAGCCTCCTCTCGCCCAGTCCAGTCATGGCTACCAGTTTACTCTGTCCCAGTTCAGTTATGGCAACCAGTCTCCTCTCAACCAGTCCAGTCATGGCGACCCGTCCACTATCACCCTGCCCTGTCTTGGCGACCTGTCTACTATCACCCTGTCTTGGCAACCCATTTACCCCCGTCCGTCCAGTCACGTCATGTCCAGTCCTTGTCCACTCACCTGGCTCTATATGTTTTATTAAAGTTCCTCACTTTGCCCTTCCTGTCTGTCTCCCTACCATGTTTCTCAGCATTTGGGTCCACCCTCTGGCAACCATTCACACTTAATATGACACAAACCTGGTAGCATCCTGAAGATACACACCAAATACCGGAAAGCACCCCACTGGAAAGCTATTACAAAATATTCCATTCATTTCTAGTGAACTTTCATATTTTCATCTTTTTTTTCCATCCCGACGCTCCTGCATAAATCTAAGCTTCTTGTTGTCCATTCCTGACAATGGGTTACACATTTCACATTAGTTAAACACAAACAAGTGCTTATAAAGACGTGGGGAGGGGGGAATGAAAAAATAAATAAATAAAAGTACACATTAGGTACACAGCTGGCTGAAATGGATATCTTGATACATGGATTTACAATTCAGATGTGTTTTCTTAGGGATGCCCATTTAGGATGCATTGGCATAATACATTTGTTGTCTTTTTGTTCACCATCAGCATTCAACATCATTAGGTACAGCACGTAATGCTCAATGGCAGAGAGAGAGCTCATGTTTATCATCATTTACTTGGCAAAGAGTCGTTAGCGGGGGGGCCTTGTTGGTCGACTCGCCCGCGAAACAGACTTTGTGCATTAGCATCACCACTGAGTTGCACCCTGCTCTGCATGTTATTCATCACGCCACTTTTACATGGTAAACTCCAGGCGAGTGCAGAGCCATTAGTGGGCATGCTTGTGCTCGACTGCTGTATGGACATGGGAATAAGTTTGCACATGTATGTGTAGCATGACTACTACTACTACTTTTCACATGTTTAGCACTCGTGAAATAAGAGAAATACAATTGTTGGCTGTGAATTACAATAGGCGAGCGTGTCGCTATGACTTACCGGTATCTTCATCGCTGTTATGGTGCTTGTAGAGTCGCAATATGGCTCTTGGTGGAACATGATTGTCAATAAATCGCTCCTTATGGCGGCCGTTTTTTGGCAAATCTCGACTGTTATTTTTGATTAATGTCACTCCTGTCAAAGTAGTCAAACCAGTTCCAGGCCAGGTCGTGGTCTCTTTGCTAAAATATGCTAAGCCTTTTAAGTCCAAAAGGAAGAAGGACGACATGTCCGTCACATCGTGACATGCTTCCTGCGGCACCTCCAAAATAAATGTCACTATACATTTCAGCTGTCAAGACACTTTTATTGTGACGAGGCCCGACAACAACAGTGCCTCTAACTGTGCGCAAATTACATTTTACGAGCTCGTCACCCCACAATGTCTTGTAAGCTTACTTCGAGCCTTGAATCTAATAAATAAATTGTAACGCAACACATTTCTCATACAATAACAATAATGGCGTTTCAAATATGGGGAGAATAATTAGTTAGATTAGTCAGTTTATGAGTTACCTAACGCCGTTAATTTAAACACCGTTATTCCCAACACTGCATAAAATCCATCCACCCATTTTCGTAACCGCTTATTCCTCAAAAGGGTCCCTGGGGTGCTGGATCCTATCCCAGCTGGCTTCGAGCAGTAAGCGAAGTACACCCTGAACTGGTTCCCAGCCAATCACAGAGACAAACCACCATCCACACTCACAATCACACCTAGGGACAATTCAGAGCCTGCAATTAACCTGTCATGCATGTATTTGGAATGTGAGAGGAGACTGGTGCACCGAGAGAAAAGTTCACCCCGGAAAGCCGAAGCCTAGACTCAAATCTCATGCCTTCAGCACTGGGAGGCGGACGTGCTAACCAGTCATCCACCGTGCCGCCCTCGTTGTAAAATCAATCCTCATTCTGCAGCCGAGTGCATAAATGAATGTTAGCTGTAATGCCTGTTTATCTGAGAAATGCGATGTGAAGACGACGCAGACTGCCCTCGCGCTAAAATATTACTCACCAATTTGCTCAATTCTTGCCCTTGCTCCGGTGAAAATACAGGGTCCGCTATTTGCTTCTTCTCCTATAGAGATACCCGCCAAAATCTGACAATCTTTTAAGTATTTACATGTAATACACATATATACATATGAAAACATAGTTGCTGTAAAAATGTACAGTATTTGACCACTAATTATGCAGCAAAATACTATACTTTGTTTTTACCCATAAGGCACTTTGTTTTACCCATAATACATTGCGGTATACAGTTCAATACTGTAAAATTAAAAATCAAGATAATGCTTTATTTTTTTTACTGTAGATTTTACAGAAATTTGTAGCACTGTTGTATGTGTGTGTATAGTTTTGGCTTCCCTTTATTTTCAGCTTGGTCATCTTGTCTGGAGAACACAACCTTGTGTTTTTATGCTTACAATCCTTGCTAGAGATGTGCACCATAATGGCACTTTATTGTAGTGTGATATAAAATGTCTCCCGTACAGTGTAACCTTCTATTGTGTATATATGATTATTTCAGATGCTTGATTTCCCTTGATGCTACTAAGGGAATTCTGTAGCTTCTTTTCATCTACTTAGCAACCAGTGTTGGGCATGTTACCCTAAAAAAGTAATAGTTACAAATTACTTATTATAAAATATAATTCAGTTAGCAATTGAGTTACTGCTATGTTATATAATATATATTCTTCTGTTGTCTGTGTCACTGACATTTTTACCAGCGAATCGCGTGCGTCTTCATCTCTTAGTTTGCATCATTCTCCCCCCCTATATTTTAAATCTGATGCAGCATTGTCGCTATTCACTTTTTGAATTTTTGTTGGAAGTTTGAAACTCTGGACACAATCCATTGCTGACATGTTTCATATGAAAATTAAAGCAATTAATGGCTTCGGGTGCTGGGGGTGGGAGGGTGTCTGGGGGTTTGGGGGCCTGGGGGCGACTGGGGCTGGGTTGGGGTGGATGGCGGGGGTGGACGGGGGGCCGGGGGGGGGGGGGGGTAGGGGGCTCGTGGGGGGGAGCGGGGGCTGTGGGCCGGTGGGGTTCCTGGCAGGCCTGCAGTGCCCCGTCCTGCTGCGTTGGGTTGGGGGCGCGGGCCGCGTTGGGGTGGGGGGCGCTCCTGCTCCTGGGTTTGCTCTCCGGCCGGTGGCCCCCTGCGGGTCCCGGGGGTTGTCCTTTGGCGCTGCCGCGGCCTGGGGGACCCTGAGGTGTTGCGCTTGTTCTGTCCTGGCGGGGGTCGACGGCTCACCTTTGGTGTAGATTTTCATGCACGCCAGACCCACCACACCAGCATCTATCGAAACTCAGACACAATCTTCCTCAGGTCATTGAATCGGTGGAGGCTGGTGTCTGTGGATCTCACTCTGCTTCGTCTGTCCTTCCTTCTTTTCCTCAGTCTCTCCTTTGGTCTCTTGAGGTCTCCCTGGTTGAAATTTAGATGTCTCTGGGGATGGTGAAGGACTCTGGTTGGTGGCCTGGTGGGTGGTGTCTGGTCGGTGCTGGATTTCACTTTCTTTTCTTTGGTCCTTTCTCGGGTTTCCTGACGGCCTCACGACTCTGGCTAGAAGTGTTCGGTTTAGGGAAACGGTATGGGATTTAAGTTTTTTTTATAGGTTTTAGGTGAACTAATGCACGCACGCACATACACATATTCACCCACATACAAAAAAAATAAAAAATACAAAAAAAATAAATAATTATATATATATATATATATATATATATATATATATATATATATATATATATATATATAAATTATAATAAAAAAAAAGGAGAGCAATGATGATGACATGTCAAATCGGTAAAATTACTGAATGAACAATACTGAGCTCTCCAGAAAAAAATAAAATAAAAAATTTAAGCACAACTTTTAAAACAAAAGCAGCACACATTTTACATTTGTATTTTGTCTTCATAAATACTGTAAAGGCTAGGCAAATACTGTCGACAGGGGGCTGTAATTTGCCCAGGTCTGATTTAAAGTCTTTAATGAACCTAATTGCAAGCTTTTGGAATGTGCGAGGACTCCTGAGCACCTGGTGAAAACCTATGCCAGCAAGGGGAGAATATGCTAACTCCACACAAAAAGGCTTTCAAAAGGATTCAAACTCAAAACCTTAAACTGACAGGCAGACATGCAAACCATGAGTTTACTGTGCTTTAATTCATGAAAAAAATATTAAAATAACAATAATTGGGATACTTAATTGTATGTTTTAGGGGAATAAAATAATTAAATTTTAAGTTTTTTTGACAACATAAATGATCAACAAAGATTGATCTGTTTTCATAAGTAGGGGAAAAAAAGCTAAACAGCACCTTTGGTTATTTTGATTTATGATGATGAAGGTTAACAAGCTCAATCCATACAAAGTCTGCAGTCTAACATTTGGCCGCAAGCAAGTGCGATGAAAGTCAACTCTTTTCACAATTTTGGCTTCTCACTGGAGCACGCTGGAAATACTTTGTGGCTCCGTATAATGGGGAGACTCATGTGACATGGCAGTGCACGTTCAATAACAAGCCCCACCCCCTATGCTACTTTTCACACTGCATCTGTTCATAATTAAATCAGACATATAACACTATTATATCACTGCAATTACTTATTATTCAATTTCCTTCATCAAAGGGCTATAATTTAAGCAGCACACTGTCATTATGATCCATGAAAATGAATGTAGACGGCATCTCTTAACATATTTGTGATACCCACTGATTGTATCATTAATTATACATCATCCTTTAATTATCTTCCCAAATCATTAGATTTGAAAATCATATAAATATTATATTAAAAATATTATATTTTTTACTGTGATTGGCTGGCGACCAGTTCAGGGTGGACCCCGCCTCTTGCCCGAAGACAATAGGTTGGAGGACAAACGCAAATCTAGTGAGGATAGATGGATAATATAATTTTACCATCCCCTTTAAGGATCTCATAATTGTAATAGGTCCCCTTTTCTATACAAACACAAAACTGAGGCAATAAACAATTGTAATTGTAGAGTAAAACTGGTCGCAAGGCCACAATTTATTTATTTTTAATAAGCCAGATATCGTATCGTGGCCGATACCAGCCTTATTTTAAGGTATCAAAACTTCTGACGGTGGCCGATACCAGTAATGGCCACCCTATTGTGGCCATTTTTCAATCAGAAACTAGGAATTAGAAATTTGGGGAGCAGCAAATTTTCATTAATTTCACTTATTTTTTTAGGAGAAATACTATGTTGGAATATATTGGCGTTTTTTTATTTATTTATTAATGATCTGTTATTTTTAGGAGGAATTTTATAAAGTAGTGGTATCGGTATTTGGTATTGGTGACTACTCAAAAGTTGAGTATCGGTCTGAAAAAAAAAGGGTTATCGATTATCCCAAATTTTTATTTTATTATCTTTATATGACCAATAAGTGAGGGTATCCCCAATAGTTTGATGCATGTGTTTGGAGGAGGTCGGAATACTTGGACAAAACCTACATGAGCATGATCAGAAAATGCAAACTCCAAACAGAGGTGTTCCAGTGGATGGCTGGGGACCACGTGCCTCCGCCATTGTGTACAAAACATGAAACCTTAAAACACTACGCATCTTAGCCATCATTGAAATTAATGTTGCCAGTTAACTTGAAAAAGGATCTTATTTTCTTGACTGATTACTTGATTTTAAAAGTCACTAAGTTACTTACAGACTCATTGGATGTAAAAGTTAGATTACAAGTTATTTGTTAGATTCAGCAGCTGCAGAAAACACAACGGGTTTGCCAATATTTTATTGGAGTGTATATAGCAAGGTCCTCGAGAGCCACTGTCCTGCTTGTTTTTTATGTCTCTCTCCTCCAACACAGCTGACTTAAATTATCAGCTCATCAATAAGCTTTGTAAAAGCTTGATAAGGATCATGTTCATTGAATCAGGTGTGTTGGTGGAGGGCGACATGGAAAACAGGCAGGGCAACGGTTCTTGAGGACCAGGGTTCTCTATCTCTGGTATATAGCCTTCATTTTAAGAGAGTGTTTGATGGTGCTAATCAATGACCAACAATAGCCAGTATTTATTTCTTGTTTCTATTATAGTTTATATCTTGTTTAGTCTTTTCTTATTCTTTTTCATTTGTTGCATTTCTCTTCATGAAAAAAAAAGTATTTAAATTTCAATTTACTTAGTTATGGCAATTTAAACAAATGCACATTTTTTTCTGGCATATGAGTCGATGTAAGAGAGAGGATGATGACACTCCGCAGGTAGATGACTTGAGGTCAGTGGTTCTTTCTCAGTACCTGACCCCATTTAGCAGGCTTACATGTGGTTTAACTAAATGCAAGTGTAAAAATAAGTCTTAAGGTTGAGTTTTTGTCACATACCTGTATGTTAAAACTGTCTGTATGACCTTTGCACGGATTGTTTTCTTGGGTGGATTATTGCACTCTAGTTACAACAAAAGTTAAAAGGAAGAAATTTGGACAGCCCTCTGGACACATGAAGTGTAAGTATATGTAATGATAATTTACTACGTGGTTGATTGCATGGCTTGGCTTGGAAAACCACGGCCAAAGTTGTCCTCCCTGGCTCATCGGGTAAATGTCAGTAACGTGGGGCTTTAGGACCCAGATGCGGGAAGGCAGGGCAAGGAGGCAGAGGTGCAGTCCAAAAGAGGTTTTAATAACAAATCAAAAAAAAGGCTAACTTCAAAGTACAAAACAAATGGAACTAACAAAACCTGAAGCAAAACATGAAAAACCAACTAAGGCGAGACTAACAACATGACATGGATCCGGATAAGGCAAAGAGGTCAGCGTGACGTGGCAAAAGACTTACGAACGTGGCAACAGCAAAAAATGAACCGACACAGACAGGGGGGAGACAACCGACTAAATACACCAACACTAATGACATGACAAGACACACCTGGCTGAGGGCACTGATTGGATGACACATGAGGGTAATGGGGAAAGGTGGACACAATCAGGGTTGACACAGACACCACATGAGGAAGGGCAAGTGACCAGAAACGAGAGGAGTCAGACTTTTCACAATAAAACAGGAAATGACAAGACAAGGGGAAAACACAAGGAAAACATGACAGGGAGTAAACAAGACTGAAAATAAACATGACAGTAAATTGATCTTACGTCTAATTTTTTAAAATTGATTACATTCCAAAAAATACAACATAAAACATCAAAATGCGAACTTAATTTGTTTCCCTTGTTTTAGCTTCACTCGAAAGACACTCTTCTTCTTTGGCCGCTGCTGCTTTATTGGCGTAGAAAAAGAAAATTTAACAGCAGAAGAAGAGTGTCTTTCGAGTGAAAGCAAAACAAGCTCAAGGGAAACAAACTAAGATCACATTTTGTTTTCCAACTAATGCAAAATAAACTGGCCTGCAGTTGTTCGTCACTAATTCCCGTGATTCGGGCCCGTTGCTTGTCACTTTCTGTTTTGCTCTCATAAGCTTTTACTAGCTTTTTTTTTTTTACTAGCTCCTCCCGCTAACTGCTCTTGTTAGCTGCTCCGGCTAATTTCTGGCTCACCGAGATGCTCGTTTGCTCACGCAAATTAAGAATTGGTGGTAGGCTTGCGTAATGTGGTCTCTGAGGTACCGTAGTGCGTGTGCTCCTGCTTGCTTCTAATGCTATTCTTTGACCACTAGATGGTGCTAGGGATCACTGAATGTCCTTTATACTGCGTGCAAGGGGCATAAAACTTTTTGGGAATCTCAGCTTCACTTCAAAGTTTCTTACCTCGGTGTGTTATTGTTTCTCACACACACTTTTTTGTTCATTTGAAGCCCCACCCCCACTCCCCCAACCTCTATCTCTCCCACGTCTGGCCTGCCGCACTACTTCTCCCACAGTGGGTAATGTGAACGGACTTAGTCTCCCGGGTGTCGAGGCCCCCCTCTCAAGCCTCGCAGGCAAATGTGTGGCGGCCGCTCAGATGGGAGCAGCACACGCCGAGTCGGCGGCAGTCTGTGGGGGCAAAGAACACAACGAAGTGAAAGGATGATGACGGGTTCGGTCTTGGACTTGGAGGATGAAATCGCCCGCCGCATGCCGAGCGCAGCCGAGCAGGAGGCGAGCCGCCCGGCCAAGGCAGAGTGTTCTTGACAGTGCTTTGTTTTGAATCCGCAAGGACTTGACATATGCCTCAAATCATTTGCTCTCACCAAGCCGCAGATCCACGCTCCTCGGTGATCGGAGACAGGGCCCTGCTGTCAACTATGTGTCACCGCATGTGTGCCACATGTACCACGAGTGTGTGTGTTTTAGCTCGACGGGAAAAGTAAACAGCAACATCCGACAGTGCTGTTGCTGTCTTCACTGCTTGTCTTGTTTTATTTAGCGTCCTTTCAGGATGTAGACACCACTCACCACATATAAAATGGTAAACGAAAGTTGGTATGCAAAAAAAATGTAAGCTATAACCTTCAACCCTTTTCTGTCTATACTACTGTTGTTGTTTGACTGGATTGGAAGATGAAGCAGTTTACCCTCAAAAACATTTTTGTATAATAATTGTCAGTAAAGTGCCTCTCTTAATTTGAGATGTAATCATTCGTGTGCACAATTCTTTGGAAGATTTACACGTGTGTATTGTGCTCTTCTGTGCTTTAATTTGCATAAAATTAGTCAGTTCTCAGAGTTTGTAGTCGAATTGTTTCATTTGCCTTATTTTATTTCAATTTAATGATTCAATTAATTTTTTAATTTAATTTCAGTTGTTGTAATTGTCATGATCAGTGTTGTTGATTTGGTTTTAGTTAGATTTTAGTTGTCGTGTGTCCCTGTTGTCATTGTCTCATTAAGTTTTATTATGTCCACCTGTGCTTGTCAACTCAGTCCCTTGTGTCAACCAATCAGCTTCCTCAGCCAAGTGTCTTGTCCAGGTGTCGCTCCTCTCTCGTTGGTCCGTCAGTTTGTTTATATTTAGTTCCCTGCTTTTTTTCATAATTTATACAGTCTCTAAAACGTTTCTATTCTATTCTCTAAATTATGTAGCTGTAAAGAAGTTTGTCATCCTCCTTTACTTGACAGCAACAAATTATCGGTATCCACTGTCACCTATTTTACTTTGTATTGTAAGGCTACTGAATGGAAATTTATGGTAGGCCACTCGTTGGTTACTACTTTTCGTTGACCTGTTTTCAGGATAAGGGAGATTCTCTTGTTTCAAAGGATATATGTATATATGTCCTATTGTCACCAAATCTAGTTCTCATGTCTCTACCTTCACAAATTATGAAAATAAATGAGACATTTATTATTTCCATCACAACTTCTTGCAGAAGTTAGTGTCGTCTCCACTAAAAAGCTCCCATGTCAATTATGCTGCTGCTGTCACCATATCGTACCTGGGTGCTGTGCTGCATAATAAATGACATGTATTGCCTTAGAGCGTAGTGCTAATTAACACTGTTCCCTAACTCCTCTACCTAATTGTCCACGTGCAGCTGATCAGGCCTTTCATGCTTTTTTTTATTTTTATTTTTTATAAACATGGCAGTTACTAAGATCATTGATTTGAGAAATGATCCAGTGGACATTACGGACAGGAGATTTGACTGGGTAGACATTTAATAGCATTTGGGGGATGGTCGGCGGACAGTGCTAATTGTAACTAATTTACTGTGAAGCCTGTCCCAAGCTACATTTGATAGGAGTGTTACCATAATGTCTTTTTATGCCTGCTCCTTATTGATGTGATGGATAGAAGAGGGAGGAGGCAAATAGAGGGTGAAAAAGACAAGTGATGTTAAAAGCCCACATATATCATATAATAATAATTGGATCGTAATTTCATGAATGTGTTTCAAGATAAATTCTATTAAAAAATATCTGCCATTACAGATATGAGTCAGTTTTGATTTGCACTGTCAGAGAGGTATTGATTTAACAGGAATTATCAGTCTGACAACTATTTATAATACGTTTCATGTCATGCAATCTTTATAAAGGCAGCATTATATTTTATGCAGCCCTGTTAATTGGAAATTATTAAGACATGTCATGCGATGTTTTCAAAATTATAGCCCCACCCCAAGGACGACTATCTTAGTGAATGCCTCAGGCAACCAAGCAATGAAAAGAAGGAGCCAGATGGACTGCCATGGAAACACAAGCCCATGGATGGCATGTACCACCGACAAATTGAAGAAATGGCTGACATCAAGAAAACATACCAGTGGATGGACTGAAAGGCAGCATGGAGACACTAATCATGGCAACACCAGAACAGGCCCTTAACGCAAGATCAATACAGGCTGGGGTCTACCATATCAGACACTACTTCACCTTCAGTTGCAGGCTGTGCAAAGAAGCCCCAGGGGAAGTTGCAGCATATCACAGTGAGGATGTAAGATGCTGGTGTCACGGCTTGAGAAAGGAGGACCCAGATGCAGAGAGGAAGGCGAGCCAGGGCAGGGATGCGGATAACTTAGATTTAATAATAGTAATAAATGAAAACACAAAATCACGCACACAGGCGGACAAAAGGAAACACAAACTCACGCACACAGGCGGATAGCAAACAAACACAAAAGCATGCACAGTGGCAGCAAAAAGGTAAGTCATGGAGATCAGCAGCTGGTTCTCGGATAAGCGTTTACCAGTCGGGTCAAGTGAGTAGTGTCACAGAGGAATATCCCGACACTCCTTGCTGTTTCTCTCAGGCTTTTAACTTGGCCTGATGAGCTAACGGGTTACAGGTGAGTGTGGTGGGCTCCGCCCACCAGCTGTCTCCCCAGCAACTGCAACGGAAACAGCACAGCTGATACTAATCATGACAGTACCCCCCCATCAACGAACGCCCCTAGGCGGACCACCTGGCAGAGAAGGATGTGACGAATGGAAGTCGCGAACCAGTGACTGGTCCAGAATCCAGGAGCGGGGGATCCACTGGCGGTCCTCGGGGCCGTACCCCTCCCAGTCGACCAGATACTGCATCCCCCTGCCGCGCTTACGAGAGTCCAGTATGGCCCTAACCGTGTAGATAGGCTGCCCGCTGACGACCCGGGGAGGTGGTGGGGGCGCGGCCGGCGGGCACAATGGGCTGGCCGAGACCGGCTTGAGCAAGGACGTGTGAAAAACTGGGTGTACCTTGAGCGTGGGTGGCAGGTTGAGCCGAACTGCCACCGGGTTGATCACGGAGTCGACCTCAAACGGGCCGACAAACCGAGGCCCCAGTTTCTTGGAGCTCCCTGCCAACTGCAGGTCCCGGGTGGAGAGCCAAACTCTCTGACCCGGTCGGTAGGATGGTGCCGGAAGCCGGTGCCTGTCCGCGAGCCGCTTGTTGCGGTCCGAGGTGCGGCACAGGGCCTTCCTGGTGTCCTGCCAAACCCTGCGAGCCCGGCGGAGGTGAGTATGGACCGAGGGGATGGCCACCACGCCCTCCTGGCAAGGAAACAAGGGGGGCTGATAACCACAGGCCGCGTGGAACGGGGACAACCCTGTGGCAGAACATACGAGAGTGTTGTGGGCGTATTCGACCCACGGGAGGTGGGACGCCCACGAGGAAGGGTGCTGATGGCATACGCATCGGAGCGCCGACTCCAAGTCCTGGTTGGCCCGCTCCGTCTGCCCATTAGATTGGGGATGGTGGCCTGAAGACAGGCTAGCCGTAGCCCCCAAGGACTTGCAGAAGGCCTTCCACACCCGGGACATGAATTGAGGCCCCCTGTCGGAGACGAGGTCCACTGGTATCCCGTGGATCCTAAAAACGTCCTTTATCAGGACATCAGCTGTTTGCAGCGAGGTGGGCAATTTAGGCAGGGCGATAAAGTGGGCCATTTTTGAAAACCGGTCCACCACTGTCAAGATTACCGACTGCCCGTTGGAAGGAGGTAGCCCGGTGACGAAATCCAACGCCACATGCGACCAAGGACGGTGGGGAATGGGCAGGGGACGGAGCTGGCCGGATGGTTTCAGGCGAGAGGACTTATTACGGGCACACGCCGCGCAAGACGCGACATAGTCCTCAACGTCCTTGCGCAGCCCGGGCCACCAAAATCTCTGCGCCACCAGGGACAGCGTGCGACCCACCCCTGGGTGACATGCCACCCTCGATGCGTGCCCCCACTGCAGCACCTCTGGCCGGAGGTGAGTGGGCACGAACAACTTATCGCCAGGGCACGCTACCGGGGTCTGCCTGCCGTCAGCTGCCTCCACCACCCTCCGCTCAACCTCCCACTGGAGAGCTCCCAATACTCTGGACTCCGGCACAATCGGTCCGGGTAGAGACCCCTCGGCGGCCGGACCGTGCAAGCGGGACAGGGCATCCGGCTTGGTATTCCGGGATCCAGGTCGGTAGGTAATGAAGTAATTGAAACGCGTCAAGAACAGGGCCCAGCGTGCTTGGCGGGGATTCAGTCTCTGAGCGGACCGTAAGTATGACAAGTTTTTATGGTCCGTGAAAATTTGGAAGGGTTCCGCCGCGCCCTCCAGCCAGTGCCGCCACTCCTGCAAGGCAAAAATTATGGCCAGCAGCTCACGGTTGCCCACATCGTAATTGCGTTCTGCCTGGTTGAGCCGACGAGAGAAGAAAGCGCAGGGATGCAGCCTCTGGTCAACCGGGGATCGTTGGGACAACACCGCCCCCACTCCTCTCTCTGAAGCGTCAACCTCGACGACAAATGGAAGAGTTTCGTTAGGGTGTGTCAAGACCGGTGAACGTGAAAACAATGACTTCAATTTAACAAAGGCGGCCTCAGCCTGCTGAGTCCAAATAAACTGAGTTTTTGTAGATGTAAGCCTTGTCAGAGGTTCCGCTTTCAAGCTATAATCGCGGATGAACCGACGATAGAAGTTAGCGAACCCCAGGAATCTCTGCAAGTGTTTTCTAGACGTGGGTGTTGGCCACTCGACCACGGCCTGGATCTTGGCCGGGTCAGCCCTCAATTGACCTCTTTCCACAATATACCCGAGGAACTGGACCGAACGGGTGTGAAATGCACACTTCTCTGCTTTCACGTACAGCCGGTTTTCCAGCAGCCGCTCCAGAACCAGCCGAACGTGTTGCTGATGTTCTGCTAGGTCTCTGGAGAAAATCAAAATGTCGTCCAGATAAACAAAACAAAAATGATTAAGCATGTCACGCAAGACGTCATTGATAAAACACTGAAATACTGCGGGGGCGTTTGAGAGGCCAAAAGGCATAACTAAATACTCAAAGTGCCCAATGGGTGTTTTAAAAGCTGTTTTCCATTCGTCACCCTCCCTTATCCTAACCAGGTAGTAGGCACTACGAAGGTCCAATTTAGTAAACACCGTAGCAGAGTGTAAGGGAGCGAAGGCTGAATCCATCAGTGGCAATGGGTATTTGTTTTTAATTGTAATATCGTTCAAACCACGGAAATCGATGCAGGGGCGAAGGGTCTTGTCTTTTTTTTCCACAAAGAAAAATCCTGCCCCTAGCGGTGACTTGGAAGGCCGAATAAGACCGGCAGCCAGCGATGTTGTGACATACTCCTTAAGGGCTTGGAGTTCCGGCTTAGCTATTTGGTATAGGCGTGTACTAGGCAGCGGTGCGCCGGTAAGCAATTCTATCGCGCAATCATAAGGCCGATGTGGAGGGAGAGATAAGGCCCGGTCTTTACTAAATACCTCCCGTAAATCGTGATATTCCGCTGGCACATTTTCCAGGTTAATTGATTCCCCAGTTGCCTTCGCTGGGCCACCGTGGTAGTCCACCGCTGACCGCAGGCAATGGGAGTGACAAAACAAGCTCCACCTCTCTAACCTAGGCCTGCCCCAGTTTATGTCTGGGTTGTGCCTGGCCAGCCAAGTCAGACCCAGGACCACTGGGGCTGACCGGGAGGGCATAATAAAAAACTGTCTAGTCTCCACGTGATTTCCTGATAAGCGCAGGTGTAGACCCTCTGTTCTATGGGTAATCACCCCCAAGAGGCGCCCATTAAGGTCATACATCTCCTTTGTTTTCTCGAGTCTAATCATCGGACATTTTAGGATGTTGACAATTTTCGGGTCGATAATACAATCATCCGCCCCCGAGTCCACCAACGCCGTCATTTTTACATTCACCCCACCCCAAGTCATTTCTCCCGACAGTTGTAGTCTTTTAGTGTCCAATGGACTGTTAGGGTCACATGCTCCTGGAGACTGAGAGTACTCACACTGGTCGTTGCGTTGGGGTTGAGTGGTTGCAGCTGGAACGGGTGCGATGTCCCGACGTCTATCCGGCCGCCTCCAACACGTGGCCGATTGGTGTCCGAGCCGACCACAATATTGGCACGCCTGATTTCTCCATCGGTTCCTGTGTTCCGCCGCAGGGAGCCGTCCTCCCCCCAGCTGCATTGGCTCGATACCATCTCCCGTCGGAGGGCGTCGCCACGAGGCGTCGGGAGGCGAGGCGCCGAAAAAGCGCCCCGCGGACGTGGTCGAAAACGGTGAAGCAGCCGTGTCTGCCTCCTTTGGTCGTCGGTCCTCCTCCTGCTCCCGCCGTCGCTCCCGCAATCTATTGTCCAAGCGGATGGCCAGGTTGAGGAGTTCTTCCAGACCGGACGTCTCATCCCGTGCTGCCAGCTCATCCTTGATTCGCGGGCTGAGTCCCCGCCGGAAGATACCACACAGCGCCGCTTCGTTGAAATGGCTCTCGGCGGCCAAAACCCGGAAGGAGATGGAGTACTCTGCCACGGACAAGTCGGCCTGTCGGAGGTCCAGCAGGCGGCTGCCCGCCTCCTTCCCTTTTACGGGGTGGTTGAAAACGTTCCTAAATTCCTCCAGGAAGGCAGAAAATGAAGCTCGGAGCTCGGGATTGGCTTTACTCACCGCCATCGCCCATAGCGCCGCCTGGCCGGAAAGTAGGCTCATTACGAAAGCGACCTTGGCGCCATCAGTCGGGAAGGTGTGCGGCTGTTGATCTAGAACCAGGCTGCACTGATGAAGGAATTGGTCGCAACCCCCAATTTGGCCAGCGTAGCGGGGAGGATGTGGAATATTGGGTTCCCGAGCTACAACATTGCCAGCTGATTGGAACGCGGAGACGACAGGTGACGCCACGGCTGCACGTAAGTCCTCTGCTGCCGTGGATTCCGGCCTCTGCTCCACCTTCAAGGTGAGCGACCCGATCTGGGCGGTCAGCGTCGACAGTGCCTCCTTCAGCTCGCGGAAATATAGTTCTTGCTGTCCGAGTAAGCGCCCATGGCTGGCCATGGCCTGGCACAGGCTGTTGGGATCTGCGGGGTCCATAACTGGTCGGGATATTCTGTCACGGCTTGAGAAAGGAGGACCCAGATGCAGAGAGGAAGGCGAGCCAGGGCAGGGATGCGGATAACTTAGATTTAATAATAGTAATAAATGAAAACACAAAATCACGCACACAGGCGGACAAAAGGAAACACAAACTCACGCACACAGGCGGATAGCAAACAAACACAAAAGCATGCACAGTGGCAGCAAAAAGGTAAGTCATGGAGATCAGCAGCTGGTTCTCGGATAAGCGTTTACCAGTCGGGTCAAGTGAGTAGTGTCACAGAGGAATATCCCGACACTCCTTGCTGTTTCTCTCAGGCTTTTAACTTGGCCTGATGAGCTAACGGGTTACAGGTGAGTGTGGTGGGCTCCGCCCACCAGCTGTCTCCCCAGCAACTGCAACGGAAACAGCACAGCTGATACTAATCATGACAGCTGGCAGGCAAGGCATACATGGAGCGATGTACCCAGGCAGCAGGAATAGTGTACCAGAACATCTTTACCTGTATGGACTTGAGTTCCCAGACTCTTAGATGGCAGATACCACCAAAGCTGGATGAGAACCAGCCCAAGATCCTGTGGGACTTCCAGATCCAGACTGACAAACTGGCCATAGCCAACCAGCCACACATAGTGGTGACGGAATGTAGTAATCCCGAATGATGGCAACATTTCAAAAAATAATCACAAAAGTTGGAGAAATATCAAGGACTGCAGAGGGTAAAAGCAACAGTGGTGCAAGTAGTGATTAG
This sequence comes from Vanacampus margaritifer, assembly GCF_051991255.1. NCBI lineage: Eukaryota > Metazoa > Chordata > Actinopteri > Syngnathiformes > Syngnathidae > Vanacampus > Vanacampus margaritifer. The sequence goes on from NC_135451.1 coordinate 2,746,670, forward strand.
GGCACTGGGATCATTAATCCCCAAGATGCGTGCATGGCTCCAGCAGATTCCAGGAATAACATCCGACAACTCCATGCAAAAGAGTAAAATATTGGAAACAGCTGAGATTCTGAACATAACCCTTACCAGGACACTGGTAGCGGAGCTGAGCTGGAAGCAGATACTGCTCAGGTGGACAAGGAAATATGTATAACATATAAGGTGCTTTGTGTATCAGCATCAAATGCCCAGAGAGGTGGCAACAAAGAAAACAAGTATTTTATTCAAATTAGACGGGTTTTGATAGCTCTTGTTTCAGCTTTGTATGTAAATCAGTGATAGCTTCCAATGCAAATGTCAACACATGCTTCTATCTTCCATGTTATTAAACCTAAATAGGCTTACCTCCATTTGCTTCCACTACTGCCACATCCACTTGCTGTGATCATTTGATGAGCCACCACTTTAGTAGCAAACGAAAAACAACATTGCAGGAAAAAAAAGTACTTGCCCCCCAAAATGCCCTTTACTTAATGAATTCATAGGTGATCCTCACATGTGGTGTGAACGGCCTTCCTGTTGGATACCAATTCAGAAGATATCAATCTTTTCTCTGCCCGTGTCATCAGCTTTAAGGCTGTCTAATGACTCGGAACGAAGGCACCGCTCGTTTCTTAATGTTGGCCTACTGGGAACCATCCTCTCACACCAGGTTGTCCACTCATCAGTTCTAAAGGACAACCTTTCCTCCCTCTATTCAAAACATCATTACATTATAATCTTCTTCGTCTATTTGATCAGAAATAAGGGTACAGTCAGAGTCCATTTCAGTCCCCCAAGGTATAATCCACACTAAATAATCATAGCCTATTCCTCAAACCAAATTATTTCTTTACTCTGTCATGTATAAAAATGTTTTGGAATTCAAACACCTCGGACTTCGACCACCATCACAGAAAGGATTGTGACTTGACGGTTCTGTAGGCTACTGTCAATTGCTCACATGATAGGAACCATCAGTTTCTCTTTTAACGTTGGTCATGTGCAACCCCGCTTAAAAAAAATCTTGCATGAGCTGTTTTGTAGGTGAACTACTCACCTCTACGTTACCCCTGACCTTACCCAACCCCACCACCCAACCCTTTCTCCCCATCCCCCTAATCAGAGCAGCAGCTCAGTTTATTCCATTTAAACTTCAATCCTATTTGCGGCCAATCCGTCCCCTTGCCCGCCTCGGGCTACCAAACTATTCATCTAGTGGACTTCATGTCACTCAATCCTTTCATAAAAAGCCTGCATTTGGGATAAGGTATGTGCGTGCGTGTGCTAGAGGTCTTGTGTGTTGGGCCATGCTATCTATTGATGAAAGGTGCTTTTACAGGAAATAGATGTACAGTATGTTATCAAAGAGAATAGGTCTAACTTCACTGTATTGGTATGTTTTGCAAAAAATAATGCATATAGTGCTACTTGCAATATAGACAGAATATACAGGTCTACATAATCTATCCATACAGTATTTATCAATTTCCAGTCCTTCTTGTTCTCATCAAGGCCCACTGTGAGCTGGAGCAGAACTCTGCTGACTTGGTCCAGAGCTGGAGTCCACCCTGGACTGGTTGCCAATCTATCACACGTTGCACTTAAATAATGTAATGATATAAAATCCAAGCATTAAATTATAAAGTAGTATTGCTTTATAGTAAGAGCAGTTTGTAAGAGAGGGAAAGGAGGGCCTGGAGAACTCGCCAACAAGTTTGTATGCGGGAAGTCCTCTCACACAGTCAGATTTTGGACCTTTTGGTCCACACACAAGGCGCACCGTAGATTTTCAATTTATATATATATATATATGTATATATATATATATATATATATATATATATATATATATATATAATTTAAATACATAAATACATCACACACACACACACACACACACACACACACACACACACAAAAGCCATATTGGTTGAGACATTTAATAGTGCATTGTCTGAAATAGAGCAAGCTAAAATTGAGAGACCCATGAGGGGACTGACCAACATTGATTTGTGAAAAAATAAGTACTTTGGGCAGTTACAATAAGGAACAAACAGAATATACAGTTGGTTTTGGATTGGACACATTCTTTGGCCATTTGCTTTATAAAGACGATTAAACTGGGTCACCTGAGTCTAAATTGAGCCCAACGACATCTTTGAGGGCAATTCACCATGTACCCTGCATAATCAGCAGAAAAGAAAAGAATCAGCAGAAAAACTATGTGCATTACTGTCCTGTTATTTCCCTTTTTGTTGTTATTGTTGTCTTTAACGCAGCACCTCGCACCAATTAGTCTGGAGGAAGCTCCTAATGGGCCACCGCAGCTACGCTGCAAGGCGAGGCTCTTTTGGCGTGCTGGAGTCAAGGGGCGAGGGCGATGCAGCCAGACAAGGCAGAGATGAGGGATAATGTGAGATAGATTGACAAGATGGAGAAGGCATTAGGCAAATGGCGTCTTTAAAAAGTAGCAGCTACCTGTGCTCGCCTTTATGCGGCACCCGATGAGAGAAGGGAGGGAACGAGGCAGCTTGACGCCCCCAAGCTTAGCTGCTCTTTTAATTTTGATCTTCTAGCACTTCTTCTCCTTCTCAGTCCCATCCAGCTTGCACTTGGCCTTCAGGCACGCTCGCGAGACCAAAGGCAAGGTGCTGCTTTAGGGCTTTTTGATGCAGTGTAATAGCATGGTACTTCTTATGTAGGCTATACAGTATGTTGGTGAAACATGGAGATCAATAACATGTGAAACTCTTTAAACAAACAACTACAGACTCTTCCCGCTGACATCAGTTTACCCACAATTTTCAAGGACATGCACGCAAAAGGAAAACACAAAGAGAAGCCTTCAGCCCCTATCCCACTGAGATGTGAACGTGTCGTGTTTGTATTCTTAATTAGTCGCCATTGTCGCGAGAACATTTTCAACATGTTAAAAATGTCCTTGCGAATACGTTTTTCGCCAACATACAAAAAAAACAAAAACTCAAAAAGCTAGCTTGGAGACACGTGTTGAATATATTTTCTAGTTTGTATTTCATGTTTTACAAGTGCACAATGTGCCTATGCACCTCGGGCAGCACGGACAGTCAAGAAGGTGAAATTCCACCAAAACGCTAAAAGATTTGTGGTCTGCGCAGTAGGCTGTCAAGAGGTGAAGTGTGGTGGAGGACCCAAACGCAGGGAAGCAGGGCAAGGAGGTAGAGGTGATGGACAAAAAATGAATTTAATTATTCAAAACAAAAGCGAACTCCAAATAGCAAGTGAAAACAAAACATGGAAGACAACAAGGCAGAAACTGGCATCATGGCGGGAGGAAAATGACAATGACTCGACGCAGACAGAGGGGAGACAGGAGACTAAATACACACATACTAATGACACAAGACACACCTGGGGCAAGACACAAGTGGCTGAGGGCATTGATTGGTTGACACAAGGAAGGGCAGGATTACAGGCATGATTACACTAACAAGACCAAGGGAGACACACAAGAAAAAACAGAACCCAAACATGACAGGCTATATGACCACTAAAATATCAGTGGCATCTGATCCCCTGAAAAAAAGGTTTAAGCCGATTAAGTGTCAAAATGATGACATACTATTTATGCTGTCCAGGGCTAGACCGGCACAAAAAAAATTGGCCCGGCCTGGCCCAGTCTGACTCCTGCCTAACATCTAGTTCTGCCACAATGTTTATTGATGATGTTTTGGTTTGCTATCTATTTTTGAACTTGATTAACGAACTGGACCCTCTAAATTGTAGGCCAGTATTTTAGCGTAAAAAGTAGGAAAAACTGAAAATAATTATAAAGCACTGCATCTGCCCCAAAAGAGGCCGGCCCACCAGACATGCGCTCTGTATGCCAGATGGCCAGTCCAGCCCTGGCACTGTCATATTGGACATTTTTGTGCAGTCCATGTCATCGCCGTGGCCCTGTTCATTTTGGACTTATTTCCTGGTCTGTTGTGATATAAAAATGCTAATGGTGTTGTCTAGTATTGCTGTAATTCAGGTTTCATATTCTTCCTTAGAGAAAAAAACAAACATTTGCAGAAGTGACTGGCAAACAGCCAACCCGTAGTGTGTGCAACCGGTCCATTACGGTGGCACAGGGAATGAAAACTGTGAGTGTTTGTCCCCAAAAATGTATGGGTATATGTGCAGTCTGGAAATATGATGCCGTAGAGGAAAACTGATAATAAGCACATAGCTATAAATGGAACTTAATGTGTCATAGGTATTGGTCTGGCTGCAATACGTATACATTACTACACCTACAAATAACATTAACTGCACATGGTTGTCAAGACTCTTTAAAGGGCTGAGTAGTTTTTCTTTATTTTAGTTTATTTTACAGTGTGCAGAAATTGTCTTAATATAACATACAAAAGGCAGATTCAACACTCGATGTTTAACTCTTTACCACCAACAAATTTATTCGTCAGGTGCGTTTCTCAATGGGCAGGAGTGGCAGAGAGTCTACTACTACGCCCCCATCTTCAATTCATTCCAATCCAAAAACGTGCAAACACATTTTTTAATACATTGTCCTTCACTCCCCAAAACATATTTACACATTTTTTAAATGTTTTTTTTTTTCATGCAAGAGCATACAGAAGGCTTTGATGCAGCTTCTGACATGAAAAGGTGACTTAAAGCAATGGTAGTTATCACAAAAAAACGGTCAGCAGGTGGCAGCAGAAGAAAAGATATCAGCCAGGATCATGTTGCAAAGCTTGTTGCAACATGACCCTGGCTGATATCTTATATTCTGCTGCTGCTTTTGTCAGTGTTTTCACCAGGAATATGAATATTGATGAAAATTAGCTATATTCAAATTCTAATTGCTATATTCAAATTCTAATTGCTGCAAAACGGAAACAGATACAAATATACTTTTTTTCCTGATGAAAGAAGAGATTCCAATCTTTCTTTTGGTAGGTTCCATGTTTTTATAGCAATAGAAGACAATATTCTGTGTACCTTGCAAAATCTGTCAAAAAACAGTAAAACAAATGGGAGGGAAAAGGGTTGCTTCAGTGAAAATGACTGGGAGTGAATGAGTTGAAGAACATAGCTCGAGGAACTCACGCTGTAAAAGCAAATCAACCGTTTTCTAGTTCTGTTTCAATCTGTTGGTCATTGTTTTTCATACTTATTGGGTGGGTTATGCCTGTTAAGTCAGTTTTGTTGCTCTGTATTCTTGTGCATGTTTGATGACAATAAAGATCCATTTGTAACTGTAATGACTGACAGATGCAAATAAATGGTGATGGCATTGCTTTGATTTTGAGATTAGACAGTTTTTGACAATTAAGGCAGCTTCGGGCACAAATCTCCTATGTAGAAATGAGGTCAATTTACTATTTTATCTTTATCAGCTATCTTTTCTTAGTCACTTAATTGTTACAGGCCAACGTATCTCATTCAGATGCACAAGTGCAGTAGATGCCAGCATTAGCATCTACATATGTACAGCGCATGAAACTGTTTGTGGTCACAAATTAAATTTCAAGAGAAACCCGATGCAAAGCAGAATGGTAGAAATGTCCCCCCAGTGATTGTCAACAACTCGCTAGTTTCCAGGTGAAATAGACCAGTAATGAAATAAACGAAGAAAAAACAAATGCCTTTGCACGTGTTGCAAATCCATAAACCTATCTAATGTGCTTGGCGGGAGAAATGGAAAGCAGTTGAGACCTCACTTTCTCAGCGTTCCGCCATTATGTAAATTGAAGCCAATCAAAGCGCCGCCATGAAGAAGCTTTGTAATAGAGCGTTGATTAGCTAGGCGGCTTTGAATCAGCCATAAAAAGAGTCATATAACTGGATGCATTTAGCTCGGCATCATTTTGCCCAGTGAACTTAATTTGACTTTGAAGCCACACTGGGTTTTATGAACATTACGGTAACCATCAATGTTAAGTGAATTTTTGTTTCTCATTTCTTTTATTTCTATTTTTTCTTTATCTTTGATGGTATTAATAGATTTAATGCAATTCCAGCTATGTGTGTTATTTTAACATTAGCTTATGACCGTACACTCACTGGCCATAAAACTGATGACATCTACACCATCTAACGTGAGCTAAATCAAGAAATTCTTTAGCAAAGTGTACCGTTAGAAAGATAATGCTCAGTTTTGACTTGATGTTTTTTGTTGTTGAGGTAGTTTGTTGAATTGTGTGTGTTACTGTCACAGTTCAGTGTTCAATAATAAGCAGTGGCTCGTCATAATGTCACTCAATGTGGGCGACTCGGCAGGTGTCCTTTCTAAAGATTCTGACTAAATATGTCACCCTAGTATTAGTTGGATTTTTAGAACATCATGACAATTTCATGTAGCTCAGTTTAGGTTGTTCTGATCTAGTTAACTAGCTGTCACATGGCTGTTAGCTTTGAAGCTAGAAAAAAACAAAACAAAAAAACAATTTGGGGTTGGTTGTTACATTCTCATGTGCCAACCAATCTCTCAATATCACAATCACATTTTGTTATCTAAAGTAGGCTGTCCTAAAGTTATGCTTTCTGTTTACGTTCTTAGCTCTTTTTCTTAAGCTGCATTAAGTTACATATTGGTCAACTTATCACTGCAGTTTAATGTCCATTATTACATCTGCCTTCTTGCCTTTATTTTTTCCCCCATTAAAATTTCTTAGTGACAGTCTAATAGAGTGTGACAACCGGGATGGTTAGGATGATGCTGGTTGTCACATTGTGTCAAGCCAACACCTGAAGTTTCAGTTTAATGTAGTAATATCAGGTCACTTCCGGGTCACTTCCTGTTGAAATCAGGTCTTTTCCGGGTCACATCCTGTTGAAATCAGGCCACTTCCTGTTGAAACAGGTCACTTCCTGTTGAAATCAGGCCACTTCCTGTTGAAACAGGTCACTTCCTGTTAAAATCGGGATACAGTACTTTCTTTTGATTTTAGGCCACTTCCGGGTCACTTCCTGTTGAAATCAGGCCCCTTCCTGTTGAAACAGGTCACTTCCAAAAAGGGAAATGATGATCAATACTTTGATAATAATGGCAGAACTTTTGAATGTGAATTTATTCACAAATGTAGATTTATTAAAAGTCGACCTTTGTTTGGTGAAGACAAAGCAAGCCTTGTCGGTATTTAATAACTTAAAAAGTTTACTGTCCGATTAGACCTTTTTTTGTGTGTTTTCTTTTTCTTGTTTGACAGCCCCGTTTGAATTGGATGTTGAAGTGTTAATTAATAAAGAAAGCCCACACAAAAAAAGGTAACTTCCTGTTGAAATCTGGCCACTTCCTGTTGAAATCAGGTCACATGGAAAATGACTGATTTCTCGCTTGAAGTCAAATAAAGGGGACTAAATGACACCTTTGCCACACAAAAGTGGGTCTGTCTGAAAGAAAACCCTTGTGACTACAAAATGTCCAAATTTGATGGATATTGAGCAAATATTGTGGCCACGGTGATGAGTTGAAGTGAGATTTTATTTTTCTCTGCTCACTCTGGCAGATACAATACACGGCAATGTTAAAAGCCTTTTTTTCTCCATCTCGCTCACTGTCTTTGAACCTGCACAGGAGAGCAACTGTACATTTCTTATTTAAAAAAAATGGAAACCATGTGGGGCAGCACGGTGGCTGACTGGTTAGCACGTCCGCCTCCCAGTGCTGAGGACGTGAGATCGAGTCCAGGCTTCGGCCTTCCTGGGTGGAGTTTGCATGTTCTCCCCGTGCTTGCGTGGGTTTTCACCGGGTACTCTGGTTTCCTCCCACATTCCAAAGACATGCATGGCAGGTTAATCGAACACTCCAAATTGTCCATAGGTGTGATTGTGAGTATGGTTGTTTGTCTCTGTGTGCCCTGTGATTGGCTGGCAACCAGTTCAGGGTGTACCCTGCCTACTGCCCGAAGCCAGCTGGGATAGGCTCCAGCACCCCCGCGACCCTTGTGAGGAAAAGCGGTCAAGAAAATGGATGGATGGATGGATGGAAACCATGTGTGATTTATTGTTTAGCCATTATTTCAGAAGAATTTTACAATGGACTTTTTTTTACATGCACGCACATATATGTACACATACAAACACATACAAACACACACCCTCTATCAATTTTTCCTCCCCCTCAGCTCCGCGCCCCACACACAGTGGCTCGGCAGTGGCATGGGTTCAAAGTTCAAGTTCAAACCCCAAGTCGAACCCTTTTTTTTTTATGTATTTTTTTTTTTTTACTTTGAGCACCTGCCCCTCCAAAGGTCACTGCGCACCCCTGCTTGTGAACTCTGTATTTTCATTTAATCATGTCATTTCATTCTCAGGACATTGAATCAATCACAACTAGAAGCTATTATGTCTCTCGTCCAAACAAGCTTAATCAGTTCATGCAACAAAGCTAAGTAGGATAGCACTAGCCTGAATTTTTGGTGTGGAAAGTGAAAGAGGAATAAAATTATTTGTCCTCTTTGCGTGTTCCAAAACTTGAAGACAGATTTAATGTAAGAAAAAACACCTTTGCAAAAATGATTTTAATCTAACAGAGATCTCTGGACATCGTGACAGTCTCCAAACATCACATAACAGGTGGAATTTCAGAGTGCCGAATGTGTCTCTTCCGCGTGTAAAATGGCTTCTTATAGTTAAAACCGACCGCCTCTCTTTCATTTGTAGACAAAACATACTCTCTGGGTACTTTTCCATGAGCGATGGCGAAAACAGAGTCAGGGGTGCTTGTTCGAAACAGATTCTGTTCTCAAGGACCAAATGTGTTTTCCCACAGAGAAGGAACTTCTAGACCAAATAATGTGTCCCAGCTTAAGGTCAAATTATACTGAGTTCAACACTACTTGCTTTACACGTCTATAAAACCTTTCAACATGGTTAATATAAAGAATTAAGATGTTAATAATGTATAACAATGGTTAATATATGAAAATAAATAATTTAAATGTTAATAATATCTAACAAAAGTCAATAATTTATAGTATGTCACAGTTTGAATACACACTAAAACCCACAAATGGTATTATTAACATCCATGGTTGGGGCCTACAAACAACTTGGGAAAGAATAGTAATGCTAAAGATTTTCTTCAGAGCAGAATTTATATACACTTTTATACACTCATCTATTATGTTAAGCAATTACGCAAGTTTTAATTTTTTTTTAATTAGATTATTGCAGGTACAATGATGGTAAGTTGTTGTAAAATACAAAATGCGTATCCTTTGTACAATTTAGCACAGAATGTTGATATGTTGCATTAGTACGCTTTTGCTGCTGCAAATAACCGAGATTTAATGTGGTGCTGGTACATATCTATTTTAGTGACTTTCCTCTTCCCCCTCACAAATGGCAAACCATTTGTATTGTTAGCTGTATAAAAAGCAATTGGCGTGGATTGTGCTGGACAGCTTCCAATACAAATGGCATCCCATTTTATTTCCACTTTATTTGTGATTATGCCTGTTTTTATTACTGTTTTGAAGAACATACTATTTGTTGTTCATATAATAAATGAGCCAGAGGAAGGAACTGTCGTACATTTCTCTATTCTGTCCTCCCATTGTCCGTTCGCTCCCTCCACCCAATCCTCATTTCACTCTTCCTCACTGGGCCTCTCCCTCGCTCTCCTGAAGTCCTTAATTTTGTGCTGCTCACTACAGCAATTATCACACCGCCTCACTTTGCTGTGACCTCTGAGATGATTAAGTGAGATTACCTGTACAGAGGCGTGCTGAGAGCGTTTGACGCTGTGTGTGTGCGTGCGTGTGTGTGTATGAGATGCAGAAGAAGCTACAGTTATCATTACCCAGGAGGCAAGTTGGTTCACCCCTTCCCCGACTGCATGGCTTGCTGCCTGCTTATGAAAAATAATGTTGAATATATAATTTTGCAAGACCTAATTGGTGACTAAATGCATTGCAAAATCTCAATATGATATAATAATAATCATCATTCTCATGGCATACTTTATATTTTTAGATAATGTTCCTAAATTCTTGTGCCACTAAAATGTTATGATTGTATGCCTAATACTGATAATATTTCTATTGGTGGAGCCTGGTCAAATGACATGCAATCAGGAAGTGCAAGCTAGGTGGTTTCCTCTAACATTTGCCAACAGCATTTTTCTCTAGCTGAATGCATATTTTTCTGTTCTAGCCTAGAAAATGGCTTTGGTTGTTAAGTTTACAGTTCAAACTTATGTATAAAAGTTTTATGATATCTTTTGATTGATCCAATTTCACAAATATTCATAGTTTTGAAAAATTTGCTTTGTGTTAGTCTAATGTCTTTTTCTTTGTAAAGGCAACAGTCCCCCCCCCCCTCCTTTTTTTTTTTTTTAAAACTTAGCTCCAATATTACATTTTATTAAACAGAGTGGTCACATACAGATGACTGGAAATTTTTAAACTCAAGCTAATGTTGGACACAAATACAGGAATACTTTTGTTGAGTGTTTGTATAATGTGTCTCACCACAACAAATTGATAAGGATTAGCAATCAAATTGCTATGTAGCATGCAAACAGTTAGCCTTGCTTCTTCTATTTCTGCTTTTGCTACAACACTTTCGTCTTTTTCCTATTTTCCAACAATCCAGATGCCCCATGGCACTGTGCTGCATCGCTCAGGTCAGTCTTAATAATCCTATGAAATACATCTTGGTTCGGGGCACGACACTCACAATCGTTAGCCTATATGAATGGTATGTTTTGTTGGTCAGCTCAAGTACACCATCAAGAGTACAAGATCAGTAAAAGCAAACATTTTTAATAAAGGATTAATATGTTTTAAAAATGGTATGTAACTTGTACCTAATAATGTGGCCTATGAGTGTGAACAAAGTTTTTATACTTACAATTTAAGAAACCTGTGCAATTACTGTACTTGCGTGGCTGTTGGTTCCTCATTAGGCGTACTGTTTCTCAACACACCTCCGGGTGGAAAATCCACTAATGAGGACACTGCATGCATAGAGCAGACCCGCCCATACTCTTCTCCGTCCTTAATTAAGCAGTGTGACTCTCCTCAAGCCAACGGCAGCCAGAATTGGAAGAAAGAAAGAAAGAAAGAAAGAAAGAAAGAAAGAAAAAAAACATCCACACCCGAGTGAAGTAAAGACAATGCACATGTTCATCATGTTTGGAAAGAAGTGTCTATTTGTTCAATACACTGTGTGCCTCGCCTATTATTATATATTTGTTATAAAAAGGAACTGTAGGCTCCTGTGTTTGGTGTACATTGTGTCATTATAGATAAAGACTTAATAAGAGGTATAATGACTGAAGCAGTTTCCATTTACTATACTTAAGACTGTGTAGCCAACTCAGATACTTGCATTGACTTTTTTTTTTTAAAGAAACATGGTCACAGGTGCTCATAATGTACAAAATGTAAACATTTTAAGATTAAAATGTGTTTTTTTTTGGTTTTTCGGGGGGGTTAATGTCATGCTAACATCAACAGGAATTTCTTAAGTGCAACTAGTTCCACGAAACTTAACCTCATTTTATGGAAAAATATGCTTCAAAAGCAAAACAAAACTGGAATTAGCACAATCAATAGTGACAGTAAAGAACATCAATAATTAGCATGTTTGGACATTATTCTTGTATTTAACTGTGTCCCTATTTATGTTGCCAATAGCCTTATTATTATAATCCATGCTTTGTGACTGAATTCACTGAAGCGTAGCTGTTAAACCATAGCAATAAATTGTTGCAGCTCATCCCCAATAATAAGCTTTCATTATGAGCAGCAGAGGCTGTCTAATGACAAAATTATATCTGACCTACATAAGATGGCTTAATTGGTCATTGCAAGTAAATGGACACCTCCAGGACCATCTAGGCAGTCTTGCAGGGCCTACATTTCCCTTGAACACCTGGGGCTATTGTGCACAGATTCAAAATAATCCCTCAAAGATTGACCAATCCCTGTGGCCATTGGATTCTCCTCCCAATCACACTGAGTGTGACTACTAATTGGAGCAAAGGCAAGATCCAAGAGAGCCTCAGACTTGATTTCACTCTCCTCTTTAATCTCTCAGGGATGCATTAAGCTAAATGTCAGCCGCCCGTGCACAACTACATTCTTTCTGTTGCCATCAAATTATAATGGTCCGTTTTGGCAAAATAACACATATGCTGTTAAAGTGAACATCTTGGATTTAAGTTTAATTTCAGTCAACTTTTTCTTCTCTCTAGTCATGTTTCTCCATTATAAAGGGCAGAGGATTTCAAATTAGAAATTAAATTTGATCATTTGTCTCAGATGAGTACTCTCCTCCTGCCATCCCTGCCAGAAATATGTTAATATATCATATTAAGTAATTGTTGGGCATGTGTGCACGTGTGTGTGTAAGAGATATAATCAAGGTTGGATGTCTAATTAGCTAGGTTGGTTCTCTAGGCATTCTCAGTGTTAAGCAGGATAAGCACATTCTGATTTTTTCATATTAACCAATTTTTTAAATGTGAGATACACCACAGACAGCGAGGGGGGACACTGGTTTCGTATTGCTTATATAGCAGTTGAAAGGAATTTGCAATGGCTGATACTGCATCTAATACCGTGTCAAAAAACGGTGCCAGGATCGCACAGGCAAAATGTTAAGTGGCAGGGAAAAACTTTTCCACGTGTGAACACTTTTGAAACACCTAAAACTAAAATTTGGTCGACATACACTTTATTGTCAAAATTATTCGGTTGAGTGACATGCCTTTAACATCAACAACTTAACTCAATTTAACAACATGTCATTCTCCTTAAATTGACATGCGAGTCAAGGCAGATAAGCAAATAAATATCATGGGCAATACCGTGTAGCTTGCTGGACACAAAGCTCAAAATCGAGACTGTCACAGTAAAACCAGGATGCATAATGTAGTGTCATTTAACCACTTATTACACATACTGTAGTTAGCATAGGAGTGTGTGGGGCATACAGAAACATCCAATAGATAAAAATGGTACAAAATGGAGAACAAAATAGACGTTATAATTGTAATGGTATGTGCGTAAAAGTTTGTCTGCTTATAATAAGACCTCAGAGTTTCATTATTCAATGTTACCCCAGATCGGTCGCAGCAAGAGCTCATTGAGCTGCAGTTCAACAGAGTGTTACAGTCATCACAAACACACACGCGCACACACAGAGTGGAACCTCGGGTTACACATTTTTTGTTCCATGACCTTCTTCATAAACTAAATCTTTTGCAAATCAAGGTAATATTTCCCATTAAAATGAATGGTAATGCAATTAATCCATTCCAGTTACAGAATATGGCGTTTTATTTCCCTTTTTTTTTAATCGTGTGGTTAAAAATATTATGCCAACTATGCCTAGACAATAGAGCATGCAATTTTCTTTTAATTCACTGAGGTGGGCAGTATTTTCAAGGAACCCCTTCCATACATGATTTTGAATAGCAGTCCTTCAGTTTTGTACAAAATCCTACTAAAAGAATGTGGTAACGGGCAGAACTGTTTAATATACAAACATGGATCATGTCACATCAGGGACTTGAAATATTGTTTTTTTTTGTGCAGAATTTACACTTTTTCTGCAAGCAGCTTGGATGTTTATTGGCGTGTGATGTTCCCTGTCCCAACATGAAGTCTGCATGCTCATTGCCCAGCTTCTGCATGCCTCAGCAGTGTGTGTGTGTGTGTGTGTGTTCATGAGTATATAAACCTGTACTCATCAGGTATCAGAGCACATTTCTGCGCTCCGATGAAGCGGATCATTCCCCACCACGCAGCAGAAACGGAATACACTTTGCGATCGGCACTCACGCTGGGAATCGAATGGGGAGAGAAATGTCATCGCAGTAATGGGGGCATGGCGAGTAAGTGACTATAACCTGAGATCAACTTCACATTAAGGAGCTCCCCGTGGGTACTTTAACAACGTGAGACAATGAGCTGACGGCGAAAAAATATGCGTCACAGTGAGACAATGAGCGCTAAGGTGACAGATGCACAAATCACGCTGTGCGTTTTGACCAAACACTCTCTTATGGATGTTCCTCTCACTTCTCCTCAGGTTATATGATTTGGCATGCCTCGTCTTTAGCAGTCAAATCTACCTCTTTCGTGCAAGCGGATGTTGTCATCTTCCATGTTTTAGGAAGTTACTGGAACTTATTGTTCCAATGTGGAATAACAAACTGCAGTTTGTTACAGATTTGTAACAGCAAATATGTTCATCAATCAATGTAGCCCGGCACATCTATCCATCAATTTTCTATGTCGATTGTCCTCATTACGGTCATAGTTAAGCAGAAGCTTTTGGGGTGAGCAGTGGGGTACAACCTCAACGGCTCTCCAGCCAACGAATGATTTTACATGTCTGACTTTTATTCTTTATTGGATCAACTCCATCCTCCCAGCTCACCATGGCCGACTCCCTCTCCATGTGGGCTTCCTGCCACATGGGGGAGCCTTTTTTGGACACAAGTGCCATCAGCACTGGAGCCCCTCAAGGCTCTATTACATTCCCCCTCGCTGTTCTGGGGAGCAGCATTGTCTTGTACATATAGGATTTTTGCATACACAAACAGGGGTTTGGAAAACTGATCAAGTTTGTAAACGACACCACCCGCATCAGGCATATCTCAGACAGTGCTGAGTCTGCCCACAGAAAGTGATAGTCTCCTGGTGCAACCCGGATTTTAACACTCTATCACCCTCAAAGACTCCTTCATATCCATTGTGAACTCCTTCTGCTTCTTTGGCACCAGAAGATGTTCTTTTTGCAGCAGCTGAGGAAACTCAAGCTGCCAACAAATATGTTGCTGGTGCAGTTCTACACGACCATCATTGAGTCCATCCATGGACCATATAGTATTCTGGTGCCAATGCCAGGGATAGGCACCAACAGCAGTGCACTCTGTATGCTGCTATGAAGGTGAGCAGCACTAATTTCTCATCCATTCTGGACCTGTAACGTCTCAAGGACTTGGGGTATGCAGGTCGAATTAAAGTTTACCCTACTCACCCTGGACTCAGTCTGTTCAACCTGCTTCCCTCAGGCAGCAGGTTCCGGACCATTTAGACCCCAACCTCCCACCACATGAGCAGCTTCTCCCCCTCGGCTATTCAGATTAAACACCAAATAAAACTGGTATTACTTAAAACTTCACACCTACACTTGATATTTTTTGCATATTGTTTAGGCAGTTGTATTACATTTATTTCTTGGTTTACTTATATTTTATTGCACAATTGGACAGAAAATAAAATTAAGGAAGTATATTTACTGACAGCAATAAAGTTGATTCTGACCATATATATATATATATATATATATATATATATATATATATATATATATATATATATGTATATATGAATTCTGGCAACAAAAGCAACTTTTAGGTGGGAGGGGAAGCCCAAGCAAACAATCATCGTCACCTATGGCTTATTATAAAAACTTAACAAAAAGACACATAATGCATTTCACAAATGTTTAATTAGACTGCATTAATTAAAGGTTTCCTTTCCATCTCTTCCTCTCCTTTCTTTCCTTTCTTTTGGTGATAGATCTGCAGCGTGACCCCCAGTTAATTGAAACCCAGGAGACTCTTCTTGCATAAAATCAGATTTATCTATCCATAAAGGGATTTCGTTAAAAATAGTCCAAATCCAGTGGCTCACGACTAAGAGCCTGCAGCTACAGAGGCGAGCTAGGCTCCAACCTCTTCTGCCCTCTCACAGTCGCCACTGTGAAGCAAGAGCTGCCTTCTGCTAACTAGCTGGGGACCCATTAATTAATTGGAGGAAAACACAGACATTATATCTTTGGGGCAAATATCCCCCTCCCCTACATTAACCTCCGAAAAGAAAGAAATGCGTGTGTGTCTCTTGTTCTTCGTCCACAGCTCTTCCGAATTGTCTCAAATGTCCCCCAGATAATAATAGCAAAATAATGATGGACCATCGTGATGATAATGATAAAACGTACATCAGATAAATTACTGTGATTCTATGAGGCAGCTAGGTTCATAATAATTGCTAACAGAGTAGAGTTTGGTACGGAACCATTAAAAAAAAAAGTTGCACGATGACAATAAAGAAACACCTGATTCTGTAAGTTGACTTTCCCCAAATCCGCTTTAATGCTGCCACGGACGTCGTACTTCAGGATTCTCTTGTCGACTGTCATCATGATGGTGACTCCAAATCTTGTCCTGACGACTTTCAATCACATCATGATGACTTTAAATCTCGGTACAACGACTTTAAATCTCGTCATGGTGACTTTAAATCTAGTCAGGTCATATATTTTTTTCTCATTAGGTGACCCTAATACGCTGTCATAGCATGACCTAGGGGCTGTAAAAACAAATAAATTAAATAGAATCCCATCATATATATTTCATACACAACGGAACTCCATATGCTTCACATACTGTAATTGAAAGTACAACATTTAAAAGCGATTGCAAACAGAGTTAAAGAGATCTAAAAGCGAAGTAAAATAAAACATAGCTTACTAAAATTACTAAAAGAGCGTACAGTGCAAGACATTTTTTTTAAACTGGATTTAAATGCATCTACACCTTATTGGTATATTTGGAATCTTTACTGATTCATATTATTCACTCTGATAAAGGAAATCAGCATTTTGGGGACCATATTATACACAAGTACAGAGGGGAAAAAAAGCTTTTTAAGGATGTTTTTGAGGGGGGTGTATTATACACGGGTAAGAATTTGACTCTTGCTGGAATTTTATCATTATTACTAAGTTAGCATATATGGATTTAATTGCGCCTTACAAATTCAACCCAGGTTATGTCGCTTCTGTAGGAACCTAACTCCGTCATAAACTGAAGACTCACTGTAAATAGATTGTACAGGTGCAGTTAATGACGTGTTCCATGAATACATGAAAATGTTCCCTAACACTGTATACAACACTTTATTCTGATTTGTCTTTTTAGTGGCCCATGTCCAACTACTCAGGATTTAAGATTTCTGGCCTACACTGTCTGTTGTTATTGTGGGGGATCAGCGATACCAGTACCCCCACCAAAGCTATTTGGGAAAGAGACGGGGTCAGAAGCTGTGGATCTAATTAATGCAGCCTGGGATTTCCATTGAATGCAGAGAAGCCTTCAGGGCTCGTAGTGATGCAGCGCCCTGAGGACAAGAGCCCCAAATGGGCCCCCTCTATCTGTAGACGTAGTTCCATAATTCATTCATTAGGAATACAGTGTCACCTTGCTCCCATGTGACCACGTGTGCATAATAGTGTGTACTGCCAATGAGTCTATTTGTGTGTTCTGTTCAGTTGGGAAGTTATACAAGATGCAGCTGGGTTGTCTGTCCAATCAGTGCTCGCAGGCTCCCCTCGCTCTGCTTCTACAAGAAATTAATAGGTGGCAGCATCGATGCGTTAAATTACTTTGCATTGGACACTGCAGACAACCCGATTATTTATTCTTTTATATGCTACATATTAGAGCAGCGGCCTTCTGCTTTGCTAGTGTTTTTAAATTAGATATTGTTTCCCAGTGCAGCATAAAAAGCAATCACATTAATGTTTTAGTGTCCCATGAATGGATATTAGGTGTCCTATTTACAAATAATGACATATTTGAATTGTGAATTAAAACATATCATCCTTGAAAAATTTGGTAAATAATATGAAATTAGTTATATTGTGGTTGGTTTTGAAGTAGTACAGAATTAAACAGCATCAGAAAAATGCTTGGTTTTACGCTACAGCAAAATAAATAATAACACATTTTAAATGAATGCCAATCAAAATTGAGCATTATACAGTATACTGTAGTGCAGGGGTCACCAACATGATGCCCATGGGCACCAAGTAGCCTCCCAAGGACCACATCAGTAGCCCAAAGGCATGTTCTAAAAATACCTTCCAGTGATGGGACATTGTGATTTCTGAGGAATGTTGTAGAAGTGATAATTTGAATTTTTTTTTTAGCATTGCTGAGATTATGAGAAATGATAAGGCTGCATATGAATGTGTTTTCTTATTATTGTGTGAAATCACAAAGATTAATGTCTTCACATACATGAATATAATAATTAAAAAAAAATATATATATATATATATATATATATATATATATATATATCAGGGATGTGATTTGACCAAAGTGAAATTATCTGAAAATTTAGCCGGGGGTCTGGGGGCCGCCGGCACCCAGCTAGGTCCAGGGCTCATGGGTTGTATTTGAATACATGTACAGTGGAGAAAATGTTAGTAGAATACAAAAAACAATGTTAGGAGTTGAAGAGCAATGAATGGGATTATACTTTTGGACCTGTATGTTGTTGATATTATGACTCAATAACCCCTTTCATGCTGGCTGGATAATAGAGCCAACATTCTTGCCTGTGCCTTACAAACAAACCTCCACATATTATCATCTGTGGGCACCCTGAGCTTTTCAATCGGTCCAGCACGAGAGCTCGAGGACCAGAAAAGGAGTTGGTTTATCTGGTGTCGGTTGTAATTCACATGCACCAAGTTTGACATTGCACTGGGCACAATCACCAAACGCAGGTGATGCCGAGTCACTGATAAATAAAATAAACTAGTGATTCGCAGAACGGCCATGTAGAAGCTGGAAGTAGGGCTGGGCGATTTTGCCTAAAAATAAAATCTCAGATTTTTTAACAAAAAAAATCGATTTATGATTTTTTCCCCCAATTTTATATTTTATTTTTATTATTATTTTTACATAAACCAAGAACTTAAAAAGTTTAGCTTTTGTTTTATCAGTTAACAAAAGTAACCATATTTCTTCCTTTGGAATCAATGTGCAAAACTTCTACCTTGAATTAAATACTACTGGAAATGTAAATCTAAGTTGATAAAGTAGAAAAGTATAACTTTTTTGTCAACTTTGTTTTAAAAGCTAAACAGTGCTACTTGTGTCCATCAATATGACACAAATAAACATCATATTTTGACTTTAATGTAGGAACCGAGGTCTGAGCATGTCATCCCCTCCAACTGTCTGCTGATTTTACAAGTACAAGTACTGTTATGTAAATTGAGGTGGCTGTTTTGCCATGACTGGCAAACTTCCTTTTAGCGTTATTTGATTGGCCTGCCGTAAATCGGCTATTGTCAAGAAATAGCTGACGAGTACACACAGGACACGGTGTAGATTGTTGCTGGTGGACTCGTCAATGTTCATTGAAAAGTGGGAGGATCTTAAGTTTGTTAAAGTCTCATCAAGCATAGTGTGAGCAAGGCCATACTTCGTTTTGTAGGATGCACTGGTTCTATCCATGGACAGTCCATTCAGAGCTTTTGGATCCCTTGCCAGTTCCTTTGCCAGTGTGATGAGCTTTGGGGCCATGGTGAACGGAAGAGAATTTTCGGCCAGCACTCCCAACAGCATTGCCTGAAGAATAAAATAAATTTAACAATAATCAGTAAACAATTAAATAATTTAAATAATTGTTTGAATTATAATCCAAAATGTCATGCGACCAAAGTAAATAAAAAAGGATTTAGTCTAAACTTTCATGCACATTCACATGTCAGAGTATTTATTATGGTAACAAAAATTTTTGAAAATTAGCTACAAAATAATAAATTATCTTTAACCATTGGAAATAATATTTACCATGCAATAAATCATTTAATCAATCATTCTTAATTTAATACATAATGCATAACAAAAACATAAAATACCTCATGCAGCAAGCTCTGGTAAAAACACAATCATGCATTCGACTAAGATCATCTCTGTAACTGCATACATCAAGACAGTCAACATATTGAAACCTGAAAAGTAATATAAAAATAAATAAAATAAAAAATATAAAAAAGAAATATCCTTCTCTAACCAGTCCCATCGAAACTTGTTTTTTACGATCTTGTCAATTTCCTTAACTCGCGGAGCATCTTTGCGTTCGATCACGGACATCTTTCTTTAAACACCCGGCAAAAACGTGTGAAAAATGAACAATGGCATACTCCTATGCCTTTATAACAAGCACGTTTATTGGTCAACACGGAGACTTCAGCCAATCGCAAGATCCGTTTCACTTCAGCCAATCGCAAGATCTGTTTCATTTCAGTTACGGAAACACTAAAATGGAATGCTGTAGAGACGAAATCGGAAATTTTTAATTTTTATTTTTGGAGATAAAAAAAGCGGAATTCCGCGAATTAGCGGAAAAATCACATCCCTGATATATACTACTAACCTTATTAATGGTAAATTGGGCAAATTTGTAGTACTCAAGAAGTAACTCTGTTTCAAAAAGGTTGGTGACCTCCTTCTGTACCTTGAAAACAAAAACACATACTATTATTTAGGGATGTTCAATACCACTTTTTTTAGACCGATACTCAAATCTTCAGTACTCACTGATACCGATGCCATTAGTACTTTTGATACATTAAATTTCCACACAAAAAATCTGACAGATTTTTTAAAGACCTATATATCCCAATTATTAAATTATAAAATTTCCTTAAAATTGCTTGACAATGGCAATTATATTCTTTCAATTTGCTCATAAAAGTAATTTTGCATAGAGAACACAATAAAATGAATTTTAAAAAAAAATAGATAACAAAAATTAAAAACAAATATTCCAGTGGCCAGGAAAAAAAGTCCCAATCAAAATATGTGGTTATACAACTTCCTTTTAAGGAATACAGTAGAGCTGCAACTATAGAGTATTTAAATACTCAAGTGCAAATTCTATCAAGTACTGAAGCACTCGGATTAAATATATTTTTGCTTGGATAAAGAGTAATTAAAGTACTTAAAATTAAAAATTTTAATCAACAGTTTATTTTTTTCAAATTGTACACTTACATTATACGCCAGGGTAGTGATTGTGCATTTATGAATTTGGAGCAGTTGACCATTAGTAATAAGGGAAAGGCATTTTTCTTTTGCGTTACAGGTTAAAAAAGAAAAAAGAAAAGAAGAAGCTTGTGATGAATGTAAGCTTGTAATGAATCTGCAGACAACCCGATTATTTATTCTTTTATATGCTCCATATTAGAGCAGCGGCCTTCTGCTTTGTTATTGTTTTTAAATTAGATATTGTTTCCCAGTGCAGCATAAAAAGCAATCACATTAATGTTTTAGTGTCCCATGAATGGATATTAGGTGTCCTATTTACAAATAATGACATATTTGAATTGTGAATTAAAACATATCATCCTTGAAAAATTTGGTAAATAATATGAAACACATTGGGTACTGGATACCGCCCTACAGGCCACATCTTAAATCGGGAGCCAGTTGAAACGTGAGTTGTAACGTGGCAGCCTTCACATCACGCTAAAATAACATATACACATGACAAACAGAAAAAAGATTCCCCCGCACTGACAGAACTTCACTCAATGAGTTTATTTGAGGGGAACCGCGTTTCGTGTCATCAGGTTAACTTCAAATTTTTGTTGTTTCCCTCAAATAAACTCATTGATTGTAGTTCTGTCAGTGTGCGGGGGATTCTTTTTTATGGTCGTCATACACGAGCTCCTGCTGCTCACCAGCAACTGACCATTAGCGGCTGTGCATAGACACTTCTTCATTGATTAACATATACATATATTCATGTATCGTATAGTTCGCTCCATTCATGGCGCCTTGGGCGCAAATACGGCAACTTACCCCACATGCCAGCCGCGGCACGCCCTGGACCAGGTTGAGTGGACCACGGCGGCGGGAGTGGACCACGGCGACGGCGGCCCCGCGGGGCGGATGGTCAGCCTCTCGCCACCACCGACTCGAGCCAGGTTGAGAGGAAGTGGGGCGAGAGTGGACCGCGGCGGCGGCGGAACCACCACGTGCTCGCCACAAGCACCACTGCCAGTCGTTTTTTTATTAATGGCCTTACTCAAAGGCTTTGGGATGAAACTTCCTTAGTCACAATTTGGTAAATTTAATTAATAATTTGCCACAAATTTATATTATTGGTCAATCCAAATTACTGACCAATCTAAGGATTTGAAAATGGCTTGCTCTTTTTAACAATGTTAAGGGTTGAACAAATATTCTGTCTCTCCTGAGATGTGATGATTTTGGAGGTACGAGGATTAACATTTTCTGTATAGGATTCTGTTCTGTTTATAAAATAATTATTAAAATAATAATTGGTTAAAAAAAATAAAAAAATAAAACCAATTGTTTGTGTTTTGTGTAGAGGGTTGCCTGGGAAAGCATTGCCTCATGCTGCCTCTGCACATATGCATGTCATGTGGTGTCAGCACTAAGGTGCTTGCTGATGTTATTGGGCCTGATGGTAGCATATTCCCTGCTGATAGCTATGATTGCTATGCTCAGGTAAACTGTGTGTGTGTGTGTGTGTGTGCCCTCTGAGCCCGCCCTTCACTTTAAGTTCCATGCCCGAGTTGACTGCTTAGCGCACCGCACCTACGCAGGTCTATAGTAAGGATTCAACATGGCAGCTACAGGTTTATGAGGATGACTCCCCTTTTGTCTGCTCTATTTCACCTGGTTCGACACCCCTACAGCTTATTCACCTAACTCTGTCTTTTTTCCATGTGGCTGGACTTGTAATAGGAGAGCGTTGACTCACCTACCATGCTCCATTTTCCCTCAAGAAGTTGTATTTGAATGCATGTACAGTGGAGAAAATGTTAGTAGAATACAAAAAACAATGTTAGGAGTTGAAGAGCAATGAATGGGATTATACTTTTGGACCTGTATGTTGTTGATATTATGACTCAATAACCCCTTTCATGCTGGCTGGATAATAGAGCCAACATTCTTGCCTGTGCCTTACAAACAAACCTCCACATATTATCATCTGTGGGCACCCTGAGCTTTTCAATCGGTCCAGCACGAGAGCTCGAGGACCAGAAAAGGAGTTGGTTTATCTGGTGTCGGTTGTAATTCACATGCACCAAGTTTGACATTGCACTGGGCACAATCACCAAACGCAGGTGATGCCGAGTCACTGATAAATAAAATAAACTAGTGATTCGCAGAACGGCCATGTAGAAGCTGGAAGTAGGGCTGGGCGATTTTGCCTAAAAATAAAATCTCAGATTTTTTAACAAAAAAAATCGATTTATGATTTTTTTCCCCAATTTTATATTTTATTTTTATTATTATTATTATTTTTACACAAACCAAGAACTTAAAAAGTTTAGCTTTTGTTTTATCAGTTAACAAAAGTAACCATATTTCTTCCTTTGGAATCAATGTGCAAAACTTCTACCTTGAATCAAATACTACTGGAAATGTAAATCTAAGTTGATAAAGTAGAAAAGTATAACTTTTTTGTCAACTTTGTTTTAAAAGCTAAACAGTGCTACTTGTGTCCCTCAATATGACACAAATAAACATCACATTTTGACTTTAATGTAGGAACTGAGGTCTGAGCATGTCATCCCCTCCAACTGTCTGCTGATTTTACAAGTACAAGTACTGTTATGTAAATTGAGGTGGCTGTTTTGCCATGAATGGCAAACTTCCCTTTAGCGTTATTTGATTGGCCTGCCGTAAATCGGCTATTTTACCGTGATTAGTCTACTTCACTAAGTTCACCCCCTTCTTCAGATCTCTTTTCACTTTTAAATTTGTTTTGTCACTGAAAATAGGCTGTTATCAACATTACCAGCCCACTATACTACATTTCATAAGGATTTTATGTCGCAGACGACACAGAGGCTGATAAGCGTCACAGGCACGACAAGTCAAAGTAAGTTTATCTTTCATACCGGTAAGTGCTTGCAAGGCGAGTCCGTCTTGACGAGATAGCGTACATATTGCGAATACGCAGCGACATAAACGTGCACATTTGTGCTATTAACATAAGCTTGTAAATTTTTATAAGTAATCAGGATAAAATATCTGGGATACCGGGAGAGTGGGCGGGATCGGTGTTGTGCCCGCCCCGCTCCGGTGGACCTCTGGGCACTTCGGGTGGGGGATTGGTGGGCGGATGCGCCTCCCCCCCCACCCCCCGCCCGGTTGGGGGGGGCCCAGCTGGTCGCTCCTCTTAACTCACGGCACTAGTTTTGCACAATACATTTTAGGGCACATAACACACTTTGGGGGGGAGTGGGGTAGGGTGGAGACACCGTCTCCGCCCTGCAGCTCCCCGCCAATTTTAATGCACCACACAACTGGGGGGGGGGGGGGTGGGGGGGGCATCGGTTGGGGCGGGCCGCAGCATGGAGCAGTGCTGCGGTCACCTGTCCCCCCCGAGGCTTCCCCCCATTAACTTCTTTTAATGCACCACATACGCTCCTTGACATGCCTGGGAGGCGGGTGGATCGGAGCAGAGGGGGATATCATTTCCCTCTGCTTCAGTTCACCTGCCCCCAATTTTAATGCACCACACACACACACTTATGTATATACACTGGGTGGGGTCACACTCACGGTTTAGGGGTAGAGTTCGCTAGTCGGCGAGCTGGCGAACTCAGTAACAGGGTTAGTTTTTCACTTAGATCGTTGGGGTGACGACCGGGGCCTCTCCCCGCTGGGCCTGGGGTTCGGGGATGCCGCCCGTCCTCCGGTGCCCCCATCTCCCCTTCTGCCCCTGGTGTTCCGTCCCTCCGCGTGGTGGGGTGGGTGCGGGTGCCCTCTCCGCTCCGCTGTCCGGCCCCTCTTCGGCGCAGATGCCTGGGTGCGGTGTGTCCCCGGGGTCTGGGGGTCGGGGGTTGGGGGGCTGTCAGTGGGTGGTGGTGGGGGCGGGGGCGGCTTGGTTGGGGGGTGGTGGTGGTGGGGGTGCCGGGGTGGGGGTGCTGGGGTGGGGGGGTGTCTGGGGATTTGGGGGCCTGGGGGCGGTTGGGGCTGGGTTGGGAGGGAGCGGGGGGGTCGTGGGGGGAGTGGGGGTTGTGGGCCGGTGGGGTGCCTGTTGGGCCTGCAGTGCCCCGTCCTGCTGCGTTGGGTTGGGGGCGCGGGCCGCGTTGGGGTGGGGGGCGCTCCTGCTCCTGGGTTTGCTCTCCGGCCGGTGGCCCCTGCGGGGCCCGGGGGTCGTCCTTTGGCGCTGCTGCGGCCTGGGGGGCCCTGAGGTGTTGCGCTTGCTCTGTCCTGGCGGGGGTCGACGGCTCCCCTCTTTGGTGGAGATTTTCATGCATGCCAGATCCACCACACCAGCATCTATCGAAACTCAGACACAATTTGTTTCTCCCTCAGGTCATTGATTCGGTGGAGGCGGGTGTCTGTGGATCTCACTCTGCTTCATCTGTCCTTTCTACCTTTCCTCAGTTTCTCCTTCGGGCCCTTGAGGTCTCCCTGATTTGTTGGAATTTAGATGTCTCTGGGGTTGGTAAAGGACTCTGGTTAGTGGCCCGGTGGGTGGTGTCTGGTCGGTGCTGGGCTTCGCTTTTCTTTCTTTTCTTTGGTCCCTCTTCGGGTCTCCTGGCGGCCCCACGACTCTGGCTGGATTTTGAAGTGTTCGGTTTAGGTGAACGGTATGGGAATTCTTTTTTTTTTTTTTTACACGCACGCACACACACACACACACACATACCAAAAAAAAAAAAAATAAAATAAAATAATAATAATAATAAAAATAAAAAAAATAAATAAGGGAGAACAATGATGATGACATGTCGAATGATCAATACTGAGCTCTCCCCAGAAAAAAAAAAAAAAAGGATAAAATATCTAATTTACAGCAGGCTAAAGATTTCCTCGCTCCGGCGATCGACCAATATTGGAGCCGTTCAGAGCAAAAATATCGCTAGCATTTGAATTGCCAGTCACGGCAAAATAACCACTGCCTAAACAAATGGCGTGGCTTTCTCCCGTTTTCAGCAAGTGGTGAAATCGAGTCTTCCTCATTGTATACATGGGTGCCATATCATTAGCGAGGTGCAACGTGTCCACGTTGGTGATCGCTCTTATTGTGCCCCTTTCTTTTCATACGTGCTTCCTTGTGTAAATGACTCCTCCACAGTAACATAGTAAACTGTTTTTTTTTAGCGGGAGTTTATTTGCTGTTGTTGAGTTCCTCCCATATAGAGTGTGTGAGGACACGACTGGCAGAGTTAACGCTACGAAGCCCATGGGGGCGAAAGCCACGGGCGCGGCGCAACGAAAGGGGGAAAAAAACATCTATGTTATAATTTTTTTTAATCGTTCACAACAAAACACTCAAATTAATTTTAAAAAATCTATTTATCTCCCAGCCCTAGCTGGAAGTACATATTTTACGTTACGCTCCGGTGATGGGATGGCGTAGAGAGACTGTTCATTGAGTAGTTTGTTCTGTGGCCATACATTATTTTTAAATTATTTTTAATTGTATGGTTACAAAAAGGTCAAAGAACAAATATGTGTTTCCATTTAATACAGGTTAAAGGAGGCAGAAACCATCCATGCACTGCTGGCAGTGAGTCCCTCTAAGGATGAGATTTTACTCTAAAGTCTGCAGTTTCCACTTAATATTGTCATCAAAACGGATTTTTCATCTGTTGGGCTATGAAACTTTTTTCGTGAAAAGAACGATTCGAGTTTATTTAGGACTCAGTCGTTGACGTGAACGAGAATCTCGAGTGCTGATGATAGCCCCGAGTCCAGGCGATGAACGTATTTGCAAATGTATTCAAACTTACTTATGTTCTTTTTTTTCACATTTTCTTCCACATAATACCTACCACAGGGTATTCATGCGCAAGAATTATGAAAAAAAAAATGCCCAACGAAAATCATCAACTGCAGACATAACAAAACCATACAAATTATGAATAAAGATTTACTTAATTTTCAAAAGTATTGGTATGATGTAGCCCAAATGCTAGTTTTTTTGTTTGTTTGTTTGCTTTGCGCATGCACAAGACAATGCTCTGTGGCATTATGGGAATTTTTAAAAAAAAAAGTTTGAAGCATTTATCTTACAAGAACATACTTTCAAAAATATGTTCAAATGAGCTTGCTAGTCAAAATGTTTGCTCCACATTTGCAGTTACATGCTTCCGTGAGCTTCAATGTGAACAGTCGGTTGTCATATTCCGAGTAGTGTTACGAAGGTAACGACACAGTGCCGTAAAGTGTCTTGGTGTTGGAGTGTGTTATCCTAAAATTTATACGATGAATACAGTAATATTTAGCACACAGTTATTGCCTGTGTATTATTGGACACAAATCTGCTGATGAAGTGTCACTTTGCATCACTGCCCTTGTTTCATTTCATGGGTCTGCTGCTGGTATGAATCTTTTGGGCTAGCTGAAGCTAGCAACTTGAGGCTAACCCCAATATAAACCTTTTTGAGTTGAAGTCGTTGGCCCCTGGTCGCTTTTTTTCTTTCTTTCTTGCGTCAGCACAACATCCCATTCCTGTCACCATTGTTTCAGTGTTAAATGTGTTTTAATCCGAAATGAGGAGCAGAAAATTGTCAGCAACACAAAATGTTTAATCGAAAAATAATTAAATATATTTACCAGTCAGATTTCCTTGAGTGATTTAAAAATATTCTCGGATTGTCTCATATTTTAGAAGCAAGATGTAGGCATTTATGAGCACAGTTTCGAGCCCTACAATGCTTTTATTATGATGGACTTGTGTCAGGAGTAGCCAAAGTTATTGGTTTAATTTAGTTTTTCTCCATAGGTTTGGCACATTTCTTGAAACTGAGATGACATTTTAAAAACTGCAAGATCATTTTGCCAAACACTTACATTTGTGCACAACCTATCAGTTCATTAGCAAAAGCACATATCTATCCCAAAACTGCTCACACATGCTTGACTCCAAGTTATTTTTCCCAAACAAGGAGTTGATACAGTCTCAACTGCAAAGATCCTTCTCAATTGTTTTGGCTCATCTGCATTCACTTTGTTCTTTTGCCAAAAAGAACTTGGATGATTTTGCACAACTCTTTGGATCATCTGCAAAAGCTCATATCTCTCCCAAAACAGCTCACCTATGTGTCAAAATCTAATTTCTATGTCATACAAGTAGTCAGTGCCCCCAAAATGCATCGTCCCTTTGGCATTCTGTGAGCACCACAAAATCATTAGATGTTTTCTCACAACAGCTAACAAAATACAATTGTATATAAAACTGAGGGGGGAAAAAGGATTTTACAAGAGCAGTATTCAAAGTTTGCGGTTTGACATACTCACAGTCAAGGAAATTGCAACCGTTTTTATTCACACAAAGTTACTTACACATTAGAGTGCAACAAAAGAAAGTGGAAGCCAAATTCTGTATATTCATGAAAAACTAAAAACTAATAACTAAAATCATATCTCGCAAACAGTGTAAATGGAGAACCAACTACTGTAACACTTTCTATGCACAGTAAATTTGCAGCACTTTTATCACTCAAAAGAACGGCTCCACGCTGAAAAAAAACTTTTATTGGAATAACTTGATTGTGACTTTCTCCTTCTACTCTCTAATGTGGCTACAACTTAACAGTGAATTAGACCGCGTTTAACCACACTGCCCCTCAGTGGCCAAACCCGATACAACATGAAAAGTGCTCCAAATAAAGGCACACACAAAGGCAAGACAGTATAAAATAATTTAAATAAAATCGATTTTGGGACATTTAAAATCGATTTGGAATCATACTAAATGAGAATTGTGATTCTTATAAGAATTACTTTTTTGGCACACCCCTACTAAAGTCAAAGTCAAATTTACTCTACAGAATTTACTGTGCAGTCACTGTTGTCACCTTCCTCCTCTTGACCATCCATACGCTGCTCTGTTTGGCCAAAGGTTTTCATCCACGTCGCAATGCAGCGAGGGAAAAAAAATGGCGTGAATGTCTCAACCATCCTCTACACTGCATGATCCCCTGTGATATACAGGACTAATTTTGACAATTACACAGATGATTTTGCATATTATAACTTACGCACTGAAATCCTGCTGACATGTTTTGGAGAGGACAGCCATTAGGCTGAAAAACAACTAATCCAGTTATATCAGCAAGATCTATTCATTTGGAAAATGTACTAAATGTGGGCACATTGTGCTAACTGTAGGCTAAATGTACACAATCATTTGCACAGATCCACTCAGGCAATTGAGACATGTACTAAGACATTGGCAATTTGATGAAAGCAATGAGAAATGCCATCCAGTCGGCACCAACAGTAAGGTTGTATTGGGATTTGTCCATTGTATTTTGAAAATGTCATCTCGGTTTCAAGAAATGTGCCAAGCCTAAAGAGAAAAACTGTAATGTAACTTTTTGAATGGTCACTAAGAATGTTAAAATTGTATTTAAAATGTCTGTTCAGCACAGCTTTTATGATGGCGACAATTTAATCTGGGAACAATTTCTATTTGCATAATTTCGGTGGAAAAAATATGTACAAAAAAATGATATCATTTTAAAAAAGACATGCAGGGGATGGTTGTCAAGAAAGATGTAGCCTACTATCTAGAGCTGATCCCATGAAGGTGCAGGGAATCTTAATTACAAAGAGCAATGGCTTTGCTGGCTCCACTTGTATTAAAAATATATTTTAGTAATACTCAGTGTCATTTCAAATGACATTTGGTAGATCTTCCACCCATGGGAGTCGCTTCTTCTGACACACGGCTGAAATTTTGCATTCGTCCGGCATTCTGTAATTTATTGCATCTCATCTGTCCACGTTTTTGATTTATATATTGATTTGAAAAATAAATAAAACTTGATAGGAACCTACACTGCAGTGCAGTGATGGACTGTGTCTACACGCCGGAGAAGAGATATGAAACATTGGGAGGAAATTAGATATTATGCCCTCAAGACAACTGCAGCCAGCAGCACATTCATTATTGGTGGGATATTTATTATTAAGAATTCCTCTTCATGAGTGACTGCTGTGGAATATTTCGCCCCCTACTTAGGCTATATAAGTCAGGCGTGTGAACATTGCACACGTGTGTTTGCATGCTCGCAAAGCAAATGCTTTGGTTGGCCGCATTTGGACTCACAAGCACAATGCTCTGGGTGCAACTGAAAAATACATGGCACTCTTGGTCATACGGCGCACTCTCTCACTGTTGAGTCCATTTGTCAAACTGACAGGAGCACATTCGCAACAACAGCTAAACAGCTGTTAATAAAAAAACTGAACTTGCCAGGACTTCTAACCACATCTCTGCTCCAATTTTAATCACAGCACAGTGAATTTCAAGCAGTAATAAGGGCCAAGCCTGTAGAATTTCTAGCTCATTTCCAAACACCACACAGTTCCCCTCCACCATCCTCCTCCTACAGCTCCTCCACTCGATTCCGCGTCAATTACGTTTACTCCTGATCACTTTACAGCTTGGCAGCACCTGCGCTAATTGTAGCGGTCGACGGTCGCTGATATGTTTTGCATCCTTAACACAGTTTTAAAAGGGGTGTGGAGAGAATGGGAGGGGGGAATGACAGATAAACATCTAGCCCAGGGGCTTTTGGGTACGCGCGGCTCAGCCTAGCAGATGGCCATCATATTATATAGGGAAAATGTTCTAACAGAAAAGCGGCTAGGGTGTGGGTGGGTGGGGTGTAATGAATCTGAGGTTGTAGGAGGAGGAATAACGAGGCAAGTAAAGAAGGTAGGATACAAGGATGGATGGAAGGAAGCAACTACTTTTGCATATACTGCAATAATATGCTAGGGAAAATCTTTTGCGCAAACCCTAAGAAAATATGCGTTGATTTCTGATTTATCCTCCCACTACTGTACCCTAAGATTATGATATTCCCCTGCCATTCTATACCTTATCATTTTTATATTGCATTTTATCATCATCATCTTCACTATAAGTGTTTGTGCTTATTGCGGAATAGCAAGGTTCCAAAGCATTTCTTTATGCATTGTATAACCGTGTTATCAATAATGTACGCTTCACAAAAACAAGTTTGTACTTGTACTGCATTTTGTGTGTTTCATTATTCAAAATTTCACACAGAAAATCTCAAAATAATTTCCCATTAAATCCCTGATGTATATCGGACACATGCATTGCACGGACAATCCATTAGAGGGCAGTATCAGCCAGCTGATGGATTTTCTAGCGACCTTGCAAGATCGCCTCAATTAAGAAAGGAGAGACACCTACACTAATGGAGGGAAATGTTCTTTCTGATTTTTTGAAATACTAAATATACTATAATACTAATAATATGTTTCACACGTATGTTTATTATAATATTTTTGACAGTTATAATGTACGAATTTAAAGCACTGTGACCAGATGTAGGCTATCAAATATGAAACAATTCAAAAGTCATATGTGGAAGTTGATTTCCCCCCCCCCAAAATTTTTTGGTTTGTTCAAAAGGTCCAATAAATACTCTATTTACAAAGATTCAGAATTTTCTCTCATATATTTCACGGTTCAGGCTTTATAGGTTAACTTAGATTGTAGTTCTTTCTATTTAAATATGCCACTTTAATTACTGGCATTTTTTTCTTCAACCTCCATCCATCTTCTACTTCTTATCCGAGGTCGGGTCGTGGGGGCAGCAGCTTTAGGAAGGATGCCCAGACTTCTCTCTACCCAGCCACTTCAACCAGCTCCTCCGGCAGGATCCCAAGGCGTTCCGGGCCAGCCGAGAGATATAGTCTCTCCAGCGTGTCCTGGGTCGTCCCCGGGGCCTCCCGCCGATGGGACATGCCCAGAACACCTCTCTAGGGAGGCGTCCAGGAGGCATTCGCACCAGATGCCCGAGCCACCTCAGCTGGCTCCTCTCAAAGCGGACGAGTAGCGGCTCGACCCCGAGTCCCTCCCGGATGACCGAGCTTTTCTCACACTATTTCTTCAACATTCTACTTTCCAAACCTTTATATGGGTCAATTTGACTTGCAACATAATAAAAGGACTAAACAATCACAAATAAAACACGTTAGTGTCAAATGTGTAACAAAATTATTGCCCAGAAACAACCTTGCTCCTGACCAAGAATCCATTAACACAACTACGTATTCCAGACCAAGAATCCATTAACACAACTACGTATTCCAACTTTGCCTTACATTCAATAGTACAAATATTTCTCCAAGCAAAAACATATTTATGCAAGAGGCTCATCGGTCTCCACATTTTGCCCAACATGTACTGTACGTGGAAGGTGTGTAAATAAAAGCATTGGACATTCGAGCAGTGGTGACATTAGGAGACAGAAGGTTCTTCCGATTGGACAGTGTTTAAGCTATCTGCCACCTAGAGACTTGGTATGCTTGTAAATAAGCTTCTAAGCGCACTTAGTTTTAGTGTGGATGTGTTTGTTTTGTTTTCCTACCTGGAGTAGGGGGAAATAGTAGGTTTTAAAAAGTTTTAAAAACTATGTGTAGACAAGGCCTAAAAAAAGAGGTTTGCACCACTTAAAGATTGTCTGTTCCATGGGAAGACTGGCTGGCCATTTCTTTGCCACTAGGTGAACAACTCGTTGGTCTGCAGGGTGGTCATTCAACAGCCACACCCGGCAACAACAACAGCAACCCAATTGTGAATCTCCTAGGGAAAATATCCAGATACATTAACTCTTTTACTGCCAAAGACGTTAAATGATGTTCTGCAAAAACCTACGGAGGAGCGCCAAAGACGTTAAAAGACGTCCACCCATTTTTTATTTTTTTTTTTTGAAACGGGTGGAGTAAAGCCTTGCCCAGCTGTGGTGAAAGTTTCAAGCAGGTCTAGTGAGCCTAATGACTATTTTTGGCCCCTAGAGGGCAGCGATGACTCTCTTTTGACAAGATTGGGTAGACGTCAGTAGAAGACGTGAGGCGGAGCTAGAGGGGACAATGGCTGGGGAAGGGAAGAGAAGAGAACATGGCGACCGGTTTGCAAGCAGCTCACGCTCGAGCATTTTTTTTCAAAGACGAAAAGCATCGACCAGTGCTAAAGAGCACATTGATGAGGACGATGATCATCATCGATGATGATGATGGTGACTCCGAGGTTGGAAGCGTTGACGCGGCAGTAGAAGACGTGAGGCGGAGCTAGATGGCTGAGGAAGCAAACAATGGCGGTTGCAAGCAGCTCACACTTGGGAATTTTTTTCAAAGACGAAAGGCATCGACCAACGCTAAAGAGCACATTGATGACGACGATGATCATCATCGATGATGATGATGGTGACTCCGAGGTTGACGCCGAAGTTGGAAGCGCCGAAGTTGGAAGCGCTGATGCGGCGGCTATGATGACGTCATAAAGGTTCACGGGCTAGCGATGCTAACACCGGAAAACGCGGAGCACAACAAAGCACGCTCAGGCGGACGTTCAATCGGCGGCGAAGAGTACCCCGAGTCCAATGCATATTCATCGGATGAGTGGGTACAGTCTGCTACTTGCTATTCCCCGGAAAAAAAGGCCGTCTGCACGCGAAACGGGCAATGGAAAGTGAAAGTAATCTGTTGTGCAAACCCTGCTCCCTCTCCTTGCACGCAGGAGAGCGTTACAAAAAGAAAAACTATATTTGAAACATCCACATAATTGTAAATAGTACCACAGTTGCACACATTTGTAAATAGTTTGCGAAATTGTTTTGTCAAATTGTTACACTGTTGAATGGAAATAAACATATTTTGCAAACTAAAAACACTTTTTCATTGTTGGTGGTGGTGTATTACAGAAGTAAAGCACTATTTAGGTGTTTGTGGCCTCATTTATGGACAAAAAGAAGTGTACAATTCACTAGAGTGCATGAAATAACATTGTTTCACAAAAAGCTCTTTTTCTCCGCTTTTTGTTTCACAACAGAGCATTTTGGTGAAAGTAACCATTTTCTATTGTTGATTACTGAAGAACGGAATAAGGTAGAAACTTAAACTTAGAAAAAAAAAATTCTGATGAAAGATGAGAGTCCAATCTTTCATTTGGTAGTATGTGTGTTCCCATAGTCCAAACACAACATTTCCTGTGGACCTTGAAAGATCAGTCAAAATGCTTAAATCAGCTGGCACTGGCGACATCCCGTTTCTGAAAACGTCTGGCAGTCAAAGAGTTAATAGGAAGGCTGCACAAAAGGAAAACTGAAGTCTAAAAACTGAATTGAAGCAATTTGGATTAAAGATGTCTTCCACAAACAAAAGCAGTTTAGTTGCCTTGATTCCACCTTTGCGAACTATCACGACCTGCATGACCAAGAATATAAACAGATGTAGCAAAATTATGGATTTCCTAACATATGTTGTACACCCAGTTCAGCCAAGGCTATGAGACACATGTGTGTGTGTGTGTGTGTGTGTGTGTGTGTAGCAAGTCTGGATCAAAGGAACTATAAAAGCCACCTTGCCCCCCTCTGAACCTATAATGAACGGGCTGCCAGCCCTCTCGACTGTGGCTATCCGAGGTCATAGCACATATTATACAGCATATTATACAGCAGTCTCTTGCCATTATTTATTAGAAGAGGCTGCAGCTAAGTGATCCCACAGGTTGAATTGGCCTGGTTACCTGGTGAGATTTGTGTGTACGTGTGCGGTGGAAACAAAACTGAAACCAGCAATTAAAAAAAGATGGCACTATCCTTAATATAACAATTTATGATGAATTGAAACAAGCTCACTGAGAACATACATACTACTACAACTACACCTACTATCAAATGTGGTGAATGAATTGCATTATTATAATTATACCAATAACTTTAAGAGGGAAATATTTAAATTTAATACTGAAGGGAGTGCATTAACTCAAATTAAGTTTGTATACAAGCAAACAAATTATCCTGCTGACCCCAGCTATGCTGCAGACATCACAACATAAATTAAAGTGTCTGTCCAACACAATAAAAAATATGGACATTAATGGAAAGTAAATTCCTATGTGGCTTTGAAAAATGGACAGAGTTCTCCATGTTGAAAAAGGAGGTCAGCCTGCATTGGTGTAGGTGTGTTCTCCTGGTGTTCCAAGACAAATGATGTGCTTTGCCTTGGGTCAACTGGGCTTTCCCCCATCCAATAATGACCTTTCAGGGAGGTGAATAGCCGTTCCCACAGTGATGAAGCAGCACTATGAACACCACATCAGGGGTGTGTTTATTGCCGCACTAATTTTTAATACGGCAACACGACCCCTCGACCTCTAATGGATTGTTTCACTGTTCATCTGTCAACAAAGCTTTCCCATTTTAGTGATCGTGTCAAGCAGAACCAAGCAGTGGTCTGCAGCTAAATACAAATCTACCAAGCTCATGTGCAGCTAATATATGCAAAGTGGTGCAAGTATATGCCGGTTCCCACGTCAAGAATCTGACGGTGATTTAGCACAGACACTGAATTGGCAAAAAATTGACAAGGAAAAAAAATTGATGAACCAAGCATTAACGTCAAAAAATTTGTCAATCCGTTAATGATGGACACCCACCTCTGAAACGTCTCGCAAGCAGAGTTGGGAATAACATCGCAAACGGCGTTGCAATCATGTTATGCAATAAACATGGTGCAACATCACCACCTGCATTGTGTCACATTATGACACCATATAACAAGTGTGAGATGAGTGATGGCTACTTTAAAGAAATAACCATACTCTCAAAATCATTGCCTTCACATCATAACGAGTAAGGAACATGGCTGGGAGGTCATGGTTGTGCGGTCCGCAGTCATGGTTTCATTAAGTAATGCATGAAATGTACACAATCATGCTTAAAACATTCATGGCGCAGGCGGGAACAAAAGCAGTGATTGAAATGGTTAAATATTAAGAGATTTTTCAGTCATTTAGCTTTTTATGCAAATTGATGTTGGTGACAATCGCTGTGATTGGCTGTGCTAGACAGGAAATGCAAATCACTTGTAACTTTTGTTTCCCCTCCAGGAACCTGCCTGAGTAAAACTTTTTTTTTTTTTTAAATATCTAAACACAAATCAAACAAACTGTCCGATTGGAGTTGCCGTAGCGTGACATCATCGGCCAGCAGAGATCTTCACCCAGAGGAATGATTTGCATTTTTTAGCTTAACAGCCAATCAGTGATCTCCATTTTACACACTACACTTCAATTGAAACCGTGTCTAAAAAGCACAATGACTCTTACTACTTCACAATTATAAAACCTGCATTTTACTTAAATATGTTCCTGCTTGTATTTATAATATGTTTGTAATTTTATGTCATGAAAACCATTACGGTAATTGGTCTCACAAACAATGACTTTGGAAGCATGTTATGCAGTGCACCGTTTCTACAACTAGGTGTCAGTAACGCATAGCGCATGGAGTTCCATGCGAGCCTGATGTTAAGGTAAGGTTTGAAAAAAAAAAAAAAAGCGGGCATTCCATCAATATTGACGGAATCTCAGTCAGTCTGTCAATGAACGATGCCATGGCGTACGCCCATTTCGCTGAGGGAAGT
The DNA here is from genome assembly GCF_051991255.1 of Vanacampus margaritifer. Classification (NCBI taxonomy): domain Eukaryota; kingdom Metazoa; phylum Chordata; class Actinopteri; order Syngnathiformes; family Syngnathidae; genus Vanacampus; species Vanacampus margaritifer. Next base: position 2,782,923 of record NC_135451.1, read on the forward strand.
TGGGAACAACTAATGACGGATTGACGATTACAATGCTGTCTGGCTTAAAATATTGACAGATTGACGATGAAGGAAGGGTCTCCTGACTGTTGACGATTGCTGAATGACGGACGCTCAAAATTCATTGACGCACCCATCTCTGTGTAAGATGAGTTAGAAATGTTATTTAATCGTTTTGGGACCATTTTGTGGTCAGCAATTATAGCATAAACATTTTGGAGGGGGTTTGTCAGGGGGGTTTACTGTATATTGTTAAACGAATACCTCTGACTGTGTCAAAAGTTTGATACCATTATTTGTATGCTCAGATGTACCTAATAATATGGTGCGTGTAAAGTCACATCCTCATCCTACATTGTAAAACTCTTATCAATACAACATCTTGAGTTTGTTTTATTATATAAAGTGTGATTCCTTCATCCAAACAAGTGGAGTGCAACATTCCCAAATCTAACCAAACAGAGGAGAAGATACTTTCAATTACAAAAACAGTTTTTATCCAAACAAGTGGAGTGCAACATTCCCAAATCTAACCAGAGGAGAAGATACTTTCAATTACAAAAACAGTTTTCATCCAAACAAGTGGAGTGCAACATTCCTAAATCTAACCAAACAGAGGAGAAGAGACTTTCAATTACAAAAACTGTTTTCATCCAAACAAGTGGAGTGAGTGCAACATTCCCAAATCTAACCAAACAGAGGAGAAGATACTTTCAATTACAAAAACTGTTTTCATCCAAACAAGTGGAGTGCAACATTCCCAAATCTAACCAAACAGAGGAGAAGATACTTTCAATTACAAAAACTGTTTAAAAGAAAAACAAAAAGAAAAGAAAAAACATTTTGTGGCGCATGCCATGGGACACGGGCAGGAAATAAATCCTTACAATGTAGTGCTGTTGAGGTGGGGAGCAAACAGTCACACTTCGTATAAATTCTTTCCTTCCAATTTTTTTCACAAATTTCCAATGCAAAACTGTGTGATTTGGTCTCTGGCTTCCCTTTCAAAAGTCTTCAGTGTTATCGTTCACATTGGGAATGTATTAGTGTGCAATCAAAAGAAAAGGGGAAAAAAAGCCTAAAGGCCTAGATACACCAATCCGACGTGGACCAAATGTGACTGACGCCTGCCTACCCTGTGTGGCGTCGGCTCAGACGTCGGCACGTCGCGAAGAAAAATGACGTAATTACACACCGGACCGACACAGATTATTATGTACCTTCAGCACATGCGCGAGAAGTAATTCCCCTCCGTACCATCGGCGGTGGTAGTCATTATTCCTAAAAGCAACCGGCAACCTCTTTACGGGGGCGGGACATAAAAACGTAAACAACTCATACCGGTGTTGACAGTGACACCGGGGTAAATGCGGCTGCCAGCCAGTTGGTGACGCAAAAACAGGCACTGGTCCCCTGCTTGCTCCTGAATGCATGTACTCCGTTGTGGCGTATCCTGGACCCTGTCGACTCCTGGCTGCTACCGATCGTCGGTTCACCCGAAAAGCTTTGGCAGTGCTGCCCTCTGCGATTTGGAAGCGGTGCCGACCTCCCTTCTGAAGGCGCTTCCTCGAGAACGATGTCTATTTACCACATCGATCACAGCTTTAAAGCCACCTTCTTTGAAGTCGTCCAAACCGTCACTGTGCTGTGCTGTGTCATTTACCGACCTCCAAAATACAAAAAGGACTTTTTAAACAACTTTGTAAATCTTCTTGCCGAAATCGTGTTGAAATATGATCATATCCTCTTTATGGGGGACTTTAATATTCACGTGTGCTGTCCTGAAAAAACTGTTAAAAAGTTGAGTTGACTACTGTTTATCCGCGTTGTTACTTGCTCTTCTTGCCCCGTGCGCTGATTTGCAAGCTAACAGCCAATCACAGTGATCAAATGTCCCCGACGCCCGATTCAACATGTCGAATTTGCTGGAAATGCCCCTCCAACGTATTCCAACTCGATCCGACTTCACAACAGTAATTTGTACACTGATCAAACGGCGCATGCCGTCGGCCGAACGCTGTCCGACTCCCGACGTCGGATTGGTGTATCTAGGCCTTAATCTCATTTAATAGCAGCACATCCTTCAATTTGGGGCAGTTTCTGTCTGTACCAGTTGTTTTCTGGTATAGAGAGCCCCAAAATTTCATGGGATGTCACAGTTCAATCATGTTGCATATGAGACTGATTGGTGGCAAAAGAACGCAGATCCTTGGCTCGATGTTGATTGTATGAGGTTCAAAGCCTGTGACGGGATCCCTCGATGGGTGCCTCTCATACATTTTGTGAGAGAAGTCTGACTTTCTTTTCCCTCAGCAGCCAGTTCCAAAAGTCCTTGATTGAGGAAAGCTTAATTTTCTCACGGTTTTTACTGTAAACATTCAAGAAGATGCCAAAGAGCACGAGAAGGCCACCCCAGACGTACCTGTGTGAGGGGGTTGGGGGCGAGTTTAGAGGGGGTGATAGATGGTTAATATTCTTCAGTGACGACAATGTCACCTGTAGTTACATGAGACAGTTTTTTTTGTTTTATTATTTTGTCAATTAATCGATGAATTAAAAATATATATTAATGTCCACCCCTATATTCAAAACCATTTCTAATTGACAGTGCACAAAATGCACAAACACAAACTCATATTCGGTTACTGGTTTGGTCAGTACAATGTATCATAGTTTTCTCAAGTAAATGCAGATGAACTGCTATACTATGACTCTCAGTAATATTCTTGTTCAGTGTTTTGTTTAATGCCTGTTTAAAGAGGACTACTGAAAAGGCGCTCTAATTTTTAGTGGTAAATGTTATAAGAATAAAATATGAGAAACGCAGGTTTATTCTTTATTTTAGATTCAGAACGGACGGAGGATGGAAGGCTAGTAGTTGATTAGGTATTGTAAACAGAAGTGACTATGATGGACCATTGATTGTAATTAAGTAAAAAAAAAAAAAACATGATTTCACACGAATCATTCTAATTGTATGTCAGCTTTTATGGATTGTTAAAAAGTCTACATTATTTACATATTTGCAATTATTACTGTTTAATGATGGACACTTTTCTGTCTGAGTTTGAAATGTCAGAGTGCATTTGAACGCATCTCACAGCTCGCCAAACGCTGTCATCATTTCCGCTCCTCTTAGTGGCTAATTGTGGTTAAGTTAAGTGGTTAAATGTGATTCCGGGATGGCGTTGTGTTGAGTAGTAGTCGAAGAGGACGAGTCAAGCTAACCGCCTTGAGCCGCGACGCACACCATGAGCTGTGAGGATTTCAAAATACAAGGCAATTGCATTGACGTCAAAGTATTAGGTGGAATGCTTTTATTTTGAAGTTGGCCTTAGCAGCGCCAACTGGACTATTTTGTTAATTTTATAAGACACTTTTCAGCAGCTGTATCAGCGACGTAAAACTGATTTATAACGTTTTGACCAGGCCATCGGCCGGTTCAAGACTGATTCATTAGTCCGTGTGCTGGTGCACTCGCTTCATTTAACTCAAAACTGGATTTTTGATTCAATTTTTTTTTTTGTTACACCCCCTAGTACAGAGGTGGGCATCGAGGGCCGCAGTCCTGCAGGTTTTGCGTGTTGCCCTTCTCCAACACAGCTGATATATGATCAGCTCATCAGCAAGCTCTGCATAAGCCTGATAACGATCTTGTTGATTGGAATACAGCTTGTGTTGGAAGTGAGAAACCTAAAAAACCTGCAGGACTCCGGCCCTCGAGGACCGAGATTGCCCACCTCTGCCCTAGTACTTACAGATAAACTTGGGAGCTACCTGAACTTTTTGTTAGGAATCTAAAAAGATGTCTATCATCTAAGATTAACAAAAATCAAAAAACAAAAGTTAAATAAACATGCTTTAAGACATTTCAAAAAGGTTAAAATGTTGACACTAATATTTTTTCCCCCTCTTTTTACTGAAAATGAATATCTGTTAAAAAAATATCGGTTACCGGCTTCCTTGACTACTAATAAACAGTATTGATCCTGAAAAAAACATATCGTTCTATCTCTAAATCTTAACTCATGTTGGTCATGTGACACAGTGCAGTTCTACAATTTTACATAAGGCGAATACAATTTGATAGTTTTTTTTGTTTGTTTTGGTTTAAGCGTTGCATCCCATCAGTAGCTCTCTGACTGTGTCAATCAAAACATTGTTATTAACGTTGATTGGATCTCATTAATGACCAAAGAGTTTAAAGTAAATTCGGCAAGCATAAAAAAAAGAACATGCAGTAAGCTTGTGAATGTATTGCCATTGTGTATGAGAGAAATCATGTTAGCAGTACAATATATGACCTTTTTCACAGAGCCGATGAATAAGTGCAGCAGTGAGTCATAGATGGGGAGACAGAGGAGTGGAGTACAAAAAAGGTACAGCAAACGGACTGAGGACATGAAAACGAGGGTCAGGAAAGGCAAATCCAAGTTTTCTTAGTAAAAGCAGAGTTCAGTGGTCACATAGTTAAAGTTAAAGTACCACTGATAAAAGAAAAGAAGAACATTGGCCAAAGTCCAAAGGTAGCAGTACTTACTGAAAAGTGAAGGGCTTGGTGAAGAACATGAAGGAAAATACAATTGACATGGCTTTCCGCCCTGTGGTCACTGAAAAGAAGTAAAAATATAGTCATGGTTCTGGCAACGATTGTTAGATGAGTTATGTCTTTTGCTTTTGACTTCAAACAAACTGTTCAAGACTTTCTAACCTGCTTTTCTAATGACCAGTATTTGGTAGGGAGATGTTCTAAAGATCACTAAAGTCAAGTATTTGACAAAAAGTAGGAAAACTGACCTGTAACAGCAACAAGGGCGTCAAACAGCTTGATCAAGGCCAACACAAAGGAGATGCCCAAAAAACCAGCAAGAGAGAAAAGGAACGTATAACCGTACGTCTTCAGAGGGTCCTAAGAGAAAACATTTAAACAGCAAATTCATATAGGATCAATACAATTTCCTGATGATAATCTCTTAACTGCAGGGTTCGATATAAACGCTGGCCCGATGGCCCGGAACCAGTTTGTCGCTGTGTCTGACTACAACCTACCTTCAGATGCGAGGCCAGTACAAATTTTGTAAGTCAGACTCGACCATTGTGAGATCATTATGTCCAATAATACACAGAGAACAACTGTGCATTGTGAGCGATATTTTTAATCTTTTTTTTTGCTTCTATGCTGATCCTCCAAAATATGAATCCACATGAAAATGGTCAGTAGCACTAAAAGGTTTGGGAACCACTGCCTTTATAAAAAGGCCACCATTCAAAAATGGTTCATGTCGAACCCTGTTAATAGTCACATGAGCAATGCAAGTAAGGTGTAATTATGTGCGAGCTCACCTCTGAGTACAAAGACACTGCTGGCCCCAGTCCACCCACACAGAAGAGCCCTGTCAGTATGTACACAAAGCCGATGGAGTACGAGTACAGCACCTGTAAACACAGCATCCTTTATTTATTTATTTTTTTGGACATACAAAAATAAAGTGTAATTGCACATACACTACAGTGGCAGCCTTATTTATTTATTTATTTAATTTGAGTCAAGCTTCAAATCTTTTCTATGACAAAAAAAAAAGTCATAACCACCATGATGTCTGTTTTCTAAACATTCTTGTCAACATAAGTCGACATAACAGGCTAAACGATGTCTTAATTTAACTCAAAATGATTTTAACTTTGCCGACATTTCATATCAGACAGTCCATGTCAGAGAAGAAATATGGAGTTAAAACAAGACTAAGGAACTTTCAGTTTACGTTGATTATGGCAAAGCCATATGGACAAAAGTGGTAATGTTATGCCTGAAGGAAGACCACATTTCTCATGAGGACAAGCGCATTGATTCGTTTTGGAGCTCATGCCAGTGAGTGTTGACATTCAAATTGACTAATGCCTTTGTAATGAATGGGGAAAGGGGGAAGTGATGTATGCCATAACGCAGTCAGCACCTTTGTAGTTTATATAATATATATATAATATAATATATATATATATATATATATATATTTTTTTTTTTTTTTTTTTTCAACCTGATTTTGTTGTTCAATATGAATCATTAGTTTTTATATGAAATAACAGCTGTAGGTTTATCAATTCAATGCATTGTTCTTTTTTTTAATCAATTGTGTAGTCAAAACTTTATTCCAAATAATTTTGGGTCAATTCATGTAGATGCAAAAGTAAGTGAACCCTGAGCTGTGTTGCTTAAAACAAGCAGTCTAGTACGATCAGGTAGGACAAATTGGTAGCTAAACTAACCACTGAAATGGACCAATGAAATGAGAGGTTTAGTAAAGAAATTGTGCATCACTGACTGAAACAGACACAAAACCACGTCACTTTAGTCTTACCCAGGTGAACTCATACAGGTCAGTCATGCTGAGAGGAAGATAAATTTCAGGGGACTTCAGGAAGTGGGTAGTGACAGCACATCTGTCTAGGGAAAGCTATAAAGTCATCAAAAAAAATTTGCTTCATCATTCCACTGTGAAGCAGTTCACCTGTAACTAGAGAACCCTGAAAATTACTACAATCCTGCCTAGAAGTGACCCACAAGAAAAGCCAACTCGAACATCACATCAAGGGATTTTCTGCATCTGGGACGTGTGCATGCTTCAACAATCAGAAGAAAAGTCAATCTACAAGGCTTTCATTTCATGGAAGGCTTGCTAGGTAGAAGCCTCTGCTCACAAAAAAGATCAAAGCCGCCCATCCAACTTTTCCAGAGAGTACCTCGACAAACCTGAAGCTTTTTGGAAGACCCTTCTGTGGACAGATGGGTCAAAAATTTAACTGTTTGGTCACAACTAAAACAGTCATGTTTGGTGAAAAGTCAACACTGCATACCAGCAAAATAACCTTCACCCTAGAGTGAAGCATGGGGGTGAAAATGTTAAATTCTGGGCTGGGTTTTCATCCTCAGGACCTGGACAACTACACATAATCCAGGGAATCATGAATTCTGAGAAATATTGGGAAATCCTGGAACATAACCTGAAGCCGTTCTTTGTGAAGTTACAACCTGGAAGAAGATGGATCATGCAACATGACAATAATCCAAAGCATTCCAGCAATACAAACAAGGAATGGCTGAAGAACAACAAGATTCATGTTGTGGATGTGCCCAGTCAAAATCTTGACTTAAATTCTTTCAAAATACTGTGGCAGGACCTGAAGCGGGCAGTTTATGATAGACACCCAACCAACCTCACTCAACTGGCTGCATTTTGCAAAGAAGAGTGGCAAAAATTCCCCTAAAGTAGATGTGAAAGACTGATAAATCACTAAAGAAAGTGTTTGGATATAGTTCTCATTTCAAAAGGAGGTGCAATGTCCGATTAAGTGAGAGGTTCACATACTTTTGCACCTATGAAATCTGAGTTTTCTTAAATCAACAACTTTTGTTCAAGAATAAATGATAATATTATCATTCTTTTTGTTCAAGCCCCTTATTTTCAATGTCAGCATTGTAAATTTGGGTATGACTAAACATTTAATACGGTTATTTTAATATTTTATACAAAAAATCTGACCATGACTGCAGGGTTCACAAACTTTTGAGATATACTGTATATGGGAAAATATGGAATTATATATACACACACAGATATTATATCACCCAGGATAAAATGTTTAAAATGAGATTAGTAGACACAAACATTTGTTCACAATGTACACAAGACAATATTGGCAATTACAGTATATGCATGCCACATGCCTGTCAACCAGTTCACAATTTTTGGATCACGGTCACTGAAAATCTCTCTGCATGCTTGGGCCACATAATTCCACTATTCACCTTTACTCTGCTTGTTAGAGGACACTACACAAATAGACCTTTCTCTTAAATACAAAACCCCACTAGTGGCTAGTGGGGTTTCGGTCTGGGGGGGTGTATCATTATTTTATAATTTTTCCCATCACTTTACCCTCTGTATATTAATTTACATACTTGTTTAAAATAAAAAAAAATTGGATGTTTCACCCTTTTTTTGTCTGTCTTATATTGTTATGCTGTGCTAAAGAGCTGATTGCTTTCTTTCTCGCATAGCTTTATGTTGCCTTCTTACTTAATTTGCAACTTTTTTTCAGTTTTGTCTTTTTTGCACTTTTATTACATTTACTTGTGTGTGTGTGTGTGTTCTGTTGTTGTTTTTGTAAAAATTTGAGTTTTGGTTTGGACTCAGCCCGTTATAAGTTAGAGAATCCTACGAACTACTATTTGCACAGAAATGCACAAGGAGGTCCCTGTGTGTTTGTACGTTGTGTTCACCAATGGTATTTGTTGTTTTTGTTAATAAAAAGAGAGAGAAAATAAGGTTGAATACCATTTCAGAATTGGAGGCATTATGATGTTTCATGGCTTTCTCCTGCACATTTCCAATAAGAGCATCAGCACACAGTGCCAGGGAAATGATGAAAACACCTGAAGATAAACAAACATCCTAAACATGTAGAACATAAATGACTATTTTTCTGTGACTATTTTTTAAAAGCGCTCCAGTACTTGCCTGTGACATTAAAGTTGGGTGACACAGTGCTGTCAGCAAGTGTGAACCAGATGAGTCCAAAACTCATGCAGACAGCAGCGGCCACATCAACCGCACTATAGCGTTTATCTAAAACACAGGGAACAGAGCAATGATTCCAAGCTTCAGCTGAATGCAAATCTGAAAGCAAATATCCTTGACTCTAGTGAGTACTTTGGAAAAAAAATATTGGTGGCCATTGAAGATATGTATTTGAGTAGAACTTGTAGAAGCCATAGTATTCACGATTAGTTATATTACATTGAAATAAAAAATAAAAATAAAAATAAAGGAGGGGGGGGGGTAAACTGACCTTGTAAAAATACTCCTCCAATCATGACAGGAATTAGTTTACAGCACTTAAAGATGACCTGTGTCGGATAGTTCAAGTAACCCAGGGAGGAGTTGGAAAGGCCAATGGTGGCCACTGTTAGAAATGCAAGGATCAAATACGTCTTCCCAGGTATCCTGGAAAATTATCAGAAAAAAAAGTTCAGGAGTCTTATTATCCAACCAAAAGAAGTCATTTGAATGTCTATGATGTAGTTCGACAAACAGTCAAATAGTTGTACCTTCTGCGTTTGTCTTTTGTGAACTGAAGTTCTATGACTCCAAAGAGAGAATAGAAACCAAATTGGACCAGAGTGAGGTACCATCCAAAGGACTTTAACCCTTCCAGAGAAAATATTAGCTCCTGAGCAGCAAGACAAATAAAGAAGATGGTCACATTGAGTTTCATTTTTTGACACATATATTATTGTTGTAAACAAGGGTGCACATTAGTGGTGTGCCAGTGCGCATGAGGACTCAAAAATGAATATTGGGCTCCAGTTCAAGTCTGTCACCATGCTTTTATGCACTAAGAATAGATCAAGACAGCCTCAATTCAAAGTCAAGTCAGTGGTGTGCCAACCTAAAAAAAAGCTACGTGATTATAAACATACTTTCCACACATAAAGTCAGGAGTTATTTTCAAGGTACCAAATAGCTATATACAGGGATGTGATTTGACAAAAGTGAAATTATCTGAAAATTTAGCCCGGGGTCTGGGGGCAAAACAACAGCATAAATTTTCAATGTATATTGAACTATCCCATATAAAATGGCAGTTTTAGTCAACTCAAAATCAGTCACATTCAAAAACATTGGACTGCCTTTGCTTTTAAAAACTATCACTGAGAATATCATCATATCTAACTAATGTGATTACTAAGTTAACACATAAATAATGTTGAAGAGTTCAAATTTCATGAACAAATAATTGTATCATGACCAAATGAAAAGTAACTCATATTAGAGCATACCACAAATGTCTTTGTTATAGTAGAAGATGTTATCTGTCGGAGTCATGTGCATACACAATGAAATAGAAAAAAAAAAAAATCGGATTTTTTTTTTGGGGGGGAGATAAAAAAAGCGGAATTCCGGGAATTTGCGGAAAAATCACATCCCTGTATATAGTATTTTCCTTATTACCTGCATGTATCCATAAATAAGGAAAAAGAAGAAGACTCCGGCCACACAGATGCAAAACTGTATGGGGGTACTGAAGTTGCTAACTCTGATTCCCAGAATCCTCAGTTCCTCCAGAGACTTTATATGAGGGGACATCACCTCAGCAGATGGAGGTACGGATATTGAAATGTGCTTCCGCGAACTGTTGTATCCCACTAGGCCATATTTAGCACTCATTGTGTCCAGGATCTACTTGTGGCTGTGTGAAGACAAAAGTAACACAATTGATCAATTTAAAATGTTCATCTGAATAATGTTGCATATACTTTACATGAATGAATACAACATTCTTAAAGGGATACTTGACTCATTGAGCCATTTTCAGCAGTAAAAAGTTAATATTTCGTCCAGAATGAATTTGATAACTTCATTATTTTCCTTGTACAATTAATACCTTTAAAACTAAATTTTCCACTTTGTGTCGACTGAAGATGGCATCACCTGTGCTGAGGAAATAGCTAATGACCAATCATGACTCACCTGTTTTCTGGGTTTGGTCAGCAAAATGACCCATGATTGGTCGTTACCTACTTCCTCAGCACAGGTGATGTCATCTTCAGTCGACAACAAGTGGTAACATTTGTTTTTAAAGGTCTAAATTGTTCATAAAAAATAATGAAGTTATCACATTCCTTATAGACAAAATATTAAACATGTTTTCAATTATTTCACCTTTTTATATAACTCCACGTGTCCATTCATAGTTTTGATACCTTCAGCGAGAATCTATAATGTACCGGTAAATAGTCATGAAAATAAAGAAAATGCTTTGCATGAGAAGGTGAGTCCAAACTTTTGGCCTGTACTATACTTATTAATATAATCAGTCATATCACCAAATGACATGAAGACCTTGTATCATTGAAAATCAATTTAAAGAGATAACAAAAAAATCCCCACAAAAGTAAATTTAAAACTATCTTTATTAACATTCATCATCATAAATGTTAACTGAACTTTACACATACTTAACTTTTTTTTTTAATGAACACTTTAACTATTAATGAATTAACAGTGGAGGGATTTGAGCTTTTCCCCTTTTAATTTTAAACTTAAGTTCAATATGTTACTTTAATGCTGTATTTCATGTGAGACGAATAATAACACCCTATAGTAATGATATGGTATTTTTGTGTGTTAGAACACAGGAGATTCCATTAAAAAATATCTAACAAAAGGCAAAAAGAAAAAGAATGTTGTACAGATGCTGCGCCAATTGTAAATGTATCTTTGCATTTTTATATCGTTTGCCAAGGACGTAGTTTCGCAGATATAGACTTGTAGTTACTTCAAATAATTTGGAGGGAGTTAAGTAACAGCGTGTAATTAATTCATTTGCTGTCCTGACCATGGGGGAGACATAGGTTGAGGATGCTAAAGGGAGTAGAATCCGACCGTTGTCTGTTATCCGTATTATATTAATTTAAAACAGCATAATATAACTCATCACTGCACTACCACGACGCTAGATTGTCATAATTTTAAATGTTAGCGTAGATGTTTTTAAAAGAATAGCAAGAAAATAAAGGAAAAGCATTCAATCGACAGACAATCCAGCTACTGAACACTAAATCACACGTTGTCATTCCAACATCGGGTACATTCACATCTGAGCATCTGCATAAACTTGGAGGACTACATTACGTATTTTTGAAGGCTTTGCGGATGAATGCAGGATTGTGATGGCTGTTACCTTCAACAACACTTCCTGATATCTTTACGTTGGTTTATGTTCTTCTTGTGGGGCTATTCCGGGGAAATGCATAACTCTAAAGAACCCGGAGGCATATTTACTGCTGATGAAACTCGCTCATAATCCTCTTCACCAATGACAACTTGACAATTTGCAAACTAGCTAAACAAACACACACACACAAAAGCCCTATGGCTAGCAAGCAGCTAGTTGCAGCAGCAGAAGCAGCAAACAACTTCCGGCACAATAAACTGTGATTCTATTGGTCGACCCGAGTGCGCGTCCAGCCTATAGTCACGGACTAATATATGAAGTCATATTATAAATCCGTGCCTATCATTATTATAACATATTCCTGTTTGTTGTTTGAACCTTAAAAGGTGCTCGCCGGTCCATTAGACATCTTCAGTTTTGTGAGTTTGCTATTTAATCTTCAACCTCCCCATGAATCTTTCCACTCATAGGACACACCGGTGTTAATGTGTATGTTATTAAGTATTCAGTTACAAAAATTGTCTTGTCTCAGTAAATCGCGTTTTTTGTTTACAGTAGGACACACCTCCATCTTTGGAGTACATATGATTGATATGATACATATGACATTTGGAGGATAAGCGCATAGCTCATTCACAAAGTGCATAAGGCCAAAAAAATTGCCAAAGTGTGTTTCTAAAGCTTAACAGTTTTAATTTCATTGTTAGTATAAAGTTATAAACTTTTATAACAAATGTAGCAAATGATAAACAAATAACAGTATAAAGATGATATATGAAATATGAAATAATCAAATTGTGTTAGTTGATGAATATAGAATATATGCAGGACAGTTCTGGCAGGGCCACCACAAAATGGCTCATGGTGGTGCCACAACCCAAAAAGGCTAGCAGTTTTCGAACAGCTGATAGTTCATCTGTTGGCGAGTCACACACATGCAGTAGGGATGATTCAAATCTTCTGGCCCATTTTGTCATCTCTCTTCACTTGATCACAGCTCTCGTCCGTCTCTATTTTTTCACCGGGATACATCTTTTGCTAAGAGGACACTGGCCGGTGTCGGTACCAGATGTGATCGGGCTGCCAGCTTGTATCGGGTCGCCTACCGATGACGTCACACTACAGGATTGGCTGGAAATTATCCGGTTGACGTCAAAACATTGGAAAGAAATAAAAAATATGTCATTTAAATAGCAAAATGTATGAACTGAAATTGTAAAAACGTAAATAGACCTAAGAATATAAAAGCAGGATACTTTAAGATTGAAGAAATAATCAAATAGATTGCCGATGACATCAGTACAGCAGCAATGGGGTAGATGCCACAGACTTCAGACTTCCGGGTTTTACACATCAGCGCCGTTTCCGGCCACTGCTGGCCGCGTTCCAACATGCGCACCCCCACCCCTGCGCCCCCCAACCGTGCGCTCCCACTTATCGGCGGGAGAGCGTCTCGGCTATCTGAAATGCTTCGGACACTGAGACAGACACCACACACTCGCATTCTCGCACCCGTCGTCGGTAACGCGCAACCGAGGGGCACAAAGGCGGAAGCGCAAGTACTGGGACGTGGCCCACACTTCGCAAACCGGAAATGGAAACAAAGTTGATGGGTGAAAACCCGGAAGTCGGAAGTCCCGCCTCCTCTGTGGCATATAGTCCATAACGAAATGTGCAAGTCAGATGTGTTCACTTTGGTTTGGTTCCTCTTTTAGCTGTTCACAAATCACAATACATCACAAAAACATTCTTAATGATAATAGAAACACATTAGCAATCTAAACTGACAATATTTGTCACATTTTAGTAAATTAATTTGTGTATTTATCATTTATTCAATCTATTTTATTATTTATTCAATATGTCTTGTTTTTATATTCTTAGGTTTATTTACGTTTTTACAATATCAGTCCATAGTCATACATTTTGTTATCTAAATGACATCATTAATACACACCAAATTCCCCAAAAGTTGGGACACTATACAAATTGTGAATAAAAACTGAATGCAATTATGTGGAAGTGCCAAATTTCAATATTTTGTTCAGAATAGAACATAGATGACAGGTCAAAAGTTTAAACTGAGAAAATGTATCATTTTAAGGGAAAAACATGTTGATTGTAAATTTCATGGTGCCAAAAAATCTCAAAAAAGTTGGAACAGTTAGCAATAAGAGGCTGGAAAAGTCAATTGCACTCATAAAAAAACCCAGCTGGAAGACCAGTTACCACTAACGAGGTCCATTTGCAACTTGATTGGAGTATAAAAAGAGCTTCTTGGAGTGGCAGTGTCTCTCAGAAGCGAAGATGGGTAGAGAATCCCCAATTCCTCCAATGTTGCACAGAAATATAGTGGAGAAATATCAGAAAGGTGTTTACCAGCGAAAAATTGCAAAAAGGTTGAAGTAATCATCATCAGTGCATAACATCATCCAAAGATTTTGAGAATCTGGAACAATCTTTGTGTGTAAGGTTCAAGGCCGAAACATCATACTGGATGCCCATGATCTTCGGGCCCTTAAATGGCACTGCACCGCAAACAGGAATGCTCACTGTAAGGGAAATCATAGAAAGGGCTCAGCAATACTTCCAGAAAGCATTGTGGGTGAACACAATCCACGTGCCAGCCGCCGTTGCCATATTTAACTGTACAGTACAAAAAAGAAGCCATTTCTAAAGCAGACCAAGAAGCGCAGGCGTTTCTCTGGGCCAGGGGTCATTTAAAATGGAGTGTGGCAAAGTGGAAACCTGTTTTGTAGTCAGACAATCACGATTCGAAATTCTTTGTGGAAAACTGGGGCGCTATATCATACTGACTAAAGAGGACAAGGACAACCCAAGTTGTTATCATTACTCAGTTTATAAGCCTGCATCTGTGATCGTATAGGGTTGTATGAGTGCGTGTGGCATGCATGGGCAGCTTCCACATCTGGAAAGGCATCGTCAATGCAGAAAGGTATATTCCAATTCGAGAACAACATATGCTCCCATCCAGGCATCATCACTTTCAGAGAAGATCTTGCATTTCTCAACACGATAATGCCAGACCACATGCAGCACCAATTACAACATCATGGCTGTGTAAAAAAAGGATACGGGTATTGAAATGGCCAGCCTGCAGTCCACTTCTTTCACTTATAGAGAACATTTGGCGCATCATAAAGGGGAAGGTGCAATAAAGAAAGCCCAAGAAAGTTGAACAGTTAAGAGAGACGCCTGTTAGACACGAATGGGACAGCATTCCTATTTCTAAACTTGAGAAACTTGTCTCTTTGATCCCCAGACGTTTGCAGACTGTTGTAAGAAAAAGAGGGAATGCCTCACAGTGGTGAAAAAGACATTGTCCCAACTTTTTGGAGATTTGTTGACACCATGGAATTTAAAATCAACATAGCTTTCCCTTAAAATTATACATTTTCTCAGTTTAAACTTTTGACCTGTTCTGTATGTTCTATCCTGAATAAAATATTAACATTTTGCACTTCCACATAATTGCATTCATTTTTTATTCACAATTTGTATAGTGTCCTAACTTTTTTGGAATTGGGTTTGTATTTTCTTTCCAATGTTTGACGTCAACCGAATAATTTCCAGCCAATCCTGTAGTGCAACGTCTTTGGTAGGCGACCCCGATACGATCTGGCAGCCCGATCACATCTTGTACCGTCACCGGATCAATGCTGGTCTGAAGCTACTCGCATTTGTGGCATCGCAGGCAAACAATATTTTCAGCTAAAAAAATATAGTAAATGCTTTAATACAGCAAAAGATTTAGCACAATGCAAAAAGGAAGGAAGGCTAAGGAACTGAGCAGTTTTAAACAATCATCAGCGTAATTTTCTTTCTTTTTTTTTAAACAAGGCAACGTATAAGCTGTAATATATTTTGTAACACACCTGCTCCTTATTTACACCTGAGATCTAACACTAACGAGTCACATGACACTGGGGAGGGAAAATGATTAACTGTGCTCAGTTTAGACATTTTTACTTAGGGCTCTGCTCACGTTTGACATTTTTACTTAGGGCTCTGCTCACGTTTGTTGCCATAAATTTAGCTATAATGGTTGTATTTTAAATACTTGTCATTTTTTTCTTGACTGTTTCTATGAGAAGAATATATGAAAGATGCCTGTAAAGCTTTTTTGCCAGTTTTGATCATTTTGAATGATTGTATTTAACTGTATTTCACAGAAGAATTGTATTTGAGGATCAAAGAAAGCTATTAACTCTTTTACTGCCAAAGACGTTAAATGACGTTCTGCAAAAACCTACGGAGGAGCGCCAAAGACGTTAAAAGACGTCCTCCCATTTTTTTTTTTTTTTTTTTTGAAACGGGTGCTGGGAAGGCTTCCGGAGCTCTCCTGAAAGTTTTAAGCAGGCTTTTTGAGCCTAATGACTATTTTTGGCCCCTAGAGGGCAGCGATGACTCTCTTATGACAAGATCGGGTGGGCGTCAGTAGAGGCGGAGCTAGAGCGTTGAGCAGGAGATCAGAATGGAAAACAAAGGAAAAATGGCGGCCGGTCGCGAGGAGCTAACGCCAGAGCCGTTTTTTTCAAAGACCAAAAGCATCGCTAAAAAAGCACATTGTTGATGACGATGATCATTATCGATGATGAAGATGATGGTGACTCCGTGGTTGGAAAGCATTGACGCGGCAGTAGAAGACGTTAGATGGAGCTAGATGGAGGAGGGAACGGGCAATGGCGAGCGTTTGCAAGCAGCTCTACACTTACAAGACGAAAGGCATCGACCAACGCTAAAATAGTACATTGATGACGTCGGTGATCATCCTCGATGATGATGAAGGTGAATCCGAGCTTGACGGCGAAATTGGAACCGCTGATGCGGCGGCTATGACGGTGTCGTAACGCGGAACGCAACCGAGCACGCACAGGCGGACGTTCGATCGGACGACGGAGAGTGCCCCGAGTCCAATGCATATTCATCGGAGGAAGTGTGTACAGTCTGCTACTTGCTTTTTATTCCCCGGAAAAAAAGGCCGTCAAGAAAGTGTAACGTTTGCACGCAAAACGGACCAATGTGAAAGTGAAAGTAAACTGTTGTGCGCGTCCTGGCGTCTCCTTGCACGCAGGAGAGCGTTACAAAAGGAAAAACTGTATTTGAAACATCCACATAATTGTAAGTAGTACCACAGTTGCACACATTTGTAAATAGTTTGCGAAATTGTTTTGTCAAATTGTTACACTGTTGAATGGAAATAAACGTATTTTGCAATCAAAAAACACTTTTTCATTGTTGGTGAAAGCGTTTTACAGAAGTAAAGCACTATTTAGGTGTTTGTGGCATCATTCATGGACAAAAAGAAGTGTACAATTCACTAGAGTGCATGAAATAACATCGTTTCACAAAAAGCTCTTTTTCTCCGTTTTTTGTTTCAAAAGAGAGAATTTCGGTGAAAGTAACCATTTTCTATTGTTGATTACTGAAGAACGGAATAAGGTAGAAACAAACTTTTTTTTTCTGATGAAAGCTGAGAGTCCAATCTTTCATTTGGTAGTGTGTTTCCATAGTCCAAACACAACATTTTCTGTGGACCTTGAAAGATCACTCAAAATGCTTAAATCGGCTGGCACTGGCGACAACCCGTTTTTGAAAACGTCTGGCAGTCAAAGAGTTAAAATAGTCTGTGAATCTACATATTCTATTTCATGATTTTACATTAATTCCAAGACTTTACTCAAGTATTTTTTTTTTATGTCGTAGAAAATAATAGAAATAGAAATGGGAAAGTGTGGTGATTAATTTAACAAGGGTGTGATTAATTAGTGAAAAATGTGATTGCTTGACAGCAAGCACTGATATATATAGCCTACTCTATATATGCCAGAAATTTACATTATATAAAGAGTTCATGTGGATTTTGTCTTCAATGGTCCCCTTATTGAAGTGCAAAATAAACACCATGCCAAGTTGCACCCAACATGAATTGGCAAACAAGACAGAGAAATCTCCAAAACTTTGGCTTGGGATTATTTTAAATACTTGGATACATTTTTCAGCTACATAAGTACACAGTAAATAAGAGAATAGCTACTATAAGCAAGGTGCAATGTCCATTTGTAAACACTTTGTGAAAGACTCAAATCTATTGCTCTCATTGTACAACGATCTGTTGGTAATTAGGCCTATTGTCTCAAATCTCAAGAGGTGATGTTTTAGGTTCCTAATTTCAGGACTGAATTTAGAAAAAAAAACTTTCTTGTGTTCTGCTTCACTTTACTGGATTAGTGAGACGTGAAATTAAAGGAACTTGTCTCCTTGACTGCTTTTAAAACCCTCATTGGCCCATTTTTAATCGATTCCCGTGAAATGTGACTTTGTCACATCTCATTTAATCACGTTATTTTATTTTGCTTGTTTGTAATGTTTCTATGCTGCTTGAATGTTGCCCAAAATTTCATGCTGCTATCTTGGCCAGGTCTGTCTTGTAAAAATAAATATTCGATTTCAGTGAAACCACCTTGTTGAATAAATGATAAATAAATAAAAAAAACTTAAATAGCCCTTTAAGTGTTGTACCCTGAATTGGCTAAAAACAGGGAGAAATAATCACGACAGTGACGTTGGTGTTGCTTCCTCAGCAAACATTTACTGTGTGAGGAAATGTTCCCGCTGTCGCCTACTTGGTGCATGGATACGACAACAATCGATGTCAGATACCGCGATCACAAACGGTGGCGAGATCTCAGATAAACCGTCACTGGTGTGTTAAACAAGATGTTGTAATAAAATAAATGAGGCTTTTAAAGCATTTTAAATATACTTCATTAACTCTTTGACTGCCAAAAACGTTAAATAACGTTTAGTAAAATCCTACGGAGGAGCGCCAAAGACGTTAAAAGACGTTCACCAAGTTTTTTTTGGTTTTTTTTGGAAACGGGTGGGGGAAAGCCTTGGCCAGCTGTGCTGAAAGTATCAAGCAGATCTAGTTAGTATAATGCCTATTTTTGGCCCCTAGATGGCAGCGATGACTCTCTTTGGACAAGATTGGGTAGGCGTCAGTAGAAGACGTGAGGCGGAGCTAGAGTGTTGAGGGGACAATGGCTGAGGAATCCATAATGGCGACCGGTTGCAAGCAGCTCACGCTGCATCGACCAATGCTAAAGAGCACATTGATGACGACGATGATGATGATGGTGACTCCGAGGTCGACGCCAAAGTTGGAAGCGTTGACGCGGCGGCTATGATCACGTCATAAAGCATAAAACGCAGAGCACAACCGAGCACTTCTGCTCAGGCGGATGTTCAATCGGACGACGAAGAGTGCCCCGAGTCCAATGCATATTCATCGGAGGAGTGGGTACAGTCTGATCACAGAGAAGACACTAGTTATGGACTACGATGCCACCATGAATGGAGCGGATAAGATGGATCAACCACCTGGTATAGGAACTGAAGGACAATGAGGAAGCCAGACGTAACACCACTGTAACGTCACCGTATCATGATCCTGAGAGTAGACTTGATGGCAACATGGCCAAACACACACTGCAGTATATACTTGCTATTCCCCGGAAAAAAAAGCCAGCAAGAAAGTGTAGCGTCTGCACGCTAAGAGGCCATCGCAGTAAAACTAATCTGTTGTGCAAATCCTGCTGCGTCCACTTGCACGCAGGGGAGTGTTACAAAAAGAAAAACTGTATTTGAAACATCCACACAATTGTAAATAGTACCACGGTTGCACACATTTGTAAATAGTTTGCCAAATTGTTTTGTCAAATTGTTACACTGTTGAATGTAAATGTTTTTTGCTATCAAAAAACACTTTTTCATTGTTGGTGGTAGTGTTTTACAGAAGTAAAGCACTGTTTAGGTGTTTGTGGCATCATTCATGGGAAAAAAAAGGTCTCAAATTCACTAGAGTGCATGAAATAATATCGTTTCACAAAAAGCTTGATTTCTCCGTTTTTTGTTTCAAAACAGAGCATTTGGGTGAAACTAACCATATTCTATTGTTGATTACTGAAAAACGGAATAAGGTAGAAACAAACTTTTGAAAGATGAGAGTTCAATCTTTCATTTGGTAGTATGTGTGTTTCCATAGTCCAAACACAAAATTTTCTGTGGATCTTGAAAGATCAGTCAAAATGCTTAAATCGGCTGGCACTGACGGCATCCCTTTTCTGAAAACGTCTGGCAGTCAAAGAGTTAATGTGCCTTCCACATTAATGAAGTATTAAAAAAAAAAAAAGTTTTTACTTTTTATCCTTCTCAATGCAATATTTGCTTTTAATCTTAACTGATTTTCTGCACATTACAATTATAAACTTGTAATCCTGTCATGTTTTAACATGTCACACTCTCCCCCGCAAAACAAATGTCATCACGACATTAAATTACACATTTTCTCAAATACTCTACTTATCGATCATTCCGTACACTAAATATTCTGCTTTGAACTGTCACTCACATTAGGGTCAGCTGGCAAGGGTCAGGGTCACAAGGTCACACACAGTTAGTGGCTCAGTCCATATTCATCCAAAACAGTCCGTAGCCGTCGATAGTTCCGGTCAAACACGTTACTCCTGTAGGTTCAGGCCTGTAGGAGCCCATGCATAAAGGGTGGCTGAAGGTTTTATGGCTGCCGGTGCGTCAACCCTTGGGCAAGTCTTGGAGCAGGGTAAACAGGTAATAGTAGTGGTGATGGTTGGACACCGTAGCAGGAAGGGACACCAAGTTGATCATAGGTCATGCGACTTGGCGGGTGTCTGTCTCGTTGTGGCAGCTCGTAAGTCCACTCTCCAGGTTCATCCAAGACAGTTGATGGAGAGGTATCTTACAAATGATCATCAGAAGGATGTCCAACAGACCCACTTGCCCCTTCATCAGGCAGACTGTCCAAAGACGTGTCCAGCTCCCTTACTTGACTTTGTGGCTGTGCTAGTATGGACAGAAGAACTTCAAGTTCAGCATTTTGGTCAATTCGTCGCAGGTCTTTGTTCTGACTCCATTTCTTGGACGTCACATTTGTCATTTAACACAGCTGGTGAAGGGACCTGAACGATCTCATAATGAATGTCGTATTCATCCCCACTCTCTTCATCAGACTCTCGAGGCTGAGATCCAGAACGACGTCTTCCTCTCTTCACCCCTTTTCTTTGTCGGTCACACACCAGTGTTACAGTGCGGTCAACACCCTGTGTCCCATGTTATTGTGTAGCTCTTTTAGTACTTTTACTTTGTATTGTTCGGGTAGGACCAGTTGTTTCCAGGCTGTAGTATTTCTATAAAGAATCCCTTCCCTGTCTACCAACAATTTCTCCCACTCCCTGAACAGGCATTTTGTTTTTGGGTTAAATTACTTTAGCTCCTCGGCTACTGGCTTGCAACCTGATTGTTTAGAGGCAAGTACAGGCCGGATGAATGGGTCAGATTCTTGTGCTTTTCTCAGATGTTCTTTGGGTATGGGACTGATTGATTTTGTGGCTGTCAGGTGGCAGCTGCTCTGAGCATTCTTTCATCAACGACTCCAGCGGCATCCTTGACAAAGCATCTGCATCACTGTTCTCTCTCCCTGGCCTGTACTTCATTGTAAAATAAAAATCAACCAACTCTGCAACCCACCTAGAAGTGGTGGCATTCAGTATTGCAGTAGAAAGGATATATGTGAGCGGGTTGTTGTCGCTATACACAGTGAATGATGGAACATAGAAAAAATAGTCGCGAAATTTGTCAGTGATTGCCCATTTTAGGGCCAGAAATTCTAGCTTGCATGCATGGTAGTGGTAGTTCTTCTCAGCTGCTGTTAATGTGCGGGAGCCATAGGCAATGACTCAAAGCTGACCGTTCTGACACAGCACTGCACCTAACTCTTGGTGTGAAGCATCAGTGAATGGTTGAGTGAAATCTGGGAAACCTAACACTGGCGGGTGAATAGACAATCAATTAGCAGTTCAAGTGCCTGATGGTGCTGGTCAGTCCACATAATTGGCTTATTTGAGGGTACAACATGGCGAGCTTGCTTGTTCATGGGCATTATTCGGTTCGGCTTTCAGAAGGTCATACAGAAAACTCGCTCTCCTGGAGAATTCTTTGATGTACTGTCTGTAATATGTGAGTAGACCAAGAATCTTTCACAGCTGGCCAACAGTGTGTGGTTCGATGTCTTTCAAGG
Source organism: Vanacampus margaritifer (assembly GCF_051991255.1). NCBI lineage: Eukaryota > Metazoa > Chordata > Actinopteri > Syngnathiformes > Syngnathidae > Vanacampus > Vanacampus margaritifer. Next base: position 2,804,797 of record NC_135451.1, read on the forward strand.
ATCGAACACCTTTAAAATCTGCTGGATCAACTCTGCTATCCTCTGTGGAGACTATTCTGCCCAAATAACGAACCTACGGTTTGAAAAGAGCGCACTTTGAGCTTGATGCCATATTCTCTGAGGCGCGTTAGCACTTGTCTCACATTAGCTACATGCAGGGGATGTGAATCCACTCGTAAAGTCCCCATGGTGTAACAAAAGCTGTCGGTGGTCTACTTCCTTCACATACAAATTCCTGATGGTAAGCTTTCCCCTGGTCCCCTGGAGAAGGGAGAATCAGGAATTACCACCCAAGCTGTCCATGATGTCTTGAACTCAAGGGTTTGGCTGGCGATCGGGATATGTCTTTTGATTAAGGTCTCTATAATCTATACACAACCGTAAAGTGACATCTTTTTTTCTGACATACACAACAGGTGAGGAAGATGAAGAGTTTGACTTTCTCACCCTGCCTTGTGCTATCAGGTCGTGGAGGTAACCCTTCATCTCCTTATACAGTGGCCGAGGCACTGACATGTACTTGCGTTTGACTGGCTCAGGATCTTTGAGAGAAATGGTCATTCGCAATCTGTCCATCCAGTCAATATCATTGTCTGACCTTGAGAAGGAGTGACACTCTTCCCTAAGCAGTCATGATGGTTTGTACTGTGCCAATTGCAGTGCGCCCTGGTAACAGAGTGTCATGATCAGTTGGATTAGAGATGTCAATTGTTTTTTTGTTTGTTTTTGTTTGTTTGGGGGGGGGGGGGAGACATCATTTGTAATGAGAGGCCTTTCCCGACATTGGTCAAGCTGTCATTAAATACCAGACCATCTGGCCACTGGGGCTTCACATCTGGCTGAAAGAGCATAGTCATGTCTTCCTTTAAAAGGCTGTGCAGCTACACAACACTCAATAGACATGCTTTGACACTGAAACATTGTCTTTCTTTGTTTTCACTGCATATTCGTCTGTCTGCTCTGCACTAACAGCCTGTATGAAAGCTCTCACTTTGTTTCTTTTTAGACTTGGGAAGGCGTTTCTCACAGTAGCGTATTGTTCATTCTTTTCGGTATGTGCCAGAATGTGTTCAATAACATTAAATCCAACAATCGGATGGGACAGGTTACAACCGTTTGTCACAAGTACTGGAATGGTCAGTTCATTGGCTTGGTCTGCTTCTAAAATTAGGCGAAAAGTTGTTAGAAAAAAATTGTACTTCTAAGAGTAGTTTAAGCACACAATACTTTTTACTTTTACTTGAGTAGATGTGTGAAGAAAAAACGCTACTCTTACTCCACTATATTGGGCTACACAATAGTCGTTACCCGCTGCCTCATTCATACATTAGATTTACCATATTTTCACGTAAGCGCTCTGCTTGTCTGACTGTGTGGGAACATTTCCGCGGACACATTGCTTAGCTATACACACGAAATGCGGTCCTGGTTTCAGACTGGCAGCCACGAGAACCCAATAGACTCACATCATCTTTCAGTTGAGTCTTTCAGGTGCTAGTCCTCAACCAGGGCCAGATTTCCTGGGCATAAGCAATATGTTGGCACTGCTCCGCTGTCTGTCGGCAGCAGTGATATGAATATATTACCTACATATAGCCGATAGAACAGGGGTGGGCACACTCGGTCCTCGAGGGCCAGAGTCCTGCAGGTTTGGGATGTTTCCCTTCTCCAACACAGCTGATATATGATCAACTCATTAGCAAGCTCTGCATAAGCTTGGTAACGATCCTGTTGATTGAAATCAGCTGCGTTGCAGCTGGGAAACCTCCAAAACCTGCAGGACGCCGGGCCTTGAGGACCGAATTTGTCCACCACTGCGATAGACTATACATGCCCATGCAAGCCGTTGAAGCAACAGGGCGGCTTTACTCCTCCCATCTCGCGAGCATACTACTATATAAACTATACGTACAGATTAGACATATACAGCTCGTAGGCTCTTAGTATACAGTAGGGGCGGGGTGTAAAAAAAAAAAAACTTCAACATAAATGGTTACTTACAGCCTTACGTGGGCCAACGCTCCACCGGGTAAGTGCTCTTCAGAGTCTCATTGCAAACTGACGTCAACACAAGTGAATATGATGTAATACACCTTTCCCCACTAGAAGGTGCTAAAAGCCAGCACAAAACAGTACCAATACAACATAACATAACACTCCCCGCCTGGTATAAAACTCTTATACCACTATTTTCTTCAAATCAGTCCTTTGTCAATTCTTCCGTGGAATCAAGAGAATAAGCTGAGTGACAGGGCGCAAGTAGAAACGTGGAATACCTTGCTTGATAACTTTCACCTCTACTTTTTTAATCTTCTTGTCTTCACTAGGGATGCTTTTAGTAATGAGTCCAATGGGTCATTCATTATGCTTAGCTTGGTCATCTTTTAACACAACATCACCTTCTTTGAACATTGTCTTTGTCTTGAATCAATTTCTTTCTAGGCTGCAACATTGACAGATATATCTGTCTACTAGACTTTGAACGTGTTGCCATTGTTTTTTGTACATATCCTTTATGTCAATGTCCCTTCCGGAGCTGACATGGATGTTGCTTTTTGCGTTAGAATCATAGTTGGTGTCAACACAGTGGGTGAGTCTGGATCGGTAGTCAAAGGAACCAATGGCCGAGTATTTATGATTGCCATAACTTCCGCCATTAGTGTAGTGAGAACTTCATGGGTAAGACGTGTACTACCTAACTGCAATGACATTCCATCTAGAATGCGGCGTGCAGTGCCTATAATTTTTTACCAAGAACCACCCATAGTGATGAGTGTGGCGTGTTAAACGTCCATGTGCAGCCTTTGTTGTTTAGGTAATGTTGAATCTCAGACTCGTCGGTGTTAAACTAACTCTCTGCATGCCCCGATAAAATTTGTGCCACGATCTGACCTGAAAACTTTGGAAGGCCCTCTCATAGCAAAAAATCTTCTGAGTGCATTAATGAAGGATGAGGTGGACATTGACTCAATAACTTCAATGTGGACTGCATGAGTTCCTAAGCAACTGAATACCACAGCGTTTGTTTCCTGCTGCACCACCTCTGGTCTTGCGAGTGACTACACACCAAGGCCCAAAAATATCCAGGCCAACTCATGTGAAAGGGGGCTCTACGGCGAGACGGTATTCAGGAAGATTGGCCATTCTTTGTTCCACTAGTCTATCCCTAACCTTGCGACAAGTGACACACTGATAGATAACACTTGAGACTAGTTTTATGGCTCCAACTATCCAAACACCTGCAGCTCTCAATGCTCCTTCGGTGAGATGGCGACCTTGGTGAGCCACATCTTGGTAATAATGTCTCACTAACAGAGTTGACACGTGGTGTTTTTTGGGAAGTAGCAGTGGGTGTTTTTCATCATATGAAAGATCGGCTACTGGCATTCGACCTCCCACCCGTAACAGTCCATCTGAGTCCATAAATGGATTCAAACTCCACAAGGGGCTTTTCTTTGAGATTTGATCTCCTTTCAGCAGTTATTGAATCCTCTTTGAAAGCATACTGTTGGACACTTGAGACAACAGTCAGTTTAGCTTGTGTTTGGGGACTTGTAGTTGTTTTGGTTTATAGTTCTGGATTTGTTTCTTGCTAGTGTTATGAGTTGTGACATGTGTGCTGGGTTGTTTTCTGAAGAGACATGACTCCAGTGAGAAGGAACTGAGGATTTTCTTATTCGCGAGACTTTGTTTGACACATACATACACCTTCTTGAGGTGTTGTAGATGTACCCTAATACAATCTTGCTGTCTGTGTAGTATTTTACAGCGTTGAACTCCAGATCGATTTCTTGCCATATGAGCTCTGCCATTTCTGCTCCAAATCTGCGGTAATGGCAATGGGCTCTCGACGGAATCTTATGAGTACCCTAGCAAGGCATTATTGAGATCTGGGTCCCTTAAGCGGACGTCATTGAGTGCGATGCCTTCATGTTTGTCGAATCTGACTTGTTTTTTGTGGATGATACACCCCAAACATTGGGAGGTACCGACACTCTTCTTCATGCCTTAAGGGAGGTGCAACTTCTGCTTGCTGATTTTCGAGGATTTTTTGCATAAACTGCACAAAATGCTCTCCCATTAAAGGTTTTTTGTCTAGGCTCCGTTTTAGTGTATTCAGTCTTTTTAAAGACTGATTGTTTGGTAAGCGCTGTCTGGGAGTAATGAAGGAAAGAGGCGCAACCAAGCTGTTTGTCTCATCCTGATACATTTCGTTTTGCATTATAGTGAGAAACTGTTTATCATGCTGTGAGGGTGCGAGTTTTTCATCATTCTTACTCTTGACTTAACTATCTGCGCAGTCTTAGATGTCCTTTAGATGCTTAACTAAATTTTATTTTATCTGCAGGATGTTGTTGCATAACGTAACTAAAGCTGGTTTGTGTGCTTCATTTAAACACACGTTACCCACGATGACCCATTCAAGGTCGAGTCGCTGGCCAAAGGGTGCGTTGTGGGGCCCATTGCCCTTCTCTCTGACTTTGTGCAGTCTAAGGATGTCCCTACCTAGGAGCAGCATAATTTGTGCATTTGAGTCTATTGGATGTAATTTGTGAGACAGCCCCTTTAAATGTGGGTGGTACTGCGCAATCTCAGGTGAGGGAATCTCAGAACAATCTTCAGGTATCATATCACATTCTAACATTGGAGGGAGTGGCACTGTTTTGTTACCATCCATTGACTCAATAATAAAGTCTTAAACTTTTCTTCCTTTCACTTCTTAACCACCTGAACACGTCTTTAAGGTATGAAACTCCCCTTTACGTTGAAGTGATCACAAAAGTCTTAACGCACAAGGGACTGATCACTCTGCTCATCCATAAGTGCATAAACATTTATGGCTTTATCCCTCTGCCCAATTGGGTAAACCTTGGCCAAGCAAATTTTAACACAGGACCATGGGCCACACTGTTTGCCACATACCTCAGTGCACATTGTTGTAGCCGAGACTGATGGTGTGATGCGTTCATGCTCCCCGCCGTGCTGTTCCACGTCTGCTGACGGTGCATTGCTGTTGGTGTATTTGGATGCAGAGCAGTATTGTGTCTGTCGCTTCCACATTGCTCGATGCTTTGTTGATGCACAACATTTGAAGCATACGTTATTGTCTTTCAGATATGTCTTTCTCTCTCTTTTTTTCTGGAGAGCTCAGTATTGTTCATTCGGTAATTTTACCGATTTGACATATCATCATCATTGCTCTCTTTTTTATTTTATTTTTTAAATTTTGCATGTGGGTGAGTATGTGTATGTGCGTGTGTGTGTGCGTGCGTGTGAGTGTGTGTGTATTCATTAGTTCACCTAAAACCTATTAATAAATCCCATACCGTTCACCTAAACCGAACACTTCCAGCCAGAGTTGTGAGGCCGTCAGGAGACCCAGGAAGGACCAAAGAAAAGAAAGGAAAGTGAAATCCAGCACCGACCAGACACCACCCACCGGGCCACCAACCAGAGTCCTTCACCAACCCCAGAAACATCTAAATTCCAACAAATCAGGGAGACCTCAATGAGACCAAAGGAGAGACTGAGGAAAGGAAGCAAGGACAGACGAAGCACAGTGAGATCCACAGACACCAGCCTCCACCGATTCAATGACCTGAGGAAGAAGCAGATTGTGTCTGAGTTTTGATAGATGCTTGTGTGGTGGATCTGGCATGCATGAAAATCTCCACCAAAGAGGGGAGCCGTCGACCCGTTTTTTTTATTTTGTATTTTTGGAGCAAGGATGTATATGATATAAACATATTATCTGAGAAGAGATGGTGGAGATGTGTAATTCCTTTCTGCTCCCATACACCTAAATAAAACGATTGGTTGTTAAGTTCAAAGTCGGGGTTATGCCAAAGGGGAGAAAGCCCACAGGGCTCCACTTGGGCTTTTGTAATTTCTAGTGCCTTCCACCAGGCAGTCAGGGTGGCGGAAATCATTGGGTTTTTAAAACAATTATGTCGCTTAATCGATGTTGTAATAAAGAGTAAATCTAGAAGTCTGAGGTTATTACAATCCTTCTGTTCTAGTTCCAGCCAACAGTTAGTATCTCTGTTGGGTTGTGCCCATAGAATGATATATTGTAGCTGGTTAGCTATATAGTAGTGCATACAATTTGGTGCCTCTAGACCACCTTTGGATTTACTTTTCTGAAGAGTAGATAGACTAATCTTTTTTTTATTCCAGTAAAATTTTGTAACGGCTGAGTCCAACAACTGGAACCAGTTAGCCGTAGGTTTAAATGGAATCATTGAGAAAAAATAGTTTATTTTGGGTAAAACGTTCATTTTAATAGTGGTTATTCGTCCTATTAGAGAAATAGGAAGATTATTCCAGCGCTCCAAGTCACTATAAATGCTATCCAGAAGTGGCGTAAAGTTTAAATGAATTAAATCAGTTAATTTAGGTGAGATTTTTATGCCTAAGTATTTTAAATTACCTATAGGAAATGAGCAGTGTGGGTCCTGGCTTGCAGGGTTCCAGGAATTTACTGTAATAGGTAGAAGTGTTGATTTTGTCCAGTTAATAGAATAATCTGATAACTGTAAGAATTTAGTTATTAAGTTAAATACTTCCCCTAACGAAATAGCAGGCTTTTCTAAATAAAGTAAAATATCATCGGCATATAGATAAATTTTATGTTCTGTTAACCCAGAGTGAATTCCTTGAATCCTTCTTTCCTGGCGTATGGCTAATGCAAGTGGCTCAATAAATATTGCAAATAATAAAGGGGACAGTGGGCATCCCTGTCTTGTGCCTCTCTGTAGAGTAAAACTTTGAGATATAATCCCATAAGTAGTAACTGTATCTTTAGGAGAATCAAATAATACTGACACCCAGTGAATAAATGACTTCCCAAAGCCAAATTTATTTAAAACAGCAGTGCTTTTTCTGCATCCAATGATATAATAACTGCCATTTTATCATGTCGCTGTGACATGCTAATACGGTTAAAGAGCCTCCTAATATTATTAGTAGAGTGACGATCTTTAATAAAGCCTGTTTGGTCGCTATGAATGATTGTCGAGATTACTGTTTCTAGTCTAGATGTGAAAGCCTTAGTGATAATTTTAATATCAGTGTTAATTAATGAAATCGGACGGTAACTTGATGGAAGGGTGGGGTCTTTTTCTGGCTTTAATAAAAGTTTAATTCCTACTGTATTCATGTTTGGGTGTAAGTAACCATTAGTTTTAATTTATGTTACTACTCTTAAGAATAGTGGAGCAAGCATTAACCAGAAGTGCTTAAAAAATTTATAGTAAGTGGCGCGTCTAACATATCTTTATATTCAGTAGTTAACTGAGGTATATTTAAGCTACTGAGGAATGCCTCAATATGCTCAGGGTTAGGCTTGTTCGTTTCTGAGTATAGGTTGCGATAATAGTTATAAAAAATATGATTAATTTCTTCTGGTGATCGTGTGCATTCACCAGTTGTCCCTTTAATAGCCGTTATAAGAGATTTTTCCCGATTGCGTTGAAGTTGGTTTGCAAGAAATTTCCCTGATTTGTTATTATATTCAAAGTTGTTGTATCTCAATTGTTGTATTATAAACTCTGTCTTTTTAGATAGCATATCGTCTAACTGTATTTTGTAAGTCAGTCCATATTTGGTTATTTGGGTTTATTGCGTAATCATCCGTCAGTTGTTTAATTTTATCTTCCAAGTCTTTTTCTAATTTTTGATCCTGTTTCTTTTTATAAGATGAATATGATAAAATTTTACCTCTAATTACTGCTTTCCCAGCTTCCCAGAGAAGAGATGGAGATAGGTCTGGAGAGTCATTTATTTCAAAAAAGTCTGCCCACTCTTTTCTTATAATTTTGTCAAACTCTGCGTCGTTTAGCAGTGAGATGTTAAAACGCCATGTCGGTGGTGGTTTAAAGGTATAATCAACTTGTAGGGAAAGGGAGACTGGTGCATGGTCGCTAATAATAATAGGATGTATTTTTGTAACAGTTTTCTCAACAATAGAGTTATTTGTAAGAAAAAAATAAATTCTTGAAAATGACCGGTGCACAGCGGAAAAGAAGGTAAATTCCTTCTTATTTGGGTTTTTAAGTCTCCAGCTGTCGACGAGGCCAAAATCATCCTTATATTCCCCTATTACTTTAGTAGATTGTAATCGCCTTATACATGTTGTATTATTAGAACGATCTATTAATGGGTTTAAGACTGTGTTAAAGTCTCCTCCAATAATAATAGTAGAGTTTGCTGCTAATTCAAACAGCTGAGAAAAAAATTCATGGAAAAAGGCCGGATCATCATTATTAGGGGCATATAAATTACCAAATGTATATATTTTATTAAATATAGTCACCTGAATAATAATGTATCGGCCCTCTGGGTCTGTTATTGTATTATTTAGAGTAAAGAACAAATTCTTATGTATGAGTATACAGACTCCTCTTTGTTTACTGTTATAAGGGGCAGAGTACGCTTGGCTAAAATTCTTATCAATAAGTAATTTTTCTTCAGATTTTTGTAGGTGGTGAAACAGGATATTTCTTTCAATTTAATTATAACTGTTTTGATTTGTTATAACTATTTAGAATTGGACAAAATTGCTTTGATTTACTCAGTATAGTTTTGTATGACAATTCTCTGTCACTTTAAATTCCTACTAAGCAAATGTATTGAGACATCATAGTGACCAATGGGGGCGTAGTCATGTGACTTTGGGAGGTAACATTTTGGAGGACAAGGGATATTGCCAGCAAGCGGGGGGAGGAACTGGACAGTTGAGAGATACAAGATGTGCGCGGGTGGCTGCCATTTTCTCCTGTCCGGCGATGTCGTGAATAAATGTGAAGAAAATGCCTGAATTCACTGATCTCATGTATGTTTATTAATCAACGGCATGAACACGCAAATGGTAAGAATCCGCCATTTACAACAATTGGTGACCCCGACGTTCGAGTTCTGCCGTTCTACGTGCCTCGTGGCGGAGTCCGGACGAACAGAATTCCATGGCGCCGAGTTAATATGGTAAGAGGACTTTTTATCCTTGTTGTTAGATGAATTCTGTTTGTCGTGGACTCTGCGACGGGTTTCGTCGGCTAAATTTAGCTACGTTGTCCGTAAGATCTGAGTGAACAGGTATTGTCTTTGGTTAGTGTACGCGTTTGTTAAGTTCCTTGGTGGTGTGTTGGCGCCACGCGGTTTTTCGTTGTTTGTCTTCTGCGGTGTGCGCGGCGACGTGTCTGTGTCGCGGCCACCTAGGTTTGAGTTTCGTAAGTTACGTTACGATGGATTGTGCGCGAATAAGTGGACATTTGAACTCTACGTACGTGGTGACGGTCTTGTTTACCGTCACATTGGATTCGGCGCTGCTGTGATTGAGCCAGCATGAACAGATTGAAGTGAACAGCTATGTTTGTCTTTATAGTTTGTTATTTTTGTGGTGTTTAGCCGCTCGCCAAGAAATCGATAGATCTAGATGTAAGTTATTATTATTCGACGAAGTAACGGTGTATTTTATTTTGTGAGTCTGTGCACTTCGGAGATGTTTGTGTTAGTCTGTGGTTATTTTATTTTTTGGAGGAGGAATGAGCAACGTTGCGGTGAGAATTATGGCTTCTGTATTGGTTCAACAAGTGAGACGTCACTGAATTAACTTGAGGAGTTTGTGTTGCGTATGAGTGCTGGGCTTAGTTTGGTGAGATGAGACTGTGTGAGATATATGTGGAGCATGTGTGAATTGTGTGTTTAAATTTTGATTTGATTTTTTCTTGTTTGTGTGCTGGGAGTTGTGACTGTTTGTGTGACCCTGACGATGGAAAAGGTGTATTGCGTAATGTCCTGGGGGAGTGTTGAAGTAGAAGGGCAGTTTTTGTGTTTTTTTCTCCTCAATGCCTTTATGAAAATGGAGAAGAACAGAAGTGAAGTGAAAGGAGGACTGAGTTTGTTGGAGACAGGTATTTTGTGTCTCCAAAAATAAGGGAAGTGGCCACACAGACTGCGATAAGGATGGTACACTGTATATCCGCTCGCCCTGTGACTGTTCTATGACTCTTATGCATTGTTTGAGCATAATATCCATCAACTTTTTGAGCAGACATCTCGAACTCTCATCACAGCCATCTGGATGAAACTGTCAGAGGGTCTCCAGTGAAAGCCAAGGCCTGCTTTGAACTTTGCCCTGCGCAGCTGCTGCCAACTGCTGGACAGGAATGAATATTGACTCCAGTTGTTGACTCAAAGCTCTCGAATCATCTGAGATTAGCTCCTTGGGTTGTATTTTGGTCTGTTTGTGTACATTTGCACTCTGTACTATGTCAGAACGGGAGATGTGATCTATAGCAACGCAGTTTCAGAAATTGAAAACGGCTTATGTGAATAAGGGTAGGATAAAATTTATTTCAATCTTAATTACTATATTTTCTGTTATTTGATGCTTGTTGAATTTGATCTTCTAATTTTTTGCCCATTTCTCTTTTCTAATTTTAGCCTCTGAATTGGGACTCATAGATGTGGAACACTTACGGCGAATTTGCTGGTTAAATTTTTAATTTTTGATTGAGCTCACAGCACTGTGATCTTTGGATCCCACGGGGGATGCTCTCTGCAAAGTTCCCTGCTGTGTTTTACAAGCCCCACTACTCTGTAGAAGAGGTGGGGTTAATTAGCATTTTAAGATTACTTTTTGGTTTGTTTGAAGTAGGAATTTTGTCTTGCTTTCCCTCTGATCTTTTTATCTTACTTTACAATTTGTTTGTTTTTCCTCACTTTGTGTTGCCTGAACAGGATTCAAATTTGCATCACAAACGCTTGCCTCAAAGGCTTTTGTTTTTATGACTTGTTGTTGCTAGTTAAGCCGGATCTGCCCCTGTAGTTTTGGTGTTGGCCAAATTTCCCCAATTTGTTTTTTCTTATCTACAGGACACAAGGCGTCTGTTTTTCCCCTCTTTTGAAGCAGCAATTTGTTCGCTGCTGCAGTTTTTACATACTGGTCTGAAATGATCAAAGTTGATCTTTATCAGATGGGGGAATTACTGGTCTGTCTGTGTGTATCGTCACGAAGGAAGGTATGCTCACAAACAGTTCATGTTGAATTAAATAAATGTAGAACTATAAGTTAGTCTGAATGTGATAATTCTACAGTCTGTGAGAATGAAGGAATTCACAGGAGGAGAATTGAGATCATCGGACTTTGACCATGGAGGAAAGTAAGTTTTGGCAAAGACGACACTCATGGCGAAAATAAGGTAAGTGTATTCCATTTCAGAAACAATTGAAAAGTCTAATTTCTAGAGCACATGGAATATGCCATTTAGGTGTGGAAGGAACATTGAGACACACCTGGGTGACATTATTTCATGAGACAAGTTGTTAAAAATGAACTGCAGGACTGCAGTGTTTATTAAAGGTATAAGTGTATATATATAAATCTCTTCTCAGACTGTCCATAGCCCGGCCGGACGTGATCGCTCTGGGTTCAGATGTTGTTTTTATATGATTTACACTGATAATAAAAACCAGTGTCAAAAATACAGACATTTGCTGGGTCTTTGATGTACGACAAGAAGCACATTTATGCTAAATCTACAACAGTAAATATTATGGTAAAATATTTGATTAATCATTATCTACCATCATAAGGGTTTCCTAGGACAATAAGATCAGACAAAACAATCATCAATCACATCACCTGACACCCGGCCGGGGGTTAACCAAGCTGCTGACCCAGATGCCCCGGCTGTCTGTTCCAGGAAGAGGATGTCAAGTGCTTTCCGAGGCACTGTTCCATAAAAGACCTTCATCAGGAGATGACTTCGCAGCACAAACACATCTGCTATTGCGTCGTGACACTTTTTGCTGAATATAACCACGTCACATCGGGTTATGCCTTATATATGATATGCCCCTTCCACTGAAAATTTCTAAATTAATCAAATTGTTCTTTAATGCCATATGACTGCTGAACTACTCTCCCTCTCTCTCTCACTCCTGCTATTTTTAGTTCTAAACTCCACACACAAACATTGCTTAATTTTGCGACGATCAAGATCCGCGCTGGACTTTCTCTCTGAAGTGTTTTTTAATGTTTATCTTGTGTGTTGGACTCTTTTTTTAAGAGCCCAAATAAGGGAATTGAAACAGGATATTTCTTTCAATTTAATTATAACTGTTTTGATTTGTTATAACTATTTAGAATTGGACAAAATTGCTTTGATTTACTCAGTATATTTTTGTATGACAATTCTCTGTCACTTTAAAATCCTACTAAACAAATTTATTGAGACATCATAGTGACCAATGGGGGCGTAGTCATGTGACTTTGGGAGGTAACGTTTTGGAGGACAAGGGATATTGCCAGCAAGCGGGGGGAGGAACTGGACAGTTGAGAGATACAAGATGTGTGTGGGTGGCTGCCATTTTCTCCTGTCCGGCGATGTTGTGAATAAATGTGAAGAAAATGCCTGAATTCACTGATCTCATGTATGTTTATTAATCAACGGCATGAACACGCAAATGGTAAGAATCCGCCATTTACAACAGTGGGTTTCTTGTAGGAGGCAAATATCTGATTTTAATTTTAAGAGATGGTCTAAAGTTTTTATTCTTTTTGCCTGTGAGCGAGCGCCACAAACATTCCAGGAAACCAGAACTAATTTATGCATACAAACAATATAGACTCAGTCCTGTGTATATATCTGTATAGGCCATTTGTCAATATTAGCATGTTATAGGATAAAATCAAAGTGGTTAGGTGATTTCTATAATTTGTGTAAAATATGAGGTAACGTGTAAGTAAATATAACAGTGAAAAAACAGGTAGGGAGGTGAAAGTGAAGGAAATTAGCGGGGGATTAAACATAACAATACACGAGTAACTGGTAACCTAAGCGAGATTTTTTGTTTAAATATACTTTAGATATAGTTATGTATTAATATTAGATTTATAATATAGCCTAAACATAATGAGTATTCATATTTTAGGTTTTATAACCACATATACAGTATATGTATACATCTAATAATCAATCAAACAAAGTTTAGTTCCACCAATGCCAATTAGAACAGCCAGAAAGTGGAGTTGGGGTTCCGGAATAGTTGGCCATCGATGTATAGCTTATCAACGACTATCGTAGTCCGTTTACCCTCCTGCCTATTTTGTCTCATTATAGGAAACAGTACCTTTCGCCGCTCATTAATCTCTCTCGGAAATTGATCATTCATTCCAAATGAGGTCCCTTTAAGCTCCCGTTTAAGCTTTACTTTTAACAAATTCTTTCTGTTTAAAATGCTCAAACTTGGCAATAATAGGACGGGGTTTGTTGCCCCTACGGGCTCCAAGCCGATGTACCCGGTAAAAAGATGTTATTTACCGTCTCCTGAGGAATTTTTAACGACGTCGTCATAATTTTTCATAATCTCGGATATGCCTGAGAATATTAAATTCTCCCGCATGCTATGGGATTGGACATCCAGAACAGTTTCTTTTAGCGTTTTATTCTCCTTTTCAATGGTTTCCAACTCGGCTGAAACAGCCGCGAGTGAAGAGCGTAACTCTGCATTATCTCGTTGGAGGTCACTTACCTGTTGGCTGACGAATTCCAGGCTTACCTTTAATTCTTTGACGTCCTCGTGGATGAGGCAGAGGACATCTAGTTTTTTATTTATGGACTCCAGCATACTGACCGAAACGTCCGTAGTGGTTAGGTCGTCCGTGTCCGTCGCTAAGTCATTTTTCCTCTTCTTCAAAGATGTCTTTCTCACTTCTATAGGCTTACTACGGAAACTGCGACATTTTCAGAGAGGATGCAGGTTTTTATGCAGCGGACATTGTTTTTTTGGGATCCTCTTTGTCTTCCGACGTCTCTAAACTTTTAGTTACTTTAGTCTTTTTCACTGAAATTGTAGAGTGAATACTGTTTTTACCAGGTTTATCAGATTTAGCCTGAGCTGCTGACAAGAAGGAGAAGCTAGGATCATTTCTTATGCGTGCTTGCTCTTGTACAAAACTACAAAAGATAAAAAATGGTGGAAATATGACATTGAACTGCTCTTTATATGCGGATGCACGGGAAATAAATTTTTCTTGCAAAAGGAAGGGAGCTTCTCCACTATGGGATTTACACCCGAGCTGTATCTAGAAAGGCTAGCCCCAGAGAATAACCCTCTGTTTTAGCTAGTTGTAGTTTAAGTACGAGGTCTCCTAATTCAGCTAGCTTACTTGAGTCTCTAGCTGACACTTTGGGAAAGTTTTCCACCTTTTGAAAAAGAGCATGTTCGATTACCTCAGGAGCTCCGTAGCTTGCTTCCAAATGTTGCCAAATCAGTTTGAGCGCTCCTGAGACATCATTTATTTGAGCTGCACTAATTCTCTTTGCTTGTTCAGTTGACTTTGGGCCAAGCCATTTTATGAGGAGGTCCAGTTCTTCTTTAGCAGACAGGGACAAGTCGTTAGTGGTATTCAGAAAGGAGGATTTCCAAACACGATAATTTTGTGGGTTATCAATATCATCGTATTTCTGCAGGGTAGAGGATACTAGTTTATGTCTCATTAAATATTTAGCTACATCACTTACTGACGACATCTGTTGAGGATGAGTGAATGATGAACTGTGTTGATGCTGTTGGTCAGGAACTCGATGAGTTATATCAGGCCGGCGTGTCGATGTGTAGCTGTAGACAGGCGACAGTTGCTGAATTCGCTCTGAGTTTTCCTGTTTGATTACAGCAGAATTGCTAGGTAGTTCAGCACATGTGGGTTTACCTAGGTAAATTAGGGATAATTGGTTTGTGCTGGTTATTTGTAGCTGTGTTTGCTCTTGATGATCTTAGAGTCGTAGTCTGTCAATATAGTATTGAACCTTTTGCTTGGAATCAACGGAGTTGACTTGTAGATGCTCTTTGCCGAGAGGTCGCTGTTCCTCCAACTCTACCGCTGCTTCCAGTATCTGTGCTTCTGTTGCCGCAGCCACTGCTTCTTTCGTTATTTTTAAGATGTGTAGTTGAGCCTGCATATGAACTTGTTGTCTCATGACTTCAGCTTCCTGTTCTGCATAGACAAACTGCGCTTATACAGCCTCAGCTTTGGCTCACGCTTTGAGAGCTGCTATGCTTGTAGAAGACCTCGAAGAGGATTCTGAAGAGGCAGAACAACGGGATCTAGTTTCCATAGCTTCTTGCTGTCTATCCATCTTGTGGCTCTGTTGATGCTTTTGGGATTGCATGACTTTTGAATGATGACTTGATGATGACATCTTGAAGTGCACAGCTTCCAATGGCGTCAAATGCATCTGTTCTGTCCTCACTAGATGTATGACTGCTCTATCCAGCTAGACAGACAGTTAATAGATGACATGTTGCCTTTATCTCTTTATTGTAAAACTGAAACTAATAAAAATAATACATTAATACAGCACTGAAAATGTAAAGAAATTAGCATACACTAATCACAAATGAAAAGAAATAATCTAACACAAACAAGGTACACTAACAGTTATCTTATGAAGTAAATATTCTGTTTCAATTTAATTATAACTGTTTTGATTTAGTTATACTGTAACTATTTAGAATTGGACAAAATTGCTTTGATTTACTCAGTATAGTTTTGTGTGACAATTCTCTTTCACATTACATTCCTATTAGCATGAGATGGGGAAGGCGAATGTGTTAATTAGACCCTTTGTTTATACTAAGGCTCCATTCAGTCTGCTTGTAGCTCTGAACGGCAACTCTTATCTTATACCTGTGTTTTTCCATCCTGGGACAGAGAGGGGAGGGGTATGGTTGACCAACTGTATTGAGACATCATTGTGACAAATGGGGGCGTAGTCATGTGACTCTGGGAGGAACGTTGTAGGACAAAGAGAATATTACCCACAGATGGGGGTGGGGGCTTCACAGTTGAGAATCAAAGAGGGCGCGGGTGGCTGCTATTCTCCTGTACACGTTTTCGTGAATAAATGTACAAGAAAATGCCTGAATTCACTGATCTCATTGTATGTTTTATTAATTAACGGCATGAACACGCAACTGGTAAGAATATTCATTCCTTCAAATGATGACGCCGACGTTCGAGATCTGCCGTTCGACATGGCTCGTGGCGGGGTCCCGACGAACAGACTTCCATGGCGCCGAGTTAATGTGAGTAAAAGGATAATTTATCCTTGTTGTTAGATTAATTCTGTTTGTCGTGGACTCTGCGACGGGTTTCGTCGGCTAAATTTAGCTACGTTGTACGTGAGATCTGAGTGAACAGGTATTGTCTTTGGTTAGTGTACGCGTTTGTTTGTTAAGTTCCGTGGTGGTGTGTTGGCGCCACGCGGTTTTTCGTTGTTTGTCTTCTGCGGTGTGCGCGGCGACGTGTCTGTGTCGCGGCCACCTAGGTTTGAGTTTCGTAAGTTACGTTACGATGGATTGTGCGCGAATAAGTCGACATTTGAACTATACGTACGTGGTGACTGTCTTGTTTACCGTCACATTGGATTTGTCGTGGACTCTGCGACGGGTTTCGTCGGCTAAATTTAGCTACGTTGTACGTGAGATCTGAGTGAACAGGTATTGTCTTTGTTTAGTGTACGCGTTTGTTTGTTAGTTCCGTGGCGGAGTTCCGGCGCCACGTGGTTTTCTTTGTTTGTATTCTGAAATGTGCGCGACGAGTCTGTGGCGCGGCTACCTAGGTTGAAGTTAAGAACGTAACGTTACGATGGATTGTGCGCAACTAAGACGAGTAATGAGAGATACAGGTTGAAGCATGCGGTTTTATTAAATTACGGAAAACACATGGCAGTCTCGTTCTGTGAGGAATCTTAGAAATCGTAAGTCCGTGCATTTCTGAGGCAATTGTTAAGTTGATGTAAAGTTGGAAACAACTTCTTCGCTGCGAATAAATCGTTAGATGATCATATATTTATTGTTTATTTTGTTTTTTGGAGGAGTGATGAGCAACGTTGCTGTGAGAGATATAGCCTCTTGAACTGGTTCAACAAGTGAGACATCACTGAATTAATTTGAGGGGTTTGTGTTGCGTATGAGTGAGTGCTGGGCCCGGATGGGATGTGACTTTGTTTGCTAGTCTGTGTGAGATATATGTAGAGCATGTGTGAATTGTGTGTTTTTTGGGGGGATTTTTTCTTGTTTGTGTGCCTGCAGGTAGTTGTGTATGTTTGAGTGACCCTGATAATGAAAAAGGTGGATTGCATGATGTCCTGGGAGAGTGTTGAAGTTAAAGGGCAGTTTTTGTGGTTTTTCTCCTCACTGCTTTTAACTGTGTGTTTGAGGATGTCTATTGATAGGTGTTCTGATGTTCTTTGTTATAAAAATGGAGGAGAATAGAAAGGGGGAGAGTATTTGTTGGAGACAAGTATTTTTCATGTCTCCAATAGTGGGGGTGTGATAAGATAGGTGTGGTAATGGCGTTTGCAGAAGTAAAGTGGAAAAAGCAGGTTTCAATGAAAAAAAGGGTGGAAAGTATTTTTTTTCTTCTCTCTCCCATTTCTTTGTCCTCAAATATAAAGGGTGTGAGATTGGAAGGTTGTAGAAACTCGTTCTACATATTTTGTTGTGGGGGAGAATTCCTCTTTTGTCTGTGAGAATTTTTAAAGCCCCCCTCCCCTCTTGTTTCAAAACAGGCCTGTGGGGGTTTGGGGGGAGTGAGCTGTTGTTTTAGGAGGGAGACTTGTAATTTTTTGTGACAAGTAACATCTGGTTGCAATCTTTTAATGCAATCTAATCTGTTGGTGCCAGTGGGATTCCTGATGAGCGGAAGGATATAGAGGTCTAGATGTTATCTACAGGCCACTATCCATATTATTTTATATGGCTAGGTCTACTTTTTATAGTTGAATGTGGAGTAATAATTGTTTTTTTTTTATAAAGAATTTAAATTTTTTTATTTTTCCCCTGCCTCTCTGATAACTCAGTCAGAGGTGTGAATATGATTTAACCTTTGTTCTCTCTCTGAGTTCCATTCCAGAATTTGGTGTCGGCCATTTTGAGGGGCAGTCCTGAGACTTGAGGGAACTCCCCATGTGGGCGCTGACTGGTAGTTGTCACATTTTAAGCATAATTTGAGGTAAGATGTAATGAAGAAGAAGTCTTTGGTAGACATATGCGTAAATATATCAATACTACTTGCTATAGTGTAGTGAATAAATTAAAAAAAACTACAAAATAAAAATAAGATAAATAAATACAAGCAGATAGTGCTCTCTTGCTACGATCTCATTTCCCTCTGTCTATTACGAGTGTATAATGTGTCAAGAAGGTTCAATCATTGGCCAGAGGTGTTTTTCTTGGGTGACTCAACAACGTGCTGGATTAACCTGGCTGTTGGGCCACGAATATGGACAGCGTTCTCCTGCTCTGCTTGGTGTAAAGAGTGGACGGCAAGCTGCACGAAGGCTACTTTCAAGGGGGTAAAGTGGCCACAGACAGCATCTAGGAAG
Source organism: Vanacampus margaritifer (assembly GCF_051991255.1). NCBI lineage: Eukaryota > Metazoa > Chordata > Actinopteri > Syngnathiformes > Syngnathidae > Vanacampus > Vanacampus margaritifer. Next base: position 2,823,192 of record NC_135451.1, read on the forward strand.
TGCACTGTATATCCGCACGCCCAGTGACTGTACAATGGCTCTTATGCGTTGTTTTGGGTTGAGCATAATGTCCAGTCTATCTTTTGAGCAGACATCTCGAACTCTCATCACAGCCGTCTTGATGAACTGTCAGGGGATCTCCAGTGAAAGCCCAGGCCTGCTTTGAACTTTGCCCTGCGCGGCTGCTGCCATCTGCTGGACAGGAATGGATATTGACTCCAGTTGTTGACTCAAAGCTCTCTGATCATCTGAGTTTGGCTCCTCAGGTCGTATTTTGGTCTGTTTGTGTACATTTGCACTCTGTAATGTGTCAGAACGAGAGATGTGATCTAAAGCAACGCAGTTTCGGAAATTGAAAACAGCATATGTGAATATGTGATAGGATATTTGGTAAAAATTTATTTCAATCTTAATTACTCTATTTTCCGTTATTTGATGCTTGTTAGATTTGGTCTTCTGAATTTTGCCCATTTTTCTTTTTAAATTCCTGCTTCTGGATTGGGACTCATAGATGTGGAACACTTACACTGAATTTGCTGGTTAAATTTTTAATTTTTGATTAAGCTCTGTTCGACATTATTAACATTTTAATTCTTTATTTCATATATTAACCATGTTGAAATGTTTTATAGATGTGTAAAGTAAGTGAAATAGTGTTGAACTTAGTATAATTTGACCTTAACCTAAGCTGGTACACATTGTTTCGTCTAAAAAAATTCCTTCTCAGTGTGCGAAAACACATTCTGTTCGTGAGAACATATTCTGCTTCGAAATAGCACACACACACCACTGACTCTGTTCGCATCATCACTCACGGCCACTCAATTTGTTTGTGAGATATTGTTTTGAGAAAAAGTACCCGGAGAGTATATTTTGTCTAGAGATCAACACAGCTGCAACTCTGTTATATAACATATTTACTATTCATGATGGGAGGAGAAATAGGTGTTCCCTACTGATTTGGATTCTTTAAAAGCTGGATTCCGGGGCACATTGGGCACTCTTTAATTCCACCTTTTTACGTGATGTAAATTGTTGCCGGTGAGCGGAGAATTCTCTGTAAAATAAATCATCCTTGCAAGGTGTTTTTTCTTACAAAAAATATGTCTTCAAGTCTTTTGGAACACGCAAAAGAGGACAAAATTATTAGCCTCTTTCAAATGGTGACCCGGACGAAAGAACGACGTTTTACGAGCGGGGCGTTCAAGGACGGTTAGAATTCCCAGCCATATTAATCACGGTAAGTGGACACTTTATCCACGTTTTAGGAATTCTATCTGTTTGAGAACGCTGCGGCTGGTAAATTCGTCTTGCAAAATTATATTGGAGATGGAATTTATGTAAGAAAAATAGTGATCAATTTTGAAGTCGTTTGGTTGGACACGAAGTCCCAGATTTCGGATTTTACCACGGTATTTGAACTGTACACGTACGTTGTGGCGGAAGCATTGTCTACGGAAATGCCGTCACGTTGTTGGGTATTGCGCTAAAATGAAATAAAGCTGCGCTGAAATGAAAACAGTCTTAAAATATATTTCAATGGATTCTTGGATGAATTAGGATGAAAATTACGGATAGACGCAGCGGCTAGATCGCCCGCTGTTAGGAAATCGTAATAAGTTCCTTGAATAATGGATTATTTTTCTCAGCGCAGATGAGGATTCTGCACAATTGAATCAAATAATTGTGAACAGACAGGCTGAAATGGGCATACAAATTTGACAAAGTTACGCTATTAAGAAGCTGATAGACTGCTTCATGATTGACTTAAAGCAGTATTTACGTAATGTTACGATGGTTTTTGCACAATTGAATCAAATAATTGTGACAAACAGGCTGGAGCAGTATTTATTATGGAAAACACATGGCAGTCTCTTTATAATAAGGTCTGCTTCAAAGTTGGAAACAACGCTTCGCTGCGAAGGAGCCGATAGACTACTTCGTTATTGATTTAAAGCAGTATTTATTATTTTGAGAGGAGATCATATTTGTTGTGTGAATTGTATGTTTGTATTTGGTAGAATAGTCGGACGTCATTGTTATTGTTTTACGGGGCGCAAAGAGCTATTTTGTCGACTAATAATAGTGTATTATAAGTGAGACGTCACTGCATTTATTATTATTTATATAACTTTAATATAATAATAACTACATAGGTTAATGTTTAATATAAATTACGGGTGCGCTTTTAATCTGAAGAAACCAAATAGCTTGACCTGATAGTACTTCCGCTAGCCGTAACTAAAACTTCCGGGTTAAATTATCATCGGTCAAATAATGACCTAAAATGTATTTAATATCGAACGACGGAACTTAAATTTATTGTGGAAAAGGTTAGTTTATTCTAATAAAATCTGTAATTTGTTTGATGTTTTAAAGGCGGCAGTTTAACTGTGTATGTACGTAACGTGACCGCTGATTAAAAAAGTATTAGAGCTATATGTCTTTTTATATAGTGGAAAATCCCAGACGTAACTTTAAAAAAGTGTATTAAATGACGCTTAATGCTAAAATGTTGACTTTGGATGGTTTCGTAAAGACAACTCGTATGATTTTGATGTGTTTAAGTAAATAGCTTTTTATTTTTATTTTTTTCGCTTTACAAATATAAACAACTGTAGATTACGAATTACGTAATAAAATAAATGAAACCGTTTAGTAAACGCTGAACGGGATAAATTGATTGAGACGGTAATATTACTAATAAAATCTCTAACGCTAAAACCGCGAGCGTCAGTGTCTACGTTTAATAATTAAACGACATCACATAAATTGTTGACGTAACTGATTTTCTAAGCCCCTCATGTAAATCTCCTAACGACTAATGTTGAATATTTAATCTGACCTCACAGCGCAAATACGTCATATTTAAAATTATGTTTAATACAAAACGAACGAATATTTAACACGCACATAACATGGAGAGGTACAGTGTTGAAATATTGTAAAATTTCGATGCATATCTCACGCTTATTAAACATACATAACTGTAAAACTGAATGTATTGCTGTGATATCGGAATTTTAAATTAGTGACGCGAGTCAGTTTGGAAATTGTAGTTGCTGTGACTCTAGCTGACCGCCAGGTGTCACCCTTTTATAAATTAATGACGCGAGTCAGTTTGGAAATTGTAGTTGCTGTGACTCTAGCTGACCGCCAGGTGTCACCCTTTTTCCAAATTAGAATTGCCAACAGCCTTACAAATTTTGTAATGAGGTAATATTATGTTTTCTATAAAAAGAAGATGTTAATTGTGTGATTGTTAATCTGCTTTTGAAGTTTAATGAGAAAATATATATTTAATTTTTTGGGATTGGTTTTTACATGAAATATATCAGTCTCCATTCTCCACATTATAATAATAATGATAATAATAATTAAAAAACAAATCATTTGAATGGCAACTAATGGAATATTTTGTTATAAATTGATTGTTTTTCCCTTATGATTTTTCTCGTACGCGAGAACATTATTTAACTTTGAATATTTTTAATTTTTCCTGAATATATTTAACCTTTGAATTTCGACATTTGAAGTCCCATTTCAGAATTCGGAGTCGGCCATGCAAGTCCCGGAGAACTGGACAGACCATTCCATGGGGGAACCATCTGGGAGGATCACATTTTTTTGACATAATTTGAGGCGATATATAATTAAAAAATAATTTCTGCCTTGATGTTTGACCAAAAGCTGACTAGGCAGGCTGCGGCCTTCATTTCTTGAGAAATATTAATTGAAAACTACACACTTGTTAATTGACTCTGTATTATATTTGTAAATTGTTAGAGTACATCTGTCCTATCTCATCTTAAGTATTATTTATGAAGGTATGCAAAACATATTAAATTAAATATTGTAAAACATAACAATACTGAATTATAATTAGCAATTATTTAATTGTAAACTTTTATTGTTTTGATTACTTTTATTTTTATTTTTAATTAATTAATTATTTTTTATTTGTTTTTATTTTTACATTTTTTATTTATTTTTTAATTTAAAAAATATATATATTTTTTTATTATTTATATTATATATATTTTTTTTTAAAGGAGGACTTTGTTCTTCCGACTTTTACTGATATGTCATCACCTAATAATGTTGGGGCAGATTTTAATAAGTTTTACAGAGTGCCGTTCATTGGTCGGGATTGCTGTTTCAAGTGTGGACGTTCTGGACACTGGGCCAGTACTTGCAGACAGCACTCGCGGGCAAAAGCACATGACAAAAAAGATGAGCACCTTGTTGTTCCGCCCTCCACTGGTATTACATCACCTAATGTTGTGAGAGATTGCGTTATGTTCCAGTCACGTCCTTTTGCGGGTCGAAATGAATGCTACAGATGTGGTCAAACTGGCCACTGGACAAAAGAATGCCGACAGCAGTCACATGGCATCTGGAGCAGAGGCCGCGGACAGCAGAATGATCGTGACCTCCATCAACAACATGTTCGCGGCTACTACCACCAGCAGAGGGGGTGTGGTTTAAGTATGCGGGCATCATCACAACAATATCTGCCCTTTTCCCCTAATCAGCACTACCTGCCGCCACCTGCTGGGCAACAACAGCACTACCTACCGCCACCTGATGAACAGCAGAGGTTCCTGGCGCCACCTGGTGGACAGTTTCCACAATGACTGTACACAAATGAAAAAACTGCTCCAATATACACAGTGCTCCGCACAGACTTCCTTACAGGCATTCCTGCGCCCAAAGCTGACCTGAGGATCCTATGGGAGAGGACTTCCCAATAAAAACTCCTCCACTACGCTGGTGACTCCGCCCCCACCAACAATGTTTGCTTGAAATAGTAATCTCAGACCATATGATGTGATACTGACTGTCTACACTGCACTCTATTTTTTTGACAGACCTAAGGTGATAACATTTACAGTAAAACATTACGTAAATAGAACGAACTGATTGGCAACACTCTATACACACAGATTTATTATATTCTAATTCTCTTTTGATTTGATTTGATCTGATTTGTTTTTCTCTGTCTATTTTAAAACAGTCAGCTGGTGGGACAAACATCAACAAGGGAAACTAGCAAGCTTAATAATGACATGTTAAAACTAAGGGTAACTTTATGTATTAATAATAATTGCTATAATATTTCTATTTTTATAGTACAAAAGATAATATTGGTAAATTTCGTGTGGTTGCGGAAATTGAAAATCCACTTATATGAATAAGGATAGGATAAAATTTATTTCAATCTTAATTATATTTTCCGTTATTTGACGCTTATTAAATTTGGTCTTCTAATATTTTCCAAAATTCTCTTTTGAAATTTAAATAATTGCTTGGGACGCATTGTCGAATTTACTGGTTAAATTAAAAAAAAAATTCCCCTCTTTTTAAAGCAAAAATTTATTTACTCAGACTGAAAATTCTCTAAATCGATCTTTTTTAGATGGGGGAATTATTGGTCGGTCTGGGTATATCGTCGCGAAGGACACAAACAGTCCATGTTGAATTAAATAAATATAAAATCAAAAGTTAGTCTTAATGTGATAATTACCCGTGAGAATGAATGAAATTTACAGGAGGACAATTGGTGATTGGACTTTTTGACCATGGAGGAGAGTAAGTTTTGGCAGAGACGGCGAAAATAAGGTGAATATGTTCTATTTCTATCTCTCCCTGGGGCCCTGGGTTCAGATGTAATTTTTTGATTTTATTTGTTGGCGAAAGTTGCATTTATTTAATGGCTGGAAGCACATTCATGCCATATCTATAACAGTAAATATTATGGTAAAACATTCCAATAATCATTACATTCTGTACACAAAATTGGCCTCGTCAGATTTGAATTGGCTATAAGCTTTTCATTGTTGCATTAATGAATGTGCTTAGGTCATTAAAGTCAGCCAAAGGCTGGATTCTAATTGAATGTCACAACAAACAGAATTTTTCCACAGGACGGGCCTACAGAACTTCACTAACATTTACTAACTCCAAACTAATAAAAATTACCAGATGCTCTTTCAAAAAGAAGGGATGTGAAAATGTATGTTTATTAGTGACTAAATGAAAATGTTCTGCACCCAGATGAGGAGATGGAAAGGTCAATCTGGTCCAGTTCACGGGGGGCACCTGGTTCCACATCTACCAGACCTGCCGGATTCGCCTTCTACTCAACCCCCACCAACAGGAGCCACCTGACGAACCAACTGAGAAACCAGTCAGCTGCTTCCAAGAACCACCTGATGAGCCAAATGGAACACCATTCAACTGCTTCCAGTGTCCACCTGACGAGATGAGGACATCCCTCAATGGAGATAGGAGGAACGTGTCCCTTTTCCGGGCGTTCCACTAAGAATGAGTCACACCTTGGGAAAACAAATCCCGGTGATCCATCCCTGCATCTCTGGCAGTTGATGTGGGTTCTAAAAGAGCTGAAGGACCCACCCATCCATCCATCCATCCATTTCCTTGACTGCTTGTCCTCACAAGAATTGTGAGGGTACTGGAGCCTATCCCAACTGGCTTCGGGTAGTAGGCGGGGTGCAACCTGGATGGGTTGCCAGCCAATCGCAGAGCTGAAGGACTCTGTTTAAAAAAAAAAACAAAAAAAAAACGCAAGAACGAAAATGGAACTGACAAACGTCCTTCTCATTCAACAAAAACTTCCATCGCCCAAAACGACAACAAGTCTTCAATCGTGTCTTCAATTGCGTACATAATGACACTCGTTCTCATACTGACTGTCATGACAATTTTCTATTTCTGGGATCCCCCACCACAATTTTTGAACATAATCACAACACATCGTCTTCATATATGATATGCTTATTTTACTGAAGAAATCTTTTAATGAATCACATTGTTTTTGACATATGACTGACCTCCTCCCCTGCTAAAAAGAATGTTTTTATTTTTCTCTTATTCTATTGTTGCACCTGCCATTGCGATGATGAAGATCCTGCTGGAATCTTTGGTAAAATGTTTAAATGTTTAGTTATTGGGCTTTTTTTTAAATAGCCCAAAGGGAGGACTGTTAGACATTATTAACATTTTAATTCTTTATTTCATATATTAACCATGTTGAAATGTTTTATAGATGTGTAAAGTAAGTGAAATAGTGTTGAACTCAGTATAATTTGATCTTAACCTAAGCTGGTACACATTGTTTCGTCTAAAAAAATCCTTCTCAGTGTGCGAAAACACATTCTGTTCGTGAGAACATATTCTGCTTCGAAATAGCACACACACACCACTGACTCTGTTCGCATCATCACTCATGGCCACTCAATTTGTTTGTGAGATATTGTTTTGAGAAAAAGTACCCGGAGAGTATATTTTGTCTAGAGATCAACACAGCTGCAACTCTGTTATATAACATATTTACTATTCATGATGTGAGGAGAAATAGGTGTTCCCTACTGATTTGGATTCTTTAAAGGCTGGATTCCGCAAAAGAGGGGGCACATTGGGCACTCTTTAATTCCACCTTTTTACGTGATGTAAATTGTTGCCGGTGACCGGAGAATTCTCTGTAAAATAAATCATCCTTGCAAGGTGTTTTTTTTTCTTACAAAAAATCGGTCTTCAAGTCTTTTGGAACACGCAAAAGACGACAAATTATTAGCCTCTTTCAGCTCACAGCACTGTGATCTTTGGATGCCACGGGGGATGCTCTCTGCAATGTTCCCTGCTGTGTTTTACAAGCCCCACTACTCTGTAGAAGAGGTGGGGTTAATTAACATTTTAAGAATACTTTTTGGTTTGTTTAAAGTAGGAATTTTGTCTTGTTTTCCCTCTGATCTTTTACTAGTTGAGGTGGCAGATATTTGGAAGATTTGTAATCTGCGATAGATTAATGGGGTTGTTTTAACTCTATTTCTCTTCTCTTCCTGACCCTAAAGTCCTCCGCTGCAGTGTCTCAAATTTGCATTGCAAACCCCTGCCTCAAAGGCTTTTGTCTTTTATGACTTGTTGTAGCTAGCTCAGCCAGATCTGCCCTCCTGTGGTTCTGGTGTTGGCTAAATTGCCCCAATATCTACAGGTCACATGGTGTCTGTTTTTCTTTCCTCTTTGAAGCAGCATCTGTTCACTGCTACAGCTTTCACATACGTGTCTGAAATGATCAAAGTTGATCTTTATCAGATGGGGGAGTGACTGGTCTGTCTGTGTGTATCGTCACAAAGAAAGGTATGCACACAAACAGTTCATGTTGAATTAAATAAATATAGAACTATAAGTGAGTCTGAATGTGATAATTCCGCAGTCTGGTGTGAGAATGAATGAATTCACAGGAGGAGAATTGAGGTGATCGGACTTTGACTTGGAGGAAAAGTAAGTTTCGGCAAAGACGACAATTATTGCAAAATTAAGGTAAATATGTTCCATTTCAGAAACCATCGCTCCTCAGAGTCTTCACATGTCCGGCCGGCCGTGATTGGCTCTGAGTGATGATGTTGTTTATTCACATGGTTTACACTGATATAATAAAAACCAGTGTCAAAAATACAGACATTTGCTGGTTCTTTTAATGTATGACTAAAAGCACATTCATGCTAAATCTACAACAGTAAATATCATGGTAAAATATTTGATTAATCATTATATACCATCATAAGGGTTTCCTAGGAATATTGGATCAGACAATAGAACCCATTTCAAAAACAAAACTTTATAAGATATAGAAAAGGCATTGGGATTAAAACATATTTGATTTAGTATATTGTCCCTGATCCCAAGGACAGATTAAAGAAAAATAGAAATATTAAACAATTGGCCTTTAATTGGCTACAAGATTTTCATTGTTGTATCAATGAATGTGCAAATGTCATTAAACGGATTCTGTTTGAATGTCACAACAAACAGAACTTTTCCCGAGTTCAACAGCACGTTCCAAGTCCTACAACTTAAACAATTAACATTTACTAACTCCCAACTAACAAAACTACCAGGTGCTCTTTCCAAAGTAAAGAATGGAGAATATGTATGTTATAAGTGACTAAATAAAAATGTTTTGCATACAGATGCCCCGGCTGTCTGTTCGAGAAGATTGATGCCAAATCTCTAGCAGTTGACCAGGGTTCTAAAACAAAGCTGATCATTCAACAAAGACCTTCATCACGAGATGGCTTTGAGGCACGGACACATCTGCTATTGCGCCGTGACACTTTTTGTTGAATATAACCACATCACATCGTGTTATGCCTCATATATGATATGCCCCTTCACTGAAAATTTTTTAATGAATCAAATTGTTCTTTAACTCTTTCACTGCCACTGACGTTTAAAGACGTCACGTAAAAACCTACGGAGGGCTGCCAATGACGTCAAAAGATGTCATCCAATTTTTATTTTTTATTTTTTTTGAAACGGGTGGGGGGAAGCTTTCCACATCTGTGGTGAAAGTTTCAATTAGGTCTGTTGTGCCTAAGGACTATTTTTGGCCCCTAGAGGGCAGCGATGACTGTCTTTTGACAAGATCGGGTGGGCGTCAGTAGAGGCGGAGCTAGAGCGTTGAGCAGGAGATCATAATGGCGACTGGTTGCGAGGAGCTCACGCCCGAGCCGATTTTTTCAAAGACCAAAAGCATCGACCAACGCTAAAAGAGCACATTGATGACAACGATGATCATCATCGATGATGATGATGAGGGTGATGACTCCGTGGATGGAAAGCATTGACGCGGCAGTGGGAGACGTGGGGGGGGGGGGAGCTAGATGGCTGAGGAGGAAGTGGTGCACGTTTGCAAAGCAGCTCTACACTTACAAGACGAAAGGCATCGACCAACGCTAAAAGAGCACATTGATGACGACGATGATCATCATCGATGATGATGATGGTGAATCAAAGCTAAATTGGAACCGCTGAAGCGGCGGCTATGACGGCGTCATAAACGCGCAGCACAGCCGAGCACGCACAGGCGGACGTTCGATCGGACGACGAAGAGTGCCCCGAGTCCAATGCATATTCATCGGAGGAGTGTGTACAGTCTGCTACTTGCTATTTATTCCCCGGAAAAAAAGGCGGTCAAGAAAGTGTAACGTTTGCACGCGAAACGGACAAAGTGAAAGTAAACTGTTGTGCGAGTCCAGCGGCGTCTCCTTGCACGCAGGAGAGCGTTACAAAAAGAAAAACTGTATTTGAAACATCCACATAATTGTAAGTAGTACCACAGTTGCACACATTTGTAAATAGTTTGCGAAATTGTTTTGTCAAATTGTTACACTGTTGAATGGAAATAAACGTATTTTGCAATCAAAAAACACTTTTTCATTGTTGGTGAAAGCGTTTTACAGAAGTAAAGCACTATTTAGGTGTTTGTGGCATCATTCATGGACAAAAAGAAGTGTAGAATTCACTGGAGTGCATGAAATAACATTGTTTCACAAAAAGCTCTTTTTCTCCGTTTTTGTTTCAAAACAGAGAATTTCGGTGAAAGTAACCATTTTCTATTGTTGATTACTGAAGAACGGAATAAGGTAGAAACAAACTTTGAGAGTCCAGTCTTTCATTTGGTAGTATGTGTGTTTCCATAGTCCAAACACAACATTTTCTGTGGACCTTGAAAGATCAGTCAAAATGCTTAAATCGGCTGGCACTGGGAACAACCCGTTTCTGAAAACGTCTGGCAGTGAAAGAGTTAATGCCATATGACTGCTAAACTACCCTCTCTCCTGCTACACTTATTTCTAAACTCCACACACGAACATTGCTTAATGTTGCGACAGTCATTTGCGACGATCAAGATCCGCGCTGGACTTTCTCTCTGAAGTGTTTTTTAATGTTTATCTTGTGTGTTGGACTCTTTCGAGCCCAAATGGGGGAATTGAAGTAAATATTATGTTTCAATTTAATTATAACTGTTTTGATTTAGTTATAACTATTTAGAATTGGACAAAATTGCTTTGATTTACTCAGTATAGTTTTGTGTGACAATTCTCTTTCACATTACATTCCTATTAGTATGAGATGGGGAAGGTGAATGTGTTAATTAGACCCTTTGTTTATACTAAGGTTCCATTCAGTCTGCTTGTAGCTCTGAACGGCAACTCTTATCTTATACCTGTGTTTTTCCATCCTGGGACAGAGAGGGGAGGGATATGGTTGACCAACTGTATTGAGACATCATTGTGACAAATGGGGGCGTAGTCATGTGACTCTGGGAGGAACGTTGTAGGTCAAAGAGAATATTACCCACAGATGGGGGTGGGGGCTTCACAGTTGAGAATCAAAGATGGCGCAGGTGGCTGCTTTCTCCTCTCCACGATTTCGTGAATAAATCTACAAGAAAATGCCTGAATTCACTGATCTCATTGTATGTTTTATTAATCAACGGCATGAACAAGCAAATGGTAAGAATATTCATTCCTTCACTTAGTTAGCTCAAGTAGCTCAATAAGATGCTAACGGATGCTAACATCTTCAGTGACTCGTTTCTAGACAATTTTACTAACATTTGAATTCCCCAAAACATTTGATTTAACTTATTGACTCATTATAGCTAACAGAAAAAATATGTACTTCAACATAAATGGTTACTTACAGCCTTAGTGGGCCAACGCTCCACCAAGTAAGTGCTCTTCAGAGTCTCATTGCAAACTGACCAAGTGAATAAGACGTAATACACCTTTCCCCACTAGAGGGTGCTAAAAGCCAACACAAATCAGTACCAATACAACATAACAAACTATAACATAACAGTCATGAACATACGGTACTCAGTACTTGAGTATTCTTTTCAGCGATTAATTTTTTACTTGTACTTGAGTGATTTTCTTATGACTACTTTGTACTTTTACTTGAGTAATATTATATTGAAGTAACGCTACTCTTGCTTGAGTACAATTTCTGGCTACTCTACCCACCTCTGACTGGATGTGACACACTCAACAACCAAATGATGAGCTCTAACAAAATCACGAAACAGGAAACTTCAGGAAAGCGACATGAACAAAGGGGAAACACTGGCCCAAATGCGAAGCTGGACCATCCAGAAAGAGGAGCTAACCCTTCGTTGTGTTTGTCCTCCTTTTTAGTCAGTATACTCCATTATTACTATCTACCTCCTGATCTCAGCCATATTACACCAGTAAGTTTCCATGTCGAATTTTCCTGCCTATCATACCTCTCTACTCAGTATTCCTCTGCCTTTTTTGTTACCTCGCCAGCCAGAGGTTAATACACTCTAGGAAGGCATTATTTCCTTCTCTGCCCTCCGACAATATAAAAATTCAGAATGGACAGCTCAATCCCTCTTCCATCTCAGATTTGATTGTAATGGTATTGCCTCTTGTCCCTGGGAGGCCCCCTGTCGCCTCGCCAACCAAGCATTTATGACACTAAATGGCTAGACTACAATTTTTCCGTCTATTCAAAAAATTCTGTTAATAACTCATTTGGAATGAGCCGTCTACGCTGCGGCCAGGTCTGTCACCCCTGAGCTTGCAGGGGTCACACTGTACAAAAGAAAAGATGCAGGGCTGAATGGGAGATGGATAAATTTAATTAATCTCTTGAAATTTACAGTCTGAGTGCCTGACGAGACGGAAATTTTTTGTATTTACAGCTTTATGTGGAGGAAATGTTCAGCTCAGTCCTGCTGCTTCCCCATCCTTGCCATCCGACTTTACAACAGTAGCCATTTGTCATGTGTGACGGATTTATGTAATAAAACCCATTTTGCCTTTCCTTGTGGGATCCTCTTAAATAATACAATAATTATTTATTGATTATTCAAAACGGAATGTATGTGTGGGTAATGGTTTTGTACCACACCACCGGACCCACAATAAACAAGTAGGGGCCCCTCCCCTACTTGTTTAAAAAGTCTCAGACAGCGAGGAATAAAGCAGAGGCAGACAGAGAAAGAAAGGAAAATAAAATGACTTTTGCACCAGCGAAATAAGGCTGCTTCCTGCACAGATCAGGAGGGACATTATTCAGAGAGCGGGATCATAAGGGAGTAGACCTTTGAACGATTAGATAAAATAACCTCTAAGATGAGAATGTTCACTGTCCTCAGTTGCGCTGGCAAAACGATCTGCGGTAGACAGACTCTAGCTATAGTTAACTTTCCTTCATCATTAAAAACAATATTAATTTTGGTTCATTGATTCATTGTCATTTATAATGAAAAGCGAGAAAATCTCTGAATGTTCTTAACACGTAATGCTAGCCAGAAGGATTTGTCTTGGAGTTCGTCATCGTCCCAAATTAAGAAAACCCCAGTGAAAATCAGCAAATAACGCATGCTTCCACAATTTTTCCCCCTGATTTGAATTCAGGGCCACACACTCATACATGTAAACAAGAGCAAATTAGCAAGTATACAATTTACAGTGAACACTGTTAGTTCTGAGCAGACTCTGTAAAGATAATGATCCCTAAATGTGTTTATATTATATATATTATATTGCCTGTACAAACGTACATTTGTGTATATGCATATACTGTAAACATTAGTATAAAATATATCAAATATTTATGTACTGTAACTAATAATGTCTAAGTTCTGACCATTGAACATATGACACTTGACTGAATATGAAGATGATTAATCACTTGTATAATGAAGATGACAACAATGTTTTTCAGTGTACTGAATAGATGAGTTTGATCTAGTTTTTATTTATCCCGAACAATTTAAGAAAAAACAATGAAAGTAAACAAAAAGTGAGTTTGGTGAGTTAAATTCCAAATGAAATTCAATAATAGCAATACACACTAGACTTTGCAGAGTGGGAGCACCTGCAAGGAGAAAAAAAAGCAATGTTCATTCATATTTGAAATCCAAAGGTACTCAGCGCCCAGAAGTGTAAACCACAATGTAGCAGAAATGTCTGCCACCAATGTGGTGCCCCCTGGTGCCAGGTACCCCCAAAGGGCCATATGAGTAGTTTGCGAGCCTGCACAACTAACCAGTGATGGGACAATTGTGATTTCCCAGGAATTTTGGAGTAGTGATCATTTAAAAATAAAAACACTGCCAAATATGTATTTAGTATAAAATGTTGCAACTCACAAATTAATACCATTAATTAAGGGTGTCAAAATTAGTGTGTTCATTTTGAGTTAATTTAAAGTAGTAACGCAGGGGTGCTCAAGTTCGGTCCTCAAGAGCCCCTATCCAGCCTGTTTTCCATGTTTCTCTCCACTAACACACCTGATTCATGATTAGGATCGTTAGGCTTCTGCAAAGCTTGCTGATTAGCTAATCATTAAATTCAGCTGTGCTGCAGGAAGGAATCATGGAAAACAGTCTGGGGAGGGGCTCTCGAGGACCGAACTTGAGCACCCCTGCTTTAACGCCACACAATTTTTTAACGTGCGATTACTTGGAAAGCCTGTACTGGGGGAATTCTAGTTGCAACGCAGCAGACACATCCACGTCAAAATTTAGCAGTAATAAATGTAATAATAACGTACATATTTGTGGAGACTGCGGTGAGGTTGAACGTTATTATCTTTGTCTTATGTTGTAGTGTGTTCATGTGTACTAAAATAAATTGCCTTATTTGTTTTGCAGATTTTTGGCTATCCTAAAAAGGGTCGATTAAATAGGTCAGGCCCTAATAATACCATTATAAAAGGTAATTTGAACACATTCCTTATTTTAAAAGTTCATATGAAAATGGTAGCCCTTCACATCAATTTGTTCCAAAGACGTATCTCTCAGTTTCTGAAAGGTTGGTGACGACCCATGCTACTATGTTCTTCTTAAGAATGCAAACTGAATCAACAGCACCTCGAGTCAGGTTTCCATCCAATTGTTTTGAATTTTTTAAGCGAATTTACTGAAAATGTGCAAAACTGACGTGGCCTTTCCATCTGTTCTTTTGCGAATATTGAGAGGGGACTTCGCTGCTGTAGGTGGCGGTATACACCATGTGATCCACCAGTAATTTAAAAGAAGAAGACCACGAGGCGACTACGCCGTGCTATGACATTGTATGAGTTTTCTTTTGTAATTATTGATAAACCAAAGTTTTTGTTGTTGTTGCTGTTTTCCATTTAATATAGCATTAATATTTGCTTTTTTAATTAATTCCAAAAAGATTTCAGTTTCGTCCCCCCACAACCCCCCAAACATACCTTACTCTATCATCCGCCATTGCTTTGTGACTACAAACGTACGTGTGATGTAATATTCGGTCAAAACAAGCAACGTGTATCAGGTCTTGCCAGCGTTTTTTTTGCAAAAGCTGTTTCCATATCCTAAATTCACATTTTCTTTTTTTCGATGCGCTTCAAAATCGACCCCCTCCAAGGGTAAAAAAAATCGAATTTTGGGTCCTTTTTTCGAATTTCTAGCGTTTCCATTCAGTTTTATTTTTGCATTTCTTGAAAATTCAAATAAAAATGGGTGGATGGAAAGCCAGCTACTGTTGCTTGCAGTGGAGTGGTGAATGTTATGTCGCTTTAATTAGTTTCACTTACGATCATCAACAACCAATTCCACACAATTAATTATTATACTCATCCCCAATCAACAACAGGTTTCTAAAATTGACACTAATCCTTTTGTCAGAAAGCCGTTGAGTTGTATAAACTATCTGTTACTATCTTATCCCCAAAGAAAACAGAGATCAACTAGAGCGCTCCCTCTCCCCTGTCTTATCATGATCATAAAATCCCCCTCCCCAATCCACAGCAGTGAATCATTAAAAAAGAAAAAAGAAAGACATTACAGCGAGGGTTTCCTCATTATTTATTTGTGTTTGGTCTTATCTCCGACTAAAGTGCCTTTGCTCGCCGTCGTTTTTTTCCCGAGATTTGTCTCAAGCCTCCTGCATGCTACAAGAAGCAGATACTTTCTCGCCTATATTGCTTCTCAAACCACTCATATCCTCTCCCATGTTATTTTCTTTGATCTGCAAGGCTTGCTGCGCTAACATTTTTTCTCCTAGTTGCCTCCCTCAACCCCCAGCACGTATGCTCCCGCCTTTCCTCTCTTTAACCCCCCCTTTATCCAATGCCAGTGACCAAAAAGCAGATGGACCAGGCAGCCCGAGTTGTCTGTGGCTACGGACGTAAGAAATTCATCTCATCTGTTGTTTGTCTTGAGAGGGCAGACTTCTAGATCCACCTTTCAATATGCACCTACGATTTGGCGTAGGTGACTTTGTATCAGGCTTGAGGGTCACTCATTCACTGCATTCAATTATATGTTTTTATAACGGGGATTTAAAAAAATATATAGTTCAAGTGTTTAATTGAAACAAATAGAAACAAACAAACAAATAAAACATGCAAATAGAAAGTTCTGAAAGTGACTGTGGGCATGTGTTGATGTAGATAGATGGAGGGGGATAACAGTACATATTAAAAAAATACATTTAGGGATGCCAATACTACTGCTACTACTACTACTACTACTACTGTAAGCGTTAAAAGGAAGGTCGCGGGATGATGACGTGAGAGCGGGGCGACTGGGGAAGGAGAACAGTTTTGGAGGGAAGTGTGTGAATAAACGGGGCAATCAACAGTTGCTCCCCAAAGACAATACATGTTCTTGTGTATTTTTTTGGCATGGATTATAGGGGTCTCAATGCAGTGACTGTTAAAGACTCTCATCCGTTGCCCCGGGTTGATGATTCATTGGATGCCTTGGCTGGAGCCCTCTGGTTCAGTATCCTGGATTTTTCCGATGGTTACTGGCAGATTGAGGTGGCCCAGGATGACCGTAAAAAAACAGCCTTCACCACTGGTCAGGGTCTCTACCATTTCAGGTCTATGCCCATGGGACTTACCAATGCACCAGCGACATTCCAGCGGGTTATGGAGTTGGTGTTAAAGGGGCTGCCATGGCATATCTGTATAGTCTATCTTGACGACATATTAATATTCAGTAAGTCGTTCGAAGAACACCTGTCGGCGCTTGAAGAGGTCTTCTCCCGGGTGGGGGCTGCTGGACTGCGGCTGAATGCGAAGAAGTGCCACCTTGCCCGGAACCACGTTGTCTTCCTTGGTCATGTTGTGTCTGCTGAGTGGCTTCGTCCAGACAACAAAAAGACCAGACAAGGTGAAATCTTGGCCCGTGCCACGGTCTGCTACTGAGGTGCGTGCCTTCCTGGGTCTTTGTTCTTATTACAGGAGATTTGAGGGGGTTTTGCCCAGCGCGCTGTCCCCCTCTGTCAGCTCACAGGGAAGTTTACACCATTCCTATGGACCTCCGAATGGCAGGTGTCTTTTGACTTCCTTCGAGATGCTCTTTGTTCTGAACCTATCATGAGGCATCCAGACTTCTCCCATAGTTTCATTCTTCATACCGATGCTTCACGGGTTGTGGTCTGGGCAGTCGCAAGAATCGGTCGGGAGAGAGTGGTCCCGTATGCTAGCCGCTCTCTCACTGCAGTCGAACGCCGGTGGTCTACGTATGATAGGGAGTTGTGGGCGATAGTTTGGGCAGTTCGTCATTTCAGACACTACCTGGGCCTTCACCCCTTCACCATTGTTACAGATCACCGGCCATTGGTGGGTCTCCGACGTCTCTCCATTGACAATGACAGAACGGGGCGTCGGAGCCGTTGGGCCCTTGAACTGGACCCCTACAACTGGGTAATTGTGCACAAAACTGGTGCTCAGCACACTAACGCCAATGCTCTATCAAATAAGGTGTAAATCCAGTACTGGAGTGTACACTAGTATTGTAGGCAAAGGCAACTTGCAGAATGAAAGAGTCCCATTCCCCTTCACAGGACGGAAGGGTTTTTTCCCAATTGATCAATCAGCGTCCTATTGAACCTCTCAACCATCCCATCAGATTTTGGGTTATAGGGAGTGGTGTGTGTTTTCTTCACACCCAACAGTTGGCACAAATATTTCACCACATCAGATTCAAATTGTCTTCCCACATCAGTGTGCAGGGTCTCCATCACCCCATGTTCCAAGATATAGTTCTGGAAGAGACATTCAGCAACCGTGGTGGCCTTCTGATCACGGATGGCATACAAGTTGACAAACTTGAAATAGTCTTCAACAACCAAAACATAATGGTTGCCTTTGGAGGTGAGTGGCAACTCCAATATGTCGGCGGCGACACGCTGGAAAGGCCTCTCCATTTGGGAGGTCTTCATAGGAGACCGATATTGCGGAACTGGGGATTCCCTCCTCTGGCATGCATAGCACTGATCACACCAGGCCTTGATATCATTGTCCATAGTGGGCCACCAACACACACTCCTGGCACGTGATACAACCCGCTCATATGCCAGGTGAGCCGTCGATGGGGATGTCCATGATATAGCAGGCGGTCCCGTGCACACGGGTACCCAAACGGGGCTGGCAGGTGCCCTCAGTTCTATATGCACTGTGGAGTCCTCCTCCGCCGCCCCTGTAGTGGGTTCCTTTCCAAGCCCCCAAGCTAAATCCGACCAAAATTTGATTTACACCCTGTCCCACAAAGGGTCCCATGTCCAGGAACTCCAACAGAAGGACTCTGACATTGCTCAGGTGTTGGCCTGGTTGGAGGAGGGCCGGAGACCCCCTAGATGGCGGTTGAAGACAGCGAGCCGGAGTTTGAGGAGATTTTGGCGTGAGTTTCACCAGCTTGTTTCCATTGATGGCTTACTGTGCAGGATTGTGTGGCTGACTGATATGGGGCAGACGACACAGGTGGTGGACCCGGCTGCGTTAGTCCCCGAGGTTCTGTCTCAACTGCATGGCACACCGCTGACGGCTCACCTGGCATATGAGCGGGTTGTATCACGTGCCAGGAGTGTGTGTTGGTGGCCCACTATGGACAATGATATCAAGGCCTGGTGTGATCAGTGCTATGCATGCCAGAGGAGGGAATCCCCAGTTCCGCAATATCGGTCTCCTATGAAGACCTCCCAAATGGAGAGGCCTTTCCAGCGTGTCGCCGCCGACATATTGGAGTTGCCACTCACCTCCAAAGGCAACCATTATGTTTTGGTTGTTGAAGACTATTTCAAGTTTGTCAACTTGTATGCCATCCGTGATCAGAAGGCCACCACGGTTGCTGAATGTCTCTTCCAGAACTATATCTTGGAACATGGGGTGATGGAGACCCTGCACACTGATGTGGGAAGACAATTTGAATCTGATGTGGTGAAATATTTGTGCCAACTGTTGGGTGTGAAGAAAACACACACCACTCCCTATAACCCAAAATCTGATGGGATGGTTGAGAGGTTCAATAGGACGCTGATTGATCAATTGGGGAAAAACCCTTCCGTCCTGTGAAGGGGAATGGGACTCTTTCATTCTGCAAGTTGCCTTTGCCTACAATACTAGTGTACACTCCAGTACTGGATTTACACCTTATTTCCTCACTCATGGCAGGGAGGCCCGGACGCCGGTTGAGGTGATCTTAGGACCAATGTTGCAGGGCAACCTTGAGGGTGGGCCCCCACGGGACTTTGCTAGTTCTCTTCTCAGGCGTCTGGGGTCGGCTTTCGGCCAGGCGAAGGACAACAAAATTGCGGTGAGCAAGAAGCAAAAGGCCCTCTATGATGCTAAGTTGAGGCATGACACGTATGAGGTCGGAGACCTTGTATGGCTGAATGACCCCACTGAGAGCCGCCGTAAGTTGGCCCCACACTGGAAAGGGCCTTACGTAGTGAGGCGGTGCATGGACAAGGATGATGAGGTAGGGGTTACTTACCAGATTGGTAGCCCGTTTGAGGGAGACTCACCTCTGCAGACCGTCCACTATGACAGGTTGCGGCGCTACAATTTGTCTGTGTTTTTTCCCATGGACGGCTCGAGTGGAGGATCTCCCTCTCCTGCCCTGCTTGTGGCACCTCCTGATGATGCTGTTTTGTCCATGGCCTTGCTGATGGATGTCTCATTGATAGGGACGGAGAGGGTGCTTCTGCACGGTGTTTGGGTGAGTCTCTAGGCTATCGCGTTTCGGTAGGCCCTCACGACCTCCTACCTGGCTGGGGGAATATGTATGGGGGTGATAATTTTGTTTCGGCCTGTGTTCTACATCTTGAATGGGTTATATGTGCCAGTATTTTTTTTAGAATTTTTTGTTATGTGTTATGTAATTTGTTGTTTTTGTTTGTTTTTTTGTTATAGTGTGTCAATTGAAAAGTGAAGAAGAAGAAAGAAAGAAAATCTGACAAAGAAAAAAAAAATACCCTATTGACTTAAATTGAATTGTATTTTGTGTTGGGTTTGACAATACAAAAAAAAAAAAAGTTAATCGTGTGTGTCACAGTTTTGGTAGTTATGTTCTTTTGGATGCTTTGGGTGTATCTGTTGTTCTGTTTGCAAGTTTTCTCCTTCCTTCGTTTAATCTCGCTTGTGTAAATGGGGAAATTTCTTCCAGTTAGGGGGGACGCATGTAACCGTTAAAAGGAAGGTCGCGGGATGATGACGTGAGAGCGGGGCAACTGGGGAAGGAGAACAGTTTTGGAGGGAAGTGTGTGAATAAACGGGGCAGTCAACAGTTGCTCCCCAAAGACAGTACAGTACATGTTCTTGTGTATTTTTCCTAACGGAGAGTGTTCTGAAACGCAACACCAGCGACACACTATACTACTACTACTACTACTACTACTAATCATAATAACAACACATTTTTAGAGAAACCGCTAATGTAAAAAAAAAAGAGGGACGTGATGAATGATGAAATTATTAATTGTGGTGAGACACGTACCACTCCCATGCTAAATTGAGAGGGGGGGTATAGAACTCTAAAAAAAGAGAGGGAGAGGGGAGGTATAGAACACCAGGGGGCACCAATCCAGGGCCCAATGTGCCACCCATTGCCACTACTGGTAATGTGTCACATACCCCAAATGCCCAAACTATGTGCTACATGTACATAATTTTACCAGATTTATGTGTATTTGAGTGGATTTAATACATTAAAAGCATTTTTTTGTTTTGTTTGGGTTTATGTACCCACCTAGGCACTCTACTACCCAGATTAACCTGTTGGTACTATAACAAAAAAACAACAACAACACAGGCTTAAAGTAACATCACAATAATGCAATGTCCAAAATAATTACATTAATTAAGATAAGGTTAACTTGCATTAACAAATAATACACTGGTTTTCGTATCTTTTACAAACTGTATCATTGTTGTTTCCTGTCTTTTGAGTTTATGAGATGTCAGCATTGTTTTTACAGCTCAATATTAACACGGTAGGATGGAATGAGAGTGATAATACTCCTCTTTGGCCTGATGTGATTTCCTAGATTGACGTCTTTTGTGTTTTTCATGCTGTATGAAGTTTGAATGACAGCAACAATTAGTAGTCTGCAAAACCCCAAAATGTTAATAGCTACTTTTTATTCAATAACTTTTTATACACACACTGACACTGTAATGTACAAACACATTTTCGGCAGTGCACTATACCTTTTGTCACTCCATTTGCACTGCAGGAGGGCAAACAAGGGATTTATTTATTTATTTTTTGCTTTGTTGGAAGCAGCCAGGAGGGGGAAGCATCTCTCTTCAAAAGCCTGCTCCCTTCAAAAATGGAAATAAAATGTAATTAAACAATTTGCCTGGAAATATCATTCAGTGTGTTCAATCATGTGCACATGCTTTTTCTTGAACACCCATAGACAGAAAATTTAAAAGAAAGAAAAAATGTTTGTTTCATCAGTGACGGTAAATGACACACATAAGTTTCATTACTCATTCATTTAACCTCTGCCTGTGAAGAGTGAGGGGGATTGCGAGGTGTCATTCAATTAGGCGTTTTGCTGTAAGCAATAATCCTGTTTTTGCTATAACCTTTAACTACTTAATGGATTTGAGAAGCTATTACTTTTCAAGATTTCAGTTTTTAATTATTTAAAGTAGTCACAGATATAAAATGTCAATCAGCCACCAAGTCTAATGCCGCACATGAATATTATTTACTTACAGATTGATGCTTGAGGACTTGTTTCAGGTGACAGGTTTGCAAACTCAACCAAATTGTACATTATGCTAAATTCAGTGTTGCTTATTTGCATAGATATTAACATTATGTTTATGACAAACAGCAATTGTATAGCTTTAATATCTGGAATGAGCCGATGCAAGTCTTGGATTGGATTATCAGCTTTAATAAACGTTCACATACTCAGTTTATAGTTGACTTCCACAAGTTGGTATGCATTGCTGGCGATAGGAAAGGTGTGTACTTGGATGACTCCGCAGCAGCAGCTACCTCTCGCTGATCACGTTCAGGAAACGTTGTTAAAATGTCAGACAGAGTTTGTGTCGTTTCCCCCAGAGGACATTGCAGTTCCCCGCCAACAGACTAACCCACGTGCCACGACATCCGGCCCAACTGCGTCTATCCATCTACCTTAAATATACGAGCCATACGAGGAGCACTTGATTTACTTACTAGGTCTGTGCGTAGGCTTGGTTCCTGATCTTAAATCAGTTAAATCAGGCTGCATACCCGCACAAATAAATGCTAGATGATGTAGTTTGTCTGGAAGTCAATGCCTCTGTTGTTGAGCATGTCCAAAAGTCAAAGAGGATGAATGAAGCACACCGCGGGCATTGAAAACCTTATTCAAATCAAGGTTTTCACTCAGGTTTGACACAGCTCTTATGGCATGTTCGCTTCCCAGACCCCCCATGGCACGGACCATGTAATAATCCCAAAAGTCTCTCTCTGGGTGTCTGAGCTCTCGTAAAGAGGGAAAATGGATCATGGGGTTCAGGAAGGGAAAATGAAAGAAAAGGCGAATGAAATTACAGACCTGGCTGACTGCACAAATCATGCATATCAGGTTTTATGGCTTGCCAGAAGAATTCAACACATGTGGATCACCGTAGCTATAATTGCACATGAACGCACCAGGGTGGGGGCGGGAGGCACATTGCGGTTTGCGTGTCACTGAAAATTTCGAGAGTTTGAGCCAGTAGAGTGTGTGTGTGTGTGTGTGTGTGTACTTGTACATACTACATTGTGAGGACCAAAATACGTCTTTAACCAACAGATTGAGGACATTTTTGTGAAGTGAGGACCGTTTGGCTGGTCCTCACAACTCAAGACCTCTTTTTGAGGGTCAAGACTTGGTTTTAGAGTTTAGGTTTGAGTTGGGTTATGGTTGAGGTTAGGGTAAGGAATGGGGGTAGACAATTATTTTGGATGGTGGGGGTTAGGTGAAGGGGCTAGGAAATGCATTATGTCGATGAATGTCCTCACAATTATATAAGTATAATATATATACTGTATATATAAGTACAAAAATGTGTGTGTCAGTGTGTGTGTGTGTGTGTCCAAGTATGCCACCTCAGCAAGACTTTGGCTGAGAGACACAAGAAAGATGATAAAGTTTCAGGAACGCCTGTGAGTAACTTCTTCAGCACACCCA
Organism: Vanacampus margaritifer; assembly: GCF_051991255.1. NCBI lineage: Eukaryota > Metazoa > Chordata > Actinopteri > Syngnathiformes > Syngnathidae > Vanacampus > Vanacampus margaritifer. The sequence goes on from NC_135451.1 coordinate 2,846,471, forward strand.
GGGTGAGAATTCTGCAGCCCACAGCTCACTCACAAGACTTCATTTACCATTATAATTACACTGTTTATTTCTCCTACCTGCTTTTGGTGGTCAAACGCAGCCAATTCATCAGATCAGGACACTTTTGACTGGTGTTGCCTTTGCCATTTAATTAAATGAGGTAATCAGTTAAACATAAATCACTATCCATGTGAACGTTCTGTTCAAACCTGTTGCGCCTTTTGAGCAAATCAACACACTGTATTCCAAAGAAAAAAAAAACTAAAAACAATACAGTAGACACTCAGGGTTGTCCAAACTTTTTCTTTTGTGTGCCGTATTAAGGAAGGAATCAAGGACCACTTTGTCCGACTTTATTAAACATGCTAAACCCAATCAATCAACTTTTATGTTCTGTTTTTTAGCTGTTTTTTAAACAGCTGCAAAAGATGATAAGTCAGTCTTGGATTTTTCATGATTTTGGGGTGGTGCACAGCCGTGTATCCCTCTAGAGTAGACCCGCCCCTGCTCTGAGATGATCATTGAAAACCAAAGGAAGAGTGGTTGGTAATAAGAGGTCAATTTTTAAAGCAGTGTTTGCTTGAGGATCTTAATAATTCATTACTCTGATATGTTCACAAATTAGATCTTGAACCAGACAGCAGAAAGTGGAGGAAAAACATTTTAGCTTATGTAATATCTTCATTGATGCAGCAATAAGAAGAAAATTGTTGTTACTGTGTTATTTATAAATAGATTCTTTGCATATCTAGAAAAGCGCTATAAATTGAATTTATTATAATTGGTTGTCTGGTGCGTTACGAATCCCCCCCAACAAACACACTTTTTCAACACCTTTAAGGTTGCAGGCCAAGTTTAAAGTTATCATTATTATTATTATTATTATTATTATTATTATTATTATTATTATTATTATTATTATTATTCATCTTCTATCTTTTATCAATATATACTTTGGGCCGCTAGAAAATTAATGACGTGCCACAAATGGCCCTAGGCCGTAGTTTGGACACCTATTCTCTAGTTTGTATTTGCTGAAACTCCTGATAATCAGTTGTATAACAAATATTTTTAAAAAAATAATCATCATGTGTTTTTATTACTCTTATGACCAACACAGTACGCCACTCAGATAACAATCCATCCACCAACAATGAGAGCCTCGTCTCCAAGCCGAAAGTCTTGCATGATTGAATATCACCAGACACAGGACTGGTTGACCTGTGAAGAAGAAAAAGAAGAAGATGAGGAAGATGAAGAAGATAAGCCATAAAAAAGTGCCAGTTTCAAAAGTCTCAAACTTTCAAAGTCGAAGGACTTACTTTATTTTTTATTTTTTATATTGAGACCATGGACTCAAATAAAAACCTGAGACTTATTGAATAAGGACAAAGTTTTCTTATGTTTTATTATGATGAAGCTGATTTAGTAAATGTGCTGAATATGATGAATGCTATTTATACAGATATTTTGCTTACTTTATCTGTAATGTAACATGTGTTCACAACACTCAAAGAAAAATTCCCATCTAATTAACTCAGCAATGAATTAATAACTGTACAACTGGTGTTTTGGGGTATGCCACTGAATAAGATGATAACTGACTTGCTTCTCTACTCGTCTGTCTTATGGACGGCGACGCTTGAGCCAAATTGATTACACCACTCCATCTGCATCACGACTGGCCTTCTCCTGTGTTTGCCGCCTGTGCCTACAGCAGAGTTAGTGTACAATTACACATAGTTTAATATATCTGCCTGCGCACCTTTAAATAAGCATCACGAGTCCACAAGGTGATTTGTCTTGCAGCCACATTACTCCATTGTACATCTTGATAGCCAGGGATCGCTCCTAGCTATGTTTAAGCATTAAATAGTGTATTATTATTTCACATAAATCACACTGAGATGTGAGACGGGTATTCATAAATTTTACATCTCTCACAGACAGTATTTTAAGGCCTCTCTTTCTGGCTCTCCCTGTCACGTGGAATTCAGTTGCATTTCTAGTACATTAAAGAAGGTCTTAGAAGGGTGGTACATTCAAAATAACATGACATGCATTTTAGATTAAGTTTGAATCTCTCTAAAGCATCCATCATACAGCACTGTGCCCTTGAATAAATTCTCCACATGATCCAGCTGGACACTCAAGGAGAACATGCCATTTTAATACTAAAAAAGCTAATCTGTGCTTGATGATGAAAGGGTAGAATCAAATTAAAAGGTGAGGATTTGCCCCCTAACACCCCTCTTGTGTTTGTACAAAACGTCTATTGAGGAAATGATTTCACTCAGGAAACTGGATGTCAGCTTTGTGCACGGGCAGTCGAGCCAACAGTGATTCACGGCGCTTTCTTTTCTCAGCTCACTCTCTGTTTTAGAAGGAAAAGGCCACTAAAGTGACAAAAGAGGAAATTGGGCTCACGGTTGTTTTGGTTACTCCAAGGACAACTTGCACATTTGTTTCTGTTTTCTGTCTTTGGACTTGGCTTTTGGAGTGGCGTTGATTTACAAATCACTGACTGATATGCTGCTTTGAAATGTTGAACTCTGTCAAGCTAATGGGAGGTGATGTAATGTCACCTGGAATCTAGTATGTAGTGCAAAGAGATGGACTTTCTCTACAATGAAACTGAATCAGTTGACACCCATGTCAAGTATAATTACAGTGGGAATATGCATCCAAAGTCACATATAATTGTAGTGTTCGATCTCAAATTATGACATTCCAACTCCCTGAGTACATAAAGAGTTAACTTTGTGTTTTGCTTTTTCTTAATATATATGTGTGTGAGTTTAATTTTTTTTTTTGTGTATGTGTGTGTGGAACCCTGCCAGACAAAAAGCTACAAATGTGGACTGTTTTATCTCCCCCTTTCCTCTTTCATTACAAAAATGGAAGTTGATATAAACGTCGATATGTAGTCTTCCTATAGGCAAAACACTACCACTTTCGTCCATACAGTGCCACCATAATCAACGAAAACTGAAAGTTTTAAAATTAAGGCTTATTTGTATAAATAAGTCAACTTTTTTTGCAAGTTAGGCTTCAAACTATCATCGTATCAAATCGGCCGTTTTATGATCAGGAACTAGAAAATAGGAGAATATAAAATTGCTATTATTTGCATGCATTTTAATGAAGATTATATATTGGGATACATAGGTGTTTATTTTAATATTTAAATTATCTGTCTCTTTTTGGGTACATTTTATGTATCAAAAGTACTAGTTGTATTGGTTGCTTGTTATTGATATCGGTAATAACTCAAGGGTGGAGCACTCGTACGGGTATCTATCGGCCTGAAAAAAAGGGGTATCAAACATTCATAATCGCTATGCTAGGTATCACAACATACACAGGAAGCCCACTAACTTTTCTTCTCTTCCTTCTCTTTACATTTACAGTATATGACAGTAAAGATTGCTAAAATGTCACTTTAAACTTTAGCTATACAATTAATCAAGGTTTTATGATTGGGGCAGTTTTAGCACAGTGTGAATTAGTCACTTTATATGATTTCCTGTGGGAAAAATTGGTCTGAAATTAGCCAGCCTCAAGGAAAAGACAATGAATGCACCTAAAAAAAAAAAGTCTGTCAAGGTTATCCGGTAAAATATATTAGCCTATATGCCCAATAGTGGGCCCAATGGCCACTACTTTACTTTGTATACTACAGTATTTTGTGTATCTTTATTATATTATATCTTTAGCAATTTTGGTCCATTTATTCATTTGTGACATCAAAAGATAGCTAATGTTAAACATATAACCTGTCATGGTGGAAGAGTGAGGCCTATCTATAATTCTCAATTTCTTCCTGACTCATCCAAACATGCCTTTTTGAAGAATGCTTTTGTGCAGTGAAAGTGGAAAAAAGGACAAAGGGATCCAGCCAAAGCACTTATTGAAGATGTCTCAATTACCACACTATATATATCACTGTAGTATATAAGTTTAGTGTACACTGCAACCATCATGCCTCAAAACTCCTTTATTGCACATATCTCAGACCCGTGACTTCATGCCCACATTGCAACGGTACACCACAATTATAATATTATATTATATACTAATAAGCCATGCATCTTCTTTTTTGCATCTTATCACTGTATGATTTAATGGCTAGGAAGGCTTCAGTGCAGCAACAAAGTAAAAATATTTTTTTCCCCCCGTAAAAGTCATCACAAATTGGAGTTTGACGAGACGCCAGTGAGTTGAGGATTGGTGAGAGTGAGGGGAAAAATGTCTTTGAACTAGTTTTTGCTTGCTGAAAATATTGCTCCTGGGTTGATGTTCCGTCTGAAGTGTTTCACTGCGGTAGGAATTTAGAAAAAGCAAAGCGCCAAATGATTCAGTGAAAAATGGCACACATTCACAGGTATTCTGTTGGTGTGACATCACCCATGTGTAAAATTGAAAACGGCATGTTGATTGAATATTTGGTTTTTAACTTGGTTATCGCTTAGTTTAAATAGTGTTTGCAATTGCAGATAAAGAGGAATTCACATGCTGTCTGCTTAAACCGGAGTTCCCACAGAAGAAATCAAGATGAAACAATTGAATTATATTTGTTTGATGGCACATTGCCTGCTTTAAAGTAATTTTAATAAAGGCACAGATTAAATACTTCCCCTGGATTGGCTGGCAACCAGTTCAGGGTGTACCCCACATACTGCCCGAAGCCAGCTGGGATAGGCTCCAGCGCCCCCGTGACCCTTGTGAGGAATAAGCGGTTAAGAAAATGGATGGATGGATTAAATACTTCCAGACATGGCATGGATATTCAACAAAGGTAGTGAGTGACATTACTGCATTTTCAGTGTTGAGAATAACGGCGTTTAAACTAATAGCCTTAGGTAACTCTGTTTCTTTTTTCATAAATGAACTAATCTAACTAATTATTCTCCCCATATTTGAAACACCGTTATCGTTATTGTATGTGAAACGTGTTGCGTTACAATTCATTTATTAGTTTCAAGGCTCAAAGTAAGCTTATGTTGTGACGTTGTGCTTCTTGCTCTGAAAATGTCATTTGCACACTGAGGCACTGTTGTTGTCGGACCTCATCACAATAAAATGTTCTTTGCAGCTGAACTGTGCAGTGACTTTTATTTTGGAGGTGCCACAGGAAACGTGTCACGACGTAATGGACGTGTCTTCCTTCTGGACATGTCTTCCTTCTGGAGCTTAAGGCTAAGCATTTTAGCAAGCGTCCACGTCCCTCGACTGGACCTGATTCGGGTTTGACAACTTTGACAAGAGTGACATCAATCAAAAATAACAGGCCTGTCTACAAATTACGTATAGATGACATATGTGCCACAAATAACTATAATAATTATTTTATTTTTATTATTATTATGATTCCTGTAGTAATTGGCAGTGGTAAAACATACATCACCACTAAATGAATTATTATTATTATTATTATTATTATTATTATTATTATTATTATTATTATTATTATTATTATTATTATTATTATTATTGTTATTGTTATTGTATATATTATTATGGAGTGAGGCATTTGTGTGGCATAAATATTCATAAAAATAAATCAAAAACGCCCTATATAGCCTGGATATAATTTGGATTCCTTGTATAAAAATATAATAATAATAATAATAATAATAATAATGTTGATAATAATACAGTAATACAATTTTAAAAAAATCTAAATTATTTGATACAAAACAATTTTTTTAAGTAGTGAAAAAAGTTACTTTGCCTGGTATCGAGTTACTTTTATTATGAAGTAATTTGATTACTAACTCAGTTACTTTTTAAGCAAGTAATGAGTAACTATTATAACATTACTTTTTTTTAACTCTTTCACTGCCACTGACGTTTAAAGACGTCAAGTAAAAACCTACGGAGCACTGCCAATGACGTCAAAAGACGTCATCCAATGATTTTTTTAATTTTTTTTTGAAACGGGTAGAGGAAACCCTTCCGCATGTCTGGTGAAAGTTTCCAGCCTGTCTGTTGTGCCTAATGACTATTTTTGGCCCCTAGAGGGCAGCGATGACTCTCTTTTGACAAGATCGGGTGGGCGTCAGTAAAGGCGGAGCTAGAGCGTCGAGCAGGAGATGAGAATGGAAGACAAAGGAAAAATGGCGGCCGGTCGCGAGGCGCTCACGCCCGAGCCGTTTTTTTCAAAGACCAAAAGCATCGCTGAAAGAGCACATTGTTGACGACGATGATCAGATGAAGATGAGGGTGGTGACTCCGTGGTTGGGAAGCATTGACGCGGCAGTAGAAGACGTTAGATGGAGCTAGATGGAGGAGGGAACGGGCAATGGCGAGCGTTTGCAAGCAGCTCTACACTTACAAGACGAAAGGCATCGACCAACGCTAAAATAGTACATTGATGACGACGATGATCATCATCGATGATGATGAAGGTGAATCCGAGCTTGACGGCGAAATTGGAACCGCTGACGCGGCGGCTATGACGGTGTCGTAACGCGGAGCGCAACCGAGCACGCACAGGCGGACGTTCGATCGGACGACGGAGAGTGCCCCGAGTCCAATGCATATTCATCGGAGGAAGTGTGTACAGTCTGCTACTTGATTTTTATTCCCCGGAAAAAAAGCCCGTCAAGAAAGTGTAACGTTTGCACGCAAAACGGACCAATGCGAAAGTGAAAGTAAACTGTTGTGCGAGTCCTGGCGTCTCCTTGCACGCAGGAGAGCGTTACAAAAGGAAAACCTGTATTTGAAACATCCACATAATTGTAAGTTGTACCACAGTTGCACACATTTGTAAATAGTTTGCGAAATTGTTTTGTCAAATTGTTACACTGTTGAATGGAAATAAACGTATTTTGCAATCAAAAAACACTTTTTCGTTGTTGGTGAAAGCGTTTTACAGAAGTAAAGCACTATTTAGGTGTTTGTGGCATCATTCATGGACAAAAAGAAGTGTACAATTCACTAGAGTGCATGAAATAACATCGTTTCACAAAAAGCTCTTTTTCTCCATTTTTTGTTTCAAAACAGAGAATTTCGGTGAAAGTAACCATTTTCTATTGTTGATTACTGAAGAACGGAATAAGGTAGAAACAAACTTTTTTTTTCTGCTGAAAGCTGAGAGTCCAATCTTTCATTTGGTATTATGTGTGTTTCCATAGTCCAAACACAACATTTTCTGTGGACCTTGAAAGATCACTCAAAATGCTTGAATCGGCTGGCAGTGGGGACAACCCGTTTCTGAAAACGTCTGGCAGTGAAAGAGTTAATATAACGTTCCCAACACTGCATTTTTCACACATGCCTTTCTGACAAAGACCGTCTTGTTCTTCTGTATTGAGGGCAAGGAGTGGGAGTGTCCGACTAAAACCAGCAGATGGGGCTGTTTTTTCTCTTTAAATCAGTGGTCCTCTCTCTTGTACCATGGGGCCATGTTCAACAATTCCATGGGCTGAGCATGGAGAGGGTGTGAATCACCTGTTTCAGATGACGACTCTTTTCTACTTTCTTTTAAATGCTTTCTCTTTATTGAAAGTGTCAGACAATTATGGGGAAATGAAAACCACTTCCACAACTGTAACAAAGTGCTGTACAAAAAAATAAATAAAATGCAATAGTACTATTACTACTACTACTACTACTAATAATAATAATACTAATACAAATAATAATAATAATAATAATAATAATAATAATAATGATTTGAAATGTTCCTATTTCAAACTCTCACACTGACATCTAGCATACAGGAGTATGTAGAGTTTGTAGAGTTTGATCTCCTTCTTGATGCAGAGTGCAAGCTTCATGTACACTTTAGAAAATTTCAGATATTATGTTAACTTACAGTAAGTGTGTAATATGTTTTCACACATCAATACATGTTTTCAATTGTTAACGTATGGTCATATGTTCAAAAGTGAATAACTCTTTTAGGTGAGTTGTTCAAGCAAAAGGTACAATTTGAATATCAGAATTTAACTTAAAGTGTTAAGTAGAAATCGTATCTTGTAACAACAAAATCATAATAATGCACCACACATAAAGTGCCTGAAAGTTACATTTATTATATATAGAATATTATATGGCCTTTAGTGAAGTAAATCAATACTTTTATAAACACTATCATCTTACGAGTAAAGAAAGGTCATTGAGGAACCTGAATCTGAGCAAAGGTGGCAACTTGGCGGAAGAACACACCAGCTCAGTCTGCTACCTGCCGCAAATTGCCGGTGGATCAGTCACCTGTGTGACGATAATTCATACTGTTTGTTGTTTTACAGTGTATTGGGGAGGTGCTAATTAGGGATGTAACGATATCCAAATATCACGAGACGATATTATCACGATATAAAGGTCATGATACGATAATTATCACAATATTATGGGGAGGTTAACAACACAAAAAAAGCTGACAATATTGTAAAAAAAAATGAGTCCATACTAAAAAAAACACACACAACAGTGTGCTTTTGTACATTATAACAATTGAAAATATTATAAATATTATGTATAAAAAATATATAAATATAGTACAGTATATATATTAAGGCACTTACTTGCCATGTGTGTGTGTTTGGTTTTCACAAATGTCATTTGAGTAATATACATACTAAATAAAGCAGTACTGTCTGTACCAGTTCCTTGTAGAAATATAGTTGGAGCTTCCCGATGTTATTTTTAATTTAAAGCAATTAAAGTTATATCTGTATTTAAGTGCAAAACGCTGTTACCCCCTCAGTTTGTGAACATTTTTCATTCAAGTCTTAAAAATGACAGATCCCGTGTTTGTCTTCTCATGTTAAAACAAAGCACTTGGCTGTCTGTCACGGCAACGTCTGGGTGCGTCCAAATTCCACTCTTTTGAAGTGAACTTGTCATGGGAGATTTGCATCACTGGAGCTCGGCACGATCAACGGCTCAAGGTTAATTGTTTGCGGTGCACCACTTGAAACATCCCGAGACACGGGGTTACGGGATAAACGCTCACCTACGCACACCTGCACAATTGCACTGTAAAAGTGGGAAAGCCTACGTGGCCACATTCCTCTGTGGCTATAAAGGTACATGCTTGCAAAAACAGACATTACAAATGTGTAAAGGTCAAATCACAGATTCAATTGCATGTGTGTACATTTTGAAATAAAACAGCCTTTTCCTGCAAATAAACACTAACACAGTATGTAAGCCTATGCTTAAAAAACAGACTGCAGCAACTCAACATTAAGCTGTTTTCTCTTCTCTGTTATCTCCAGCTTCCTTTTTGCCCTTTGGTTAAACATCCTTTTGGCATGCATGATCTCATTTAACTTTGATTTCCTCTTTTTTTTCTTTCTTTCTCCAAGACAGTATTCTCAATGGTTCCAATTTCCAGTCCATTCCCCAATTTTCAACCCCAATGCCAGACAACACACGATGGAATGGCTGTTTAACTTAAGAAAACAATTGGTAAGTGATGATTTCAATTGCTGTTTAAGATAAAACGGAGAGTTTGGAACAGATAAGAGCCTTGCTGGGGTCGAGTGCAGGAAGCTTGGAGATACTCGTTTGCATGTGCACAGAAATTGCAATGACTGCAAACCTCATGTGTGCTTTCTGTTACTGAGCCTGATTGGGATGACATAAAAGTAAGATTTGTGTTTGATAGTGATTGCTTTAAAATGTTTTGATCTTATTATTGCTGTCAAAGTTAAAGCGTTAACTCATTGATTAATAACAAAATATTATCACATTAATCATGTATTAACGCAGATTAATCACACTATTAATTTTGACAGCAAATGATCCTTTAGCTTGACAGCGGATGGTTACGTTAAAGGTAGCACAGGTTGTATTTGAGCAATAAACATAACATAATATACATGCATTCAAGTGAAGCATTTAATAAATGTTTTCGTATGATATTCAGAATATTTGTTCATGTCAAAATATTGGGGTCCTTTTTTTATTTTAAATTATGCAAGTGTGCAGTGGATCAAAACATTTTGAAGTCCTCATAACATTAAATGTCAACACGTGCTCTTCTACTACTATATTTACTCCTCAGAATCATCAACTTCCACTTGATCTCTCTGGAAAACATATACTTTTGTACACTTTCAAATATGAGAGTATGAGGATATATCTTCAGTTCAGAATTCTACACATATAAAGACATGTTTAAAGATTGATTCACGTCAGAAAACTGTCCAACTCTAGGCTTAACATTCATCATTCACATACAAATGTCACTCCATCGCCTCCATGACTGTGAGCATATTTCTTTCAACACTTTTCACATGTTTAGCACTTGTGAAATAAGAGAAATACAATTGTTGGCGCTATTAATTACATTAGCGTGTCACTATGACTTACCGGTATCTTTATCACTGTTATGGTGCTTGTGGAGTCGCAATATGGCTCTTGGTGGAACATGATTGTAAACAAATCGCTCCTCATGGCGGCCGTTTTTCGGCAAATCTTGACTGTTATTTTTGATTAATGTCACTCTGTCAAAGTTGTCAAAACAGTTCCAGGCCAAGACGTGGACTCTTTGCTAAAATGCTAAAATATGCTAAGCCTTAAGGTCCAGAAGGAAGAATGACGACACGTTCGTCACGTCGTGACACCTCCAAAATAAAAGTCACTATACGTTTTAGCCGTCAAGACTCTTTTTCTTGTGACGAGGTCCGACAACAACAGTGCCTCTAACACATTGACATTTTCAGAGCTAGTCACCCCACAATGTCTTGTATCCTTACTTCGAGCCTTGAATCTAATAAATATATAGATATAAATATTTCTCATACGGTAACGGCGTTTCAAATATGGGGAGAATAATTAGTTAGATTAGTCCGTTTATGAAAAAAAAATGGAGTTACCTAACGGCGTTAGTTTAAACGGCGTTATTCCCAACATTTTTAATTATTTCATTACTTTTGTCTCAGCGCAGTTTTGCAAGTCGATGTTAATTGATAAGGAGCAAATGACATATTCTGACAGCAAACTACAATGCCAACAACTTATCTCGAACCTTGAATAGTGCGTACTGTGTACCCTTTAATAGAAAATGCCATCCATGTATAATAGTCTGATTAAGTTTTATTAAACATATACATTGATGGGGCGGCACGGTGGCTGACTGGTTAGCACGTCCGCCTCCCAGTGCAGAGGACATGAGATCGTTTGCATGTTCTCCCTGTGCTTGCGTGGGTTTTCTCCGGGTACTCCGGTTTCCTCCCACATTCCAAAGACATGCATGGCAGGTTAATTGAATGCTCCAAATTGTCCATAGGTGTGATAGTGAGTGTAAATGGTTGTTCGTCACTGTGTGCCCTGTGATTGGCTGGCAACCAGTTCAGGGTGTTCCCCGCCTACTGCCCGAAGCCAGCTGGGATAGGCTCCAGCCCACTGCGACCCTTGTGAGGACAAACGGTTAAGAAAATGAATGGATGGATATACGTTGATGGTGCCCTTCAATATTTAGTTTATTCATTTCTGATGAACGCGTCCATCACGGAAGACAGCAGTTCATTACAAAGCGTTTAAGTGTTTTGTGTAATCCCATCTTCTCAATAACATGAAGCTAAAGGATTGGGAAAGTCTGTTTTCACCAAATTTTGAGTAGGAGCGAACCTGGGAGTTCTTTCTCGCTCACTCTCTCCGCAACTCTGTCATGAAACAGAGTGCACATTTCCATATCAATCGGATTAGTTCCAAGACCAGGGAAGTAGGAGTAATGTAAGTAACCATACAAATTTAAATATAGGACATCAAACATATTGTTCGGCATTCGTTTATTTTTGAAGCAGTCCTGGCTTTCTGTGTCTCTCTGTGAAGATGAAACGAAAATGCCTTCTTTTTTTTTTTTTAAACCAGCCTGTTTTATTTTAATTTCATCTTGAACGGTGGCGAACGCTGCTCTGTTTCAACATGTAGACCAGGCACTGATTCCCCAAAGTGACTGTGCCATAGAAATAAGTACATGTGTATTTGCACACGAAATACTTGAAGTCTTTCACACAAGCAGATGGTTTTAAAGCAAACAAAAAAGGGTCAAAGGTTAAGGCTTGATAAAGTCAGACCCTCTGTTTATTTTTTTCACATTTCACATTGAAATGACAACACAAAAACAAATATACAGTAAATTATTTTAGAAATAAGTGTTGATCAAAGAAAAAGGGAAAGAAAAAAAAAAGCTTTTTAAGGCATAGATATAAAGCCTATCATGTGATTTTTTTCATTATTTTTTATTTAAATGTTTCATTATTACAACCTTAATTAATGTAATTGGCAGTTTGCCACATACATGTACATGCAGTACACACATACAGTACAGGCCGAAAGCTTGTACACACTTTTTATTCAATGCATTTGCTTTATTCTCATGACTGGTTACTTTGAAGATTCTCACTATTGGCAACAAAACTATGTATAAACTGATGTCGAGTTATGTATTTAACAAAAAAAAGGTGAAAAAACTGAAAACATGTTTTATATTATAGATTCCCTAAAAATAGCCATCCTTTGCTTCGGTTACTTTTTTGCATACTCTTGTCATTCTTACGTCTGGGAACTCTTTAAAGACTGCTGGAAAATCCTTTTAGGTGACTACCTTTTGAAGCTCATCGAGAGAATGCTAAGAATGTGCAAAAAAAGTAATCAGAGAAAAGGTGGCTATTTATTTATGTATTTATTTTAGTATTTTCACCTTTTTTTGTTCAGTACATAACTCCAAATGTGTTTGTTAGCTGTAATAGTTGTCATAGTTTTGATGCCTTCAGTGAGAATCTACAATGTACAGTCATGAAAATAAAGGTCTAAATATGGCAAGGATGACGAAGGGGATAGAGAATGCATGTAAAAAGAAAAAAATATATTCAAAAGATTTATTCAATTGAGAACTATGACAAAGACTAGACAAAATATCCAACAAAACAAACAACCGCACAATATGGGGCTCAAATCCACAACCCTTAGATTAAGTGTCTAAGACTCCACCGTCTGAGCTAACTAGGCTTCTACTGGTTGAGTAATGTTTTTAAATATGTAGACAAAGCTCTAAGAAGCATTAAAATTGAACATTGACAACACAATGGAATGTTTAACCATTGAAGTACATACTAAAAATGCAAGAAAATATAAAGGTCTAAATAAGGCATGGATGACAAAGGGGATAGAGAATGCATGTAAAAATAAAAAAACATTTTATTCAAAAGATTTACTAATAGTGGTGTCGGTAATTGGTATCGGTATCAGGGATTACTCAAGAGTTGAGTACTGTACTCATACATCTCAGTATATTAATATTTTTTTAAATTTTTATTTTAGGTTTTTCCAATTAAAATCCCCTCCCAAAAAGAGACATAACTGTAAAAACCAAACAAAATCAGTAAAAAAAAAGAAAAGAAAAAAAGTTAAGATCATTCAGCAGTCTGAGACCAGACAATAGCTATGTGTGTATGAAAACATGGCTCGATGGATGCCGTCCTGCGTCTCCACAAGTCTTTTGGATTTATCCTGTCTCCCTTTAATTGAAAACCCAGCTCGGCTGTGTTGTCTTGGGATTTGTCCCTTTACATTGCAGCTTCCAAACAGGAAAACCAATAGTGGGAATTGACCCCCGAATGTAATTAATTTTGTGGGGACAGGGAGTATAGGGGGACTATTATTGCAGGAGGAAGAATTCTAATCAGTTGCAGATTCCTTCCTGTTTGCTTAGCGTGACCGTAGCCAATTACCAGTGAACTCAGTGTTACAGTTTCACTTCCTGTGCTACCGACAGAATGGACTGAGTCTGCTGCTGCAGCAGACCTTGGCAGGACGGCGGAAGAAAAGATGACAAAAGTAAGACAATACATGATGCCAGAAGGAGTGACTGTAAAAAGTAAACCAAACAGTAGAAGTTTGACATAAAGTTAAAATGGGTCATAAAAAGACAAAATGCGCACTGACACGAGACTACATACAGTAAGTATGTCCTTTATCCACCCAATCCAGCGCATGGCATGTGGTGTACAAAGGAAATGAAAGGATTCCGGACTTGACTTCACTTGCCGGTTGAGCTGCTCTCATGGAACAGCTGCAGAGCAAGGGACTGAACCCAAAGTCACAAATGCAATAACAGGTAACTCAATCATTATCTGATATGCTGAAGGCTTGCCAAGCATGTTTATTATTATTATATATTTCAACAAGTCATGTTTGTCAGCCACTTTGCTTGGTTGCTTGTAGATATTTTTTTGCCTATTTCCACATAAAATTTGTTGACTGGTAACAGCAAACTTGCCACATATATTACAGATAACAATCCCAAATAAGCTAAAAAAAAGCTAATAAAAATAAATAAATAAATAAAAAATACTCCCCTTAGCCTTATAAGGCTCCACTCATTCTGCTTGGCCTCCACCGAGGGGTTTATCCCAATAGTTTCCCCTTGTAATAGTTTTGGGGAATATAACTCAGCCTGGAGGTCTCCCATTATTCACTTTGCCTTTTGAGATTATTGTTTAGTTGTAGAATTAGAGGAGGGGTGTAGACTGGGAACATGCAACGGGACATTAATTCATTTATTGTACTGACATTGCAAACATAAATCAAGATGTTTTGGTCAGTTTCAGTGCAGCGTTGTGGAGCTGCAACTGCAGGAAATTGTATTGATTAACAAGATTTATTATTACCAGTACACAAACAAATGTACTCACTAAATTGTAATTATTGACTGGTTACCTCTGTTCCTGTTCTTTGTTGTTTTGTACTACAATTATCCATATTGATTGTCGGTATTTTGAAGAATGAGAGTATATTCATTTTGTGATCTCAGTTCAACACTCCCATTTCATTGATCATGGTTAAAAATGTAAGAAAACAATGTAGGAAAATGTAAAACTCAGAGAAAACACAACCAACTTGAATGTATTCATGAATACAAATTGGAAATCATGCATTCAACATGACTTAGACAATATTCTATAGCCTCACCCTTAATTTTTCTACCCTAAAATTTTTACTTTTACAATTTGGGCAAATAACTGAACCTTTACGGCTCTGAAAATGGGTAAAAGTTATCATTGTTACTGATATTATTATACATTGACACATACAATAAGTGAAGAAGGCTGTCCCCTATTTGTAGCGACAACAATGTTAAGTGAAAAATCGGAACACTACAATTTAGCTAAAAATAAAGTATACCATAAATTATCACCAGCAACTATTCATAACAGATTAAGTCGCTAGCCGGTGGTTGGGTTATTGCTTTAGTGCTATCGTGGTTGACAGTTCACCATTATCCAACCTTTTTTGCTCGGTCCTGGCAGCTATCGGAAGCTGAATGTGACATTTACCTTGCACCAGTCCAGGATTGTAAATGTTGGATTGAAATAGTAAACATTGAAAATATGCCACCAGAAAAGCTCATTTTGCGTTGGGTGACGGGTCTGACTGGTGATCGCAGCATTAGGCTAGTGGACTACATTTCCCATGATTCTTAGACACAAAAGCAGGAAGTAGAAAACATGCCTGTTAGCGATTAGATGTAGTTAGATTAGTCGTATGAATTGCTATGACAACTGTGTGATATAAGACATAAGAATACACATGGCCCAACAATCGGCTTGCTGACTGGACTAAAATAAAAACCGGGATGCCGGGACGGGACCTCTGTAAAAACGAGACAAAACATTGGGGCTGGCAAAATCTGCTGGGACTTGAGACACAATGCTCCAAACCAGGTTTTTTTTTTTTGTCAGATTTTCACAGACTGTTATCCGTTAAAATGAAAATGAACTAATATTCCGGAGGATAAAAGGGATCTTGCTTAACCTTAAATATTTTTAAACAATTAGGAGGATTGTTCTATGACTTCAGTATACCTTCAGGGATAGAAACCACCCTCTAGCATACCATTATTTCTTACATGAACAGCATAAGAAATGTAGCATGGTCCATTCTATCCAATGTGATGTGGAGGGTCCAAGTCACTAAACTAATCCTGGTAAAACGGATCCTTCACTTGCAGCCGCCTCTTCTGTGTCTGCTGCCTGGGATCATTTCACAAACACAAGGTATTCCTGGAAGAATTGATTCTGTTAGGTAGTACATTGATCACACACATCGCCTGAGGACTGAAGATGGCTTTACAAGCAATAAGATGGGAGACAATTATATTATTTTAGTGAAATAAGACGGAGTACATGCAGCGAGTGCCAATAGTCAATACAGGGAGGGCTGGGGTGATGTTTCCGGGGGAATTTGGGACAGCCAGCCCCCTCCGTGGCTGCCTCTGTGTGTTTGTGCTCCATCCTCAAGTGGCACAGTAATCCACTAAACTTTCCTCCGCCCGCTTCTCTCAATGCAATCAGGATGCGCAGGCTCACCTGTGATTGCGTTCATTTGTAAAAGCATCCAAGACAAAATTGAACCCCAAGGCTGATAAGCTATAAAGATGCTGATCAGATCACGACTAAGGAGTCCACACTTGAGGGCACGAGGTGTCAGGGCTGGAGCCAAAAGAGCAATGACTCTGCACGCCTCACTCGGAACCAGGCGGTCGCCCCGGAATACCAACAAGGAAAGAGAAAAAGACAACAAAGTGCAGTTTGATTTTTCATCTCCCCGCCTAACACGAGGATGGCAGTTTAAAAGTCGTTCATATTACATTTTGTCAGGTTAAAATGACAAATATAATTTACAAACAATGAGGAGAGAAGACGTTCCAGTTTCAGGTTACTTGCAAGGAGAACAGGAGAGACTGTGTACAAATCTCATCTATTCTAAAACAGCCTTCCTGTAAACCTCTCTTTTTATTCAAACTTGAGGTTCCTAGGTTACATGAGGTGATGCCTCTAAAAAGGGGTGGGGTCATCCAGCAAGCAGGCATCACTCTATGCTTGTTTACACTTATTACTTGTTTGTGTTCTATACCAAATACATAGATCTTGATAAGCACTTTTAGCACGTCAATTCCGCATATCATTTAATAGCAGAAAGGTTGTCTAACGCTGTTTCCTCATATCTCTGATCTCCAGCAGGTCGTCATTTGAGGCCAAGTAGAGAGGAGCAGGTTTAAGTTCTCCTGCTTCTGACCTTTGCACAACAACAACACTTTCAGAGCAATCATTAAATGTATAATAAAAATAATCAATCAGTTAAATCCTAATAAAATCATCTGTTCCAAATTTTATTCCTACACATTTCATGAGGTGTCTCAAGAAAGAGCACTCAGAGGAGGCGGACGAACACCTCCACTTAACATCTGTCACATGTCAATTCTTGCAATCAATGCATTTATTATTATTAGTGACATTGCATGTCACTTTTTTTCCAGAGCAATACCAGTAAGAGTTCTCAAATCTTGAGTAGTCACCAATACCGATGCCATGTACCGATACCACTAGGACTGTTGATACATATCCCCACCCAAAAAAGGTAATGCACATAACCAACAACATAAATAATGATTCATTAATTGAATATTCTGTCCTTAGCTAATACAAATTATATATTTTTGTTATAATACATATATATACATACATGCGATTGGCTGGCAACCAGTTCAGGGTGTACCTTGCCTACTGCCCGAAGCCAGCTGTGATAGGTTCCAGCGTCCCCACGACCCTTTTGAGGACAAGCGGTTAAGAAAATGGATGGATGGATACATGAGTATTGTTTGCTTAGACAAGTGTTGTATTTCTTTCAAATAGGGATGTTTGATACCACTTTTTTTTCAGACCGATATCAGTACTAGTACTCAATTCTTGACCCATACCAAGCACCGATACAACTAGTACCTTTGATAAATAACCCCCCCCCCCCCAAAAAAAAAGATAGATAATAAAAAAAGACCTATATATCCCAAAACAGCATTTTTCCTGAAAATGTCATGAGATTAATGGCAACTTTCTATTCTTCTCATTTCTACTTCCTGATCATAAAACGGCTACAAGAGGGCAGTTGATGCCGATACTGGAATTGGTTGCCATTGCGAATACCGATAATCTGAAATAAGGCCTAACCACGGCTTGATATCGATACCTGGTCTCGGTACTCGCTCATCCCTATTTTCAAATTTTCATTCATATATATTCTTAGGGATGGGTGAATAGCGATCCCAGGTATCGTATTGGGCCAAAACCCTGCCTTAAATCGATACTTGTGACCGATCTTGTGGCTGTTTCACAATCAGGAACTAGAAATTAAAAGAATATAAAATTACGATTTCGTGTGATTCTAATTAAGGAAAAATGCTACATAGCCGTCTTTCTTTCAAATTATCTGTCATTGTTTTTTTTAAATTGGAAATGTTATGTATGAAAAGTACTAGTGGTATCGATACTTGTATCAGTATTTGGACTACTCAAAAAATTACTCAACTCCGAAACGAGTGGTATCGAACATCTCTAATATTATTATCTCATAATTTATCTATGGATACTCAATCTTTTTTTTTACCATAGCTACTTGAGCAAATGAGTTGCATAAGTAAATGAACAATCCTATAAAAACCTTGGCGAAAGGCCAAGAGCAATTATTCAGTCACTCCATGCTCCTTGACAGGAAAAAATGATTTAAAATTATTATTTTAATTTTTTAATTTTATTTTATTCTTAACCATTCAATATTCCGTCTGATTTCTCACAGCCATTGTGCCAAATCGCAGCGTTATACGCTCAACGCTCCCGTGCTAAAATGCAAAAATTCAGCATATAGACAGATGGAGAAAAGGGGAGGATCCAGGATGTTTTTTTTCCTCTCCATCCTTGTGGCCCTGGCGCGTTAAATGTCAAAGAGCAGTCAGCGGGAGAGACTGATTCCAGGAGGCGATGTGAATGGGACGATTGAAGACCCGCTTTGATTGACAGCTCTTCCTCTCCTGCTCTGCCCTGAGGGTGATTGACAATGTGGTTCATCTCACATTTTGTGACTGAGCTAATCCAGTAAATTCCTACCAGACGCAGCGGCAACTCAGTAGAGATTTGCCACTCCTTTCCATGGTGGAGTTTTTATTTCATCGCCTCTTCCCCAAAATAAATGTTTTTGCATCTATGCCGCTGAAAACAAACCAGAGGGGGACTATAATTAAGTGTAAGTATATAATTAAAATAGTTTTGAAAAGTGTGAGTTTTCTATGAATTATAATGTAGACTAATTACATGTGGGGATTAACCTGCTGTTGCGCTCGTGATTAACATTTTCATAGGTTACTGTCTCAATATGCTGCGGGTTGCAAATGGGATCACCTCACTTGAACGATTGATCTCCCGCCAAACTCTGTAAATTAATTGACTCAACAGTGACAGCCAACTATCGCAAACGTCCCCCCCTCCCCATATGCCTACAAGGTGAGAGGCTCATCCGCTTGACCTTGCACCTGTATTTTGATGTGAGCCCTTTTCCAGACATTACATCCACTGCAGCTGTGTTTTCAAAGGGAAATATAGACACTCAGGGATAAAAAAAGAAGAAGACATTGTTAACATCGAAGATGTCCTTTCCTTCCCAAGTGTGCTTTTTGCTGATGTATTGCAGCGGCTGCAGGCTCACTGCAATGTGTATGCCCCACATCAACGATGCCGCCGTGTATGGAGGGTGAGAAATATTTGACACTTTCATTAATCATCATTCCTAAATGATCACTCTGTGAGGCTATGCATTTAAGCGTGATTAATTGCCAAGCGAGCCCAATCAAGCGATGAATTACCTGCCTAACCTTTTGCAGGGAAACCCAGTGTGGTTAACTGTGTCAAGGAAAATTAAGAGGTCACAATAATGAGAATCAATCACAGCCCTCATTTAAAAACACTCATGGTAATTGGCAAGTGTATTCAGAGACTTTAGCAAAAACTATTTAAAGGCACAGTCAGAAATCATTTTTAGAGCTGTCTACAGTTGTGAAATGTAATTCTGAAAACAATCTTGTAAATTCAAATCAACAGCCCTGGATGACAGTTGCCTCTAAAGACAACCAAGGTAAAATTAGTTGAATATTGTGTCATTAACTGACAGTTTTATAATCAGTAACTAGAAATTTTAAATTTTAAAGTGACAGTGTGTAGACTTGAATGCCATCTAGTGGTGGATTAATCATTCATTTTAAAAACCCACTCCTAATTTCAATAATATGCAAAAAATTATGTTCAATCACATCAACGGACATTTTTTTAAAAATATAATAGTAGGTCTAGTAATCACTAATTATATTACATAGGTTGTACTGCACCTAAAAGAAATGCTGACATTCTTTGACGCCATCTTTCTGCTACTGATACCACAAGGAGTAGCTTCTGGTGGTGCTTGCAAGCAGCTAGTCAGACCCGGCGGCCGCTTACCTTCCAGCTCATGTTGCTTGGCTCTTGCTAACTTCTTCCACTAGCAGCTCCAGTGAGCTTTCCTAGCCATTCTTGCTCGCCGGGCTGCTCGCTCAGTCACTCATTCCATATCATGTTTGGTAGTAATTGTTGTGTGTGTGTGTGTGTGTGTGTGTGCGCGCGCGTGGGTGTGTGTTATGATTCTAATCTATTGGATTGTTGATCAATGTAATAGTCATTTTCAGATCTACATATGTAATATGCATAGTATTCTGTTTATATGCTATTTATTCACATGACTATATATTGTCACTTATTGTATATTTAAACTTGATGCACAGTTTCTGATTACATGCAATGCTTGTAACTATTCCCACTCTAAATTTAAATTAATTTTAAAGTACATCTGCATGTATAGTATTTGATTTTCACATAAAGCTGATAGTCACACTTTTGCTATTTCTCTTTGGATGTTGTTGTAAATATTGACAAAGTAGAGTGTGACTGTTTTTACTCTTGTGTGAAGTCTTAAAAATGTCATTTGCACCATTATGAAACAAAGTTTATTGATCTCTTTCATTAAGTAAGAAGACGTACGATTTGAATACTGTTAAAAAATGCTTACACTATTTTAGTGTTGTTTGTTGCATCTTGAACTTCATTCATTCATTCATGACTTCCATGTATGAACAAAATCTACAATAGAAACGCAGTTCACGCTTCATTAGCATATCCAGGGAGAGAACATACACAAATGAATACTCACAATGACATGATTTCTTTTACACAGTTCAAATTCAAATCATTCCTCCTTGACATAGCCAATACATCTGTCATGGCTGCTTTTTTTTTTTAATTAATTAAAAAAAGAAATAGAAACATACTAATGAGATAACTTAACTTCAGGGCTTTGCCGCTCCACTGACTATCATATTAATGCATTCCCGTGTGACTTAAACGCATCATCACACCGAAATTCCCTCCATATTTTCCTGTGAAGATGATGGCTGGACACAGGGGTGGACTTGCCCTCTGAAAAAAAAATGAAGGACATTCTTCATTATTATACCTCTTGTGATTACTTGCTAATAGCCCTATACTAAAAGGTCCCCCCCTTCCAAATTGACAACATTATTGGGAATTTTGTTTTTATGACAATGACATTGTTTCGGTCACTAAGTTATTAAGATATGAATATGACTTTAAGTACTTGCTTCTTCTTTGTTGAAAAGTTTCATATATTTTGATTGACCCATTTCTATTACATTAAATATATAAACAATTCAGTCAGATTGTACTTAGATTTAAATTATTGGTTCTTATCCTCTCTTTATGTGTGGGCTGCCATTGTAGTCTATGCCTATGAACTTTCTACACCTCCTTACACCATCCCAGTCTTCCCCGTTTTTTTTTTTTTTCATCTCCGCAAACAGCTAGTCATCACAGCACTTTTCTTGGACTGCCTCAAACCGGCTTATTAGGACAAATTAGAGATAGGACAAAGATGCCAGTTCATTTTCCCTGTAATGCCTTGTTGGTGGTTGATACTGTATATCAGAAAATTTGCAAAAATTGGCACTGGACAATTTCAACTCTGTTCCTATGCAAAGATGACCAATTTCCACAAAACTACACCCCCCCCACACACACACACACCCCACCCACCACCCCCAGATCTACCTTTCTCAACACATCAGCATGCTTAGCAGGAGCCTGATAATGATCTTGATCATCTGAATAAGGTATGTTGGAGGAGGGAAACATCTAAGACAGGTATTGGGTCAACTAGTGGAACACAGAGTTTGAAGTAAACATGGTGAAGCTGCATTTAGTTGTTAGGCTGCACACAAATGGAATAAGCTGCCAACAGAAGTGTAAATGTTTTTAAATCCAGGTTAAAGACTTTGCTTTTTCCTATACCTTTGATTAAGGTCTTTTAAACATGTTTAGATCGTGTGTTTTTTCTTTTATTCATTTTAGAAAATGTCTTTACTCTAAATGTTTTTAACAGTTTGCTGTCTTATTTTTTTTTAACATTGTCAATGTATGTTCGTTTAGTAAATTTTGTCAGCTACTTTTGTTTTCTCTGCTTTGCTCTTAACTCATTCACTGCCATTGACGGCGATAGACGTCAAAAATTCATTTGAACTATTTCTATTAGTTTAACATTTTCCCCACTTTTGTTAACAAGAGTATGAAAACCTAGCTTGTTTAGAGAGCGACAAATAGTGCATTGACAATTTAAATTTTGAATCACAGAAAGACTAATGACATACCTTCAACCCCTCATGAAGTTCCACTTGTGGAATTCTACGCACAGTTTAATGCCTTTTGGCCACGTCGTTCGGTGAGTGGCAGGCTTAACAGATATTAAAGATATGGGATTGTAAAAAGATACAAATAAGTCCCAAGTGAATAATATGTATACTTTTTCAAAAACCTTTCTACGGTTGTCAAATAAAAGCCTAGAAAAGTTTAGAGCAATGAGGCTTGCAGTTAAGGTGCGAGTGAAATGTTGGTATGAATATTTCGACTAGATTTTGCCCACAGCAGTTGGAGAGCAAAGTGGGCGATATGTGATTGATCATGTCCCACGGGGGCGACAGGCGGCGTGACATTTACACACAACAAACGGTGGTGGCTCTACTAAACTAAGCTCACACAACCTATGCAGATAGCGTCTTTCATTTTTAGCATGTGTATGCTAAAGCTGGCTGATAAACGATTTGTCTAGGAGCACTTCTGTCCATATTTTATCACGGCAGACAATGCTCTGTGGCGTTGCAAGGCTTTTGTGTATCCATTATATGGAGAGAAAAAAAGAAAACCTCCCAACAGCTTACTCCCATAATTAACTTTTGCGAGGCTGGTAGAGCTCCTTCATCCAAGGCAACCAAGATCGCATCTAACAACTTATTTGCTGAAACCTATACGCCGATGGGTAGTCCAATGCTTCTCTAAACACACAATACACATATGCATATATGGATTTCTCCTGCACTTCCTCACTCTAACCTTAACCAGACAACATTTCAGCATGCCCCAGATGACTTCTTAGTCTGCTCTAATTGGTCAGATCCTTAGTGCTCACTCTTGAAAGGAATTAACGTGTGACCTCTGACCATCCCTTTAAACCAATAACCAGTCAACTGATGGTTTCTATTTGTATGCCCCATTGGAAAGCCTAAGGAATAGAGGAGGATTTGTTGTCATGGAGTTTCAGATGAAATTTAATTTCATCATACACATATGTCTATGGTATACAATGACAGAAAAAAAACACCTAACATTTACAAAAGCTCAGTCTTGACCGTTGTAGTACATTGAGCTGCTTCCATTATTTTTGGTTGCCTTCTTCAAGCTAAATGTTAGAGGCATAGAATTTAAAAAAAATCTCTTAAAAAGTATAAGTACAGTAAAATATAAATTAACATTAAATTCATTGTTTTAATAGGCTAGTGCAAAACTTGAACATGATGATACTCAAAAGTTTGGAAATTGCTCTTGGCTTGGATCTTTTAATATATTGCAGGTCTGTTCATTACCTAAACATGACCCCATGGTATTGTCCATTTTGTCACGTCAATAAAAGCCGACAACAAAAAGCATAGAGGATAGTCACCGAAGAACGCTGCTTCATCCTACGAGAGTTAGGCAGGGGTCATTATGCAAAGATGAGAGTGAATACATGGGTGTGGGCGTGTGTGTGTGAGAGAGAGAGAGAGAGAGAGAGAGAGAGAGAGAGAAGAGAGAGGGAGAGAGAGGAAGAGAGAGAGACCGAGAGAGAGAGAAAGAGAGAAAGGGAGAGGGAGAGAGTGCTCGTGTGAGTGAATATACGCTATTGTTTGAGAGTTGTCATAATGTGCATTAGGGTGTGTATGGGAGAAGTGCTTTGGGATGATACCCGAAGCCCTGCCTTAGTGTGCCGTATCTAAATCATGTGTACAAGCTGTTTCCAATAAACTGTTAAATTTGATAAAGAGTTCTGGTTTTATATTACAAAGCCCGCGGGGTACTCGGACCTGTGCGATCATGAATACATTTTACCTGATAATAACGCTGTGACTCCGATCGCTGCCACAGGAAAAACTGCTGCCCTCCTGGAAATCAAGATGTGAGGCTGGCTGACACCTGTGTAAATGGACAGGTGATGGGATTATAACATATTTATGATTTCTGGGTTAGTGTTAAGGGACTTTTACAAGAGAAGGTGAGTAACACAAAGGACTGGAGGGCAGGGCTGGTGGTGCCACGGGTGGGAAAATCACGCTTTTTATTCATGAGGGAAAAACTGTAGAGACATTTTATAACATACTATTAAATAATGTGTGAGACTGCCTGTGATTAAACATTCTGTGACTGGCCACAAAATTAGGCAATGATTTTCAATGAAATAGATATGTCAGCCATTTGGCCTTTACAAAAACCACATGCTGCTTATGATCAAGATTTAAACTCATACAAACTTGTCAGATTACCAAAACATCTGTAAAATGAAAAACAAATAAAAATAAAATCCCAGCATCCCAGGATAGGTGAACCATGATCCTTGATATTCTCCGTCGCACCAGTCTGGCCCATATCTCTATCACTATCTATAAGTATCGAGATAGCTGTGAAGGTAGGCAGGTGATGAATGTTCAGTAATTGTAAGAGTTCAGTGGTACAAAGATTCAAATCCATGACAGTGAGAAATGGAAGGGAGCCCTGGGGGAAATTCAGGCTGTGAGGAAGTGCATCCAACCTGTCTAAATAACAGATCACACCCCAACTTGGTCACTTGCTCAGAACGTGTCTGATATTAGAAATGTGCCTTTATTGCAAATGAGAGCCTCTCGCTACCGTAAAATAAATCTGCAAACAAAACAGGTGAGATATATGGTGCCCAATTTCATTTATACTCAACAAATACATGTATGTAATGAGTTGTTTAGTCTACTTGTTTGCAACTCTCAAATAGTCAATGCTCATCTTTTGCATAAGTATGGCACAAATGAAGAGTGTTTTTTCAATAGCTACATCCATGTCCGTATTCTTAATTGGGTCCTCTTGATGAGTATAAAACCTAAACTAATAGTAATCAAATGGAACTCTAATCATATTCATTTGAACCAAAAGAAATCATCTGTACCTTATTCAGACATGCAATTTTAAAACCACATCCCTCCAGGCTCGAGACAAACATTCCACTCATTACAAGTGCATGAAGGATTTAGCCAACATGCCTCTGATTGTGACACAAATGACTCACAGTAAAAGTCACATTTAAAAGCAGTAATTAAAGGTGTTTGGCAAAGAAATCACTCAGCAGCAGAGTTCAATTTGCTTATTTGTTTACATATATGTGTATTTTATGAACCACTTGGAAAAGTGCATGTTTTCTTTTGCATGTATTGCATTTTTCATCTCTCTAATTACAAGAACGTGACTTATCATATCCATCATCGAGCTTTAGGTTGTATTCTGGCAGTTCTGCAATCGTTCTAGAAAGTGCTGACAGCAGCAGATGGCAATGTCTTCACCTATAATCTGGATGCTTGGAGCAGATTAGAGTCTTCGATGTTTGCATTTATTGAGTCGTTAAATTCCTCAAACAGGCATCTCTCTTCATTCTTAATTTACCAATCCAAAATAGACCTTATAAACTCAACAAGGTGTATTGTATGTCTAGCAAATAACCATTCAGACACAATAAGTAAATTGTCAATGTGCTTCCAAATATTCTTCATTTGATCCTGCAAGTCATCATTTGGTTCCGGGTGAGCTGGGGCCTATGCCAACTGACTTTGGGCAGGTTATTTTTCAAAAAACTAAACAAAAATATTCTCTCTTTTCATGGCAAAAACTATGGAAGTATGGAACTGCCAACGAGGCATAAATATTTTGATGTTTGACGTATCGTGTGTTTAAATACGTTCAAAAAGTTTGCAAGTACGTTCGAACATCTTTGCAAGTCACAAACGGACTTGCTTATATGTTCGTGTGCACTACATTGAAATGTATTTGCCAGTTCAAAACTTAGTAGGTTTGAATGTACTTGCAAATACGTTAATACATATTTGCCAGTGAAAAATGGTTACGCCGCATTGGCATTTCAAAGCTTCCGTAGAAAACAGCAACTATACTTACATGTTACAATAAATGTAGCCCAGGAAACGATATTTGGTAACTTTATCTAAGTGAAAATGGCCCATCGTCATCATATTGTATGGATGACTAATGATCAAAATAAAGAAAGCAATGACAAAAGAAACAAAGTCTAATGTAATATTTCAGATTTTCAATTTACAAGAATTCCAATGCACGTCCTATACTTCTGAAATACATTAATTATTAATAACCATTTCTGAGATTTTGCAAAAAACAGCGAGTAATATTTGTCCTATGGCAAAACAAAACAGCCAGAGAAGACTGCATTAATGGAAATGGGCCTCATCAAGAAGTGATCTACCCAAAGAATAACAAATGAGCGCTCTGTTGACTTCCTCTCAACTTAAGCTGTAGGAAAAAAAACACCCAAACAGACCGGACAGGGGGTTTTAGCTGAACAATCATCAGGCTCTCGTGTTATTGATTACATAATCACTAGGCAAAGGTGTACCAAGGAGAGAAATGACGGTAAACAAAAATTGAGTCAGGACAAACAGAAAAGCGCAAATATGATAAAGACAAAAGTTAATTAGATCAACACAGAGCTAGATGTCGCCTCTTCAGCATGATGAAAGGTGGTTTGTTCCTTTCTTTTCCATGGCTGAAACCAACTTTTGCATTAATTAAAATCCTGTTGTATCCCAGCATCCTGTGCTCTTGGTCGTACACTTCCCATTCAATCTCTACCCCCAAAGGTGCAGGGAATTATGGCGTCTGCCCCCCGTCTATTTTAAAGCCATTTAAGGTTGTGCGGTTTTAAAAGGGGAAAGTCAAAAGATGCCATACTTTATGTATGTCTGCGGATATAAATAGGGCTGCTACTTCTCTACTCTCACTACATGCTCTCGGGAGTTCACCTTTTCAAATATAACAAATGCCTCAATTAAAATCCCTTTCAAACATTATGCTTATTTTTTTGATAGCAATTGTCCACCTTGCCCGCATAGTTCACCACGTCTTCATTCTCCTGTGTATCACTGAACAGGGGTGATGTACAGTATATGGAGTGTAGACTATGACCGCATGTAGAGAGGTGTGAAAGGAGTCAACAAAGAGACAAAAAGGGACACTGAGGTGAAGCAGCAAAGGGAAAATATGTGAAATGGAATTGATGCAGGGCCTGGAATTATCTGAGCCAGCAGATGGCAGGGTAAGAACACATTCAGTATATGGTCACTTCCTGCACACACAGCCTCAAATTTATTTTGTTTTCACAAAATACCGTTCAGTGCATTAGAAAATAACTAGCACGTTCACATACCTGCCCTATAATCCCTAACAAATGCCCTGATGCTTTATCATCATCATCATGCTTTTCCTCACAGATTTTCTCTCAAAAATTGGTTAGGGCCAACAATCGACATTTAAGTTGTGTCGAATACTCTTATACCAGGCAGCATGGTGGACTAGTTGAGAGGTCCTTCTCTTAGGCCCTTCTGTAGGCTATTGAGTTCGCATTTTCTCCCTGTGCTTGCATAGGCTTTGTTTCAGGCACTCTCCAACATTCCAAAACATACATGTCAGGTTATTTGAAGACTGTAAGTTGTCCAGAGGTGTGAACGTGAGTGCGACTGCTGTGTGTGTGCCTCATATGTGGATGCGTACTTTTTAACGTTCTCATTAGCATTGGGAGAATTAAATTAATCAGGCCTCTGTGAAAAAATGTCTGGCTTTAATAAAAGAGCGCTTACAAATACAAACAAGTAAATCTAAAAAACATGGCCTCCCTTTTTATTCAGGACCCCTGGACATAATAAACATCTGAGCCTTATGGTAATACAGATGAACTGCCTGTTGTTTAACTTTGCTTCATTTTGGTTGCCTTCTTCCAAGCTCCAGGGTGGAAATCAGAGACAAACATTTTCCATTTTGTAATTTTGAGTAATAAATGATTATGCCTGTTCATCCTTTCCAACATTTAGTTACATGCTTCTTTGTGACCAACTTCACTCAAGCAAGTGTTCTATTTGGAAATTACCTTCATTAATTATCACTTTTGTTCAGCTGGTGTTGTTTACTAGAAGTAAAATGCTTTTATGCACATTTTTCAATCATTTTGCAGGCTAGTTAGGACTTTGATGCGGTGTGTATTTACTTGTTTGTCACTTGACATGGATGTTACTGTCAATGTACTTAATAGGTTAAAAAATGTGTGTAAATACATGTGTTTATTGGACAGTCAACTTGTTAAAGCCTTTTTAAAATTTATAGTTGTCTAAGAAGTGTACAATTGCATGCCATAAATTCTATGGTCTTTGATATTTTAATTTTGCTCCCTATCAAAGTTAATTTTATGTTACTTATGGAATTTCAATAATTGTAGTTTCCTTTTCCTTAGCACTTAGGGTGTGTTCACTACAGCCCAAGAAATTAAAGCTTTTTCAACCATCAGTTAAAGAGTCCGACCATCATTCAGCCGAGTGACGCTACACAATTGTTCACTCTAGGGATTGACACTCGACTCGATTGATTCATTGTTATTCTTTAAATGAATTTTAATGGAATGACAGAATCTCATTGCTCTGAAACCCTATTCTGATGTATAGATCAAGCAGCTCTTCCCCAAGATGGCCGTCCTGTGCTCACGTTTCTTCCCATTGGCTCACAGCGCGGATAAGACATCTAGTGTTTATATCTGGTTTAACTTACCACATCTGAGTTCATTTTGTACTTTTGAATCGACAGCAGCTGCATAAAGCAATGCATTCCATTTTGTGACATTCAACTGGTGTCAGGTCCTCTCTTTCATTATCCATCTCTGTTATGTATGATCGGGTATAATGCTACATGCTTCAGTTCCCTCTACTCTAGGGCTGCATCATAAAATATTTTGGTATTTGCATATTATACAGAAAATTCTATCGAATAATCAGGTATTTGGAAAAAACAACAACAACAATTGCTTGGAGAAAGAACACTTACAAAAAAACAATATATTTCCACTTAATATTGAACGACCAACTGATTTAAATTTTTAGATGATCGACTTTTTTTTTCTTTTAACGTATTTTAACTTTAACTAACCTTTAAACTAAACTGTGCTTAGCAGTACATTATTTTATTCTCTAGAAACATTAATGAGATTTTAGGCAGATCTCTCCTCATACACTTTTGTTTAAGAAAAAGTGACATCAGAACCAGTTGTGATTTTGCCTACTAAAACAGCACATTTGAGTAAGCCCCTTCCTTAATTGGCGATTGAACGTGATTTGAGGATGAAGTTTTGACGTTGGTTGCAATAGTTTGTGACGGCAATATCGCCCAACCCCAAAACTTTTTGCAAGACGAGTAAAGTCAGCCATTACACGGTGACACGCTGCCGGGAAGAATTTCAAAATAAAGGTTTTCAAAGGCATTGCTCAGCATTTATTATTTTGTAAGTGAGGTATAAGGGAGACCGGGACTAGTTGTTTCACTTTTTTTTTAAATACTTTTATATATTTCTTGCAATCAATATATAAACTAAATGTATACCAGATAAAAGACCAAGGTATTTTTTTGTATTCATGTCATTTTCAGACTTTGTGTCAGTGCAGAGTTACAAGTCATCAAATACAGGGAGTGAACATGTGACATATTGCCCCACCAATGCGTAAATTGTCACACTATATGGGGTAAGATGCCATCTTGGATTTTGCAACTAATAAAACCAGGACAAAATGATCCTTGTTCTCTTGTTTTTTTTGTTTGTTTTTTTACAGCCAGAGAAATTGTCTATCATTGATCTTGAAAATTGACCATAGTCATTGAGCAAATATTAACATAAAATATTATGAAATAGAAATAAAGTTATTAGGAACTGCTGGCATGTAGGTCATAGCTCTCAGCCTCAAATGCCTGTTTTGCTTCCCTTAAACTGGAAATTTGAGATTAAAAATAAAGCATTTCAGTTAATGAATGGATTTATGATTTATCATGAAATTTAAACCACAGATGCAGGACAAGATGCCTGAATCGCTCCTCTAACGAGTCCACATGATTTGCTGCTAGAATTTGTCTACGTATGACGCCTGTTTCAAAATATATGAAGTTGATTAATTTTACTTTGGGTTGTGCAAAACAGTTAACTGGCACCCTAACCCTAACCCTAACTGGCA
Organism: Vanacampus margaritifer; assembly: GCF_051991255.1. Taxonomy (NCBI): domain Eukaryota; kingdom Metazoa; phylum Chordata; class Actinopteri; order Syngnathiformes; family Syngnathidae; genus Vanacampus; species Vanacampus margaritifer. The sequence goes on from NC_135451.1 coordinate 2,876,979, forward strand.
ATTCTCTTCTCAGACAGTACAGTACCTCTAACCATTTAAACCTTCTCACCATAATCGTGGTGTCTTACCAGATTCTGAGTCAAATATTTCCCACAATGGAAACTGTTTACATCACTGCAAAATTGTGAGATTAGCATCCATAGTCCTTGTTGCAAGTAGGAGAGCAAGGGAGTTTTTTTTTTTTTTCATGAAATGCATGCCAAAGCAGCAGGGTGCAGGTGCTATAATCCCAGACTACAATTTAAGAAATCAAAACAATAACAACCAATGCTGGAAATTTAAGTTTAAAAATATACCGTATATCATTACAATTAATGATTTTTTTCCAGTTAAGACCTATCACGCTCCCACTACAGTTCTTTACAAGCCTAAACTAATAAGGTATCATATTTTATCTTGGAAGGAAAAGTAATAACATATAGCACACATACATCCTCACTTGCCTTTTGGCCTTTTCTGCCTTTCCCTCCAAGCGGCGGGTCATTGTCCAGAGTGTCTCCCAACAATCTCTAAAATGCAACTTAATGGATCGTTTATGATTATTTGTTGTAAAATTTGTCTCCTTTATACTGACTGATGAGATGGTGAACCACCCCTCTGGTGATGGTGTTACTTACACGTCCAGCCTAGCATTAGAAAATAAATCTCTCTGACTGCAATAAAATGTTATTTCTTCCATATGAATCATCCAACCACACCGGGCTTCATCTCTGACCATACTGTGCTTGCTGCAGGCTTAGAAATGTAGATTTAGAAGATATATGGAGTGAGCAACATATTTACCGGCTATTGAACTCCATTGGTGACTACACATTGGGTACACCTTCACAATCTAATGAGCTGCAATACAACCACTCTATGAAACATTCAGCCTTTAAAAAGACAATAAATCACACTTAATATCTAATGATTCCACAATATGCGCTTTATTGCAGTTGCAGTGTTTCATTTTGATTATTCCAATGGCACAACTTCTACACAACTATGAAAACATTGTTCATCATCACTATACACTATAGATACTGTACATCCAAATTAACCAGCATCAGTTGTTCCAATCACTTCCATAGCCACAGGTGTATGAAATCAAACACCTCGGTATGCAGACTATTTTTACAAACATTAAACATACAAACAGAATGGGTCGCTCTCAGGAGCTCAGTGAATTACAGCATGGACAGGTGACAGGCAGGGTTGAGAGGATTACTTTTAAATTGTATTACAATATATAAAAAAATATATAAAAGTAGCAGCTGACAGTCAGGCTATGGAGCTAAGTCGAAGTCATCATCCGCCACAATGATTTATACAGAGGGCCAATTTCAAAAGTATTGATATCCATTGCCTACTTGTTGTGCTTTTATTTTGAAGTTGACCCTCACAGGGCGCTGAATAGCCTATAAACAACTGTTGTTGTGACAACTGCTTTGACTAGGCTTTCTCCGGCACTAACCACTATATTCGCTGTGAAACGGTGGCCAAATATGTTATAGGCAGTTATCTCCCTCTCAATGTGCCTGGGTGAAAATATGTCTTTACCCAATAGCGGTCCGTGGCACGAAAACGATTGGGCACTAGAGCGCTGCCCAAGAGAAGTGTGCTTTTGATCACAGCATCTCATACTGCAAGTCAGAGGAGTGCAATTCATTTTTCATGCAACTCAATTATTAGGTATTTAATTTAATGTATTGCATTTCTAAAAAAACAGTAAATTGTATTTTTATTGTGTTCATTAAGTTATTTTAAAAAAGCATATCTACACATATTAAAGATAAACGTAGATGTGCGTAAGTCTTTATGTTAATGCAGGGGGTAGGCAAGTTCGGTCCTAGAGATCCAACATGTTTTTGATGTCTCCCTCCTTGATCACAGCTGAGAGGCTCATGCAGAACGTAATTATGAGCTGATGATTTGAAACACCTGGGTTGGCAGGAGACACCGAAAACATGCAGGATTGTGGCTCTCTAGAACCAAATTTGCCTATCCCTGAGTCAATGCATGAAGTTGGTCGCAGAGGTGGGTAGTAACGAGTTACATTTACTCAGTTACATTTACTTGAGTAACTTTTTGAAAGAAATATACTTTCTCAGAGTAGTTTTACCACACAAAACTTTTTACTTTTACTTAAGTAGATGCACTGCAAAAATCAGATATCTAACCTGGACTCAAACTCTTATATCTAACCATAAAGTCTTATTGATCTTGTTTTGAGAATTATTTACTATGCAAGAGCAGAATTTCTAAGATTATCAATCTTGTTTTAAGAATATTTGTCTATTATTTCTTACTTAGTTTATGAATCCTAAAATTAGTTAATTTTCATGCATAATAAGCTAAAATGCTCTAAGAGTCTCTGTTCACTGCAAAAATCAGCTAACATATACTTAAACGCTTATATCAAGCCATAAAGTCTTATTGATCTTGTTTTGAGGATTATATACTATGCAAGAGCAGACTTTCTCAGATTACTAATCTTGTTTTAAGATTGTCTTTTAGTTTTTACTTAGTTTGTAAATCTTAAAATTGGTAATTTTTTATGCTCAATAAGCTATAATGCTGTAAGAGTGTGACAAGTTATTTTTACTTAAAATAAGATTGTCAGACAAGATCATTATGCTTATTTGAATAAACTCATTACTTCAGTATCTTATTTGATCAAGCAGTCCTTGAGTGTTAACAGCTAGTTTTAAGTGCTGTGAGGCTCAAGAAAAACATTTTCCACATTTTAATACGACTAAACAACATCAAAAGCCCTGAACTGGAGTTTCGTAAATTGCATTTTCTTATTTTAAGATTTTGCAGAATCTAGTGACAAGATAAAAGGAAAATACAAGTGTGAAAACAATCAAACAAAAAAGCGCAATATAGTAGGGCTGCTCAGTTATGGAGAAAATATTAATCACGATTATTTGGGTAATAATTGAAAACACGATTAGGAAGATTATTTATTTTAAATTTATTTTTAAACGTAAAAAATATTCAGACAAATACAATTATTTGAAACACTATTATTATGCAAGTTCCTTTTAGATGAAACAAAATTTTATGGTTATTTTAAAATCTAAAAAAGGTGCAAATGCATAAATTTAAACAAACTGAAAATTAGTATTAATCTCTCTCTCTTTTTCTTTTTTTTTACAATTATGCTGATTTTTTAATTGTGGAGTGTAATATTGATATGATTAATTGCACAGCCGTACAATATAGCACCTTATTGTAAGCATTTTTTTTTGTTGTAAAAATCAGTTTGTGGTTTTGTCATATTTACTAAGCTCATTTTTCCTCTTGCCAGTAAAGAGAGTACCAGCTCATTGGTCTAATGGTAGAGTGTCTACCCTCAGACTCGGAAGTTGTGAGTTCAATCCCTGGCTGGGTCATACCAAATGCAATTAAAAATGGTGCCAGTCATCTCCCTGTTTGACATTCAACTTAAAGTAAAAATGCAATTAAAAATGGTGCCAGTCATCTCCCCGTTTGACATTCAACTTGTAGTAAAAATAAAGATTGACCCTTCATGCTCTGTTTCAGTAGTGTTTTAAGCTTTTTCTTCTTTTAAAGATTTAATTTACTTGAAATAAGGCCATTTAACCTTTAAAGAATACGTTTTAATGGCTTATTTTAAGATTTAATTGCCTGTTTTGTTGATTAGAATAAGTGCATAAAGCTTATTTTAAGATTCAAATTCCTTGATTTGTTGCTTAGAATAAGTGTTTAAAGCTTATTTTAAGATTAATATAGATCTACACATTTTTCTAATTTCAAGAAATCTAAGTTAGTAAATTCATCTTACTGCACTGGCAGATAATTTCACTTGTTTCTAGTAAATTTACACTAAGAACGAGTGTATTTTATGGCAGACATGTTTTTGCAGTGTGTGTGAAGAAGAAACGTTACTTTTACTCCATTACATTGGGCTACACTACAGTCATTAACCCCCCCCCCCCCCCCATTCATTTATCAGATTTACCGTATTTTCACGGCCAAAAAGCAAAAAGTGTCTTATGAGGTGCGCCTTTTGTGTGCGCCGAGTTCCAAAATCTGTAAATGCTGTTGTGCGACTTTGGTTTGCGCTCCGCTTGATGGACTGTGTGGGAGCATTTCTGCGGCTACATTGCTAAAATATAAACAGGCTCTGGTCGAAAATAAAATAAAAAGCGGCACTGGTTTAAGACTGTCAGACATGATGAGAAGCCAAAAGAGTCAACTGAAAGATGACGTCTTCTGCGTTCACTTTAAGAAGCTGCCACCTATGGTGATTAGAACGGGGGGCAGTGCCGAGCGAGTTATACCACAATTTGTGAATGGATTGTGCAAGCTTGGGCTAGCTTGTCTATTTGAACTGTTGTTCGAGCTCAAAAAGTTATTTATTTTTCTTGTTGTATAATTTGAAGATGCCAGAATTTGCACATAATTTTATGTATTTGTCTGTCTGATGACATTGTTTCTGAAAATAAATCAGACTTAATGTTCAAATAGTCACTCAGTACTTGAGTATTCTTTTCAGCGAATACTTTTTTACTTGTACATGAGTGATTTTTATATGACTATTTTTTACCTTTACTGCAAGTTATAGCTATCTCAATTGTGTTGGCTTTTATTTTGAAATTGGCACTTTTGGCATGTAACCAGTACAGCGACTTGATTTTATCTTTTTGAGCGGAGGCTGGCCTGACCGCAGTTGTGATTTTTGTTGCCAACATGTACCGGTAGGTAGTTAAATAGCTCCTTATTTAATCACTCCATGATTATTCAAGAATCTTCCCTAACCTTTTCACCAGCAGTACTGGCCTCAAATTATCAGCTCGACCCCAAACATAGATTTACCGCAGTGCGTTTCACCTTGCCGGGTCACAATGCAGCAGGCATGTTGAGGCAGACATCAATTTTAAGGTGGTGAGAATGTTTGGGTGGCTCAGGCCTTTCAAATTAAATGGTTGGCATCCCAGGGAGGCCTATCAAAAATGATTAAAAAGGGTGGAAGACAGCATGTGTGTGAATTGTCAAGACGAGTCGGCACAGGCTAGCCGACCCACAACTGAGGCAGGAAGCTTATTAGCATTTCAGCGCATAGCAATATGCTTAGCCCGCAGCACTGATCTCTGGTCTGGTTTCTCTAGAATTACGTCTCCTCTCTCTCTCTCTCTCTCTCTTTCTCTCTCTCACTGTGGTTTTAAACTTTTTGATTGCCGCTCAGTAAAACAGAAACATTTCTGCCATGTTTGGATGCAGTGCATGTGTTCATGTCTATCTTGTAACAATGCTCCAAATTTTCCTGCCAAAATTCAAGTGCAAACTTAAATTTATCAAGTTCAGACGATCAATTAAAAGACCTGTTAAAGTTATGATGAGCTCCCTGAAAGATTAAGTATGTTTAAGATTCTGTTTCATCAAAGCTGCACGAACAAGTCATGTGCCCCCAGCTAAAACCACTATCTTGACAAAAGTGGCGCTTTCTTATTTAATCTATCATTTCATTTTTTCCCTTGGACTTCATTCACTGCAGGAAGCATAAAAGATATAAATATATATATCTATATCTATATATATATTTCTCAGATAAGACAAGACACGACTGAAAGAAGCAGTGGTCTATAGTTACACCATATGTTCAAAACTGAGTACCTTTGATGCTCCTACACAAAGTAAAACGCAGTGAAGATTGTTCCATTTCTGTAGTGATAGTTTCTACTGATGACGGGTACCACATTTTGGTCAGTGTTGAACACTATTCACACCGCAATTACCTTCCAACTGATTATTTTCCTCTCTAGAACAACTTAAAAACAACATGAAAACTATTTTAGGTTGAAATGTTCAAAAGTAAATATTTAGGGTGCTAATTGTGTTTAATTGGCTTTAGAATTTCACTGAGCTCCATTTCTCTAGTAATGAATTATGAAGGCAATGGTAACAAAGCTTCAAACATGCAAAACATACAGGTCAGCGGGTCTTTCCTGGAGACTGCGGTGCAAAAGGATGAGAGAAGCAACAGTGTTTTTTCATCAATCTTCTGTCAAGGGCTTCATAGGACTATGAGGAGGTCATTGGGGGAAAAATGAAGGGGTCACTAGAACCAAAATGTTTCAAAACATTTGCCATAAGTGTCTTCTAGCTGATAGTTCGATTTACATTGTGCTCCCGGCAGCCAAGGCAATCACATGGATGGGCAGGATGGGCAAATGTGACAGTCTATGAATGCTGGAAATCCTGAGGACGGATTTTTAAACTGTCAAATAATTTGCCACAGCAGTCATGGTGCGGTTCAGAAACCTTGTTGGCCATATAATTAAACAAGTTGTAAACGCAAGGATACGGAAGTTAAATTAAACCTGTGCGGGGTTTACATTATGTTCCTGGTTTCTGCGACAGTGGACACGCTAAGATTGCATACAAGTTTTTATGGTGAACCTCTAATATACAGTATTTGGATTTGGTCATACTACAGTACGAATAAGTCAACACTATTCATTGTAAAAAAAAAAAAAAAAAATGTATTAAACAACTTTAATGATGAATAACAAAGGTTTAATGTCAAGATGAGTTGGGTAGCAGATCACCTCACAAGACTCAGTGTAACATGCTTTGTCACACACATAAGTAGTAAAATGTAAAAACAACAAAAACCCTCCTGTTAAGCGCTAAACTAGGTAGTTTAGCACTGTTGAGAACAAGTGATGATGATTATGTATAGATGTAGACCTATTACCACTGCAATTTTAACGTTTTGAATGTGGTTCCTCTTATGAGTTCAGTGATTTTAGTGAACATTTTCCGCTCCATGTTGCATCACAACTGGACTGAGACACTTTTCATTCACCAGGTCGGGCAGCATATTTTGATTTTATATATCATTATTGACTGCGGGTTTTATGCTCTTCTTCATCTTGACAGTATAAAGAATGGGCTCACGGCAACTGGCCAAGATTGGAAGTTTTTTTCTTTTTTTTTCTTGTGTGGCTGAGGTCTGTGTTCACCATTGTGACTAATGGGAAGCCCTAAAGGACTTTAGGTGGCATCACTCAAAAGTTTGGAACACTTAGAAAAGAATATCACTGTATATGTTTGAAACACATTTTGGAAAGTGGAAACAACACCAACGGTTTGGTAAGGTGGAAAGCAAGATGCTTTAGAAGTAGATAATTAAACTGTCACTATATGCACCCCACTTCTATGGGTATCCTATGTCCCTAGACTACTTTGTCTCAGTGAAGCGATCTTGGGAGTCGACTACCTCATCGCTCCCAGCTCCCTATGAGCCCCCAACAGAGCTTCTCACTGTCTCAAATTAAAGATAAGGTCTGCCTGCTGCCGACTCTGTGTTTGGTAGATACCCTACCTTTGGCTTGTGGTCGTTGCTAATTACTTTGAGCTGTTAAGGGAGACATATCTGGGGAGACAGACATGAGGAGAGACCTACAAACCCAATTTAAAAGATGAATATGATTTTCCCATTGCTCTTGGTAGCTTTGTGTGACTTGTTGGATATGCAATATGTGGTTTTCTCAAGACCCATTGTAATTATACTTATTGTTTTGCTCTTGAAAACAAACAAACTCCTAACCAAGGAGGTGTTATGCTTTCCATATGTAAAATGTTTGTTGGTGAATATTACTCCTCCAACTGCAAACGTGGGAGGGATTGTTTTCACACCTGTCAAGCTTTTTTTGATTATATAGTACAAAAAAAGGAAAAGAAAACTGTACAAATAAATATCCCATATTGAAATATGGCGTAATGCTGGTCTGAAAAGGAATAGAAATATAGATTTTAATTACATATACCTACCTAACTGCCTACCTACCCACCCATGCCCTGCCACCACCAGCCAACTGCTTCCACTAGCCATCACTGGTTTGTTGTAGTGACCACCTGGTCAATTATACCATTTATGTCACCATAGAATCTACTGCTTAAATGAGTTGTGTTAGTGCCTTTCTGCTGAGTGTTCCTTATAGCATTCGGTTTCAGAAAACAGAAGAATATTTTCTTGGCCAACACTACAGTGACTAAGAAAAGTAACTTTAATCTGATCAATGCTTGTGAAATAACACATTACATTACTTATTATTGAAAAACATGGTTGCATTTTATTGTTTTATTTTTCAAGTACAACGGATGATATGGAATCAACGGCAAAACTACATTGATTATTTTTTTATTATACACTGGATGGTGCATGTTGGAATAATAATTAAAAAAAAAAACATACACATTTTATTTTTCTCCAGTTACCCCCCAACTTTAGTAGCCGTGCACCCCTTAATGCAAATAATAGCACAATGTTCTTCCATATTCAAACACACTATCCACTGTCTACCAAGACTTCACAGAACTGTGTAAAGTTGCTTATAGAATGGAATAATAAATTACTGTTAGATACTGTGCAAAGCTATGGACACTTTCTATTTTTCACACAAGAATTTTAATATATGGCCCTTCCCCCTCACCCCAAAGTTGATACAGTCCAATATAAACTAAATAAACTTTGTTTTGATATGCAAACTGAAAATCTTCTTGGTCTATAGGATGGATAAACTATCCATGGTTAAGAGTAGCGAGTAGCAATCATCGCAAAACCAAAGATAAGTGCAATTATCAGTGAAGAAAACTATGGAAAATAATTACAGGCTGTTCTAAATCCTTATCAAGTTAAAGTGTCTAGACAGCAGTGAACCGGGCTGGTCGTGTCAGGGATTTGGTTTCTCATGCTTGCTGCCTAGTAAACTGCTACATTTAACTCCCCTCCGACTCCAACTGGCTCATTACTAAATAAGGATATCAATTAAGCTAAAGCACTCAGCAAAGGCTCCCAAGTTAACCATCAGCCGACGCATGAATGGATCTTTGGGGATATTGACTGCCGCCGCAATAGGTTTGTAAGTGGGCTGACCAAAGGGTAATTAAAGCAGCATTATCATGTTAATCCTTTTATGGTTCTTCTGTGGCCGTCCACGCACAAACAGATGCACATGGCACCTGAGAACACTGCTGACGAAGAAAGGAAACATGCTGAGGGCATAGAGGACTGTAGCAGTCACATTTTGTAAATACAAATAAAATACCCGCCTCTGTTTAAATTTGGACATTCATTTATCTGGTGTGCCTTTTTTAAGCAAATAAAATAATATAATAATATTGCTCAATAAAAACAATGGCAAGTGTAAGAAGCCAGCTGGGATAGGCTCCAGCGCCCCCCGCGACCCTTGTGAGGAAAAGCGGTTAAGAAAATGGATGGATGGATATATATATATATATATATATATATATATATAGAGAGAGAGAGAGAGAGAGAGAGAGAGAGAGAGAGAGAGAGAGAGAGAGAGAGAGAGAGAGAGAGAGAGAGAGAGAGAAGGGTGTAGGGGGTAATATTCTGAGAAAACACTCACAAATTCATGAGAAAAAAACTCATATTTTTGCGACATTACAAAATGGCAAATTTGTTAGAAAACCCCTACAAATTTTTAAGGAAAAACTCACAGATTTGTGACATTATAAAGTGGAAAATTTACAATAAAAAAACTCGCAAATTTACAAGAAATAAACTCGCATATTACTCTGATGTTTGTGCCAATACTTTTTTTTGGGATTTCAAATAAGGAGATAGTAATTGCTTTAGCAGAGATTAACAATATCATATTAAGCATTCGCACTTTGAAGCGTTCTGTACAAGTCACTAAATTGATGTGTTGAATCTGCTGTTCTCCAGGCCCTGTCCACACGAAAGCCAGTTTCAAATGTATCCTCACAAGGTTCTTACCGTTTAGGCCGTTCGTCCACATGACGGGGTGGTTTTGGAGCTTGAAACCAATCATTTTTGAAACCAGGCTCCAGAGTGGAAACATTTCAAAATGCGTCTGGACACCTTATGCAGGATACTCCTCCAGTGATGACGTAATGGTGCGACCATTACGATGATGATGACACACTGTCGCAAATTGATGATGGATGCGCCAATTCTCGCGGGACTGCGCGTGAACCGTCAATCTGTCAACAACAATGGTGGATGGCCGTGTAGTAGTCGTTTTGCGCAGCCTCCTTAGCTTGCTGATGCTTTTGCAGCAAGATATTTTGCTTCTCTATTCCCACGTTCAACAAGCTGTGTGGTATTTGAATCACCCGCCATTGTCACTTCTCCTGTGTTCGTTTTTTTCATGTTGTTTTGATACATGCAAAGCCATGTTTGTTCTGTAGATTGCAACAAAGTTAGAAAAAAAAGTGTTCTTCTTCTTTGCTGATTCTTCTTCTACACTTTCCGTTAACTCTCTGCAGCCGCGTTACAGCACCACTCCTCGACTTGGCATGTACATTACAGCCGTTAAACATCCTCAGCGTCTTCTTTTGGACACACGCAAGTCTTGAAATGCTTCTGTGTGTACGAGATTTGTTTGCTTCCGTCTGGATGGGGCCTCAGTCATTCACTTGCATTTACCTAAAGTCTGCTGTTAGTCAGCTGATAGGGGGTCAGAAAATGTTGTCGCTAGGGGTGTGACAATATCTTGATACGGCAATAAATCGTGATACTTTGTCTCACACTCAATTATTGATATGCCTATGTCAAGTATCAATATTTGTAGTTAATACAGCCGCTATAACGGCTCCATTGTTCATTACTTATTGAGAAATTACTTGGCGGGCCGCTAGGGGTAGAGCGCCTCATAAGAGTGGCGGGGAAGTCTGTAGGCTAAGAAGACTCAAGTAAACAAAACACCGGCCGCATACAAGTCAAAGATGTGGATATTGATAGTGTGGAGTGGAAACATTTCAAATTTTATAATATGGAAGAGAGAGGAGAAAGATTGGTATATGCAAGAACTGTCTCACAATAGTTACATTGGAAACATGACAAATATGAACAGCCACTTAAAGTGGCATCATCCAGAGCTAAAGGTAAGAGCTAATGGTTCTCTACTTAAATTAAAACTCCCTTTTAATTCTCCCTGGGCAAAGTTGATCATGGACAGCAATCCCTGCGTATAATTACAATCGATCTCCGCCCATATAGCGTAGTTGAAAATGATGGTTTTCGCTAAGTTATTTTGTTACGTGTGAGGGGCATGAGGTTGATTTTTTGGTCAGGGAGGTCGCCTCTACACTGGCGGGGGCAACACTATACGAAAAACATACACAACGCTATACCTCACAAAGCGAAAATGGAGCTAAAGCTCCCAATGTAAGGCCAGTTTCCCGACCATCGATACTGCAATAGTGTAACAACGAATGAGTAATGGCGTGATGAATGAATTACGAATTACAACAAAATATTAGCTTACCTTTGCAAATGTGTATTATATCTTCAATGATAAAGTTTTAAAACTATTATGTTTCGACTTTTTGAAGCGCGCAATTGACTATGTGACTGACATGTTGCATGATAATAGTGTTTAAGAAAGATACATAAAGTTTTCTGTTAAGAAGATATTTGTATTTGTTTTAAAAAAAATCACTAAATTAGTCAATGTGAAGAAGACACCAGTTTTAATATTGTTTGTCAGTGATGATACAAAAATAAACAATTTTCTCATTGAAAAAACATCAGTTTATGTCTTGAGTAGTTTTGTCGTAGATTATCGTGGACTTATTTCCTGACCAATATATCAATAATCGCGGTATCGTCACATCGTGTGATAATCGTTATTGTGAGCCTTGCATCGCATATCGTATCATATCATGAGGTACCCAGAGGTTCCCACCCCTAGTTGTCGCTGTAGCTTACCGTGTGTAATGAGTAAAGTTTAGAAGTCCATCTCCATCCGGCCTTTTCATTTTATAAAGATTGTTCCATTAACCACCATGAATCTTCACGTTATATAGCTCTTGGTGGACTAAAGCCAGCACCTTGTCCAGACTATAACTACACTACGTCTCAAAAGTTTCCGATTTTTTTTTCTCGCAATCTGCAAGTTTATTTCTCGTAAATTTAAGAGTTTTTTTTCTCACAAAATTATAACCCCTCTTAAAAAATATATTTATATGTGGCCCTAATACGCCGTTGTACAAGTGCTACTGTTTGTATGAGGAAAGGCATAACCTCAAGTGTGCCTGCTCTAATGAAGTTTATGTATGTGAAATTACAGCATAAATTCATATAGAAATGATAATTACTTTTTTGTGTGGGGGAGGGAGGTCATGCAGAATGGTGGATCTGTATGTTTTTTATGCTTGAACATTTCTGCACAACAGGGGAGTTTGGAATACTCCTTCTGTGATGATTTGTTATGGGAAACCATTAGGACAGGACAGTGCGCAAATAACAAACCAATGTCTTGTTCAATCGAGATGTTCATAAGAACAAGAATTTGGGTTATAAAAGTTGAAGCCAAGGGGTCTTATTCTGGTTTGTAAACCATGAGACCGTGAGTACTCACCTGTCCCACCTCCCACCCTATTACAATGGTAATAGAGATATGATAATCACTGTAAGAACAAAATTAATAACTTTATTAGCTATAATGGATCACTTTTAAAAGAGGAATGCATATATGTTGAGTTTGCAGATCTAAATTTGTTGAAAGTCAATTAATGGACCGATTTTATCTCATTACTCACGTTTCACCTTGCAAAGGCACCTTGAGGAGCTAAATTTAAAATGTAAAAAAGGTCAGGAAGTCCCTCGTACAATTAAGCCAGGAGTTTCTAAAGAATTCCATCATTATTGCAGAAATGACAAAGTGTCTCTTTTGGCCAATGATCTACTTCTCGTTAACTATTGGACCAGCCCCTTTGATGTAGCTCAATTAACAGGAAATTAGCTAACTACATTGTTATAATTATATATATATATATATATATATATATATATATATATATATATATATATATATATATATATATATATATATATTTTTTTTATTTACTTGGACCACAATACCAGTTCGGGCCTTTCAAACAGTAATAGCTTCTCCTTATTTTTGCCAAAATTTCACTAAGATAGAATTATTATCATGATGAACTATTTATGTTTTGTTATCAAACCCATTCGTTTTTAAAAATGTAATTATGATGTATCACACGCTTCAAAATTGAAGCCCCCGTCCTCTCGAGGTGTTAATTTGAGTATGTGAACTTTATACTTTGAACTAATTGGTTGCTGTTGAAATCCCCTGAATGTGAGTAATTTGATCAGGTATTCCATAACCATTGTACAATTTAATTTGAGTCATTTAATTGGATTTGACTGCTCATTTCTGGGCCACTCGCCACTCAGTATTCAAAGGCTGTGGAGGAGTCCTGAGGCAAACACGCACAGTAGCTACCACTGGAATCCGAGCTTCAGTATATGGATTAATTATAAACTATCGATCTATCTATCTATCCGTCTGTCCGTCCGTCCGTCCGTCTGTCTGTCCGCCCGCCCGCTAGATCATAAAGTGGACGCAATATTTGTTAATATACAAAGTATGTGTATAGATGTCATGTGCCCAACATAATCTTGACTTCAAAGCGATGATGACTCCTTGTTTACCTTCAGGTCAGCTACAATAACAACTTGATATGTTCACACACAGCATATTTTTCTTTATTTTACTCAAAAAGAGAGAGGTTGGCTTCATAAATTGCATTAAAGCAGACAACGCCATCTTCTTCAATGCCTTTGAACAAATTGAGCTTGTAGCTCGCTCTAAATGTCATTGACGGGGCACCGCTGAAGACTTTATCTGTCCTTGAAGGCTCAACCATCTCGTCTTAGTGATAGCTGGGGCCTGGAGACTCCGAGGCAACAGCCGAGATGGCCTCACCTCCCATCGTTGATGTGCTGTGAAAAGAGTGTGATGACCATGTTGAGAGACTGAGACTTGGTCAAATGTGGGAGGGAAGAAAGAAGAGAGAGAGAGATGCCCATGGGCAAGACTGGTGCTGTCTTGGCTGGACCCTCTTCATTGAGCCAGAGACGAAGATGACACTGCTGCTCTGAATCAGCCTTATGTAGTATTTATAGCAGCAGGTCCTTCTAACACAATTTGTGTCCTCCACCCCAGTGGAAGAACATTATAGTTTAACAATAGGAAGCTCTGTTGGGAGCTATAGTCCGTTGAGACCCCGGCAAACAACTTTTTATATATTGTGTCTTTTCTGGGAATTCCACAATAAAATGACTGTTATTTATCATTACCAACCTCTTTATCATTTAGTCAATAAAAGCCTTTCCACTTTCTCCCTCTCTCGTTTCCTTCATCGTGGTCTGGGAGTCAGATATCTGTATTAGCTCCCTCCCCAACCCACCCCCTCGCCTTAGGGCTGGCTGTGTCAAAAGCTAAATCATGATCAGCTATGGCTTTCTGGCTAAATTGTGTATGAAGGCCGCAGGGGGAAAAGGTGCACATGTTCATTATTGGTGACACTGAGGAAACAGAGAGAAGTTTTGTGCGCATTATAAAAAACAACAAGGATAAGTGAATGAGTGAATGCATCAAAGTTGAATCTGGTGACTATTTGATATGCCAGGCTGAATATTCGATTTATAAATGCAAATCAGTGCAACATTATCCTGCACTCATTTCTCCCCTCTATATTTGTATATTATGAGCCAAACTTTGTCTGCCGCTGCTAAACAAACCTCACTCAAAGGAGGTGTTTAGACATGCATACAAATTATATTGCTTATCTTAGCAAATCAGTAAGTTCTTTAACCCAAACAATTTCTTCCATGCCCGGAGGACATTCGAAAGTAAACCAATTTACAAAAACACATCAACCTCAATAATAACCACAGTTTATGATTTACTCAGAGATTATTATTATTATTATTATTGTTCATTCACAGAATTTAACATAAATGTCTATGTTTTGTTTGGCGGTTACAAATTGTATTTAAAATGTTGCTCCAAATATTGGCTGATTCTGCTTAAGTATTCCAAAATTGTGTATTTGTTGAAATTCTAAACAGCTAAACTCTATATAAATATTCAGAAATTAAATGCTCTACCCCTCACCTGGCTGATACCCTACCTTGGCAGAATAAGCATTTATTACCAAAACAAAGTGTTTCCTATGTAATGTTACATTTTTGTTCAGTTTCCCGCTCAAATTCTCATGAGATCACATTGATTTGTAAAATTGTGAGCGAAGCTTGTAGGGTCTGATCTCCTCTTAAGGTCATTATCACCTTGCCCAGTTCTCAGGAGGTAACCTCCTCTCTCCTGTAGCCTGTGTCTTCCTGCTAGGGCTAATTAATTAAAAGGGCATACTGGCCACAGTGAAGAGCAGGCCCAAAGCCTTTTCATCTACTTTGCAGACCTGTCTTGAGACTGATAGCTTCCTTTCCAAATAATGCCAACAGACACTTTTTGAAAGCCAATAGGGATTTAGACACAGGTACGAGGCGTGTCAAAAACAATTCAAAGACTGGTGTTACAGAATATATTGTATATTTCAAACCCAAACTAAAAGCTATACCTTTTCTCCTTCATTGAAATCACCCTGGGGTAAATATAAGTGACCTCAGTTCTCTTCAACAGTTTAATTTACAAACGAACTCTGTATGTGACTGTGGATGAGTCAGTGGAAGAGTCTAGGGTCACCAAGGCCAAAAAAAAGAACAGTTGAAGTCCAAAGTCATGTTGACGACATTCTTCGACATGAGGGACATCATCCATTGCAAGCTCTTACTACAGAGCCAGCTGATTAAACAGCATGTCCTTATGAAGTTTGCTTCATTTAGTGCTGTGTTTCTCAACCTTTTTTGAGCCACGGCACAGTTTTTTCATTGACAAAATCTCGAGCAACACCACCCATAGAAAAAAAAAACCCTGACAAAATTAAAGCAGCTACAGCGTTTCATTTTTTTAACGCTTATATACATATATTGTATATCATTGAGCAACAAGTTCACATATCTTGGAAAAGCGCAAACAATATCTTAAAATAAAAAATGCTGTCATGGTTTTGGTTGGGTCTTGTTTAGTTTCATTTCCTTCTGTTATGTTTTGGGTTTTGTTTGAGTTTGTTTTAGCTTTAGTTTCAGTCATGATCTGTATTTTGTTATGTTGCCCTTGTCTGCCTCCCTAGCCTTGTCAAGCAGTGTCATGTCCACCTGTGTTTGCCTGCCCTTCCTCATGTGTCAACCAATCAACACCTTCTGCCACTTGTGTCCTGCCCAGGTGTGTCTAGTTGTGTCAATTAGTGCGTGTGTCTTTAGTCTCTTGTCACCCCTCTGTCTGTGTTGATTTATTGTTGTTTTCCTCCTGTCATGCTGCCATTTTTTGCCTTGTTGTCCTCCCCAGGTGTGTCTAGTTGTGTCAATTAGTGCGTGTGTCTTTAGTCTCTTGTCACCCCTCTGTCTGTGTTGATTTATTGTTGTTTTCCTCCTGTCATGCTGCCATTTTTTGCCTTGTTGTCCTCCCCACGTCTTGTATCACTTACCATTTGGAGTTCACTTTTGTTTGGTTTAATTATTATTATTATTTTACGTCACGTCTGCCTCCTTGCCCTGCATTTGGGTCCGCAATCCCCCTTTGACAGAATGAACCGACCACAAAGGGACCCAGCAGGTAGCATCCAACCTAGCTTCCAGACACCATCAGCCTGTTGACCAACCCCGTTCCCTCTACGTGGGTTCAAGTTTTCGTCTAGTATTCATTCGTCTGCGTCACCCTCTTCTGTTTCGAGTTCACTAGTGTGTCAAGTTGTGGCAATTGGTGTGTGTGTATTTAGTCTCTTGTCTCCCATTTGTCTGTGTCGATTCATTGTTGTTTTCCTCATGTCATGCTGCCATTTTTTTTTGCCTTGTATTGTATCACTTGCCATTTAGAGTTCGCTTTTGTTTTGTTTAATTTCTTTTTTTCTTTTTTTACGTCGCGTCTGCCTCCTTGCCCTCCTTCCCTGCATTTGGGTCTGCAACCACCACTACACCCCTTGACAAATGCAAATATTCTTACTTAATCCAACTATATAAAAGATTGCCAATGCTAACAAATATGCAGTTCTTATTTCTACCATGGCCAACATTGCTATAACTACTACTCCTTTTCCTCCTCAAAATCATCAGCTTCCACTGGATCTCTCTGAAAAACATACTTTTGTACACTTTCAATTAAGAGTATGGTATGTTTATAATTCTACACATTAAAATACCTGTTTAATGATTGACTTGCATCAGGAAACTGTCCAACTCCATGCCTGCATGTTGAATCATTCACATACAAATGTTATAAAACTACACAGTTTCTCACTTGATGCTCCTGACAGACTTCGACTCCAGCCCTCCATGCGGTTTGCCGAGACTGCATATTTTTTTCAACAGTTTTCACGTGTTTACCACTTGTAAAATCAGACAAATACAATTGACGCTATTAATTACACTAGGCGTAGTAAGTGTGTCTCTAAATCTTACCGTCTTATTTTTTCTTTATCGCTGTTATGGTGCTTGTGGGATTGCGACGTTAATTGTTCTTGGTGGAACAGAATTGTTAAATCGCTCCTCATGGCAGCCGTTTTTCGGCAAATCTCTACTGTTATTTTGATGTCACTCTTGTCAAAGTTGTCAAACGTGGACTTTTCGCTAAAATGCTAAGGAAAGGAGGACAAGTCCGTCACATTGTGACACACTTCCCGGGGCACCTCCAAAATGAAAGTCACTGCACATTTCAGCTGTCTAGACACTTTTATTGTGACGAGGTCCGACAACCTGCTTCTTCCTTGACAATGACACTATGTTTTTGTGTATGCATATGCATGTGTGTTACACACAAAAACTCCCTCTAGGGGGGAATTACTGTAGCTCCAGTTTTAGTGACGTACTTGTAAATTGAGTTTGCTCTCACCATTACTACTTGATCAGCACAGTGCATTTAATGGATAATTGGAATGAATGACAGTTTAAAATAACTCTATATAATAATTTCAGACTTCTATTATCCTTCTTGCATCTGCTGTAAATATGGTAGCCTTTTGTTAAAAAGAAAATTGGTAGGTATGCAGCTTCACACAACAGTCACAGGAGTAAAAAATAAATAAAAATGTTACAGGGAAATAATGTGACCACATTTAATGAAAGGTTAAATTTTCATTTACTCGCTATTGACTAAGCTGAAAGGGCCATTATTTATTGTATTGGCATGATGTGGCCCATTAGTGCTGTATTGGAATTGGTTTGGTTTCTTCCTCTCTCCTTTTTCTTCCCGTTGTTCAGCGTTGAGCCATCGCTCCAAGCTAAAGTGTGAGAAAATATCTGTTTGTGTGTGTGTGTAAGCAGCAGCAGCATTCACCACAAACAACTCAAACTTTCCCAGCTGAATTCCTTCTGTTCATGTATACGTCAGCACGTTGCATGGCGATTCTGCCATCGATCTGTTGTTCTCTCCATCTCACTGACACATCAATGACAATCTAATTCCTTTCAGCAGATTTCATCGGCCACTGTCTCCGCAAAGTGACAAGACACATTGCAGCTGTGTGTAACTTAATAACAAAGGTGCTCTGCTCAATCCAGATTGAGTCACAAGACAGCGAGGCTCTGCAAACGTGGCACATTCATTTAAAAATGTTCCCTAATTGTGGTCGGTGGCAAAATCAAGAAGAAATCCTACAAACCCTCCACCACATTTGTTTATTAGCATCCTGGTGTAAACATGACCGTATTGCAATAATGAGGCAACATCTGCATAATGATGAGAAATCCAGTCCCGAGGCCAAAGATTACTTAAATATCCAAACACCAGGTCAATATCTTGTAGGTTAATAAGATGGTCGAGGCTATTTTAGACTTGTTTGGAATAAGGAGTCAGTAACGGAACAGCTACTTGAAGATACGTGGACACTTCATTAAGTGGGATACAGACATAAGCCTACCAAATTTTGACATCTTAACAATGTGAGAGATTACACAAATCACTAGGAAAAAATCTGGCTAGTGTGTGCATACTTCTCTTATAGTATGTAGTATATTCGAGTTCAGCAACCATACAGAAACGATAATTCCATCGACAAACAATTTGCGACGTTGACTCTGAACATGCTTGGGAGCAACCCGGATATATTATGCATGAGTGTACAATACGCCTAAAAAAAACAAACAAACAAAACAAAAAATTTATTTCTCTTGCCATTTGACTGCTTAGCAGCTAAGAGCTAGCCGCTAACGCTGTAGCACTGGAGCTGCTGCTTAATGCTGACAATTGACCTTTTGCACATGACGTCACAGCTCTCATGGGAACACTTCCTCTGGGACACTGGACGGCAAAAGAGCCACTTGCCTGTATTGTAACTATTGAATCTCATACAGCATAAAGTCCTTCATCTAATCGACTATCTTGTGAAATGGTCATATCTTGCTTTGCGGGCGGTTGTACAGACAGACAAAGGAGTAAACCAAATGTTGCTTTTTATCACATACCTACTAATGAAGACAAAATACGTCGATTGATAGCAGCAATCAACAGAAAGAACTGGCAGCCCACAAAGTATTCCCAGATTTGCAGCAATCATTTTTTGCGAGGTTAGTGGATAAATGTAATTGGTAGATAAATGTTCATACATTTTACTAGTAAACGTACACTCTAACAAAGATTGTAACAGAGGTGTTGAGTAGCATGTTTTAAATCACATTAACGAGCCAGATAGTTAGCGTCCACTCCAACTGCACAAACACACAGCTTAGTTTTAAAATGTACCTTTTTCAAAACTATTAAGTGCATTTGAATGTTTAATAATGGAGGATTTCGTCTTTGTGCTTGGAATTTTTCACTCTGGAGCGGGAGTCATATTCATGAAATTACTGCATAGCTTGCGACTACCATAGTCATTTGTTCCATGCTAGTAAACATAGCATCATAACATCATGACAGCGTTTCAATATAGAACAGATTATTTAAAAATAAGTCAGTTAGCATGATAAACAAGTTTTACCTTTGCATTACGAGGTATATTGTCCCCCGGTGTGAGCGTAACATCTTGTCCCAGAGACTCAGCCAGTGACAAGCTTTTGAATCAGCCCCCCGTGTAAGGAGAAGAGACGGCATTGACTACATAATGATATAGGTCGTGCACTGTGATATACAGTAAGTCGGTGCAAATGGTCAATAGGCGCCTTGTACTAGAATGCCACCGTAATGAACAGAGGTAGGCATTCCGTCAATATTAACGAAAGGTCCGTCAGTCAGTCAATGATGGACGCCAATCTTGTTGGTGATTGTAGGAAACATAGAACAATTGACGAACTAAGCATTGACGGAAGGGTTTTTTCTTCCGTTACAGAAATCATGAATCCGTCAATAAATTTGGCAATCCGTCAATGACGGATGTCCCATTTCGATTACAAATCGATGAATGACAATTGACGTAACATTGATGGATGCCTACTTTGAATGACGGAAATATTGACGGACGCTCATTTTGCTGAGCAATCGACGAATGACGTATAGACGGTTCGGCTCCAAATATTGATGGTTTGACTATGACGGAAGGGTGTCCCGACTGTTGACCATTGCCGAATGACGGATGCTCAAAATTCATTGACTACATCTGGTAGTGAAGTAGCTTTTTAGCATCCTAAATTAGCGATTGAACTTGATTACAGGATGACTTTGTGTTATGTCGGCGCCAACAGTTTGCAAAATTCTGTTATGTTGTTCTTTTGTGATGAAGCTAAATAAAGGCACTGTGACAGGGGGCGCCAGATGGTCTGTGTTTTAGACAGATTGGTATGAACAAGTAGATTCCATGTTGCACTCAGTCAACATCTCACACACTCCTCGCTCCTCCTCAGTGCGATATAGGTTAGTCAGTCCGGAGTCAAGATGCACCTTGTGGCCTGTACAAACATGACACAAAATGGTATATTCTGTCCCACCACTTGTATTGATAAGTATATGTTTAAATTCCATTTTCTATGGAGATGCTCCATGTCAAGTCCCATACAAACCAAAAGACCCCAGTAGTCAATGTGCACTTACACACGGCACACATGCAATACCCGCATGATTGTCAAATCTTACGACTCAGTCGTTTCCCTTTAACACAGTTTCTTTCCGCCTGTTTCCGAAACGCTGAATAAACAGCGTGGGGCTTTATGGACTTGTTTTTTGTCTGTCGGTGCACCGTGCCAGCATCCAACACCAGCATCCAACACCAGCTCCCTGCCACTTTCACAGGCTGTAAACATCTGGGCAAGGCCTTTCATCTGGTCGTTGTGGCAAGGGGACCCAGGGGCTCTGGATTAACACCACGATAAAAGCAGGCTCCTGCACTTGGTTTAGCGAGCTTCGAGCTTGCTACGGTGAACGCTGTGCTGAAACAAGCCAAAGAGGTAAGGGGGTAAAAACATTTTAAAGCCCAACACCACAAACTAAAAGTTTCCTCCAGAAGAAAAACTTGTTACAGTGTAGACTCATTAATTAAAACGGCATGTAGCATTTTTTATTTTATTTTTTTATTTTAGTGTTGTTTTCTTATTATTCATGTTTTAAAAAAACGTGGTGCGCTTGCTGTTAGAATGTAATTATAATGTAAACTAATGACTTTAAACTTAAAGGAAAACAGCAGCAGTTTACCTTAGATGTTGTGTTAACATGAACATCCAGATTTATTGTGTAATATTTACAGCTGTTTCAAGACTGCACATAACAGACTACAAAACAAATAATATTGCTTCAAAGAATGTTTTAGAAGAACATTTTAAATGAATGCAAGTGACAAGAGGCTGCAATTATGGAATGGAATATCTTTATTGTCATTGCACATGCACAAGTACAGAGCAAAGAAACCAGGCTCAACTTGCCTGTGAAACATGAAAAACTAAGACAGGGAGACAGTATAAAAAGGCCTGTCGGTACTCACTACAAACCACCCTGAGATCTTAGATAAGAGGGGGGATGGGTAACAAAAAAACAAAAACAAAGCACATGTAGCACATATACAGACATTACAACAAATCTCAAGACTCGTAGATAGGAGACAGGGAGGATGGAAAGGGCTGGGGGGGGGGGGGGGGGACGTGACGGACCCTTACTGAACTAGCAGCTCAGTCCGTGAGCGCTCCGCAGCGCAAGTGACATCATGAAGAAATAAGGTGGGATCCAACAAGGCGGTGAAAAACACAATCGTGTGTGCGTTATTGTTATTAATGTTGTGGCGATATCGGGAGCGGCCCCGATACTGCATTAAAACACTGGCATCGCTATCGGCATGTACTAACAAATAACGGGCCGATGCCATTTACCAATACTAGTGTAAAAATTTGAACGCAGCGCACACTCATTGATGTGTGAACACAGGTGTTCGGTGCATGCATTTGCTGTTTCACCAAGGGTTTTAAGCAGTGTCTGACCAAGATAGTAATTATTTTACATCTAAGTGAGTATACAGTTCATTAGAATAAAAAAACAAACAAACATGTTTTTTCAAACAGCGTGTTATCGGTACGGTTTTGGGATTAGCCGATAAGGCATAGCCGGACGGGTATCGGAATCCAAAACCTTAACCTGCTGTCTGCGAATTAATGCTAGTGCTTTACTCTGACAATTGTCTATTGGGATGTTCTGATGAGAACAGTTCCAACCAGTGAGTGTATCTCCGTTTTCAGTGGAATCATCACTTGTTTGGAATATTGCACACATAAGACATAGGCCTACTTCTACAGAAGTACTTGCAAATCATCACCAAGTGTCAAAACTGTGGGGTACCTCATGCATCCTTGGACCTCTACCAGCACAGTCCCCTGCAACATGCTGGAACAAAACAAGTATTGACCTGCAGCAGTTATGTGCTGTGCAACACGAAATTCTGAGCCACGTAGTGTGGTAACTGTAAAGCACACACTTTGTTTGCTATGAAACATGACTTTCCTTACACACTCCGCTGCATGGCAGGGTGCCCACAACGCTCGTACATCAAGTGCCAGGCCTTTTTACTCTCTTTATTGCGAGAAAAACAAACAAAGGGTTGGGTCTTTTCGAATCATTCCGGGGGGTGTCTCAGGACAATTTTTCAAAGAAACACCAAAAGCTTTCCTTTTGGGGATTTTAGGTTGTGGAGGAGGAAAGAACTGGTGATAAAATTGATGAGTGGCAGATTGACAGAATTTTTTATTATTATTTTTTGCTGTGTAGAGGCAGAAAGAAAGTGTAGGAGATATACAAAAAGTTGCTTCAAGTTGTGTGAAGTTACTTATAAATGATGGCTGCATGCACATCATTGGACATTGTTTGCTATTTTAATGTCATAAAACTGACAATTGATACATTTTTATTTATTACACATTTTCACTGGGATACAGTTCTAAAATGCTTTCTGGCCAGTCTTGTACTTCTACTTAACACATGCACAATGTGTCAAAGTGATGCTATTTGAATATTGTTGCATCACTATCCATCCGAAACGTGTATGTACCTTTCAGCATTAATAGGTATAACAAACTTTTAATTGAATTTCATTTATTCTTTTTTTAACTGTTGATACAATTAATCTAGATTTCACTGATAAAAAACTGACACAATTAGTGCAAGAGAAAAATGTCCCTTACTGATAAGAGTTTGAAAGTTTGAAAAAGTTTTCTTGTAAACCAATCTTAATCTAAAATTATAATATTTGATTGGAACGCTCAAATAGGAACTTGATTCTTTCTTCCCAACCAATGTTTCCTCTTAAAATTTTATAAGAAACCGTTAAACAATGTGTTTAGCACATTGATCCTTGTAGAAACAAGTAATCAGCAGCAGCCACTAATGACCTTCCATTTGTTAGAGTGACTGAGCAGTCCTTCATTCCACTGTTTTATTTCTTTACTGTTTTTTTCACTCTTTTTTTGCGACCTACACTCTCCTAACTTCTCACTTTCCCACATCTCATTCAATACCCATCTCAGGGTCTGACAATATAGCCCCCCTCCATTCTCCGAAAGGACACAGGTGACTGAGCCCATGACTGCCCTGGTGTCAAGAGGATGATACATAACAGTTCAGCCTCCAATGACAAATCCAGCCGACACTGGGCAGAGAAGAGACATATTGATTTTTCAATGATTAATAAGTGGAAAATAATTGTGTTTCATTAAGATGGATGCAGTTTCATTTAGTCCCGTCTCCTCTTCTTCACTTCAGCACCAGGCAGGCAATCAAATCTGCTTTTACTGGAACCCATTACACTGTCATGGCAACAAGGCCATCCACTTGTAGTTCTGTGTGTGCATTTTCTTTCTTACTTAGTTATTGTGGCACAAAGTAAACACACAAACAAAAAACAAAAGTGTTTAGTACATGTTACAAAAATCATATTAAAATGTTAGGAGATTTAAGAATGTTATATTATGAGCTTTTTATTAATGTTCCTATAAAAAAGTGGTCTTAATAGAAAAACAAAACAAATAACAAATAAAAACAAAACGATTTATTATTACCGCAGGAATTATCATTTGATTATCATCTAATTTACTGTTACATTTTAACATAAATATTTAATTGAATTTCTTTTTGCTTCGAACTCCCATTTCAAATATAAGGTTCAATGCAATGTCCTGCATGTCCCAAGTGTATTTGCTACTTTGAATCTTCTTTTGTACTTTGTTGATTTTGTGTTATTTGATGCCAAGAACCTTATTAGCCTTTTTGTTTTTGTTTAATTAAATACAATTTCAGGAGCATACCTGCCTCGTCTTCCTGCGTTTGGGTCCTCAACTCCTGTACAAAACTTGACATGAACAATAAAGTGATATTCTTACTTTGCAGTCCACATGGATCCAAACATAACGGAAGATTAAAAAAAAAGAAGCTATATAAAAACTTTACGAAGTAAGAAGAATATACATTAGATAAGTGGTTCTTAACCTGGGTTCAATCAAATCCCAGGGGTTTGGTGAGTCAGTCTCAGGGGTTCGATGGAGACCCACTTAGCCATCATTTTACTGCAATTGATCACACTTCAATGCTTGGCCTGTGATTTCTTTGCTACTGTAATCCCTTTGAGCAAAAAAAGAATACGTGGTCGGACAAATATGTGCAATATGAATTCATAAGTAACGGAACTACTGTATGGTGTTCCACAGAGTTCAATTATGGGGAAACTGCTGTTTTCATTCTATCTGTTGTCCCTAGGTTATCTAAAAATGTGCGGCTGTTTTAAAGTGCTCTATAAAAATAGTTGAGTGATGTAAATCAGTGTCCCAACTGCATGATTTGCAATATGAAATTAAGCATTTCTAGTCCAGCATAACTAAATTATCTAGCAAAACTAAAAGAACACTTTCTTCATCTACATGGAGATGGGGAATTCGAAAACACAACACTTTGAATTCAAGGTGAAGAGAGGCAGATTCCATGACAAGGCTGATGTCCCTGTTCATTTTGTTCATTAGTAAACCCTAGACCTACATTTTGAATTTTGGGGGAAAAAAATCGAATAAAAAAAATCACATTTAATTTTTCAATTAATAATGGTAAATGTTTTTTCTCTTCAGGACTTTTCCTTAGCATTACAACATATACACATAATTACAAGTACGTTGAAAATATGACAACTGTTGGATTTCATTAGATTGTTCAGACTAGTTTCAAGACACACCATGAAGCACGATGTGTGTCAACTCAAACTCTTACTCTTGTCAGCTGTGTAGGATTTGGATGGAGTTCTTCATTCTTGTAGTCGCTTATGTATGCTGACACGTGTGTATCTCCGGCCTGAGGGTAGTACAGTGAATAGTCCGTGCTAGGGGTCAGTGGGGTCGTTGAAGATGTACGTAGCCATCCTGTCTCCTCTGAAGAGAGAAAGAACTGTGGCGTCAGTGGCAGTTTTACTCTAAATTCTAAAACCAAGTTTTGACCCTCAAAAAGAGGTCTGAACTTGTGGGAACCACCAAAATGTCCCCACAATGGTAGTTAAACATGGAAAAACACGTGTGTATGGGCCCCACAATGTAGGAAAGACAAAGGCAAAAAAGAGAGAGCAATGATGATATGTTGAATCGGTAAGACTACCGAATGAACAATACTGATCTCTTTAAAAAAAAAAAAAGGAGAAGAAAAAAAGATTTTATGGTAATGAAAAATATATTCTCCAATTGTTATTTTCCTTTTCATAAATTTAACAGTTTGTGACATAATGTGTTTTTTGTTTGTTTTTAAAGATGCTGCTTTTATAATTTATCATATTGTAAAGCCATTTGTGTAAAATATATAGTTACAGCACTTTGTATTGGCAGTCACTGCTGGCTAGTGTTTTGAAACACCGATTACATCACCCCAGTGAGCGTTAAGTTTTGGCAAACGGGAGATATTTTTCTGCGTTTTGCCCTCTCATTCACGTGTCCCCGGGGATTTTTTTTTTCATTAAAAACGAAGGTTTCTAAAAACTCCAAAATGGAAATTTGCGGATTTCGCTGGATCCGCATTTGTGGCAGTCGTAAACAGAGAATGACATCAGCGCTCTACAAATATATTTGTTTTAAAAATACCCGGCTACGCGTGGACAAGGCCTAAGTGTCCAATGTAAATCCATGTAATTGTGGGATCAAGCCATATGAGAGGCTGTTTCCATTGAAGTCATCACAGACGTTATGGCGGTGGGGGAGGGATACTACATCCTGGCCCTCCATTCCAATGTTACTGTGTATCACTTTAATGTTCATATAATGACATCCCCTCCAAGTTTGTGTCATGGTCCATCAACAATCATAATTGTAAAGTGATTCATTGACTGATGTTGTCAACAATGCTTCTGTCAAGAGAAACTGATACGCCACAAAGAGAATAGCACCCTCTAATGAATATATCAATAACCAGTGACAGATGAAGGAGTGCTACTGACGACATTTCAAATAAGCGCTAACACCTCAATAGTGGAAGCCTTCATTTGTTTTGCTGCAGCACACTGAGGCATGGCTAGAGTGGTAATAACACAATTAAAAGCTTAAAGAGTTTAAAAAAAAAAAAACATTTTTCATCTATAGGCTGACAAGAATGTAAGTATTGAATAGTTTTGCCTTTAAAGATGTGTTTAAACAGTTGATCTCAGAGCACAACTGACTGAAGTTCCACTGTTTCAAACCAGATTTGTATCCACATTTGCATGAGGCCTGATTCCAATCTAAGTGTGTACATTTATGATTTTGTTTTATATAAGTTTTAAGGACTGTCAATTCCTAGTTTCATTTGAAGAGTAATATATCAGTTATGACTGTGTCCTAAATGGACAAGATAACCGGCATGCGCAGACACCAAAATTGCTCAAATAATTCAATAATTTGTCAACTGCTGTTGCCATTATTTTCCTTACTTAATGACAAACATAGTAAACCATGTCTTCGTTATGCATGTTTATTTGTGGTGTTTTAGCAGATATAGGTGCGTACTGTCTGATATATGTCACCAGTTGTTGTATTTCTTTTTTTATTTTTTATTTTTATTTTTATTTTATTTTTTTTCTGGGAGATCTCAGTATTGATCATTTGAAATGTCATCATCATTGTTCTCCATTATTTTTTTTATTTTTTATTTTTTTTGTATGTGTGTTTGTGCGTGCGTGCGTGCGTGCGTGTGTGTGCGTGCGTGCGTGCGTGCGTGAGAAGTTGTTGTATTTCAATGAAATCAAGCTTCCGTTGATGGAGTACTGTATATCTAATCTGTCCATTTATACAGCACTGCGGGTGGCAGATATTCAACATGTATAACATTTTTATCCACATGCATTAGAAGCCTGAAATTTG
The DNA here is from genome assembly GCF_051991255.1 of Vanacampus margaritifer. Taxonomy (NCBI): domain Eukaryota; kingdom Metazoa; phylum Chordata; class Actinopteri; order Syngnathiformes; family Syngnathidae; genus Vanacampus; species Vanacampus margaritifer. The sequence goes on from NC_135451.1 coordinate 2,904,607, forward strand.
GTTTCATAGTGAAATTTTTAATTTTATGGTGACAAATTTATATTGTAGCACTTAAACCATATACAGGTACTTCAACTTTGTAAAACCAACTTAAGTGGTATCAGTTTTGTTGCTTTACAGTCCAACATTTTGCAACACTTGTCAACCCTTATAATAGGATCATCTGGAAACACCATGTTGCAGGCTTCACTAATTTCTTGTTTTTCTCCCTTTTGTGAGAGTTTGTCTTTGTGTCTGTGTATAATCACTTGCACACTTCACAGGGAAACACTAGCGATACATCACCAAAATGAGGTCTGGTCTTAGCCATGATCCATCACATGGTGTCTCATCTAATAGCCAAGGTAATAAGAAAGGAACCATGTTGGGGCCTTAGCCACATTTTCCACACTGGTACTGATAGCTGACCATTGATGGCTCTTTGGTATCATTCATGAATCCTTTTCACATTATTTCTGGGGTCAGTGTCCACATCACCTTTATATGATGGTGCGTCTAGTCATATACACCTGGCATCCTGTCGCGGGTGTGGCAAATAAAAATGTGGCCAAAATGCAATTAAAGGGGCACTGATGTGCTTCAATGTCACATCACACATTAATAGCATCTCAATTGCCAGGGCCAGCCTCTTAATGGCTGAGTTCTTTCATTTTAATATCCTTGTCATGGCGGTATGGCCTGGACTGAGGGTCTCCTAACAGATGCGGGGGCAGGTGTAAGGGGAGCGCTGCCTGGTTGGCTTGTTTCCAAAAGATTATTGTCCTACAATGCTTTTGACTGAGGCAGTGGGGTGCATGAAGTTGGGGAATGGGATATAGTATTTTTGGAACGTTCGATGCCCCTTTTTTTTCTTCAGACCGATAAGTGTGTCCCTTCACTTCATTTACTCACTGCAAACAATATTGCATGATTGTCTATCTTGACATTTACATTTTGTTCATAGAAAACAACATGATTAGACACAATAAACATTTCTATCACTTTGTTTTCAATGCAATCAAAATCAACACACAATGTTAACCTCTGTCAATTTCTACATACAGATTGCTAAATCCATTTTTGTTTAAATATTGTAATATTCACTGAAGTGCGTTTTTGTCTAAAGTTGCTAAAGAAACATCTATTGGTAACATAGTAAAAAGTCAAAATGAAATAAAAAATATTATATTGACTACTACAATATTTTAAAGGTTAGCTTCTTTTTGTGCTTTCTAAAACTATTGAAGAACACATATACAGTATTTGTAGTTGCAGTGTATTCATGTTCCTGTTAGATTTTGTAGGACAATGGCGATGTTGTTCCCAAGAGCTACTCAATTGACTGGAACCTCTCTCATTTAACAGACTATTAATTGACTAATGTGCGTTCCGTCATTGTGCAACATAGGTAGGCGACGACCATGGGGCCTTATCAGAGTGGATTACGGGAAATTAGCCAAAGCGGCGGCTAAACAGCCGTGATCCTGCCTTTTCTTAGCATCACAGGACCGCACAATCAGCTGTGGCGGAGTGAATGTCTGCATTTGCATTTATTTGCACAAAGGCGATTATTATAATCGCTTAATTCCACTATTACCAGACATGTGCTCTGTTTAGCGTCATCTGTGCCTTTCCCCAGACAACTGTGCGCAGATCTTCAATATCATTACTCACCATATTGTTTGATTCAAATAATGTGATTAATGAATAGGCAAAAGACAAGTGTACAGCAGTAATTCTCACAAATCAATTACTCATGGTGAAGAGGCCTGTTTTGTAGATCCTCCATAATGTTGCTAATCATACACTTTTAGTGGATGCATAGAGTCAGTCATTGAGTGTGTGGGTGTGATAATCAACACTAATTTATTTAGTGTTTACCGCATGCTCAAGTGCAGGAAGGAGTTAATCCACACAGTGCAATGATTATGTGCAAATGTATTCTGCAGAACGTACATACTTTTTTTTGTTAAACATGTCCATGTAATTGCATTATGAAAATTACATGTTGCTTTTCTTGGAAATGGCACAATGAAAGAAAAACTGAACACATATAAGTCTACAGTATTCTCCCTAACGCCCACCATTTACAGTGCAAAGCCTGATTTTTCCCAACCGTATAAGAGGCTTTAAATGTGAATTTCTCTGTTGGCATGCAAAATTATGTTTCAAAGGTATGTAATCCTAAGACTTTGAAAAGTTACATTAATAACCAACAACTAAATAAATAGCAGCTATGGAATACACACATATGCCCCACACACTCTTCCATGGCTGCATCAAGTAAACATGTCCACAATATCACTATAATCATTATTATAATTATGCTCCCTGTGGTGCCAAATGATGTATATCCTGATTACGTCCATCTGGGCTCACTCGTCATTCTGGCTCTAATTAGCTTTCTGTCTATATACTAATCTTTCATTCATCAATCAATCGATTTCTTTGCTTTCATTGCTACCAAAAGATGGCCAGTGTTGTGCAAAAGGTTAAACATGTTACGTCTGGCAAAAGGCAGCACATGTTGCTATTTAAGGCGGATTTTCAAATGGTTTCCTGTAAGTGGAAAACCAATTGAATCTCATAGTAAACTAATAAAAAAAATTATAACTAGACCAGAGTTGTAAAAAAATAGTGATTAATGTATCTACTAAAGCATAGTGAACAATTTGCTAAAACAAAACACATTGCTTCTTTTTAACTAAATGATTGCAAATAATAAAAAAAAAAACGATATTATCACTGTGCCTTTTGAAAGAGTTGTGCTAAAAAAAAAGTTAGCTGTGGGTTGGCTGGGCGTTGATGTTTACCCCCGCAATTTCCGATATTTGTTCAGACGTCTTCCTGTTCCTTCCCAGTCCATCCCAGAATTGCTTTTAAAAGATGCTGGTAAGCTTTTGTAAATTTTTTCTGCACACAGCTTGCTCCGCCTGTCCAAAGGAAAATAAACAGATGTACATTATGTGTTTATAACTGCTTAGGATGATGGATTGCAGAACACAGATAGCCGTAATTATCGGAAAACCATTAACATTCCGACACTATCCATAGCTTTACACAGACTGTTAACGTACTTTGGACATGGGATTTAGGATATACAGTATACTGAGAACCGATGCTGCGCGGAATAAATACTCGACTAAATCTCGCCTTGCCCTTAGGTTGTCTTTATCCCGTATTTATTTTTATCCACGGATTCCTCGTGCCTCTTTTCCATCTACACTAAGGTGTATGGGTTTACTGTAATGTAGAGTGTATGGGAACGGAGATGGGATGCATTGTTCCTGTTTGACAGCGTCTCAATAGCTAATCTCTGAGTGTCTTGGATTTCGTTCAATCTATTAACCATAATGGCGTATATTTAGTGCTTTCTAACTTTGCCTTGGGCTTCTGTCTCCCAAACACAGCATTGGAAGTGGCAGCATGGAAAAGCAATGGAATAGCACGCAATCTGTTTTTTTCTTCTTCTTTTTTTGTGAGTGCTTCAAAGCATTTTGTTTACATTGGAGGAGAGACCATTATTTTGTAATTCGCAGAAATAGAAGCTTTAAAGCGTGCATCTCGGTGAATGTAGACATAGTTTGACTCAAAGTAGTAGAAGTCAACTGACGTTTGAATGTGAGGTACTGTTGTATTTCTGCAATGAATGGTAAGAAATCCAGCTGTGACAGTCTGTGTATTCAACATTCTAGGATTTTGTATACGTCCAGATTTTAAGTTGAGAGGAACCCACCACATGATCTCTTCTAAACTACACAACATTAACAGACACCTTTCCTAACAGATTTCCTAATTTTAACAGTACGTGCAGTGATAACTTAAGTTCCAAGTGTGCCAAATTACAAGTTTTTCCAGATTTGAACTATCAGTTGGTGGACATTCTGTTTTGTGCTGCCTGTGAGCTCAAATTTGGCAAACAAGCAAGGTTCCGATATGCAGATGGATTTTTATTGAGCAGGACAACCAGCCAAATACACTGACTATGTTTACATGCTGTCAATATTTGGTCAGATCTCCTGATGTCACTCATAAGGGCAGGGCCCCTCTCAAAGGCACACAACACTTAAATGTAATAGTCTATTCCACCGCTCACCCCCAATTTGTATTGAACCTTTATTTAATCAAATAAAAGCCCATTAATATCAGGATCTCTTTTTACATGGGTGACCTGGCCAAAAGGTCATAAGTCCCTTATGATTGTTACAAATACATTTAACCATGTAATCATTTCATCATTTGTTTTTCCATTTTCATTGTACATCAAGGAAGTGACACCATTGAATAAAACAGGTGCAAGAATATTTTTAAATCACAGTAACATAACAACAATCAATAATTTAACATTCAAGTTCAGACAATGTTTGGAAGCTCTCAGCTTAGAAAACTTTACACTTAATTGCATCATAAAACCAATTTATTTCTTTACATTCGCTTATATATATACATATATGTATATATATATATATATTACAATACAGTGATGTTTTCTTTATTTCAAAACACCCAACAACAACAAAAATGGTGTTGCTAAAACAACATTTATGTTCATTTCAATGAATTTTTTTTATTTGATATACAAATTAAACGAGTTACGATTCATTGAATGGCATATACAAGTCATGCCTTTTTGGGACAAAGAACCCCTACTGTTTCCACTGTGAAGCAACTGCGATGTACAATGAAAATGGAAAAACACAAAATGATTATATGTTTAAATGTATTTGTAACAATCATAATAAAGGACTTTTTTTAAATTACAAAATTAAAGTCTTATAAAGCATTCCAACAATTGCTGTGGTTAAAATGTTGCATTACGTATTTTGTTGAGAGACCCATAAAGGTTTAACACAACTCAAAATACTACGTGTATTTGTGGTGTTCATATTACATAGTATATGACCAGTCACAACATTATTACCACCAATGGTGTACAATACAATGACAAATATCAGAAAGATATTAATTGAGATAACAATATTTTTGTCATTGTGGTTCTACAGTAGTTTGTGGTGGCGTCAGCTGTGAATTACTATATCAATGACTATGCCAATCAACAAATTGGCCATATTTACAACTCATTTCCTTACTGTCCCCTCAATTTCTTCAATATCCTTGGTGAATGTCTCATTGTAAATCCAGGATCACACTTTTTCAATTACTAAACCTAAATTAAATCATCTAAAAAATAATTATTGCTTTTTATCATAGCCCATTGATAGTAATAACACAGCAAACTAACTATACAGTCTATGTTTCTTTTTAATTCTGCAATGAATTTTAGATCAAAGTTTCATTTAAATTACTAAATTCACTAGAACATGCAGTACAACTGGAAATAATCTCATTTTGACTGGCTGCAGTAGTCTAAGTATGTCAACAGGGACACATGTGAGATTCGATTTGACTCTTAATCATTAAACAGAATCTCCAAAGAATCAAACAAAACAGATTGAATGACCTCGAAAGGCCCAATAGTCATCCGTCTTTGGTTACAGCTACAATCCAGTTGAAGCCTACAGTATATGCGGCATGTTAAAAAATCATAAATGTTTTGTGTGTGTGTGTTTTTTACAAAAAGCAGCCTTACCGTTTTTAATTTACATTTGTTGTCCTCAACCAAAGCAGTCAAATTGTGACATAAATAAACCAAATCCACGTCCAGGTTAAATAAGTAGCACATGTTAACAGTGGAGTGAAAAATCTAACATTTTTTTCTTCTTTCTGCCTTTCCTGTTTCTGCTAATTGCCACAATGTTGCATGATTAGTAGCAACTATTTACAGCCAGCTAATCAACAACCCATTGAGTTAGACTGTAGACGTGGGATCAATTTTGTCTTACTCAGAGGGCATATTTACAACATATGCTTGCTATACACACCCACGCTAAACTAAACATAATTGTGCACATGCATTAATGACCAGTTCTGAAGCTAATCTTTTTATTGGATACTTGTTTATGTTAACCACTTCCTTCCCATTTTCACACACAAAAAGGAGTTTATACGGAACTGTGGTTTACAGGATACATCAAGGGTGAGACAACCTTTCACACCAACAATGTCACTGAGTGAACCACTACACCATGAGCAATTAACAATCAAACATCATTTCATCGTCACAAGTTAGTATTATTATATAGTATATATTTAGATTTTTAAAAATGGCATGACTTCAATAATAAATTTCACAAATGTTATATCTGTTCTAAATGTACAATAAAATGTACAATAAAATTTATATTTTTTAAGTTTTCATACTCTTGTTAACATAACATGCATCTTTTAGCAATTGCATTTGTAAGACCATTGACAGGTCAGTACATTTTTCTTTTCATATTAAGACCTATCTAATCTTTAACATGAAGTAACTTGTGAAACTGCACATTTTTTAAAATTGTAAAATACAACTTTACCCCAGTCTCCACAAATAAATGTATTACTGCTAAATCTTGACGTGGACATGTCTGCTGCGTTGCAAGTGGAATTCCCCCAGTACAGGCTTTCCAAATACTGTACGGGGCGGTCATTAATCGCGTGTTAAAAAGGTTAATGCTGTTAAAGGAACTTTAAATTAACTCAAAATTAACGCATTCATTTTGACACCCCTAGTCTAAATACATTTGAAGTATGTAAAAATAATTGTATACTATATTATTGCCGCCAAAGAAAATGCATACATAGCTCCCAGCAACCCAAATCCTGTAAAATTGAATCAGAGAAACTACATTTTGGACCAATGGTGATATACATAAAATTACATAGAACCCTATTAAGAGTTTGTTTTCTAGGATTTCTAATATATATTTATTAAGTGTTCTTAGTTTAATTTAGCAATTAATATCTTGATTGCTTGGACTAATTTTGCAGGAGAAAGAGCTCGTCTGAAGTCCCCCCAAATGTGCTTTCAGATGTGAATCACAAAAATTCCCACCATTTATCTTAAGATGTTCATTTATGTTCCCTTTCTAATCACATAATCAATGGCCTTTTTAAGGTATTCAAAAATCAACATCAGAGCAAGCATCTGACCCTCTCCACGAACCTTTGAGTCTTGGAACCAGTAGATTTGTACTAATCAGCCAGGGCGGACGCTTGACTCAGAGCCGTGAACGGCGAGTCAAGACCCCTCATTAAGACTCCTAACCCCGTACTGACAGATGGATTTGTTTTTGTCGTAGCCAGTGTTTGGCCAAGATCTGCTGGGACCCTCCGATCAGCAGATATGCATTAAGAGAACCTTGCCAGCATCCCGCGATTGCCGTTCATTAACAAAACAAAACATAATCAAACCCCTGAACGTGAACTCGAGTGTAATCCAAATAAAATAAATAATAGGCCTTTTCCTCCTCACTTTAGCTCCCCAAAGACTAAAAAATGTGCCTTGTGAATTAGGAATTATTAGTTTTCATTATGCAATAATAATCTATGGGGGGGGGGGGGGGGAATGCAGTTGTGGAATTAAGCGACCATGGCCAGATCCCTTATTGATAAATGAAAAGATCTACTCCATGACTTGATGGGAGAAGTGGCATATAGTCTGCATGCTGCTAATACAGTATACTGTAATTGATCCTGCGCATTTCCGACACATTGGGGGGCTTGTTGGGTAAAGAGTAAATCCAGACCATCAGTGCTTCCTATTAGGCTTCTCCGGTATTTTCCAAACAGCTGCCTTTGATTATTCACAGCAGGGGCTGCCACAATACTGCCATGAGATAGCATCAGCTGCCTTCAATGGTGCACAGAGACCGTCAACAAGGGCAATATGCACACACACACATGCACAGGCAAATGGGTGCATGCACGCAGACGTACACATACCAAGAGGAGACAAAGGCCAAGTGGCATGGAGGAGGAGCACAAAGCCTGCAGTGGTTCGTTGGGGCTTCCTGTCTTTTTTTTTTTTTTTCCCTTGAGGCAAAAGATACTTCCCATGACTGGTCACGCTCATCGGGACCATTTCACATAAAACACCAACCTTATTTAATGTAAATCATAACCCCAAACCGGCAAGAGTCACTCTGTCTGCCCCGTTATCGAGAAACCGGATTGTGATATTCTAACATCCTCATTTCTGAGTTTTTAGTGGAATTGACTTGTTATATACAGTAAGTAAATACCACAGCCTATTTAACACTTTACTAATTAGTCCCTTAATGATTAGAGTAATGTTAATTGTCCACTACAAGTAATTCCACCATTCCTCTGCCGAGTGGGCATCGAGTGAAAGTCTGCTTCAAGTCTGTTTTTGGAGTAAAACACAATGCTAATGATGGCAGCCATGTTCATAGCCTTTTCCACTTCGGATCAAACCGAGATGAAACTTCCTCCCTGCTGCTTGGATCAGCAGCAGGTACTCGTGTGCGGCGTTCGAAACGCAACCCCTTTTTACCCCCTGACATTTAGCAGACACACACATTTTGATCCCCCGCTGCCATGCTGCCAAATATTGAAAGGCAACAAGAATGGTAAAGAGCAAGTATTTACTCAGCGCTCGACAATGGAGGAGAGACACAGAGGGGCTTTGATAGAACAGTCAATGTGCAGGTATCTGTATCCATAGCAACCAGAGTGGTCACACATGCAGAAAAGGTGCATCCTAGCCATTGTACCTCTCTGTAAGCATGAGCTGTACGGCAAAGCATCTCTTTGTTATTGGTCCTTAATAGTAACTAATTAAAACTTTGACCCCAATGAGGCACCCTAACCCAAACAGGAAAAATCTTTCTAATTGCAGATACCGCCCAACACACCCCCGGCACCCCATCCCCCAAAACAGCTGATTTTTGTATTAAGGAGGGTGATTTAGTGAGAGTCAATTGACCCTCTGCGAGAGAAATGATTCCTCAAGGGAATCCGGCTCAAATGATTGTTTAAACACAAACAGTAGTCGGGCCAGCTTGCAAGAGAGCGCCAGAACTGCACGGTACTCGACATCCCTGCTTAAATCCTATAAAATTGAATCAGAGAATCTGACATTTTCACTAACCAGATGCTCTGTTGGAGCTTGTTCCCCAATAATAACAAATAGACTAAATCGACAAATTTGAATGAAAGCTGTAAATAAAGCTCACTGCTTTAGAGGAAAAAAAGCGGTGAAGATTAGTGGCTTTGGTGAAAATGTTTATTTTCACACTTTAGGGCCTTCCCAGCCCGATGTGTGCATGCGCGTGCGTTAAAGATAAACAGACCTTGTGATGAACAACCTGTTCCAGGCTGGAGATACATACTGTGAAACACAACAGCGCTCTGTAGAAAGCATGCAAAGCACCGGCTGGGGAGTATTGAATTACAATTTTACTATAGAGTGAAGCCACAAACACACACACCTTCAGAATATGACGCTTTGCCATCTGTTCCGCCTTTCTCACACGTACGAACACACACACACAAAAAAAAAATCTATTTTGGATGAATTTCACTCACTCCTGGCAGTCTTAATTGTCATGAGTTTATTTATCTTAGTAAGTTTTCATTCAACAAAATATGAGGAATATTTTTGATGCACTTTTGAGACAGTTAAAACATAGTTTATTTGTCACTCATTTAATCGGTGCAAAGTTATTATAGATGAATACCTGTTATTGATCCTTTGGCCTCAAACACTCGCACATTACAGTGAAGTGTCCAAGTTGTGAAAACTATAAACACATATTCTAAAACACTTAATAGAAAATATATTTACAAGTCAAACAAGATTCAAACAAAGGATTTTCTTGGTGTTGAAGACTAATAACCACACACATGCCCCATTCCCTTTAGAGGCCAGTGTGTGTGTGTCTGATTATGTGTGTGCCTCTTCAATTGTAAAATTGTTTGTGTGGAGCGCCAAGAGATGGCAGTATTTCACAGAACATGTGGCAGTGAGTGCTGAGGTGTGTTATTTAGCAGGAGACGCTGCAGCACAGTTCAAATTGATGGAGAAAAAAAAAAGAGATAGTGGGGGTGAGGCATCTTGAGAGGTTATAAAGGCGAATATTGACATTGTTATTTTTTTATTTAGTTTTAATTTGTTGACTTCAAGGGAACTGGTTTGTATCTTTTTCTGGGGTTAAAAAGGACTAGATGTACTATACTTACAGTAAGTTGTAAAAAATTATGTCCTGGGTACAAAAAAAACAACTAAAAACACTTTATTTATGGAATACATTCGCAGCACGCAAATTTTAGTATTCACCTGACATGACATTGCATGACCATGCGTCCGCCAAATGGCACACATCCTTCTTTAGGTTTCGTCGTGACCCATGTGTATGTGTTCACACGTGTTTGTATGTGAGTTTCCGTGCACGAAAGCTACAAGTCAGGCCTGGGCCTTTTGTAATGAGCAGCCTGGGTTGTTTCTGGTTCAGCTGCTGCTTTCCCTTATTTCACGCTGCAGTGCCCTCCAACTCCAGTGGCCCAGTAACAAGAGCCTCCCTCTCGCTCTCTATTTTATCCCATCTTTCTCCTGCTTCCATTTCTTTTACTCACCGCACTTTGTCTCTCCTGTCTTATGTATCTTATTTCATGGCACTCGTAGCTCTTATTTCCCCATCTGTGCTGCCACAGCCATAAATTGGGATGAGTTAACGAGGGGACGAGAGTTAGGGCAAGCATGCATGAATGCTCACTACACTTCCATACCATTCATTCCATTTGGGGAAGGCAACTGCCCTCCAATGTCACCTCATTTTCTGAAAGCCTCTGTAGAGGAAAGAGGTCAGAGTTGTTTTAACTTGTAACTGCACCAGAATAAGTAACATTGCATTTCTATTTGTTCCCCAAATACCTATTACAGTACTATTTCATTCATTATTACTTTATATTGAACTCTAGTCAATTCACTATGAGAGTTATCATGAACTTTCCAGAGGTGATGTTCAATACCACTTTTTTTCAGACGGATACTAGTATGAATACTCAACTCTTGAGTAGTCACCGATACTAATGCCAACTGCTGATACCGCTAGTAGGCTACTTTATATATATATATATATATATATATATATATATATATATATATATATATATATATATATATATAATTTTAATTTAATTAATTATAGGATTTTTAATTAATTAATCTAATGAATCTATTTTAATCTCATATCTGCGAAAGGTCTCCAAATAAATAATTTGAATTCTAGGACATTACAAAACTGTAGTGCATGATTAATCAATTGAATACACCAAGAAGCAAAAATTTGAAATGCACATATCTATTGTTGAAGGGTGATTCATAAATTAAATTCAAAAGAAAATGTTTAAGCACATCAACAATCCAATTAGGCCATGCATTATTTTAAAAGATAATCTAAACTTCAATTTTGTTTAAAAAAAAAAAATTGAGAGAAAGTTCGACAAGCTGATGTTTGGTGTATTGATGGCGTGAGATGAACTGGTAATAGCTGTGGTGTTTTTTTTTTAGCTAAACTAACAAACTGGTAATTAGGAAAAGTTAGAGATTAGAAAGAGAGGTTAACAAAAATCTTAAACCTACAATATCTGGGTCATAACAAATCAAACACAAAAGAGGAATGGGGCTACAGTGTCAACTCCTCAAATCAAAAACCCACCCCAAGCTAGCTTAGAGGATCTGACAACAGACAACTAATGCTATGTGTCCTTGAGCCAGTTGGTCAGGCTAACAAGCTTGGTTACATTGGGAGACTTAAATGATAAGTCAGGCTCAAGCTGTTTTTTTTTTCTTCTTTTTTTAAATAAAAGGTACAAATCACTGATTTCTTGTTAATAGTCCCGTATTTGTTCTTTTTATAAATAAATGCTTGTTTAACCACTAGCGCTACCAGAATTTTAAAACAACTAGATCTCCCAGAGCCGTCATTTTGAACATAATATGGTTTATACTCGCTGTTTTGATAGCTAATAAAACCCCTCTTTTGCTTTTCTGAGGCGGACGGGCGGAAGACTTTTATTGATTTTGATTATCAGGCTTGTACTGCCAAAAACGAATCACATCCATCAGCCTATTTTAATATATATATATATATATATATATATATATATATATACAGTATATAAGCTTTTATTATATATATATATATCTTGAACTGCTGGTGGTGGTCTTGTTCTGACTTGCTGTCTGGAACTCCCAAGTGATCCAGCGAACACTCATCGTGATTCGTCAGACTCCCTGTCGTCTCAGAATGTAGCTCTACAGTCTCCTCTGTTCAGGCGGGGGGAAACTTCAGGCAGACTCCAGGGTCCGATAGTGGCCCTGGACCCACAGAGCCTGAATGCCCGGACCTTTTCAACGGCGGATATCCTGTTGCTCCACGACGTTCCGCTCCGGAGATAGAGGGCCGACAAGCCCACGATTTTTACCCGGGACAGGAACCATCGCAGGCGGAGTACGTTTTTGAAAATCATTGGTCTCCTGGAGGTCTATGGGCGGCCCTATCTTCCAAACCGTGCATCCTACCGGGGACATAAGGCCATCCCTGGCATTGCGTTCCGGAGACAGAGGCCTGACAGTTTCAATATTTCATGCCCAGGAGCGCTCCAGCGTATTTATTCGCCATGGTTAGGCTAGCTTGTAGCCTGCGCGCTGAATAGCAGCTGTGGCAGCGGCGGCAACTACCGAAGCCCAGTGGCGCAACCCCGCGAGTCCCGCCAGCATGAAAGATGTACATTGAAAAGAATAGAACCGTCAAAATAACGGTTCTGAGAGGTCGAGGTCCAAATAAATTTGCGTCGCTCTCCTGGCTGTGCTGCACTCGCGTCTATGTCTGCTGATGTCAATGCTCATCGTGCTACCCTGTAGTGGCGTGCCTCTGCAGCCTACGGGTACCTCGATGGGCCAAATTGCGCATTGACGATCACGATCAATTGCGGATTTTTTTTTAACACACTTATTTGCGCGTAATTAATTAATCTCAAATAATGTGTTAAACTGACAGCCGTTGACCGCGATTTTGACTTGTGACGTAAACTCAAAATTGTCAATTCTTCTAATTTCTGTTTCCTGATCATAAAACGGCCACTAGAGGGCAGCCAATACTGGTATCGGCCACCGTCACAAGTGACGGATATCATAAAATAAGGCTGGTATCGGCACAGATGCCTGGTATTCGCCCCTCCCTAAAATGAATAAAATTAAGCGTCCCAATAAGCATCTGTCAGGGATGAATGCTTTTACTTCCTGATCATAAAACTGACTGGAGAGGGCTGCCAATACTGGCATCAGCCACTGTTATGAGTACCAAAACCTTGAAATAAGGCTTAATACCAATTGTTATTGATCCATGGAATTCATACTTGCTCATCCCTTTTATGCAACATGTCCTTGATACTCTTCATTTTGACTTTTATCATTCAGAGATTTTATTAAAATCCATTAATGCAGGAGGATTTGATTTTGGACGTAGTATTGGTGAGGAATATAATAGTTTCATGTGTACACGAGTCTTAAATTAGCGCAACCTTTTTGTGTCAGTCAGGACCGACGTTGCAGAGTTCCTGAAATGAAAGAGTCTGTCCAACCAATTCATCTGCCCAGTCAATCTTTGAATACACAGACACATACACTCACACTCACTCAATGAGTGCATGCAAAGCAACAATATGGAGTACTATTAGAAAGTGATAAAAGTGAGGCGGAACTACTCTAAGACTTGTTTTCCTAAAGGAAAGGGGATGGATGTATTACAAAGGCTCTAATGAAAGCAGCCTACCCAGATAGGAGTTTCTGAAGATGCTTTCCAGGCCACTCTTTTGATGATGGAGGTGTGTCAGTTGTTGAGGTAAATTTGCGCTGAGGAATTTAAAGCTTGGCGAGTTAAGCACAGTGTGAAAAGATGTCATCAAAAATAATGTTTAATCAACATCATGGAAGAGTAGAATTTGAAAAAGGTCTCGCTCCTTGCACCACTCTGACGATGATCTTTAGCGAATGAATCAATTCACACCACACTATGGATATGAAAGTAGGTGATAAATATAATCATCTCTGACGATCACCTTCCAAAGTAGCCGTGTAACTGTTTTCACAGGTGTGAAATCCTTTATCAAGCCATTGCTGGTTGACACAAACAATTATCCAGAGAGGGAGGTAAATGAATAAAATTAGCACATTTGTGCCCGTGGCTGACACCATGCGACCACTTCCCAAATTCTTATTATGGGCCTGGCACCAGAAGAGCGTTTTTAGCCACATGCGTGCTTAAATAACTAACTGAATTTTGCTCAGAAGGATCCCAAAACCAGAATACTGTGGTTGAAGTGTGTTCCAGTTGTTGCGCATGTGTGTTAAAACACACAGGAACTTTGGTTCACATACTTGACATACATTTTTATTGTAACAGGAAACACTTAGGCCAAATGCTCCCATGTTCCGAGGTGACTTGTGGTTTCAAAACTGGACATTGCTTTGTGATCAATGCCTGAGAGAAGAGAGAGAGAGAGAGAGCAAAGACTATTAAATTAGGTCATAATTGTTTAGTTATTTCCTCCCTCTTACCAAACCCTCCATCCTCCCCATCCTCCTCCTTTAGCAGCCCCCTGCATAGCATTTCCTGTTCGGATCGCAAGCAGACAGACCTTATTTACTCTGTGTTTATTTCCCTAAATTAATCCCCCCCACTTCTATAGGGTGGGATGCTGTTTTGTGAACCTCATAAAAGTTTGGTCAATGCTGAACAATTTGTTGCACTGGGAACCGCAGATCCTGGAGTGTTGTTTTAATACTCTTCCGCAATACATTGAATGTATTAATTATCCCACAATACACACCATGAGAAAAATAGTTATGAGATTAAAGATTTAACATTACATAATAGAATTCTGTTTTTGTGAGATATAAGTTGAAATTGTTTATTTAAGGTAGGCAGGAAGCAAAAATAGACTCGTAATCAGGGTTGGGAGGGCTGTTTTTAAAATGTATCCCGGTACAGTTAAAAAATGTAGTTAACAACGTAATCAAGGACCATAATTTGAAAGTAATGTAACTTGATTACTTTTAATTACTCTTGAATTATTCCAATACAAAACACGCTAATGAAGACAAAATAAATATCGCTACAATATATAATATATTTATATAATTTCATTTATTTACATATATTTCTAAATGTAAAGTTTAATTTATAAAATTATATCCATTTATATATTCAATGATAATGATGGGTGACATCAAACATGAAAATACATTTTTATCCTGGACACAAATTTAGTCTTTTTATTAATATGGGTTTGAAATAGGGTTTGTACAGAAGGTGGAACTCATGTCTGTGGTGTCGTGGGCTAGCAGTTGGTTTCAACATAGCAGGACGGCGCAGGACTCTGACAGCAACAAATTCAGTGATTTTTTTTTAAACTCTAATTACAAAAGAATAGTTAATTTTTTTTGTGATCTGTTTACATAATGCCTGTACATGAATTCTGTTATTCCCCAAACCTGCTTGTAATCTGACTAGTATAAAGTTACAATGTTACCAGAATAAAACCGAAATGTTGCAATAATGAAGTTGAAATGATACTATGCAATCCCAAATTTAATCCAGTTGAAATATTTCAAAGTTAAGTGAACATGCTACTATACTAAAGTTAAAATGTTACAATAATGAACCTGTAATGAGTACAGTTCATATTTAAAAAAATAAAAATAAATTAGAGTATTAAGAGACTATAGTTTCAATGGCAACAAAAAAGATAATTTGATACAGTTTTTGATACATGGGGTGTGAAACGATTCAAGGATGATTCAATTTGAAGGTGGAACGATTTGATTCGGTTCGACTCAGTGGGATTATAATTTATTTGTATATGGTACGGCTCAATTCAAGGACGCATGATGTAATTACTTTTTTATTTTACATACATTTGAATAAACTTGTCTGCACTGTCCTTTTAAGATATATCTCTACAAAAAAAAGACGATTTAATACGTATCGATGTATTTCAAAGTGGAACGATTTGACTATGTTCAGATTTTCTTTCATTTTGTTACACCCTATCTATCTATATATCTATCTATCTATTAAAAGCAAATAATGTTTATTATTGTGGTATACTACAGTATACTAAAATAAACAGCCGCATCTTATAATTATGCACTCACTGCATTAATATCAATAGCATCCCCATGTTAAAGTTGCAGGTCTCAAAATCCGCTTGAATGTGTTCATTCTCAGCCTCTTTTGAAGGGAGTGCTCTTGGTTTATCTCCTTAACTGCTCCCCAAATCTAGTTTCTCTCTGGGCAAGCATTTAAATGTCTAATGACTGATAAGTGCAACTTGGACTGTGTGTGTGGTTCCTCCTTCAGCTGCTGCAAGATAAGAAACTTAACTGATACCATGCCCCATCTCCCCCCCCACCCCCCCATTCCCCATCATTAACCCGATGGAGGGCAGCAATAGTTCCCCAATGCTTAATTTTCTGTTTATTTTGCACCAGTTTGTGTAATAGACCTAATTCAATATGTCAGAAGTTATATTCCGAGGTTTGGCATGTGGATGCTTTGTCCCCTTTGTAGAGTTTGCAGAGTGACATCCATCACACATGAACTAATGGATTGATTAGAGGGTTTCATGTTGCAAAATGAGAGTATTGATGCCAACCTACATGCTCTGTAGCCAAAAATGGGGGAATTGCTGGAAAAAACAAACGGCAAAATGAAAAATACTTTTGTTATATCGCTAAGGCAGGAATAAAGGCTTTATTGAATATGACTGTGGTGCATTATGGTCCTACATTCTTGAATGATTGACTTTTTTCTTTCAATCTTTTGTGACTTTTTTTCTTTTCTTTCTCTTTCCCCCCAATACATTTATCTTTGGACACACATAAAAATAATGTCTCAGAGGTGATCATCAATTTGCCAGAGGTGTAAAAACAAATAAATCGGAATTGTACTCATGTAATTTTGCATTAAAAATTACTTTGAAGTTAGAACTCTGACTTGATTTTTGCCTAAAACTACTTCCCTAGAAGTCTTGCTTGATGCAGTTTTTAATTTATTTGTTTCAAGTACAGTCACAATGCAGCTCTCTGTTGTCATCTCCATAGGCGATGCCCCTCTCATTTTCAATTTATACTGGCCTCTTTTTTAAACAGTGAAATTATTATTATATTTTTTTCAAACTTTAACATCCCTACTCCATCACAGGCTGGCTCACATTGCGGTGCAATATAATTCAGCACATCATACACACTCGCTCTGTCTCTCACGCTCCGATTCCCTAAACCACGACACACAGGCATCCAGGACTGTGCTATAATTACCAGACGCATGAACACATGGCGACAGAGCGCTCTCAGGGGTTGCATGAGCGGAGTGGAGCCGAGAGAGGGAGGTAATGATCTCTGGAACAAAAGAGTCAGACCTGAGAGCACAGGTTCAAGAGTCAGCCAGAGGGTTTCACAACACCACGGGAGAACTTGCCTCCAGAACAGGACTCTCGTTTTGACTCCATTGTGCATAATTCTGTGTGCGTATGTTTCAGATGTGTTTAGCGTGGTTTCAGGCATACATTTATTGGAAGAAAGTTGCATCCAATGATTTCCTCATCATGCACTGTAAAAGTATCCACTCATACAATTTTTACGTGTCTTACATTAATTATTTTTAGTGCATGTGAGAGAAAAAACGAAAAACTAAATTTTTAGTCTGTGGGAATGTTGTGGAATCATTCCCAAGGTGTACAAGCGGAACAAGTGGAACGTTTTGAATATAGAATGGGGAAGCTTTTTAAAATTGTCATTGGAATTGAATGGGAATTTTTTGGGGTCAAAAATAAAGAATTTATTGGAATGTGGGTTAGTAAAATTGCAGATTGAATGGCAAGGTGAATTGAATGAGATAAACATTTTGAATAGGAACAATAAAATGTTTTGATTAGGATCGATACGAGCCCTAACCCAAACCCATAGCACTAACCCTAACCTCCAACTCGGAAATGAGCAAGGAATTTTTTAGGGTGATTTCAGAATTTTTGAATGTTGAACAAAAACGGAGGAAAAAAGGGACCATTCTGAATAATGAATGTGAGTGAATTTTTAATTGTCTCATTGGAAATGAATGAGGATTTTTGAGGTAAAAGAAAAAAATGAAGTTGAATTTTGGGAAAACTGTGACTAGTTGGGCAGAAAAATAATAGCCTGCAAAGCGTGAATTTTTGGTGAATGTTGAAATTGGAATGGTTTGACTCGGTCGAGAGATGTACAAGAAGTTGAAGGACAAAAAATGTCGTAGTAAAAAATAATTTGTTTTCTTAAATATTTCATGATGATCCTACACTTTTTCTTTTCCTGTTCTTTTTTTTTTTTTAATTATTATTTGTTAACAAAAAGTAGCTCTATTGTGACTATTATAAATAACCATTTAGAACTAGCAATGATGCCAAAGCAGTGGAGGCAAATGTGGGCTCACTATTTGGCAACTAGAGTGTCAGGAGACATTAACATATCATTATTCATTATCCAAGATCATTATTGCTCTAAATGTCAACCAAAACTGAATATTACTACATTTATTATTTTTTATATTATTTATTGATGGAATTTCACTACAGTTTGTGCCAAACAATTTTTATGTGCAAGTGGTAGACGTGCATGTTTGTATATACGTGTGTTTGCATGTGTGCGTTCAAAGGCAGACGTTTCCTCAGGGGAGGAAAACCCTAGAAATTGGTTATTGTATCACCGAGGCTATTTACCTATTTTGGGGATTAACATATTTAATTCCCCTGCTTAATCCCGTTGGAGTTAATGCCCTCACATTTCCAATTATCTGACTAAGTATAAAGTAAAGGGAATCAGGGCTGCTTCTTTTCTTTCCTGTAAGTGGGTTTAGCATGCAGGTCACCGAGCTGTAGCTACAATGTGTGCAGTCTTCAAAGATGACTTGTTTACACAATGCTTTAATTGATTTACCAGGCTGACTTAGTTAGCACTGTGAAATGTTGAACTTTTTTTTTTCACTTTTATTCAGCCGCAGTGAGCTGTGGTGTGTAAAATGATGAGCAGTATTATTTTTTTTAATTTATGATTAAAGACATCCATCCATCCATTTTCCGAACCGCTTGTAATCATATGGGTCACGAGCATGCTGGAGCCTATCTCAGCTGCCGATGGCCGATAGGCGGGTTACACCCTGAACTGGGCGCCAGTCAATCGCAGGGCGCACACATAGACGAACAGCCATTCGTACCCACAATCACACCAATGAACAATTTGCGGTGGACAATCGGCCTACCTCGCATATTATTGGAATGTGGAGGAAATTGGAGCACCTGGAGTAAACCCACGCAGGCACGGAAAGAATATGCAAACTCCACACAGGAAGACTAGTATCAAACCCTGCAACTCAGAGCTATGAGACGGCCGTGCTAAGTGTGCTACCGTGCCACCCCAATTACAGACATTTAAAAGGAAAGTAAATAAATAACAAAGTTGCTTTCTAAAATTACTATTAGAGCGTACAGTAAATTGATTTGGATTTGGATTGTTTTTTGTTTTGTTTAATCAAAAGACGTTAAACCGATGTATGGGCAAAATCCTTAGTTAACTGCACAGTCAATGTTTGAATAACAGTTTTAACTGTTGTACTAGTGTGAAAAGAACAAACTAAAATAAAGTCAAGATTTGCCAACTTTTCAAGCTTTGTTTCATCATTGACGCGTCTTTTTTAATTTATTTTACAAAATTTGGACTGCAATTTGGATTCATGATGCCATAAAGCAGTGGCAAGCGGTGACCTTTGAGAGTGGGCATGCTGGAGTGACACATATGCGAGCGCCCGCTAAAATCTTGGGATATTTTTACTATTAATTTTAATAAAACACACACACACACACTGTAGTAATCTAACCAGCTCCGTGGTGAGTGAAATGACACAATCACATGCGCACAAATTTGCCAATACAATGGAATTTACAGTACTCTGAACTGGCTCGTGAGCTCAACCCGGGTGTTACGAAATGATGTTATGGCGCGCGGGTAGCAGACAAGGAAGAGGGAAGTGGTGGAAAAAGGGGTACATTGTAAGCAAACGGGTGGACATATTAGTAGAGTGACACACGAGTTGGGCAACACACGACGAAACACACACTATACCTCAACACAGAAACAAAACTGAACGGAGCTGACGGTCCCGAATGTCGGGCCAATCTCCCGAACTTGTCGAATGAATAATGGGTTGCTAAATGAATGGACGAACTATGGCACAAGTCAACACAAATGAGTAGTGGGTTAAAAATGACCGGACAAACTTATGTCTAAATTGCACTGAAACAAAAGGACAGCGGAACAAACACACAACACAAGAGGTATAGGGGCTGGCTACAAAACAAATGAACGAAGGGGGAAAACACACAAACAGCCAGACCGCTCCTGACCTAACCACCAGCCATTTAAGCTGTGGCCACTAATGACCACAGCTGGTCCTGTACCTGAAGCCAGAACGGCAAGCGCTCCTCTCTTGCCCTGATTGGTGGTCAGAGTCGGGGACAAGGTCCACCAATCAGGAAGGAGCGCTCGCACAGCCCACATCCACCACTCACAACCACAAAAAAAACAAAAAACGGCCACGAAACATCGTGGACTGTAAAACCAAGAGAGGAAAAAATGACATTGCAGCGGAGCCACAGGAGGTTTCAACCAACAATGAAGTTTGCTAACTGTTAAGCGTCAGCGGGGCTTGCACAGAAAGGATACCAAAAAACGCAGATAAGAGGTAGGTGCAACAATTTATTGTCTAACAATCAGAACTAACACGAGTAACAAAAAGCGCTGGCAACATACCAGAAAAATACTAAGAACAAAAAACGCTTGCAAAAGGCAAGGAAACAAACAACAAAATACCGTCAGCTACAAAATGCACGAACTGTAAGCAACAAAAACATAGGCTATAAAACGCCAGGAAATAAATTTGAAGCGGCGTGAGAAACTTACATGAAAAACAACTATGAATCTTGATGTGGAAATACAAATAAGAAGTCGAGAACAAGCACACGAGGCAGACTGGCAGTGAGCAAGGTAAATCTTCCGACACAGACTACTCGGTGCCAACCTTTATAGTTCCCTGATTGGCGATGTGCCACAGATGCTGGAGACGCCTCCCACTCAATCAGGCACTGAAATAACTAAGCACAACAGATTGGAGGGCTGGGCCATGACAGTATTCCCTGGTTTAGACAAGTACGATGCATTGAAAGGTATGCAGGAGTGACGGATCCAGGAGCGGGGGACCCACTGGCGCTCTTCTGGCCCATAGCAGTCCCAGTCGACCAGGTATTGGACACCACGGCCTCGTTGTCTGGAGTCCAGGATTTCTTTAACGGTGTATACCGGGTTGCCGTCAATCCGTCGAGGAGGCGGAGGTGCCGTAGGAGGGTTCAGAGGACAGGAGGACACTGGCTTGAGTTGGGAGACGTGGAAGACCGGGGTCAGCGGAAGACGGAGCATCATGGAGACTGGGTTCACCACGGATTCCTCCTCAAACGGTCCGATGAAGCGCAGGCCCAGCTTCCTTGAACAACCTGCCAGATTTGGATCCCATGCGGGACGGCGTTGTCGGTCCGCAATCAGGCGGGACAGAGCTGCTCCGGCCTTCCGCCACACTTGATGGGCACCTGAACCGTGGGCACGTCCACTTGGCCCTCCTGGGTTGGGAACAGAGGTGGTTGGTATCCATAGGCGGCATAAAAGGGCGACTGACCAGTGGATGAGGAGACCAGGGTGATATGTGCATACTCCACCCAAGGCAGATGGGAGGCCCACGACGTTGACTGATGCTGGCAAGATCCTGGTTAGCCCTTTCCATTTGACCATTGTATTATGGGTGGTATCCTGATGATAAAATGGCTCTGCAGAATTTCTTCCAGACTTGGGATACGAACCGGAGACCAGGATCAGAGACAACGTCCTGTTGTATTACATGGAGGTGAAGACGTGCTTGAGCAGCAGGTTCACAGTTTCCAGGGCTGACGGGAGCTTGGTCAGGGCTATGAAAAGGGCTGATCTTGAGAACCACGATGGTGAGCATGACGTTATTTCCACGTGATGTGAGGAGACCTGTAAGGAAGTCTAATGAGATGTGCGACAAGGGACGGGACAGTACTGGCAACGGCTAGAGTAGACCTGCTGGCGGCTGGTGAGATGACTTGCCACAAGCGCATATGCCGTACACGTGTTGACGTAGTCCGTGATGTCCTTCTTGAGTACCGGCCACCAGAACTGCTGAGCAAAGGCAGCGAGTGTTTGATTCATTCCGGGCACGCGACTTTGGAGTTGTCTCCCCATGTCATGTATTCGATACAGGGCGTCTGACTTTTGGTTTTTCGACCTACTACAATAGGTGAGCACAAAGTTGAAGAGCGTGAACAGCAGGGCCCATTGTGCCTGACGTGAGTTAAGTCTCTTGGCCACCCAAATGTAGGCAAGACGATCGCCAGCAGCTCCCTGTTCCCAACATCGTAGCATCAGCCGTGCTGAGTCTCCGAGAGAAGAAGGCACAGTGGTGGAGCTTCTGCTCGATGGGAGAGCGCTGGGACAGCAGAGCCCCCACTCCTGAATCCGAAGCGTCAACCTCTACCACAAACAGGAAATCAGTATTAGCACAGGTGGGTTAATAAACATCTGTTTAAGAGCAGCAAACGCGGTGTCTGCTTCAGTCGACCATCTAAACGAGACCTTATATGATGTAAGGCGTGTAAGGGGTGCAACTCTTTGGCTATACTTGCATATAAACCGTCTATAGAAGTTGGCAAACCCCAGGAACCTCTGTAACTGCTTCCTAGTGTTTGGGTTCGGCCAGTCCACAACAGCTTGGATCTTGGCCAAGTCGGCTCGAAGTTGCCCCTTCTCAATAATGAAGCCCAGGAACTGTACTGATGCTTAGTGAAAGTCACATTTTTCGGCCTTTACATATAGGTGGTTCTCTAGCAAACGCTGGAGTACTACGATAGATGATAGCACGATCCTTGCTAACTTTACCTAAGTCATGGTATTCTATGGGTACCTTGTCCAGGCACACTGGTTCACTGGGTTTACAAGCTGAGGGCAGACAGCTCCCGTCTGCTGACCTAAGGCAATGCGCGTGGCAAAAGGGACTCCAATTTTCCAGAGCCGATTTAGTCCAGTCTATGTCGGGGTTATGAACTTTTAGCCATGGCAGGCCTAACATGACCGGCGCGGAACTATAAGGCATAATTGAAAACTTTAATTGTTCAAAATGGTTACCAGAGAGACGCAACCTCAGTGGTCCGCATAACAACCGCCAGGAGGCACCCGTTAAGGTCTAAGATTGTTTTATCCTTTAACAATGTTACTGTAGGACAACCTAATGCCGCCACAATGCTAGGATCAACAAAACAGTCATCAGCCCCCGAGTCCACCAGGGCAGTCACCTTGGTTCCCTTGCCATTACATGAAACCTCCCCCAATAACTCAAGTCTCTTAGTCTTGTTGCTACCGGGTAGCGAACATTCGGGGCCGGGATGGCTGTACTCACGTTGAGCAAATAGCTGCGTCACAGAGCTTGTTTGCCATTTGCAACGCGCACGTGCAGTCAACAGCCTCTACGAAGTGACACAACTTGATATCTCATACGTGTAACAAGCTGTCGGCTTTTCAGCTTTCCACGACAAAAACAGGACAAATTACACAGGAATTAAAGACCAAAACAGTAGAACTAAGGTATTGTATAATAGAGAACACTGACAGATAAATATTTTCAATGATTTTATTGAAGGGCTTGGGCATGCACT
This sequence comes from Vanacampus margaritifer, assembly GCF_051991255.1. Lineage (NCBI taxonomy): Eukaryota > Metazoa > Chordata > Actinopteri > Syngnathiformes > Syngnathidae > Vanacampus > Vanacampus margaritifer. The sequence continues at coordinate 2,928,298 of NC_135451.1, forward strand.
GCATTTATAACTTATATTGACCGCTCGCCAGTGCCATGAAGTTTAAGACAGTTGCTGTTCCTATTAATGTACTAAAGTAAATATGATGATATGATGATATGGAAGGCTATGACTACAAACACGTTTAATGGTGCATTTGAAAATATGCTCTGAAGTTAATTTCCAAACGCACCAGTTTGTTGTGTTAGCAAGACTACTACTTGTGTTTTGTTTACAAGTAGGCTTGGTAGTGAGATAAACTCGCGAGCCCGCACAGCTAGCTAACATTGACCTTAAGAAAAACCCCACACCTAGCGCCACAAAAACCCCTATAGTCTTATATCCGCCTTCAGGCCACAACCCTCGCATCTTGCTATCACCGTTTACATCTCTTACTGCCCAATGCACTGGCACACCGTATCCCCAGTTGGTGTGCCTAGTGTGTGCACCACCACTCTGTTTTCCTTGGACTTTGAATTTCCGAACGTCAAATTCGAGCAATGCACTGCAGTTTTCTAACAGAGTGAATCGTTGCATGTTTGGAGCGTATTTCTGAATGTGCCCTTAATTTAAAGGACATCTTAGACTGTTCAAGTAATTCTGTTTTAATATCTAAGAAGAGGAGGCCAAATAGGCCTACATTGGCAACCAGTTCAGGTTGTATGTTCAACTGAAAGAGAAACCGACTTTAGCCACAAGAATTAGCATCCACGTTCTTCTCTCAAGCAGAAATAACAAAATGGTCATTTTCAAAAAAATTATACAGGTACATCAAAATGAAGACTTCACCTATCTGTGTCCATTACTTTAGTCTCAAGACATTACTTTAATGTTTAGCATTCACAAACACACATGCACTCTGAGAACATGTTTCACATGGGCCAGTGTGCTCCATTTGAGTTCTGGCTATAAAATAGAGGAAGCATGTCTGATAATGCCTAGAGCCGTGTATGCTTTTGCCTGCTATCTGATGTTCCCATTTGAAGAGACCTCGAAGAAAGCTCCTCTGTGCAGAAATAACATGTTAAGGCATGTGGGAATATAGATGGTGTCTGGTATGTTTAAAAATGATGTCATAATCTCTTGCATGTTCTCTTCCCTATTAGTTTATCACGCGATATGATGCAATAATTCTTGAAAGAAGGAAAAATAGGCTTCAGTGTTCACAGTATAGATCTAAAGCTTACTAATGTCATCTTCAAACTGTACATCTTCAATTCAATAATCAATGAACAGACATTTACTGACTCTTCTTCTCGGCCAACATCAAAAGGCCATTTAGTTCCATAACCATGGCCCATAAACTCTCTTTTGTACATGAAGACACTCCACTGTTTCGAGAGTCCGGCACCAGAACCGTGATCCAGCAAACAAACCATTTAATGAATGCATCAGATTCATAGATGAAACATCATGACATACCATCGCATGGCATGCTGCCTTGGTACGAGATGTGCATGCGTTACATCCCGTGAAGTCACATTTGTTTGACAAAATATCAAATTCATGACCACATTTGGAGAGTGACTTAAAAAGTATCCAATACTGAAAGTTTAATTATATAGGCTACTTGTACATAGACTTGCACTGTACATTAATTATTACTCATTTGACCCCTCCCTTTCTTGTAGTAAACACATCACAGGCCACAACATTAGTCTGTACGGAAGCGTGGAACTGCCAATGTGGAGTACATGTGCACAAGAGATTTGTTCTACAAATGTAAAGTGTTATTAATAAACAAAAATATCATATTATTATTACATTGTTGAGTGGCAAATAAATTTGAACGTACTTGCAAATGCATTTGAATTTGATTGTCATTTTATATTTTAAAGGAGTAATTTACTGAATTATTTCTTCAGCTGTTTTTTTTGTTCTTATTTTGTCTTGTTCTTATCATTTAGGGTCCCATGCTTTGATGTGTGTCTTGATGTATTCTGCTTATCCACTTAACTGTTAATGGACTGATTGTAGATGGGTGTGCAGACTGGAAAGCTACAAATGAATTGCCCCTTGCGGGATAAATAAAATTGTCTGAATCTGAATCTGAACATACTTGTAGGCCAAATATTAAAGACACAGGGTATTGACTTGTGCATGCGCAAGTTAAAAAAAAAATTAAAAAAATTGAGCAGTGGGCCAACATTATACCAACATGTTCAAAAATTAGGTAAGTAAACATTGTTTATTTGTAATTTTGTTTGATGATTTATTATGTCTGCAGTACATAATTTAAAAATTACGAAGAAACCATTTTTACTTGCTTAATTTTTTGGGTACATGTAGGCAAAATGCTAAAACAATTTATTTTATTTTTTTTCCGCATGCACAACTGAATACCCCGTAATATTATGTGATTTTTTTTTTTACATTTGAACTTGCTTGCAAATACGTTGTATTTAATGTATTTAAATACAGGCAAAGGTATTATGTTTAAACGTATTTTCAAGTACGCTCGAACATACTTGTACGCTAAAAGCTGAAAAGAATGTAGCACAACCCCCCGCGGGATATTGTAAATAAAATAAATGAATATAAATACAAAATTAGCTTTTGACTAACATACACAGCAACAATTGGAGCGTTAAAATTGCAGAGTTAAATTTGTGGGAGTTTAATTTTCCTCTTTTCAGATTTAAATGGTGTGAGTTGAGTTGATTACCTAGAATTAGATAAACTCCACAGTGGAGATTAAGTCCACCTTGCACCTGCACGTCTCGATTTTGAGAGAAAAGTTAGCACCATTTTCCTCATCCTCCTTTACTACTTGCATATATACTGTATATATATATTATATATATATATTACTTCATTAATGGATAACCACCTTCCAGCAAGTGCTTCCGTGTTTTCGCCGAGTACTATATGAAAAAATACATGGACTGAGCAGACGGTCCTTCTCACAATTTTGATGAGTTTGTTTAGATTTGTATATGGTTTTACTTCATGTTATGTCTTCTTTTCTTGTGGTTCGTGTTTGTCTCGTTATGGTTTTGTGTTCTCTTGTTTTGGTCATCTGTGTCTAGTGTCTTCCAATCAGCTCCCTCAGCCACTTGTCTCATCTCCAGGTGTTTGTCATTGTTACGTTAGTTTGCTTCTATTTAGGCCCCGTCCACACGAAAGTCAGTTTTAATGTATCCTCACAAGTTTCTTATCGTTTAGGTCGTTCATCCACACAATGGCGCGGTTTCAGATCTTGAAACCGATCACTTTTAAAATCGAGCTCCAGAGTGGAAAGATTTTAAAACGCACCCTGTACGCTTCTGTCTGGACACCATATGCAGTATACTCCTCCAGTGATGAGGTAATGGTCGCAGCTCGATGACGACACATAGTCGCAGTTTGATGACGTATGCTCCATTTCTCGCATGACTGCGCGCGAACCGTGGTGTTGTACTGGAATAACCCGCCATTGTCACTTCTCCTGTGTTTGTCTTTTTGTTCCTTTTTTTTTTTTTTTACTGAGAGAGCTCAGTATTGTTCTATCGGTAATCTTACCGATTTGACGTCATCATCATTGCTCTCTCTCTTTTTTTTTCTCTTTTTCTTTTTTCTGTATGTGCATGTGCGTGCTCATTAGTTCACCTAAAACCTATTAAAAATCCCATACCGAATACTTCGTCTTTTTGTTTCGATACAAGCAAAGCCATTTTTGTTCTGTAGATTGCATCGTCTTCTTCGCTGATTCTTCTACGCTTTCCGTTAACTCCCTGTGACTGCGCTACAGTGCCACTCCAGACTCGGCATATACATTACAGCCGTTAAACGTCCTCAGCGTCTTCTTTTGGACACACGCAAGTCTTAAAATGCTTTTGTGTGTACGAGATTTGTTTGAGGAACGGGGCCTTAATTCTCTCCTTTCCTGCAGTCTTTGTTGGATCATTCGTTTGCTTTCACTTGTCGTCCTGGTTAGTAGTCTTGTCTATGTAAGTTCAGTCTGTTTGTGTCTTCTTTGAATCTCTTTTGTTTTGGACTCCCATCCATTTTCATTTAAGAAGCCCCCTTCGCTCCGGCTGTTTTATTGGATTTTGACTGATTTTGCAAGGCCCACAGAATATTATGTTTTATTGCTATAAAAACATGGAACCATTTCATCATTATTCACAAATCTGTTGAAAACACTGGGGAAAAGAGCCTTTTTGCAATATGGCCCTGGTTGATCTCTTATATGCTGCTGCTTTGATAACTATCATTGTTTTCAGTGTTCTCTTCAGTTCAGAGGTTGAATCAAAGTCTTCTGTATGCTTTAGCATAAAAAACGTATAAATATGTTTTTCGGACCAGGGCAATATTTAAAATTGAACATTTTAGACGTTTTGGGGAGCAAATTGGTTAATTTAGTTTTTTGAGCCTAGTTTTCTTTTTATGTTTTGATTATTAAACATTTTTGTAAGAACACATGCCTTCCCTGACTGCTTCCTGCATTTGGGTCCTCAACCCCACAAAATCTGACATTATGGTTTATATGCCACGGAGGAGGCGGGACTTCCGACCTCCTGGTTTTCACACATCAGCTTTGTTTCCGTTTCCTGTTTGCGACGTGTGGGCCGCGTCCCAGTTCTTGGACTTCCGCCTTTGTGCCCCTCGGTGTTGCGTGCCTGTCGACGGGTGCGAGTGTGTAATGTGTCTGTCTCAGTTGTCCAAAGCATTTCAGAGTTGAGACACCCAGCGGTTGGTGGGCGCAGGGGTGAGGGTGCGAATGTTGGAACACGGTCGGAAACAACGCTGATGTGTGAAACCTGGAAGTCGGAAGTCCATGGCATCGACCCCATTATTATTTCTGCAGTACATGATTTAAAAATTACGAATAAACAATGTTTACTATTTTGGAAACGATGTACATTCGAACTTACTTGAAAATACGTTCAAATGTATTTAAATACATTTGAACCTTGCAAGCACATTCAAACATATTTGCAAATACATAAATGCTTACTCCACATTGTCAGTTCCACTTTTTTTTAAACTGAAGGGCTGTATCAAATATTTTGCATTCAAATGATAGGCTTGTTACGATTTAGTATTGCTATTAATGTTTGCAGTGGCGTTACACTACCCCGTATCATACTGAGAGTTGTTGCTTAATATTTTGGTTACCTTATTCAGCTACATGAAACCACATAATAGTTTGTTCAGTAGCAAGTGTTAAGATATCAACAGAGCATGAATGGATGATTCAATTATTTTACACACATTAAAATGAATTCTGTGAGCAGCCCATCTCTCTGTAATAAATGTTAACACCACAATACCTTAGGATGGAATAATGCAAATGTAGTAACACAATTATTAAAACACCATTGGGATGAATAAAACCTGCATTGTACTGTACAATGACTTCATTAAGCACCCACAGTGCCATTATTTGGGCTAAAATGTCAGAGATAGATCTGAGGTGCAATTGCAAGGCCAGATTGTTCATGGTTCTATGGTTGTAGTTGTTTTCTCATGTGATTTGTAAGTATCCGGGCCACGGCACCAATTATAATGTTCTGATGGGAACTTTCATTGGTCCTTTTATTTTTAATGCTCCCAATATTCTACTAACAGTAACAACCAGAAGACTGCATATTCTCAGTTGAACTATTTACTAGATGTCAGAAAGATCGAATACATGGCTATGGAGCCTTTATCTTGCATGCAAAATAATGTCTAATCTGTCCAAAATGGTTCCTCCTCTTATACTATCTTGGCCACCTACCTACATGGAAGGGACTCTGCTTAGCCAATGTGACAATGTGCGACTCGATGATCCTTACTGGTTTCATCTAGATATGTGTGCAAGAGTGCAGGTAGATAGGAAGATGCAGAGCCAGAAAAAAATGACACAGCGAAACAGAGGCTAGCTCAAGTCATCAAACTAATCTCTGATTGTGTCAACATGACAGAATACTGCATCTTCATATTTTTTTTAATAGTAATATTAATATATTATCATATAATATAATTTTTTGAAGGTGATTGTGTCTGAAAAAAAAATATATATATCACACAATCTTGTCAATCTGTCCTTGGCCCAATGTAGCAAACAAAAACAATACTCTTCAAGTAATTCTCCAAAGTCTAATATTTGTGGTGCCCTTTTAATAAATTAATCCAATTTATCCCCTCTACAACATCAATTGATCTGCTTTATCAAGCCAATCCTGGAGAAAAAAAATCACCCTGCAGTTTTTTTATTCCACAAGTTTGTCCTTTCCCGCCTCACTCATTCTTCTCTGCCACTCTTCCCATTTCTACAATTTTCACCCACACCCACGCACACACACTTTGGCACTGACCTACGTCCTCCCCATATCCCCCCTCCCTTTTTGCCGAGCTACTATGAGCTATATTACTTTGACCCCAGCCCATCAATCTGCTTCAATTGGATAATGATCTGTAATCACGTTCTTTGAGGGGAGTCTATAAAACGAGCCGGGGCCTCAGTACCCCTCCTGAGACGGCTCCTTCTGTTTCCTACATCCCGCGCCCCCCACCCCTCTCAAACATTTGATCCAGGCACTTCTCTTTTCAGCTTTCAGGCCCCCACTAAATACCCTCGCACATGGGCAGCCGCTGCAGCCGGTGGTGGGCCTTGTAAAGGGGGTGAGGGCGACGGCTGCGATGTTGATTTTTCATGGCCCCCGCTTTCCAATGGAAAGGGGGCTAAAAGGGACAAGGCGGAGCCCAGCAGGAGGGTGCGGAGAAAAGGAGAAGAGGGTGTTTAAAGCCAGGCCCTCAAATGCCCCCCCATCCCATTCTTTCACTCGTCGTCACATTAAAGCTGACCATCCATTAGGTCGTTTTGTACGACAGGCTTGTAATCGATAGAGGAGAGGAGCAGGGAGGCTTAACAGAGTGTGGGCATCATATGGGGAAAACGGAGGATAAATAGAGATTAGGATAAGGTTGATGGACAGGAAGAAAAAGGTAATGAATGAAATGAGTGAGATGGAATTAAGTTGTGTGCTTCCCACCCTGCATGAGGCTCTTTTTCGAACTAAATTGGGTTTCAAGACAAAAATCATTCCAACGTGAGAGAAAATCCGACAAGAAGATAGGAATCTTAAAGGAACAACACCGACTTAATAATGATCTGGTACCCAATTTCCTTTTTTTTTATTTTGGCCCTGACAGTTTGTTTGGAGAGGGAAATGACTTAATGTGTGTTACTGTATGTCATCTTAAGTGGTGTTATCACACGTGGAGATAAAATCTGAAGGGGGGGAGCGCATGCACACAAGGGACTGTTTTCACAGCATATTGCACATTTCCAAGTCAAAACTGACCCTGGTGCACCACCTTGGCCAACAGTTATCAATTGTTCCATGGGGCTTCCATTGTGGCTGGGCAAGCCTTGGCGTAAAACGCACGCGTACATTTTCGGTTCAGGAGGCGAGTGGAGCAGCTTGACCACGATTTAAAACGGCATCAGTTCAGCTGGGGTTTTTGTGTAATCCCTTCTGCGCTTTTGAATATACATAAAAAAAGGCAGCATCGTTTTAAAGGCCATACAATAAATTGATGAATAGAGCATTTTTTTCCTCGCTCTCTCCCTCAATAAAGTGAGGGGCCTGTCCTGTATATCATTATTCCTTCCAACCATTCTTTTGCAAGTTTAGTGCTCCTACATGTGGAGCATATGCCTTTTGAAAGAATGGCACCATGCAAGGCAGGCACAGATGGAGTCACCCTCCCAGTCGATGGGCGGACAATGGGGAATGGAAATCAAAGTTAAAGGGGTGCATCCAGTCCCATTTAGCTGACACAAAGGGTGCTTGTAGGAGGCAGGGCAGTGCGAGTCGGAGGGAGGAGAGGGGAGGGAGGAACAGGGTGCAGGAACATGTCGCAGACTACTAGTCTCCATCCTCAGCTGGCCTCTCCATCATCAACCGAGACTGACAATGTGTAAGACGCCCCGGTCCTGGGTTGACATATGTCTGGGGGAACACCTCTGATTTGTTAATTAATACATTAGAGGTTATAGACTGGACCCCTTAAAATGTATTTCTTTATCTTACGAAGATATATTTTTCCAATGCCATGCTTTCAGTTAATTTAAGTGGGAACAGTTTAGAGAATATATTTTTCTGTTACAGCATGCATAAAGCAAGGTTCATGAATGAATGAGACATTATATCCACGTAGGACGGACACAAGCAGTAAAAGAGATTTGAAAAAAGCAAAGGGCCATGAATCCACCTTGGGGTACTCCACAAGAAAGGGGTGCTGAGGAGGACACTGATTCACCAAACTGCATTGAAAAGCTACTAGTTACGTATGATTCTAACCAAGATAGGGCAGGTCCTCTGATGCCCAAAGAATTTTCCAACCATGACAATAAAATCTGATGTTCGGCTGTATCAAAGGCTGCAAAAACAGCAGCAGAATGACAGTTTGGCCAGAGTCAGAGGCCATGATGATAACATAAAAAACCTTGATCAATGCAGTCTCGGTGCTGTAGCCGCCTTTAAAGCCTGACTAAAAAATCTCAGAAATAAAATAGCATTATCATGTACAAAAGAGCTTAATTAAACTATTAAACATCACAAATGACAATACTTTTGTCTATTTCACCCTCTGCTCCCTTTGCTGCTTGTTGAAATGCGCTTGAGTGATATATATATATATATATATATACACAATATATATTTTTTTAAGTCTGGGATACCAGGGCTCATACGCATTTTTTTCTGTCTTACGCTTTACAGTGGTCGATGAAAGTCTAACAAAAAATGTATCTCGATTATCCCTTAGGCTTAAAATATGCTGACTTGGTGCTCAGAAAACGATGGATGGACACAACCTTGGGTGCTTATAAACTTTAACATTTGGAGCTAAGTTATACTGGTGGATTTACAAGACATATTAACAGTGGAGATCAGTATGGCTGGGAGAAGCAATCCTCAAGATGTAATATTATTTCATGATTATGCTGATTTTCTAACACATAGTGAACAATAAACTATTCTGTGTGTGTGTGTGTGTGTGTGTGTGTGTGTGTGTGCGTGCGTGCGTGCGTGCGTGCGTGCGTGCGTGCGTGCGTGCGTGTGTGTGTGTGAGTGTGTGTGCGTGCATGCGTGCGTGTGTGTATATCTGATTTTTTTAAATTTACTTTTTTACTTTTCAATTTACACCCATCACACTGTTTGGGAATATAGTCTTAAATACATCATGGGTAATAGGAGGAAGAGTAAAGTTTTGTGTGTATTCATTCTACAAACTAGCAATGTAAGCACATTCTTCTTTCCAGTGGCATACCATATCTATGATGACCTAAGAATAAATAAAAACATGAAAAAACATGATAAAGTTAAATAAGCCTGAGAAGAAACTGTCCTGTCCTATTTTGTCGGTGGGTGCTTGACGTGTGACTTATTAAATTGTATGTGTTGTTTTAAGAGAGTTTATCAAACATACTTAAATTGTTTGTTACATTCACAATTTCAATATTAAGTCAGTATAGTAAAGAAAAGTAATTATAGTGCAACACCAATTTACAGATTCAATCCATTCTCTGACTCCCTTCACAAACCTTAGAACTGATGTTGATAAATTCACAGCAAGAGCAGGCCCGGTGGACCTGGGAGAGGGAGAGCTGCATTGCTGTGGGAGTGGTCACAACTGACTCATGTCTCGAAACAGGACCAATCAAAGTGGCTCCTCTCATTCCCTTTAAATGTGGTGCGATAGTTACACACTACAGTCTCGACAGTAGGTGGGTGTTTGGGGACTGCCACTCACCTCCGATCGTTCATGTTGGATAATTTAAAGGAAAATAATAATTGTGATGAAAATCAATGAATTAATTTCTACATCGTGGAAGCCCATGCAGTCATGGCTTTACATAATCAGAGCTGTGAAGAGTATCAGTGTTGATCATGTTTGCGTTAAATTTAATTCCATTTTAAATATAAAACATAAATTAGGAATTTTTGGTGATACTAATGATTATTTAGCGAGGGAAATGACTGCTTAAATTGACATCTCCATTAAATGACGGCATCAAAGAACAACTGTCTTATCTCTCCAAATATGTGTCCCTCCTTGCTTCTTTGCTGTTCATTTTGACTTGGAGTACTAATTTAGAGCAAAGACACATACACGGAGCCAATGACATTTACGCAACATGAGAAAAGGCAAAACTGAGCAAAATACAGCCACGGCAAGGCTTTCGTGAACCAAAAATAGCGTGAAGTATTTTTCTTTATAAATTCAGTTTGTAACCAAATTGTTGACCTAATTGTAAATCGTGTCATTTGTATTCCCAGATAATCACAATATAAATGCATTTGTAGTTGCTAATTTGTGTGTGCTTCTACAAACTTCCATGTATTGAGTTAAGATGGCCATAATCTTTCATTTGATCTGCTTTTGTCTGTTTGTTGACTGTGGGGTGTCTGGGGAGATGATGGAGAACAAGATAGAAGGCTTTAATGAACTTTGATCTGACCTATGAACTCATACCCTGATATCATCGCCAGCTGAGGACTGCCAGCCAAGTGTCTGCCTGTGTGTTAGGACACACACATACAGACATGTTGCCAAAAGAGTTCTCACACATAATATGTCAGAACTATCGAAGCTAGACCTCGGCAATAATTGACTCAATTGATCCAACTTACACAGAGTCCAGCCTGCCTCCTCTCCACGGGTTATCCGATCAATGCCTGCTCGTCTCCAAAATGACATGTCCCCTAACAAATTACAGCTAATGAAATAATCATCCGAATTTCATTGCATGGGGGCACCGCAGTATTATTACCCAGCGTGGGTCCATTTTGATGGAGTGGCGGTGGGGGTGTTGGGGGTGGGATAAACAGGTGTAGCCATACTGGTAATCTCACAAACTATTTAGCACCTAGTTTTGATCCAAAAAACAAGCTGCAATAAAAAACAGACTCATTTATGTTCACTATATCATCCTGCACGTAAACTTCACTCGCTCTGTATTGTGCTGCACTGTTGACGTGCGACAGGAGACCACGGTGGCAGCTCGTACTCTCTGCATGAGTCCAACCATTTTCCTGCAATTTGCAGCCAAATATCGTGCTTGTTTCTCCCACTCCCATCTCTTCCTCCGCTACCTCTCGACCATTCCAGGGTTGACGGCAGATGGTGTTTTAATAAAGTCCAGTAGGAATAGTACTGTGAGTAAACAATGCAGCACATGCCAACTCCGTAATTGCTGGGCGCTATTACAACCCCTGTGTCTGGCAAGGGAGGCTGGATGGATTAAAAAAAAAAGAGAGAGAAGAGGTGTGAGGACAACTCAAATATGAGAAAACAAGTGAACGGCCAAACAAGGGAAAAGCATAATTTAAAAAAAAAAAAAAAAAGACAGAGAGGAGGTACGGAGGGGGCGGACATCATACAACCATATATATACCTAGCAGCTGGAGCCAGAAAAGCGCAGCTGGCGAAGGTGCAGGGAGGCCACAGGGAGGAGGGGGCCGAGCAATGCTGGGCCTGGTTGTTGGAGGCTGGGCTGTGCTGGGATGGTTTAGGCCAACGGGTGCAGTGCCGGGCTTCCAGCCTCCAGGCTATGGGCTCTCAGCCCAGTCTCTGAGTCCCAGGCCCTCCTCTATGGGCTCCACCACTGACACAATGCCAATGCAGTCCTCCATCAAACCCCCAGTCAATGGTCAGACACAGTTTGGGAGAGGCAAGCAAGACCACATTTACAACTTTCATTCCAATAGGAAGCAAAAAATATTGTGTCGTGTACCCCGTGGCCCCATCTATAGCTGAGGAGGGTAATTTAATTTCTGACCATTTAATACAATTGTCCGCTGTAAATAACGTTTGATTACCTAAAAAGACCTGGCTATGGCTAAAAATCCAAGCAAATTAATGTGCCGGATAAAGAGATTACACAAGACTGATTTAGTTAAGAATATTTTTCAGTTTCTCAGACAGTGACAACATTGTCACTTAATATTTACAATGGGCGCGAGTAGTAGTCACTAAAGGCACACTGCAAAAACTGAAACATTAAGTAAGAAATAATTTCCTACATTTAACCTAAATTAAATCGATTTTTACTTAAAATAAAATTGTCAGACAAGATCATTCTGCTTATTCTAAGATACTTAACGCTTAATTATATTATTTGATCAAGCAGTCTTGACATTGAGTGTTAACAGCCAGTTTGTGGTTCGTTTCGTTATATTTACTTATCTATTTTTTTTCTCTTTACAGTAAATGCACTGCCAGCTCAGTGCTCTAGTGTCTGTTCTCACACTAGGAGGTTGTGGGTTCAATCCCTGGCCACGTCATACCAAAGAAAAGAAAATTGGGACCTTTTACCTCCCTGCTTGACACTCAGTCTTCGTGTAAATGAATAAATGTAAATGAATACGTATGTGTTTTAAAAAAAATAGTTAGCTATACAGTATATTACAGCTTGAAAAAAAGTTAATATTACTTACTAGTCTAAAAATACAATTTCCAAGACCACTGTGGTTGATGGGCCTAGTATTTTCTTTTTCCAAATCTTACAGGCAAATTTAAATAAAATGTTCTTGCTCTGTTGGCAGATAATTTTGCTTATTTGAAGTAGCGGTACAAATTTTCTTATTTTACTATATTTTTTTCTTAAATTTTCTACTTTCCTTTTTGCAGTGTGGCTGGCCATCGGGAATTTCATGAATTTTCCAAATGGACGATAAATATTAAACGGCACATGTTACTGGCCGTAATGCACACTCCCTTCCACGCATCCACAAACAATGAATAGCAATGTTTCCATCCCCTTAGTTGATGAATATTTTCCGGAGGCCACATTTTCTTGTCTCTTGCTGTATATGTGTGAGAATCTGATTAATGAATTTGAGTAATGGGAGTACAGTACTCTGAGTCACAATTGATTACAGTAAATAATCATATAGTTCATTAATTTGAGAGGCAAATACTCAACGGCAGTCATGTGGTTCGGCATTTGCAAATTCACCTACTGTATTCTTAATGTATCTTCCGTTATTCGTAGGAAAAGTATTCATTTTCTGCAATGTGTCAAGATAAAATTTATTAAATACTTTTTTAATTAAATACCTTAACTGAGACAACAAATGTGCAATGTTGGGCCTTACAACACGGAAGTTGTCCACTCATCCAACATTCCGCAGTGGAAGGCAGAATGGTGCTCGGCGTAGGCAGAAGTTCCACCGACACACACTTGGTCATTCAATCACAAATCTGTTGTTTGTTTTTTTAACCTGTCCTGTTTAGCTCCAGGGTCATGCGTGATCTATTTGCCATTTTATGCTGGGACAGTCTTTCTGTGCAACATGGAAGTTTGAAATGCTCCCTCTATGATTGGTTATAGTGGGATATTTATTGGAAATACAAAACAAGGTTTGTGACAGAGTGAGAGTGAAAAAAGAACAGGAAAGAAATTTAAACAACAGAACCATAGCAGAATATCACAGTATATGACTTCCTGTGGAGGACTATACTTGTGTACTGTGTAAATGTGTAGTGTGGTGCCGCACGTTAAGATTAGAGAGGATTGTGGGGTCGAGCCTAAATCTGGTCCACCCATCGCATCCTCATTCACCATGTCAGCCCCCTGGGAATGTACCCAATGTGCATTATTATTTTTGTAATTGTTTTCAAGTCTTTTGACTTCATTTCATAGTATATCTTGAATGCACAGCTTCTAGTCATTTGCAGCTTGTCCAATCAGATTTCAGCTTCTAAGTGTAGCTATGTGAATGTAATCTGCCCAAGGCCTTCAGATTCTCAAATGCTGGTCGCGAACACAGACACAATTTAAATAGCTGTTTCTTTTTTTTAAACCACTCTGAGCCTTTTTGCAAAGCCTCAGAGTGGAATTTACATTTTTACATCCTGGGACTAGTCTAGCTAAATAGTGTGCAATATGCATACCAAAGATTTATGTACAGTGAAAGACAATCTTAGACATGATTGAAAAAAAGATTTTGAAAGTGCACTTTAAAAAGAAAAAAAAATGTAGCCGCAAGGGGGCACAAGCCAGTCTCTTCTTGTGCCGGTCCCAAGCCCGGATAAATATTGTGTCAGCAAAGGCATCCGACGTAAAACCAAATCAGACATGCAAATAAAATATATGACTTCCATAACGAATGCATGTACACACTGCTATTTGATCCCCATTTAATTGAGCTTTCATTACACACAGAACAGAGGTCTTTCTTTGCAAGTCTGCTGAGAGCCTTCCCATGATGCACTTTGAACCTATTGGATGTCAATCAAAAAATAATCTCTAGACAAGCCTGATAACGCCGCTCCCGTACATCACACAACTGCTTGGCTCTGGTGTTTTCAAGGAAAAGATGTGACCTGATTGATCAGAATAAAATGCAAGGACAGTAAAACAATCATTTCCGCAGCCTAAAATTGATGGAGTACTTCCCGAAGCTATATAGTTAGTGGCTCTCATCAAGGACAATTAAAGAAAATGACTTGCTTTAAAGCCCAGGTTAAATGACCGGTCTCCTTAACCTTGAAGTTCTCCGTCCACATGAATACTGAATGAGTCTTAACCTTCTGTTCTCATGCTAATTGAAGCAGAGGGGGCATATTACATATTTGTAATTAGGACCTGGTGGATAGGGCTTAAGCTCTGAGCCTCATTAGCTTCATCAGAAGGACTCCATCAATTATGCAGGTGGAACTCTGGTGATGATTTGAAGAGAATTCAGCTCTCCACTGGAGTCATTATATTGAAGGTTTCCTCTTGGACTTTGTCATGAATGTACTGTAAATCCTTCGAGGGCATGGTTTCTGATGGAAAATAGGGGCTGCATATGAAAAAGATTGGATGAGTTTGACACCCCAGTCTTTTACCGAGACAATGTCAGGCAAGTTATATGAAGCTAATCCATATGAAAGCTAACACAAACACAGTGCTCGAGGCCATCAGCCAAATACAACATCAAACGGTCTCCTGACAGGACTGCTGTTAAGCACAAACAAGGTTTCGTGTCGAAACACAACATCTCCCCTATGACATCTTGAACTTCTGTCTGACCGACTCTTCTCACATACTTTTAGGCCTTCAGATTTTGCCTACTCCCCCTCAAGGCAATAAAGCAGAGTGAGAAAGAAAGAGTGAATGAGTGGGGACTAAGCAGAGTGAAATATGAGCTCCGGGTTCTCACTCCTTTTACCTGCGATATGTGTTTACCATAAGGACTGTCCGCATGGACATGTCATATTTATTGGGGCACACCTTGGCCATAGTTTAAATGCACTCCAAATTCCTGTCAGACATTATCTCCGGGCACCTCCTTACATCCAGTGTGCCAGCAGGTTTGGTTTTACACCATTAATCTTGAGTGAGGATCCAATAGAGGCGGCGATGGGGAATCCAGGTATGGTGGAAGTAGGTCAGAGGCCTCAGACCGAAGCAAACGCAGCTGCCCCTTCAGGATCTCAAGGTTCCTTCACATCTACATTGACCTTATTCCATCTTTAAAGTGTAGCAGTGCCAGTATGTTTGGGCTTTGACTTTGAGAGGCTTTTCCGTGCTTGCTTCGCCCTTGAAAGCTGATTTGGTCTCCAGCATAAACATAGAATTCCAGTGATTCCAGAACCATAGGCCCTTTTTTAATATTTGTTCATTTCTGAAAGCTTGGAAACAAGTATGTACATATGTATACTTTGTATATATACACCTATATAAGCAATTAAGCATAGAGAGGTGGAGACTTCTGTCGTTACGTCGGCCTGTCATTGACGGATGTCCACCTTTTGGTAGGAGTGTTTTTCTGCAACATTTTCCACAAGTGCTTTATGACACCTCAAAAAAAAAATACACGGACTGAAAAGGGCAATCTATACAACCCGGGTCGACAGAAGTAAACTTGCTTCAGTTGGTGCTCAGTCCGTGTCAATGACAGGCCGACATAACGACGGACGTGCCCACCTCTGTTTACATATAAACTTATGCCACGCCATCTAGCTAGCTACAAGCGTTGGCTGTCTAGCTAGTGCGGCTAAATACATTGTGGAGTTGCTCTTAAATGAGTAATCATAATTATCACCATGGCTACACTTCTGAAAAGTAGGGATGATAAAACGTAATTAACAGAAGACAGACAAGCCATGCTAATTTCTAAGCTAACCTACATACTTGCTTAACACCTGAATTAAGTGCTTGACTGATGGAGTACATGTTTTACAGAAGTCTGACTGGTACAATGATGAAGAAAAGAGCGTATCCAACTTTGAACCGCAAAATAGCTGGCAAATTAACTCTCAATACATATGACGCATCAATACGTCATGAGTGTCATAGTCGTTGCGTACACATGACGTATCAACATGTCATAAGCTTTTTTTATGCAAGAGTGTACAGGAGGGTCTGGCGCAGCTTCTGACTGAAAGGATTAGGTTTGACTGCAATGCTATTTAAAAGAAACGGCCACCAGGTGGCAGCAAGTATAAGATCAGTCAGTATCGCACAAGGATCTTGCTGTAAAAGAAGAGAAGCAGGTAGTGTAGATTGGGACTGGGAGTGTTGTCTGTCACTACTAGCATGTTGTAGAGCAGCAGGAGCAGCAGGGAACAGCGGAGAGGAAGCACAAAATAAGCGATCGACAAAACAAAACAGTTAACCTGCAGGATTGCTTTTTGGCTTAAAAAAGTATCCTCATCAGCTCATCAAAGCATAACTGTGGAAATCGAGTTGCTGCGCGTCAAGGAACGAGCAACCGTCGAACGATGATTCTCGGGGTTAACGGCTCATTTTGCCGTTCACGTCGACCCCTGGACGACTGGATGCTGCGGCAGAGCTGCAGTTAGACCAGTCAATTGTTTATTTGTATGTGCAATAAACTGTTATTTTGTTATCAAAAGCACTTTTTGGAACGTTGTTTTATTGCACGAAAACATTATGTAGATGTTTGAGCTGTCACAAAAGAAAAAATTGTAGTGTTAAAGTCGTGCTTGAAATGTTTGTTTTACAAAATGCTAATTTTCTATGTTTTTTTTCTCAGGAATTAGAATTTTGACAAAACTTGGCTATATTCTAACGCTGATAACTAAAGAATGGAAAAAGTTAGAAATACACTTCTTTTTTTCTGATTAAAGAAGAGAGTCTAATCTATTTTTTGGTTCCATAATTATATAGCAATAAAACACAATATTCTGTGGGCCTTGCAAGATCAGTCAAAATCCAGTAAAACGGCTGGTATTGTAGTGCCTTGATAGTTTTTCTATTCCCGCTTTTCAGCCTGACCTTATTCTCTACACGTTTTCTAAGATTATGATTGTTCTGATTTTGAATGTTGCTTTTACCATCTCTTCAGCTCTAATTCGGATTTTGATTTCTGTAATTCCGCCCATAGTGGTCTTGTTCTAGTCAGTTGTCGCATTTTACATTTTCAGACCCAAGTGAACCCTTGCCTATGTTTTCACCCTTGATCTTTCTACTTGGGTACTTACTCCTTTGGGTATTCATTGGCCAACCGAGGCACCAAAGTTCAGATGAATTTATACCTAGTTTCAATGTCACCGGTTTTGTCACCTTGTTCTCCATCGATTTCCTCATCATGTTATGAGGCCGTTTCTTCTTGTTTCTTCCTCGTTCTATGACCTTCAATTCACCTTCCATGGTGCAAGTCTGTCAGCTGTTTCTCCAAACTCTCCTTCTCTAGTGGATGCACGCTATGCACCCTTGCTTTTCATATCGATGAACCTATATGGAAGCAGACTGAAACAGCCCCAATTCTGGCAGTTCTGCTGCTTCCTTCCAACTCATCAGCTCTGTCGCATGTCCCTGCGACCGCCAGTCAACTCTACTTGAAGTTGAGCTGCAGGCACATTGTAGCACAACTCCCCTACGCAGCATTCTTCTGCTCAGTTATACATCTGCGCTGAAACAGGAGTCCAAAACGTTCAGATAGATTTCCATGTCAATGCTAATATTTTATTTGTTATAGATGTTTTCCCCCAATGTCATTTAAAAAAGTTCAATCACATCCCAAATGGATTTCTCTCTGACAAAGGTGTTCAGAATTCATTATATTCATCAAAAACATTTTTGGTATAGGCCTTTAATCGAACATAAGAGCACAATGCAGATTATTGTACTTTTTAATTTTTTTTGAGAGAATTTGGAATGTGAAATGCCTCAGTGCATGGAACGCGTTTTTAAATGCTACTGCACATTTAGTTAAAGTTGATCATATAGTGAAAGTCCAAAAACACTCCATCCTTGTCGAATGAGGCTGGGAAAATATGGGAGCCATACATAACTAAAAGATTGCCTTTTTACACCTCATCTATCATGAGTGCAATTTCACGGGGCAGCTTTTTAAAAATTAATTTCATTCTTTGACCTGCTCTGAGCGGAAGCACTAACATGGGTAGGCAATGAGTGAATTTGCACTTGTGATTTTATGGATCACTATTTCAATTACCTTGGAATAATGCTTTTCACATGTGTGCGTGCATGTGTGCGTGTATGAAAAAAAAAGTGTGCATCAACTTTATTTATTGGGACAAGTGGCATGGAAAAAGAAATCTAATGAGCTACTGTATGTTGTGGGGAGAAAAAGCAGTGAAGAATAAGTAGAGCTCTCAAACATCCCATGTGTGATGCGTTTACTCTGTGATTAATTGAGGCTTTTCATAACAATAAAAAAAACACATCAGAAAGTTATTGACATGTAGTGAACCAAAATGAATGACATGAATGAATGTATTGTTACTACACTGGGGCAATGGGGATTGCGTGCTATTTGTGTTATTTATGCCTTTATGAGTCTATTTCAATGTAAGTGACACATGTGGTTTAAGTGGCCCATACCTGAAGTCAGAGCAGTTTAGTCATGAATCCCAGTTACTTGTTTTGGAACTTTTGGTGTACATTATCGACTAATTTGGTCGCGAACAAGCCATCTGTTTTGTTTATACAAGCAATGAAACTTGGTATTCAAGCTGTCAATGCCATTTGACATTTTTGAATCTAAATTGTTCAGAATTAGTCTTGTCTCTCACTTTTTTTTTTTCGGATTATAAGAAAGGAGTGGTGGGGGGGTTTTGTACTGTTTGTGAAAAAAAAATGAATACATGAAGATACACCCCTTGAACCAGGAGAAGTAACCTTATATATACCAGTAAATGCATGACAGGATAAGGATCCTGCATTTTTCTATGCAATGTTCATTATCTTTAGTGAATCTAGATGAATAATGAATTTATTCCGAGGCATTGCCAATATTAAAAGAAAATGTCTTCCTTTATGGTGGATTATTGTAGTGTCAATTGTAGACATCTGTTATCCTTCAATCTGCTATGTACAGACACACTCTTGAAATAGTTGTAGCGCAACTACTTAATGATTACATGTCTGCTAGCAATCTATTTAAATTTTTTAAATTCTGGATTCAGGCCGATTACACTACAGGGATGGCCCTTACAAAAGTGACTGATGATCTTTTACTAGCTATGGATTCTGAGATCTCTTCAATAATAGTTTTACTTGATCATAACATAATATTAGAACACCTTGAAATGTGTTGGTGTTACAGTGTCAGCATTTTCTTGGTTTAGATTTAATCTCTTAGAGAGGATGCACCCTAAAGTCACCTTTAGACTCCCACAGGGATCAGTCCTTGGCCCTCTACTGTTTAGCATCTACATCAAGGATCTCAAAATCCGGTCCAAGCGCCCCTAAACAGCCTGTTTTCTATGGCTCTCTCCGCCAATACAGATGAATCAAATAATTAGCTCACAGCAAGCTCTGCAGAAGCCTGTAACGATCCTGATTATATGATATGTTGGAGGAGGGAGAATGGACATTAAACAGATGTATAAACTGAATGGAGCATGGACAGCACGTAAAAAGAAAGTTAACAACAAGGATTCTGCTGCTAAACCTACTGTGTTGTACAATTACAGGTCTCAATCTTTGATCTAAGCCCCAAAAAAATGATGTTCACTTACCACATAACATTTCAACTGGTTAATTTCACCCTCCTTTGCCTCTGCTTTCGGAAGAGGTGAAAATGTAGCCGCCTCTTTCCTCAGGGTGAACTGTCTTCACAAGCATTAAAGAAGAAAAAGGAAGAAAAGGGACTCAGTGACGGATAGATTATGCATCTCCATCCTTACATGCCATGTCAACCACATCCTGAAGAGGACCCTGGGAACCATTATGTGGGAGTGCCGTACAAGTTTGCACAACTTCTGTGTTGTATATAAAAGTAGATAAATACCAAGCAGAGACTATATTAAGCCAATAAACAATTTTCCTGCCATCCATCTTTACCAGAATCACCCCACATTTACAGTACATCCATGTCTACAAACATAACAAAATACCAGCAACAGTATATGTATCTCTACAAATAAATCAGTACTTTTCTTTGATAATTACATCTACAGCTTTCATGTTGTAATTTATATCTTAAAATGGGAACGCCGTGTCCTGGAAACATCCCGTCACTTGTTTCCAACTTTGTTTTGTTATCATGGCATGGCAAAGAGCGTGGAGGGTTTGCCATGTGTATGTAATTTTACCAGCAAGATTTATATTTCTACCACCAATCAAACAACAACAAGCACATACAGCTTTGAGGGTAGAAAATAAACCCAGAACTGATCTGCATTACACTGAAAGAAACAAGAGTGAAGTCAGAAAACGAGGGAGACAAAATCTGAATGTAATGGTTATGGAGTCATACACATTTCCTTTGATTACAAGGTATTAGTGTCACCCATGGGCCCATTGGCAGGGAATGCTGGGCTGCTCACCACGTTGGAACAAACACAAACGTCAATGCCTGTTAATTCAGTCATAATCATGTTTGAATGGATCTTCAGTGAGCTCTCTTTTCTGCTTTTCTCTCCCTGCAGTAGTGAATGAGTTCGATGGGAGACTTACGAGAGAGACAAGTGGTAAAAAACACACGGCTGGATGGGGGCAAAAGTTCTCTACTTTGCTGTCGCATATTTTGTTAGGGGTTGTTAATTGAAAAGGTTTATGATAAATTGATGCTGTAAAAGCAAATCAACTCTCTGATTAGATCCAGTATTATTGTAGATGCATATCAATTCATTCACATTTACATTATCTAAGGAGGTTTGCAGGCTTTGAAATACCATTGTTGAAAACTGTTCTGTCTCACCTGCCCTGTACGTGTGGAAAAAAAAGTTGTCTATTCACACCACTGCTACAACATATGGCCTACCTGCACAAATGGATCACATCCAACATCCCAATATAGGCCTATATGTATATCACAAAGGTAATAAATCTCAGTATAGTATTGCAATGTTATACTAATGGCTGATGTAAAAAGGCCTATATGTGTCATACAAAAGAAGATTGTTTTTACAGCTACTTGGAAATGTCAAAGCAAATGTGGTCGAGATGTGCAGTCAGGGGGGGCAGGTGAGGTAAACTCAAAGAAATTAACAAATACTGTAATGACTGAATAACATTTGTTCCAGTTTTAGTTCTCTAGTCTGTACTTTATGTTGATTTTCTTTTTGAATGTCCGTGATTTAATAGTCATAATTGCTGGGTTTACATATCTTCTGGGCAAGATGCAAAGGGCAACATCAAGCAGATGGGACAGATTGCATAATTCCTAATTGATTGGGTTGAGGAGGCCTGTACTTGGCAAATACCTGTTTCTGTCTCCATGTCCACAATTTGTCTTTGGACACTTTTAGTATTGACTTCAATTTTCCATAGTCAGGCTATGGTATTTGATGTTTGTGGGTTACATATGTAGTTTTACTGATCACATAAATAAAACCATAGGAAAAATACACTTGGTAAACTACAGGCAAAGCTAGCAATCACAGGCATTTCTGCAGTCCATGCAGGCAGCCTGGTTTGGATATCTCTGGCTTTTCTGTGTGGACTTATTTATTTGTATTCTGACTTTCTTCCCCCATTTACAAACATGCATTACCTTCATTGAGGGCGTTATATTGTTCACAGGTGTGAAAATGAGTGTGCACAGTCGTTTGCCTGTACTGTATGCTCCTTGCGATTTGATCTCGACCAAAGTCAGCAGGGATAGCTAGCTCACTCGCAACACTAATGAGGCATGGAAGCTGAAATTGTATTATGATTCAATAGATATTATGGATGCTGAGAAATGCTCTGCCTGAGCCAAAATGCTCTGTAGGACATACTGATTACATCACAACATTTCAATTCATTGCCCAAATAGACAATTCATACAGTCCTATTTTTGTGTGTGAATTTGTCTTCATCTTCTTGTAGGAAAGTTCAATTTGTGAGTTGTCCTTTGGTGCTGGAAATGCTATTAATTGTGATGATCAACAAACTTATGAATTTGGATAACAACAACAAAACTGCACTTTTGACACACAATGCATTCATATGAATTTGCATTTGAATATATAGAATAAATGTTATAGCCTATTGGGGGCATTTCCATCAAAATCATACGTATCAACTTTAGGTGAGTAAACTTTTCCACATACACACTATCTGAAGGTGAGTGAAATCGGTTTGACATTAAAACCAAATGAGATAAGGTGCGACGACATGATCGGTAATTTTGACGTCTCTGGCGCGAAACCGCCATGGGACACTTCAGTCACTCTGACACTTTTTTAACAGAATCTTTGTTTTGATAATCCGCGTATGTGTTGATACCTGTCATGGCGCAACGCAGTAACCATAGAACCCCCTCAATCTTTCAATCTTTCAGCCAAATCTCCCTGTCTACACCGCACTGGCCTCATGATAAGAAGGTGCCACTGTCACTCCAGCCCACACATCCAAACAAACACACCCAGCCGCATAATACACACTCCTTTCATCCACATACGCACAAACAGCCTCGGAGGCGTGCATAGGCGTTCGGCATCATGCTAATTTTCATTGTTGTGATAAAAATAAACAGGTCTGGGGAGCTGAATCCCAAGGCCTGAGGGTCATGGCGCGCTCGACTGACAAGGGTGGGGGTTTGTAGGGGTGCGGGCGGGGGGAGGAGGGGCGAAGTCGAGGCTCAGACTGAATTACCTTGATGCAGCGCGACAGCCTCACATCACTGTCACCAGCCTGTTTGGAAGGGCTAGATGGGGCTGTGGTGATAACTTGGAGTAGGCCGCCTGCGATGGATGTGTGTTGACAGTACGTTGTGTTCAAGGACACATTGGAATGAGCGCCGAGCAAGCGGGTGGCGTGGAGGGGAGTTTGCTTAGCCATGTGTGCCCTAATTGTTGTCTGGTGGCTGGTGGTGATGGCTGCGTGAGCGTAGAATACACTGTGACATTATACGTGGCTCTCAGTGCTCTAATAGTCTGGAGGTGTTATGCTCCAGCAAGTCATGTCACATCATTAATGTTAATATTACATGAGGTTAATATAATTATAAAAGTGTGGCACGTAAGTGAGATAAAAATGTTGCTCCATTAAACCGGCTATTTTAATGTGAACAGCAAATAGCAGCATGAGTATGAAGTTTTCTTCCAATTCTGATGCTTCACTTCACAGGTGAGGTGCCACAATAGAGCACTAGGTGGTGCTTGAAGCCAACACACACTGACACACAAGCACACGTGCACACACATGTAATCACATCCATTCCCATTCACATCAGATTATAAAAGGAACCAAACTGATTCTACCAATCACACACAGACAAAAGGGTCATTTTAAAGACCTCCTCACTGTCCATCAGATTCCCTTTCAGTCCCTTCCTTCACCCACCATTGTACACTTACTCATCAAATCGCAGCTCCACGCGTCTAAAGCCATCTGATAACCATCTGACTAGATGACCTCTGCGCAGGGTGAGTTGCAACAAAAGGACTGTCAAAAGCACACATGTACTGTGCAACTGATGCTACTTTTATTATTATGGTTTTGTCTGCATGTTTACATGAAAATTAATATCCTAAAATGAAATAATTAAACAACATTAAAACCATTGAAACCTTTTTAAAAGCAATGTAACAGGTGCATTATTGATGCTGTACTACTGTATTGGTGATTTTTACACAGTATAAAGAAGTAAGACATTTTATTGAAAAAAAAAAGGCACATATTGTCTGACAATGTCAATAATAATAAGTCAATACAAATAATAATAATAATAATTATAATAATTAAAAATAAATACATAAATATTAATAGTAATAATAATAATAGTAAAATGTTATAATTTTTAATTGTGGGCATCATGGTGGACTAATAAAATAAAAATAAATAAATAAATAAATATGAAAACAAATTGGAAATAAAATGTATCTATTGATATATTTTTTATTTTTAAATTTAGTTTTTTTATTTATCTATTTATATATATATATATATATATATATACTGTATATATATATATTCATATTCATTTGTGTATCCATCTATTTAATTTTTGAGTTATGCTTTCTTCATGAATGTTTATTTTCACTTTTATTTTATTTATTTTGTATTAATTTTTGTATTTTTTAGTTTGGCAGTTTTGATCCTCCATAGTTATTATTTATGCATCACAGATGAGAGGTCTGGCCTTCCCGTGTGAAGTTTGCATGTTCTCCCCATATTTATATGGGTTTTCTCCAGGAACTTCGGCCTTCTTTTATGTTCCAAAAACACATGCACATCAGATTAATTGAAGACTAAATCGTCTATAAATGGGAATGTGAGTGTGAATAGTTTATTTTATTTTATATGTGCCCTGCCATTGGCCAGGGACAAGTCCAGGGTGTAGATGGATGGATGGATGGATTCAGTATGCAGTTCTCAGTCCTTGTACACATTTTCAGCAATTATCGTCAAACATATATAACGTATTCAGAAACAAATCTCTTTAGTTCACTTTACAGGGTCTTTCAATGTACACATTTTCAGTTGGGCTTTCTGTCATTTGGGTCAGGAGACACAGCTGATTTTGGGCAGCCCATCACATTGCAAAACAAAACATATCAAATGAATTCATTTAAATTAATTTAGCATTTGTATGCTTGTGATTGTCCAAAATGGAGAGTCACCAAGTGTGGCCTACTCCCATTGGTTAGCAGTGTGTGCTTTCCTCAATAAGAGGCTAAACGAGGACAGTGCGAGTGCATTTTCTCTGCATTGTGGCCGTGTAGAATATGTTGCCTTTGTGTCATGTGTACACATCAGTGGGTCTGCAGAGTAGCCGTGTGAGCGTCCCAGTTGATCTTAAGCAGCTAAATAGTACCAGCTTGCCGGGCTCTTAACCTTCCCCTTACAGAGGGAAGAACTAATGAAGTCCTGAAAGGCTTCCTGACTCGCTCATCTGGCTTTGTTTAGGCCTCGTTCACCCTCCCTTTGCTTGAGGAAAGCCATTATCCCATTGAGAGGACAGTCACACGGACATTGGAAGACCAAACAAAACTCAACAAAAAAAATCTATTTTCAAAGGGCTTATGAGGTGATTTGCTTGGTGTACGTTGACTTGTTTCTTCTTCAGAATTATTTATAAATGATGTGCACTGCGGAGCTGTCTGTAGCATAGCGTTTACTGTTACATTAATTTCTTGTCAAATTAAGACATCGTACAAATATTTTTGACTTTATTCTCTTAAAAAAAATCTCACACAAGTACTTTTACTTTAGTACTTTAATCATGACATTTAGTTCAACAAAATCTTTCCAATTTAAGATGTAATTCTCAGTGATTGTCTATTGGAAAAAAGAAAGAAAATCCGCCAGTCATCCACCATCTATCGCTCTCTCCATTATTTTTTTCACACCAGTAATAGCGCTTCATTTTAATTTTACACTTTGTGTATACTCAATCGAGGCAAATGGTTTATACTTGGTCTCGCCAGTCTATTGAGAGCAAGGCGAGTGAAATAGGGGGAGCACATATGGCGAATAAAAAACTGCAGCATGTTAAAATTGAATTTGTATTCAGCAGGAAGTGGGTTAACGCACTTAAAAGTCAGCGAATCCAATAGCTCCGGCAGATATGTGGTGTCAAGACATTCTTCTTTGGGGAGTCGAGGCGAATGCAACTGCCTACCTGGGTTCTTAGTATATTTTCAGGTAATGATAATAATACATCACATTGCTTAGTGGCATATTTATGTTGGAGCTTGGCGAGAAGTGGCATCCTTGGTGTTGTTCTTTGAAATCATCTTCTTCAGATATGTGCCGCTTGCTCTTGTTTTCTCATCCTTATCAGTTTTACTGAGATGGGAATTTCTATTAGAGAGCGTATTTGGTTTGTTACAGTTAGATGCCTCCTCGGCTGGTTTTGTTTGATAGAATGAGGGGGAGCACGAAGAGTGATGTTAAAGAAGACAGGCATGTTTTCAACAAAAAAACACAGCATGAAAATGACAAATCTGTTTGTCATTGGAATGTATTGCCTACTTGTGGTTCATTGACTTTGTATTACAGGAGCTAGCCCGAATGTCAGCAAATAACAGGAAATTTGTCGCCGTCATTTGCTTGGGAATATTTGAAGCTAATCATTTCTGTATTCCATGTGCGCCCTTGTGTTCATGCTTGTGTCAGCGGCAGCAAGCGTCTCTTTGCTATTTACATGTGGGAGGTGCAGCTGTGAGCAGTGATGGCGGAGCGCTGCAATAAAAAAGAGGACAGAGAGGATTTTAGATAGATAGAGAAGCGAGCCAGACAGGGTGGGGGCGGGGGGAACTCCGTTCTACGAGGAGAACACAGCTCCCGCCGCCA
Organism: Vanacampus margaritifer; assembly: GCF_051991255.1. Taxonomy (NCBI): domain Eukaryota; kingdom Metazoa; phylum Chordata; class Actinopteri; order Syngnathiformes; family Syngnathidae; genus Vanacampus; species Vanacampus margaritifer. The sequence goes on from NC_135451.1 coordinate 2,954,906, forward strand.
GCAGTCTGTCAGTGGTGGTCTCCTCTTCCAGTCTGCTGCAGCATCTGCCATTAAGGCACCAGCAAGAGCTAAACCCAGAATCTCTCGCTCTCTGTTTCATAGCTTAGTGCTTACACAAAAGGAATACGAGCCTCAAAGTCAAATACAATAATGCTCTGTGATTTCTAAGTTGTTTTAATTTCAAAACTCACAGGAAAAAAAGCAAAAACAAGAAAGTTTACAATGTTCATGAATTTAAAATAAATAAATGTAAACAGTGCATTGATTTTGATGTGCATGCATGTGAAAAGTAAAAGCGAGCAAGAACCACTAGTTATCTGCAATTTTGCCAACTTGGTATAATTTTAAAATTTTCATATTAGCTATACTGTATATATATATGTTTTTTTCATTTTCAAAGAGAAAAAGGACAGTGTATGATTCTCAATATACTTTCTATAACTCCAAGATTTTACTCAAGCAAATATCTGTTACAAGCTTTGAAGAAAAAAGTAGAAGTAGAAAAATGTGATTCATCGCGATTATTCACAATTAATTACGGAAAATTGTAGGATTATATTAATGCTGTCAAAAGATGTTTTTTTTAACTAAAAACATTGAATTTTTATTAAACACATAGAGGCTAGCATGTTGATGTGACCAAGGATTATCGTTCATGATTCTCATGTGGCTCCTTTGGAAAAGGATTTTCCAACCCCGATGGTACAAAAACAATGAATAAAATTAAAAGTAAATTGTCACACAAGTATGAGAAGAAATAAATCCATCCATCCATTTTGTATACTGCCTCTTCATTGTACGTAGCATGAGGTTTATGGTTACATTGTGTTGCTTTTCTGTGATGACATCACAAAAACAAGCCAAGATTCCAGGGCATGGGCTAGACCCCTTAGGGAAGAACTTCTCATGTTTCAATTTGCTAGTGCTCAAGGCAAGATATTTTTAGATGATCACAGGACAACAATCCTAACCTCAACCCCATCAACCAATACCAAGTATGTTTTTCCCATTACCATAACACTAAGGCAGTGTTAGCAACACTAAGGCTCAATGCAGATTTTGGCAGCACATTTCCTTTGACCATTGAGTACAACAGAACAAAACAACTTACTTTCTACAAGTATACTAAGGCTGCATGTCCCTAGCGACAAACTGTGTAATTGACCTTTAAACTCGGGGCCACACCATCACCTCATCCTTGACAGTTCTCTATTCATTTCTCCTGACTAGGCCACAGATCCTCCACTAAGCACTCCCCATTTGAAAGCCCTTCTTCTCTCCCCGCTGTGGCTGGAGAGGGGCCGAGGCCGCAGCATCTTCCCACCCCTTAGCCAGGAGCCAGAGATCCCAGCCAGAGATGCCATCTGATACAAGTCTATCATAATGAAGGTCCAGCATGGGGCTAAATGAGTTTCCACCTCAGCCTCGCAAGGGGCTAATGACAAAACAGCCTCCCAGTGCTCCTTGGCCTGCCGTTAGCTTTAATCAGGGCATATGGCACTTGCCTAAACTGCTTGGCTATAAGGAAGAGGAGAGGAGACCTTTCAAAACACTCTATTTGTACAATTTTTTTGGGATGAAAGTTAGAAACAAATTATTTTTCTTGTATGAAACAAAAATAACTCAAAACTTAGTTCCTCACATAAAAGCCAAGCATTACAGATTTGACACCTCTTTGTGTAAAAACCTACTTTTCAAATAAATGAACATAAAATATAAATTGCGAGGCAGGTGCTAACCATTGTGAATTATTGTATCCAACCATCTAATGTGTGCCCTCTCTCTACTAAGACACAATAAATTGGTGATTGAAGTTATTTTAATTCAAACAAACTCCTGTGAGGTGTAGCAACTCAAAATAGGGATTTTTGTCTTTGAGGCAATTATCCCGTACTTGGGGTAGGTGTAGGTGCAGGATTTTGTGTGATATCACTAATGGCATTTGTATATTTGTATTAATTTGCAGGATTTAATATCCCTTCAATGGCGTCTAATCAACAAGAGAAAACAAAAGCTTTCAATGGCATAAAACAGTGTGAAAAGGGGTGGGACTCTACCCACTATTTTCATATCCCACAATAAGGCTACCCAACATATCCAAATTAGCTTAAAGGATTGATAATTCTTCACTAATATAAAACTGTTACTGAGCCCTTAGAGTGTGACTTGCCCGTTTGTTTGTGGGTTTTGTCAAAAATTAAATAAAGGGCTTGGTTGTGGAAATTAAATTGAAATCTCATAACAAGGGTTCCTTTTAATTTGATTAATTCTTTGTTGTTGTTTTAGATCCCCGGCGAAGACACCCATGACAATTTGAGGTTATTTGTTCCACTGTCTAATGGCAATTTTCCTTGCACCATAACACCAGTTAAAGAGCTGCCTCAGAGCAAGTTTTTTTTTTTTGCCTTGAAATCACAGACAAGGCTAAGCCATAGGGGGACTATAAAACCGTGTGCTTAATTCTACTGCGCATGGCTAACTTCCATGTATTTGCTAGAGAAAACTTTAAAAAAAAAACTTTTACTCATTTGGCCATAGGTTTAAACTATGGACTTTTTATTTGAGATACAAATATCAAGTCTTTTAAAGCTGTACAAAAACCGAATTTCATTTACCTGCATCACCTTCATTCATTTCAACATCAGTGTAGATTATAAATGCTTGCTGAACAACGTTTTATCTTTTTCTAAAATCTGACAGTTAAAATTGAAAACATCATGCATACATTATTTTGCCATTGATGTGCCATTTTTAGCTCAAACAAACCTTCAAATCTGGTCAAAGTATTGATAAGTGTGGCTTTAATTGTATGTAAATAAAAATGTTAAAAAAAAAAAAGTTGCTGTTGTCTATTAAAACAGCATGACAGATGAACAGTTAGTGCTGGTGAAGTCAAAATGAGAGTTATTAGTGTATTAGATGCAGCCCAATATGTTTTCATACCCTGTGTAGACCTTTGTGCAAAATGTGTTCCATACTGAAATAGATTCATGTGATCCAATTATGTTGCTCTCATTGCTACTTAACACACTGTAGGACGAAAAAAAAAATAGGAATGGAGAAAAACGGTATCAGGATGCACTCAGCATGGAGAAAATGAACCTCAGAAACCCATGCTGATATTTTTTGGGCCCAACTGTTATAAGCCTGATATGAGCAGTACCGTAACCATTCTTGGCAACCAACAAGGCTCCGGTAGCAATTAGCTAGCGGTCGGCAGGGTGCACAGATTGATTTTCCATGACAGGGACAAGATAGAGGAGAGGTGATCCTGGCAAAGGCCTCCACAGCCTGTTTTCCTCCCAGTTGTTGGATCAACTTTCCTTTATCTTCCTCTTGCCATCCTCTTAGAACTTGACAACACAGTATCATGCAAAACATTAGAGCAAGCTATAACTGTATTACTCTCCAATTACACTCAGCACATCCAACTGATGCCTTTATATTCTGGCCCTTGCTCTGACTAGGCTGTGAAAACAGAAGGTGGGGGAATGTGTTTAGGACAGTACTGATTGTTCATTGGCTCCCTTTTATTTCACATTGAAGGGACTGTACATAAAACGATTAGGGGCACATCCATCTGGCTGCTACATGATTTCATTCGAGGGATCTGCTTATCAACGTTTTGGAAGGATTGCAAGGACTCATCAAAGATCAGAAGCTGCAGCAAAAGACAATCATGCTCATTTGTAATTGACACGGAACACTTCATTTAAGCTTTTAGGAAAGAAAGCGCAAAGTGCAATTGTATTAATAAATTTTTCATTTGTTATAATTCTGTTGATTAGACCACATAGCACTTGGGAACTATTTAAAAAAAATCTAGATAGATATTGATTAAAACTAAAATTGGCGTGCGAATCAAAATTTTTTGTTTTTTTCTATAGCATGTCAAGTTTTTTTCTCCGCAACTTAAACTCCAGATAAGCAAAATTCCCCCGATTAGCTGTAGTAAAAACAGGTAAATACGACTGGACTCATCTACTGCTATGTAGCAACTTTTATGCTATTTTTAAGTTTTCAAACTATTCCATTTTAGGGATTTATTTACATACATATGCATTTATTTCCTATTTTTTGAAGAAAACGGGGATCCTATAGCTAAAAAAAACTTGGCATGATGCAGAAAAATTGAGATCAGTTTTGGATACTGCACCCAAAAATGAGTTTAAAAAAAAGACCCAACTCAACAAACATTGCTTTCACCAGTATAATCACAACAGAAAATGTTTTACTTTAAAGAGCATTTAATTTTGTGCTGTTTTTTTTCAATATGAATAACTTGTTCTTTATAATGCACACACGTCAGTCAATCACTAAAAGTAATGCAAAAAAATATTGAACAAATGAGATACTTGGGCTGTTTAAGAGCCATGCAGCAAACATGAAAAATAATAGTAAATAATAATGAATGGGAATTAGTCAAAGCCATGTGTGAGATTGTGCTAACCTGCAATCATCAAATGGAAACTTGAAATGTTTAGATTAGGAAAATAACACTAATAAAAACTTGCATTTATTATTACATCAACTCATTACATGCTAATTTCTTGCTAGCAACATTACATTGAAACACCTTTGGGCTACAACAAGCAGGCTACTTCCCATGTCGTTTTAATTTTTTTTATTGGTGTTAACTCCGCTTTTGTGTTGGATGCAGAGGAGTGTATATTTCAGTTGGATGGCAGTTGTGTCATAGCTCCCAGCGTGTTTGTCTATGGTGGCATTCCTTAACTCCATTAAGCACACAAGAGGATCCCCTTGGGCCGGGCATATCCCAGCATCCACCAACCCACAGATGGACCGAGCAAACATCTGATCTCGTACTGATCTGCCTACCTAAACACACCGATGTGTCACTAAATGCGCACACACACAGACACACACACACACACACGCTCGCACGCATGCAAGCACACACACACACACACACACACACGCACACACACACACACACACACACACACACACACACACACACTCAGTACTTACCTCTTGGAGCTGGATCACATTGCAGTAAATCTAGTTATGGAACTCTATGGGGTCAAAAAATAAGAGATACAGTTACCAGGTCTGGAAAGGCTTGACCTAAGTTGTATCATTGCGCACGGATGCCATTGTTGTCTGATGATATGCTTGAATATGAAAGATACACAAATACCTTTACTTTGACAATAGTGCAAATTTATAGTAGTAAAATAAGTTAGGGCAGTCCAAATTGTTTTTATACCAGTAGAAATTTGATGCACAGGTCTTTGGATCAGCTCACATTTGTGGTTTGAGTAAAATCCCCTCGTACACCAGAAGTTGTGTTTTATCGTGGATGTGTTTGTCTGTGGAGCCTTGACAGATCACTTTGTTTACTGGAAATAAAACTGTACTGACCACAATTCCCTGAGGAACCATGAGTCTGATGCTCTGACCTTTTGCAAATTAATGCGATCAAACTTGATCAGTGGAGCTATTTACAAACCAAACATACTTTGTCAGAGGAAAAAAGTCTGAAGTGTTAACCATACATCAGAGCAAGGCAATGTCTGTTTGACCTAAGGCCTCTGCAAAGTGATAATACATTATTTTATGGGTCCCAAATTGCAGTGATTTAGTGGTAACTAATGCCACTATTTTATTATTATTATTTTTTTAATCAATTTCTTTGGTCATCCTTAATACAGTATCAAACACTCAAAGGATGCATGAACTCCATCAAGGTCATATCAACTATCCATTTCTGATTGTTTTTTTATTTTTATTTTTTATTTTTTGTATTTTAGAACAGAATAGCTTAAAAGTTTTAAAAAGAATAACTTAGATAAAACATACAAAATGGCCACCCCCTGAGATGGATAATAAAAAAAAAACGGGTTGATTTTTCTGTATAATTAATATTCCATAAATGCAGACTAGTGAGGGCACAACAAACTTTACTTCCCTATTAAACGCTATAAACAGGTATGCCACATGTTAACTAGACTAAATCCAATTTCTGCCGAAATTGCGTGGGAATGCTGAAAGTGACACGACGTGGCAGATTTAGGACTCAGACGCAGAGATAGGAGTTTGAGGCCAAGGCAGATATTTATTAACCAAAAAAACTCCTCGTTTGGAGGGAAAAAACAAAGGCTATTAAATGTTAAACTAAAGGCGCGCCAAAAAGGAGGATGTCTAAACTACAAACAAAACAATATCACTCCTTAACTAGAACTATACTGTGGCTATACAAAGTTACAAACCAAAGTTCACACAAGAGAGAGGACAACAACGCTGGGGACTGTGACTGGCTTGAGTGGCTCTGACAAAAACACTTTGGCACAAGACAGGGGAGACGCAGACCATTTAACACATGAGGGTAATGGGAAACAGGTGGACACAATCAGGAATCAGGGTTGACACTGACACCACATGAGGAAGGGCAAGTGACCTGAAACGAAAGGAGTCAGAATTTTCAAAAGAAAACAGGAAATGACAAGACAACCTCACCGCGGTGTGACAGTAACCCTCCCTCTAGGGCTAACTCCCGACGGCCCAGGCTGGTCAGGATGATCCCTATAGAAGTCCTTAATTAGAGAGTCATCCATAATGAAGCGGGAAGGAACCCACTGTCTCTCCTCGGGCTCATACCCCTCCCAGTCCACCAAGAACTGCCTGCCCCGGCCCCCATTTCGGACGGCCAGCAGTCGCTTCACTTTGTATACGGGGCCCCCATCCACAATCACAGGAGGCGGCGGGGGCGAGAGAGCCGGAAACAGGAGACTCTCCCTGACTGGCTTGACTTGACTAACGTGGAATGTGGAATGTTGGAATAACACGAAGGGACCTTGGAGATGGGGTACGGGCCCACAAACCGTGGTGCCAAATTTTGGCATGGCACCTTCAAGTGAAGGTTCTTGGAGGACAGCCACACTTTATGCCCCGGCTGGTATGCTGGAGCAGGTCTCCTCTTTTGATCAGCTGCTCGCTTGACTCTGTCCCTCTGGCGCTCCAGTACCTGCCGAGCGGCTGCCCAGATTGCGATGGCAGCGGCGGACCAAGGCATGGGCAGAAGGAACAGAGGCCTCAGACTCCAGGTTAGCAAAGAAGTGGGGATCGTAGTCAAAAACACATTTGAATGGGGTGAGTCCTGTGGCAGAAGTAAGAAGTAAGTTATGGGAAAGCTCAACCCAGACCAGGTGTTTGCTCCACGTTGCAGGATTCTGGGAGACTAGGCACCGGAGACCGGTTTCTGGCGTGTGTTGAGTCTCTTGGCTTTGCGTATGTATTCCAGGTTCTTGTGATCGGTCCAGACCACAAACGGATGCTTCGCCCCCTCAAGCCAGTGCGCCTCCATTCTTCCAAAGCAATTTTGACCGCCAGAAGCTCTCTGTCCCCAACATCATACTTACTCTCTGCCTTGGATAGTCGTCGTGACAAGAAGGCACAGGGATGCATCTTTCCATCCTTCTCTGCACGCTGAGACAGGACAGCTCCGATCCCCTCATTGGATGCGTCCACTTCCACAAAAAATTGCCGCTGTGGATCTGGCATTGTGAGGATTGGTGCTGTGACAAAGCATTGTTTGAGTGCTTGAAATGTGGCTTCCGCCTCCGGGGACCAGCTGAACCTCACCAGAGGAGAGTTGAGGGCATGCAGAGGGGCAGCTATTGCGCTGAACCCTCTGATGAAGGGTCTGCAAAAGTTAGCAAACCCAAGGAATTGCTGAACCTTCTTGCGGCTAACAGGTGTGGGCCACTCCCTCATGGCGCTACTTATAGCCTGATCCATCTGTACCTTCCCAGGGTCTATGACAAAGCCCAGGAAGGAGATGGTTTTGGCATGAAAAACACTTTTCTCTTCCTTGACATAAAGTTTGTTCTTAAGCAGTCTTTGAAGAACCTTGGAAACATGGATTTGATGTGTGGCTAGATCTGACGAGTATACAAGTATGTCGTCTAAATAAACATACACAAACTGGTCCATAAAGTCTCTCAAAACGTCATTAATCATGGCCTGGAAAACAGCAAGAGCATTAGTGAGACCGAAAGGCATAACTAGGTACTCTTAATGGCCCCTAGGTGTATTAAACCCTGTTTTCCATTCATCCCCCTCCCGGATCCTAATGAGATGGTATGCATTACGCAAGTCCAATTTAGTAAAGATCTTAGCTTGTTGAAGATTTTCAAACACGGATGACAGAAAGCTGAATGCTAAGCTGAATGCTTATGAAATAAATTGAAAGATAATGTAACGAATATTGCCCGTCACCCTAAATTTTTCCATTTTAAGTGCCATTTTAAACATTTCCCCCTAGGGAATGTGTGTGCGTGTCTTAACTCTGCGTTTTCAGTTCAAAAAGACTTTGAGTTTCCCTCCAGCAGGAACTGGACTTCGTTTTAAAAAACGCATATCACAGCTCCGACAGACCTGAAATCCTGTCTGATAAGCAGTCTCCAGACCATTTTTTATGGTCTGGCCTATCCACAGGAATTAGCCATGTGGAAACACATCCCGTTTGTTCAAGAGCTTGGACGCATGCGCGAGATGCTGTGACTATCGCGAGACCTACAGCGAGACCGGGAAACCCCAACATGGCGGCGCCCTGCTGCTAATATAGAATTAGCTCTATTATACTAAACTAATCCAAATTTAACCGTCATATATCTTGCCTTTCTTTTTTTTCCCCTCTCTTTTTCATCCGACAGATTTGGAATACCACCCAACGTGGAGGACCTCGAACGCTTCATCGACGCATATTTTTACAGCTGCGCGATGGAGAATCCTTCGGTCGAGAAACTTTCGAGAAAACCTTCGAAAAAGAGGAAAAATGATTCAGCGACGGACATGGAGAACCTAGCCACTACGGAGGTTTCGGTCAGTATGCTGGAGTCCATAAATAAAAAATTTGAGGTCCTCTCCCTAATCAGCGAGGACGTCAAAGAATTAAAGGTAAGTATGGAATTCTTCAGCCAACAAGTAAGTGATCTCCAACGAGACAATGCCGAGTTACACTCTACACTCGTGACTGTTTCAGCCGAGTTAGAAATCGTTAAAAAGGAAAATAAAACGCTAAAAAAAACTGTTCTGGATATTCAATCCCGTAGCATGCGGGAGAATTTAATATTCTCAGGAATATCCGAGAATACCTCTGACAATCCAGAGGTTGAGATAAAAAAAATTATGACGACGTCGTTAAAAATTCCTCAGGAGTCGGTAAATAACATCTCTTTTCACCGGGTACATCAGCTTGGAGCCCCTAGGGGCAACAGACCCCGTCCTATTATCGCCAAGTTTGAGCATTTTAAACAGAAAGAATTCGTTAAAAGTAAAGGACGGGAGCTTAAAGGGACCTCATTTGGAATGAACGACCAATTCCCGAGAGAGATTAATGAGCGGCGAAAGGTACTGTTTCCTATAATGAAACAAAATAGGCAGGAGGGTAAACGGACTGCGATGGTCGTCGATAAACTATACATCGATGGCCAACTATTCCGGAACCCCAAATCCACTCCCTGGCTGTTCTAAATGGCATTGGTGGAACTAAACTTTGTTTGATTATTAGATGTATACATATACTGTATATGTGGTTATAAAACCTTAAATATGAATACTCATTATGTTTAGGCGATATTATAAATATATTATTAAATACATAACTATATCTAAAGTATATTTAAACAAAAAATCTCGCTTAGGTTACCAGTTATTGGTGTATTTTTATGTTTAATCCCCCGTTAACTTCCTTTACTTTTACCTCCCTACCTGTTTTTTCACTGTTATATTTACTTACTCGTCACCTCATATTTTACACAAATTACATAAACCACCAAACCACTTTGATCCTATCCTATAACATACTAATATTGACAAATGGCCTATGCAGATATATACACAGGACTGAGTCTATATTGTTTGTATGCATAAATTAGTTCTGGTTTCCTGGAATGTTTGTGGCGCTCGCTCAGAAGCAAAAAGAATAAAAACTTTAGACCATCTCTTAAAATTAAAAGCAGATATTTGCCTCCTACAAGAACCCACCTACAAAAATCTGAAGAAAAATTACTTATTGATAAGAATTTTAGCCAAGCGTACTCTGCCCTTATAACAGTAGACAAAGAGGAGTCTGTATACTCATACATAAGAATTTACTCTTTACTTTAAATAATACAATAACAGACCCAGAGGGCCGATACATTATTATTCAGGTGACTATATTTAATAAAATATATACACTTGGTAATTTATATGCCCCTAATAATGATGATCCGGCCTTTTTCCATGAATTTTTCTCTCAGCTGTTTGATTTAGCAGCGAACTCTACTATTATTATTAGAGGAGACTTTAACACAGTCTTAAATCCATTAATTGACCGTTCTAATAATACAACATGTAGGCGATTACAGTCTACTAAAGTAATAGGGGAATATATGGATGACTTTGGCCTCGTCGACAGCTGGAGACTTAAAAACCCAATTAAGAAGGAATTTACCTTATTTTCCGCTGTGCACCGGTCTTTTTCAAGAATTGATTATTTTCTTACAAATAACTCTATTGCTGATAAAACTGTTACAAAAATACATCCTATTATTATTAGCGACCATGCTCCAGTCTCCCTTTCCCTACAAGTTGATTATACCTTTAAACCACCACCGACATGGCGGTTTAACATCTCACTGCTAAACGACGCAGAGTTTGACAAAATTATAAGAAAAGAATGGGCAGACTTTTTGGAAATAAATGACTCTCCAGACCTATCGCCATCTCTTCTCTGGGAAACTGGGAAAGCAGTAATTAGAGGTAAAATTATATCATATTCATCTTATAAAAAGAAACAGGATCAAAAATCAGAAAAAGACTTGGAAGATAAAATTAAACAACTGACGGATGAGTACGCAATAAACCCAAATAACCAAATATGGACCGACTTACAAAATACAAAAATACAGTTAGACGATATGCTAACTAAAAAGACAGAATTTATAATACAACAATTGAGATATAACAACTTTGAATATAATAACAAATCAGGTAAATTTCTTGCAAACCAACTTCAACGCAATCGGGAAAAGTCTCTTATAACGGCTATTAAAGGGACAACTGGTGAATGCACACAATCACCAGAAGAAATTAATCACATTTTTTATAACTATTATCGTAACCTATACTTAGAAACTAACAAGCCTAACCCTGAGCATATTGAGGCATTCCTCAGTAGCTTAAATATACCTCAGTTAACTACTGAATATAAAGACATGTTAGATGCGCCACTTACTATAAACGAGTTGTACAGTGCTCTAGATAGTATGCCTAATGGCAAAGCACCTGGCCCGGATGGTTATCCGGCTATATTTTTTAAGCACTTCTGGTTAATGCTTGCTCCACTAATCTTAAGAGTAGTAACAGAAATTAAAACTAAGGGTTACATACGCCCACACATGAATACAGCAGCAATTAAACTTTTATTAAAGCCAGAAAAAGACCCCACCCTTCCATCAAGTTACCGTCCGATTTCACTAATTAACACTGATATTAAAATTATCACTAAGGCTTTCACATCTAGACTAGAAACAGTAATCTCGACAATTATTCATAGCGACCAAACAGGCTTTATTAAAGATCGGCACTCTACTAATAATATTAGGAGACTCTTTAACCTTATTAGCATGTCACAGCGGCATGATAAAAAGGCAGTTATTATATCATTGGATGCAGAAAAAGCTTTCGACAAAGTTAACTGGTCTTTCCTCTTTGCTGTTTTAAATAAATTTGGCTTTGGGAAATCATTTATCCACTGGGTATCAGTATTATATGATTCTCCCAAAGCTACAGTTACTACTAATGGGATTATATCTCAGAGCTTTACTTTACAGAGAGGCACAAGACAGGTATGCCCACTATCCCCTTTATTATTTGCAATATTTATTGAGCCACTTGCATTAGCCATACGCTAGGAAAGAAGGATTCAAGGAATTCACTCTGGGGTAACAGAACATAAAATTAATCTATATGCCGATGACATCTTACTTTATTTAGAAAAGATGGCTACTTCGCTAGGGGAAGTATTTAACTTAATAACTAAATTCTCACAGTTATCAGATTATTCTATTAACTGGACAAAATCAACACTTCTACCTATTACAGAAAATTCATGGAACCCTGCAAGCCAGGACCCACACTATTCATTTCCTATAGGTAATTTAAAATACTTAGGCATAAAAATCTCACCTAAATTAACTGATTTAATTCATTTAAACTTTTCTCCACTTCTGGATAACATTTATAGTGACTTGGAGCGCTGGAATAATCTTCCTATTTCTCTAATAGGATGAATAGCCACCATTAAAATGAAAGTTTTACCCAAAATAAACTATTTTTTCTCAATGATTCCATTTAAACCTACGGCTAAATGGTTCCAGTTGTTGGACTCAGCCGTTACAAAATTTTACTGGAATAAAAAAAAAGCAAAGATTAGTCTATCTACTCTTCAGAAAAGTAAATCCAAAGGTGGTCTAGAGGCACCAAATTTTATGTACTACTATATAGCTAACCAGCTACAATATATCGTTCTATGGGCACAACCCAACAGAGACACTAACTGTTGGTTGGAACTAGAACAGAAGGATTGTAATAACCTCAGACTTCGAGATTTACTCTTTATTACAACATCGATTAAGCATCATAATTGTTTTAAAAACCCAATGATTTCCGCCACCGTGACTGCCTGGTGGAAGGCACTAGAATTGACAAAAGCCCAAGTGGAGCCCTGTGGACTTTCTCCCCTATGGCATAACCCCGACTTTCAACTTAACAACCAACCGTTTCATTTAGCTGTGTGGGAGCAGAAAGGAATTACACATCTCCACCATCTCTTCTCAGATAATATGTTTCTATCATATACATCCTTGCTCCAAAAATACAATATAAAAAACGGAAATTTTTTACATTATCTACAAGTTAAAAATATGATAAAGAAAAAAATTCCAACACTTTGGGGTACGCTCCAACCGCCTGTTTTAGCTAAAGATATTAACAAGCTTTCTCCGACAACAACAAAAAAACTTTCAAAAATATATAAGTTACTTTCATATACTGATAAAATGTCTTTACCCATCTCGAAATGGGAGACAGACTTGTCTATAGCACCGGAATCTGACTTTTGGATTCAAGTTTGTGAAAACGCATTTAAAATGACAAAACACACAAATTTACAACTTATCCAATATAAAATTACTCACAGAACATACATTACTCAATATATGATGAAGAAAATGGGACTCTCAGACTCCGACATTTGTCTCCAATGCTTACAAAACACTACAGACACTTATGTTCATGCTTTATGGTTATGTACTCCGGTTATGTATTTCTGGACTAAAGTCTTAGAAAAACTTTCTGCTATTTTGGACTGTAGGATACCTTTATCTCCAAACTTGTGTTTGCTAGGTGAACTAACAACAACTGACTTACCACATAAACAATTTCAATCTACACTTGTAGCCCTTACTATCGCTAAAAAAACAATTCTTGTTAACTGGAAAAATAAACAAACTCTGAATATCGACCAATGGTCTAACCTCCTCATAAATCACATTTTAATGGAAAAAATATCTGCCTCAAATAAAAACCAAATATCAAAATTTATAGAAACATGGTCTACGTATATAGAATTTTTTAACCTAATTCTGGTTACTTAATTCTGTCTGTTAGCGAGAGCCACTACATCGTGATAACTTACATTGATGTTTCTGCATTTGGCAATTTATTATTATATTATATTATTAGTATGGGATTTTTTTTTTAATGGGCTTTAGGTGAACTGATGAATACACACACGCACGCATGCACACGCACGCACACACACGCACATACTCACCCACATACAAAAAAAAAATAAAAATAAAAAAATATATATATATATATATATATACCCCCCACTATTTATTTTTTTAATGCACCACATACACTCACTGACATGACTGGGAGGAAGGTGGATCGAAGCGTGGGGATATCATTTCCCTCTGCTCCGGCTCACCTGCTCCCAATTTTAATGCACCACACACACACACACACACACACACTTGTATATACACTGGGTGGGATCACATTCAAGGTGTAGGGGTAGAGTTCGCCAGTCGGCGAGCTGGTGAACTCAGTAACAGGGTTAGCTTTCTCTAAGAACGCTGGAGTGACAACAGGGGCCTTTCCCCGCTGGGCCTGGGGTTCGGGGGTGCCACCCGTCCCCCGGTGCCCCCATCTCCCCTTCTGCCCCCGGTGTTCCGTCCCTCAACGCGGCGGGAGGTGGGGTGGGCACGGGTGCCCTCTCCGCTCCTCTGTCTGGCCCCCCTTCGGCACAGATACCTGGGTGCGGGGGGTCCCCGGGATCTGGGGGTCGGGGGCTGCCGGTTGGTTGGGGTGGGGTTAGGGGTGTCTGGGGGTTTTGGGGCCTCGGGGCGGCTGGGGCTGGGTTGGGGTGGATGGGTCGTGGGGGGAGCGGGGGCTGTGGACCGGTGGGGTGCCTGGCGGGCCTGCAGTGACCCGTCCTGCTGCGTTGGGTTGGGGGCGCGGGCCGTGTTGGGGTGGGGGGCGCTCCTGCTCCTGGGTTTACTCTCCGGCCGGTGGCCCCTGTGGGGCCCGGGGGTTGTCCCTTAGCGCTGCCGTGGCCTGGGGGGCCCTGAAGTGTTGCACTTGCTCTGTCCTGGCAGGGGTCGACGGCTTCCCTCTTTGGTGGAGATTTTCATGCAAGCCAGATCCACCACACCAGCATCTATCGAAACTCAGACACAATCTGCTTCTTCCTCTGGTCGTTGAATCGGTGGAGGCTGATGTCTGTGGATCTCACTCTGCTTTTTCTGTCCTTCCTTCCTTTCCTCAGTCTCTCCTTTGGTCTCTTGAGGTCTCCCTGATTTGTTGGAATTTGGATGTTTCTGGGGTTGGTGAAGGTGGTGTCTGGTCGGTGCTGGATTTTACTTTCCTTTCTTTTCTTTGGTCCTTCCTCGGGTCTCTTGATGGCCTCATGGCTGTGGCTGGGTTCTGAAGTGTTCGATTTAGCTGAACGGTATGGGATTTTTTAATAGGTTTTAGGTGAACTAATGAATACACACTCACACGCACGCACACACGCACATGCACATACACGTACTCACCCACATACAACATAAAAATTTATAAAAATAAAAAAAAGTGAGAGAGCAATGATGATGACATGTCAAATTGGTAAAATTACCGAATGAACAATACTGAGCTCTCCAGAAAAAAAAATAAAAAATTGTAGTTGACAGATAAATGAATAAAAAGAACACTTGAACCCGGGAGACGTGAATTTTTTAAGCAAATTTATATGGAAAAGTGTTATCTGAAAGTAAACTGAATTAATTTAGATGGAAAAGTGGAGCTAATGATATCCAATGGAAAAATAAAAATCACTCAATATCGCCACCTAGGCATGCAGTACCCTACATTCATTTAGACGGAAAAGTGGAACTATTGATATCCAATTGAAAAATGCACACATAAAAAAAAATAAAAAATACTTAATAGCGCCACCTAGGTATGCAGTACCCTCCATTCATTTAGATGGAAAAGTGGAACTATGATACTATGAACAATGAACTAATTTGATTCATTTTGATTTTGCATTTAAAGTGTATTATAAAAACATTTTTACCTCTGATTACTGTTTATTAACCAGCTATTGGTGGTTATTTCATACTTTGTATTTGTATAGTGATTTAAAAAAGGGGGATTGATGTTGTACTATGTAACCAGTTTGCAAATGTCTTGTTTTGATTAAACACAGAAGATAATCAGTCTTCTTTCATGAGGGACTACAAAAATCAGTGAACAATGACTGTTGATATGCTAAAATCAGAGGATTTGGACAATTTTAAATAAAAAAATGGCTCCAAACGATTACTCAATTATTGAAATAGTCATCGACTAATTTGATAAAATATTACTTGTTAATGAATCGATTAATTTTGATAGCTCTAGAATATTTTGACAATTTAAAGATTCTAACGTACATACATGGCAATCACAGACTGCCATGTTTGCCCATCCCATCCCCATGCGTTATCTTGCAACCATCCTGTTTTGTCCACATTGGCCTAAAATCTGGCAGGTTGCTGGGAACATCAAGTAAATGCAGCTTAACTGCCATGTCGCTTCCTGTAGATACCATGTCACGGAACGACAGCCTCTAGGACCACATGGAGGTAACGCTTCCATGGAAACTTGAATACAGAAAAACATCATCAATGATGCATGACCTCCTGCCCGTGGGCACATCAGGATACAGGGGAGAATGGACATGTGTCCCCTGACTGTAAAGCTCTTGCTGTAGTCTTCAACCATGCTTGAAATTTAGCATCAACCTCCTTGTATCGTCACAATGTCTTTACAGGTTGTTGTGACCACTGAAATTGTCATGTGAGGTGTGGAATTAGGACCCAATCGCAGACAAGACATGGGAGTTAGGAAATAGAGAGTCTTTATATTCAAAACATGCAAAGTAACAACAGAGGAAAACACTTGGCAGAGAAACCTTGACTGAGAAACCTCAATGGAGAGAGCAGGGTTGGATGCTGGGAAGCAACCTCAAACACAGGGAAGAACCTAAACGTGCGGAGAGAAAACCTCGGCTAACTTGAACCTTGAATGACAAAAGTGTCATTCAGTAACTCTTACTAAGGCAATTCACAATGCTATATAACAGAAATAAAGACTATACGACAAAATAAGAGTGCCTAGACAAGCGTGAATAATAGCATAGCAACTGACAAGATTATTTTCATAAGGGACATTTACATGAGACTAGACAAACTAAAAGTGGCTAACATCATCATCAAACATTATCACCATAAAGGACATAGCAACTGTCTAGCAACTACAACATAAAAAATGACTTGACAAAATAAGACTGACACATGACAAAGTGTCATTCAGTAACTCTTGCTAGGGCAATGCACAATTAATTCTTTGACAGAAAAAAAAGCTGTACGAGTGCCTAATCAAACTAAGAGCATTCTCTTTATAAGGGACATTTACACGAGATTAGACAAACTAAGAGTGGCTAACATCATCATCAATCATTATCACCATAAGGGACATAGCAACTGTCTAGCAACTACAAAAAAAAAAAGACTAGACAAAATAAGACCTACCTCATCATCATGAGGAACATAATACAAGACCGTAACAATTCCATGACCCCATGAACCGACTCAAAACACAGTCATAACAGAAGTAGAAATAGGCTATAAGTCAAATATTGCTTTTGAAAGCTCTTTGTTTTTTGTTTTTATTTAAAAGGGGACAGTGCAATTTAATAAAACAGCCAGAATTAACCAGAAGGCTGTAATATATAATATAAATATAATGTGCTCAACATTATGGTTGAGTTGCAGTTGACTAGTTTGCTTGTGCAAACACACACTGTTAAATAACATGTTAATGTTATAGCTACATACAGTGCAAAGGCCTACATGTAAGAACCAATTTACCACTGTTAATAGTATGGCAATCAAACACTGAAATATGATCTTAGACTAAGCGAGCTAAAAAGCTAAATCACGTAGATTTCACACAAGTGTAAAAATACGTTTACCAGCAAAAGTCAAAGATCAAGTTTGTTAACCCTTTAGTTCCCACCAAACTGAGGTTTAGTGAGTTACTGAGGTCTCATTTAATGGTCATTTGTCTATACATGCCCTGCGATTGACTAGCGATCAGTCAGTTTGTATTTTGCCTCTTTCCCAGTCAGCTGGGGTAGGCTCCAGCTCACCCGTGACCCAAATAAGGATTAGCGGTATATAAAAAAGAATGGAGGAATTTAATTATTTTTTTTATCTTGATTCAAATTGCAAAACCTCATGGAAGTGCTACCTTAGTTTCTAATATCTACTTCTAATCTCAAATCGGAATGATTGTCATTAGAATTCAATACCACATCATACTGTTAAAGTGAAATGAATGTTATTACATCTTTTCTTTTTTGAGTTCTGCTTGGGTTGACTTCATCATCAGCAAACATTAAGAAAACAGTTATCTTTTATAACAACCATAACATCAGCCAATATTTACATTCATGAAATTAATGACAGGGCGCCCAAGAGGGCCCCTCTAAGTGCCAAAGTGCACTGTGTGTGTACTGTCAGTGTGTAAAATGATTTAAAACACGCTGATAATGTTTCACTTAACTCAGTTGAACGAGGGTGTTTTGAGAGCTTGGCTGTGACGGGCGCTTGGTTTGACGTATTTATGGTATAGCATCAGGTGAAATGGCTTTGACACACCTCTCGTGTTCTCTCCCAGAGTCAAAGGAGTTAAGAACAGATCATATTTCCACAGGCTGAGGCGAACTTACCCCGGAATGCTGAGTGACATAAATCTCTGTAATTGCATTATATTGATCAGATAACTAACTGGAGTGGATCACGCCCTTTTCTTTCCTTGCTGCCATTATTTATGCTTTTATCTGACACTGAGGAGAGGGTGTTAATCACCTCTTGTGCATGCCACAGTTAAAAGAATGTCAATAATTCTATATTAGCAGCTCAAGCTACTGACACTTCTCTGGAAGAAGTGATGATGTCAGTTACCCTGCAACATGTAATTGTTGGGACAATGTAAAGACTTGCAAATTCTAGAAACCTTTTCAGCAAATGGACTGATGAAAGAATGAGGAACACTTCTGCTTATCCAGTGCAAAACAAATTCTGGTAGTCATATTCTGTTTATATTTTACTACAATTCAACACCTTCTTAAAATAATCACCTTAGTAATTTTTTCTGATTTTTCAGGAATCACATAATTGAACCATTTGCACCATGAGGAGATGATTTAGGTAAAAAAATAAACTATATATATATATATATATATATATATATATATATATATATATATATATATATATATATATATATATATATATATATATATTGCAAAAAAGAAAGACTAGGTTGACAAATTGTAAATTACCGAAGGTATCTTCTTTAGAATTCTGTGACGGAAAATTTGAGGTCTTGAACTGATTCACAATCAGCACTATTTCCTTTGATTTTGTTTGATAGAGTGGTGTTTTTGTCATTTTGGTCACGGACCACATTGTAAGTATGGTTTCTTTCAGAGGGACGTTATGACTGTAAACCCAAATAAATGTACAGTATTATTGCCTCATGTTACATATACACAACAAATTGACAAACAACTTTTAAAATAAGAGGCCAAGAAAAACAAGTTTGCTCTAATATTATTACTTTTATTTTAAAGAAATGTGAAGACTGTGAAGACAATTTAGGATTTTGGTATTTTACAAGAAACATGAATTCAATGCAAATAATTTGCTATTGCGGATCACATATAATGATGTGGCAGGCCAGATCGGGCCCTGGGCCTTGAGTTTGACCCCTGCAGTTTAAAACCTTCTAAATACGGGAATTTTTTTTCTTTTTTCTTTTACCCAGCCTTGTTATTTATTCATCTCTACCACTCAAGGAATGGTTAGATTATGTTACCTTAAATATGTATATATATATTTTTTTAATATGTTGTTGATGAGTTTTAGGTACACAGTGAAAAAATGAGAAATAAAGTTACAGGAATAAATCCATATTACCACAAGAGGGAGAAAAATTGGCAAAAAATCAAGTAGTAATGCAGGAAGAATAAATTCTGAATTTTTACAAGTGAATATACAAAAAAAACTCTGACATTGGCCAATATATTTTGTCTTTATTCATGTAATGCAACAGCTTGCAAAAAAAAAGAGAATACTTTTCATAATATTCAGATATTTTTTAATGAAAGAATTTGATTTTTTTTCTCACCCTTTCTCTAAACTCATTCTCTTACTTTTTTTCTTTTCACTCTGTGTCTAACAGTCCATAATTGCATTTATTTGAAGCCAACTTCTGGAAACTTAACATCTTTCATAGTATCCATTAACATTTTGTTTGGATGTTTCTTTTCCCCACAATGTCTTTACCATCTCCTCTTTGTACAAACAAATGAAGACAAAACATTTTTCAGCAGAATGACAATAGAGTGCAATTATATGAATTTCAAAGTCATCTATATTCAGGACACTATTTCCCTTGCACACACAAGAAGTTACACATAAACAAAGTTAGCTTCTTAAACTTCAGCTCGCCAAGAGTGACATCATGACCATGAGCAGACACACAGATCAATCTCTACCCTCGGGGTGTGGGCAGGAGGGAAGAGAGGAAGGTGGAATGGAGGGTGGTGAGATAGAAGGTGGAGAGGTCGTTTGTTGGATAGGTGGAGGGATGGGGGGGGTGGTGGGCTATAGGTCTCTTCCTCTGCCAGGTGTGCTTTTCAAACGCACACACACACAAACTCTCACCTTCCACAGCCTAGTTGAGGTGAAAAATGACAGCCATAGACACTGGAGACGGCATGACAGGGATGTGCAGAGATTCCCACACATCTCAACGTATATTTGGGGTAAAATTCCTGATGACAGTTCATGTTCTTCATCTAGTTGCATTCCAATAAAACTCATGTTTGAGAATTTCCTAGTACAAAGCATGAGAATTTCCTTGTACAAAGTAATAATATTAAGTATTTATTGCTAGCCGGGGCTAAAACCTTCAAACCTCCAAAATCGTACCTTTTCAGAAGACCCCAACCACGGTATGTTTTTTCAGCCATTAACATTGCATCATCAAAGAGAGCAAGATTTTTTCAACACTTGAGATTGGTCAATAATTCGTAAACATTTTTTCAATTATTTGTACGTTTTATTTTATTAACTTGTCAATACAAACTGCATTTTGCACTTCACTGAATGAATATAATGAATAATATAACTTGTTTTACTGAAGCCACTATTTAACGGTAAAATACATAATTATTCCTTGATTAATAAAAAAACAAATAAGAGGTGTAACAGTACAGTAGTATAAAATAGTATAACAAATTAAAATCTACAAAAACACTATCTGTGTAACAGTTGGTTTAAGTTCAGTGGGTGACTTGCCACACTTAGTTAGTTTTGGAATCGCGACGTTGCGGTACATGGGCAGAACATATCGTGGGTTGAGACACCCAACAAACCAAACCCCACGTCTTCAACCACAGAAACAGCCGCAAACCTTTAGTAATAAATGTTCCCACTGCACAGGTCAGGTTATGTTCTTGTGTTCATCTCAAGTGGTACGGTAATTGTACTGAAAAGTATTTGGAATAGACTCTTGCTGTTTTGCTCGTGTTACTGTTTTGAGTCGCTCGGCTGTCACAATTCCAACAAACAACATGACAGGATACGTACACAGGATAACCTTATTTGTTTGTGTTTGAGTTAGGTAAAGATTAAAGTCAATACGATCCAGAATTAAGAGGAAATTAAACACGTGAAAGCTACATGATAGGCACATTAAGCCCTGTTGGCTGTTCCTTTTTATCGTATTCAACTGTAACGGCCAAATACTAGACTTAATTGGTTCCTCCTTGTGTTAGTAATTAGTCAGTGTAGTGATAGGACAAATACAGCATCCTTGGTTCACCATGTCAGCTTCTCTGCCATTAATTGCAGGTCAGATGGTGTGTATAAACTACTAAAGATTCTCTCAGGATACAGCAGATTATCTCCGGATACGAGTTCTTTGGGGAAACATAAATATTTTTCCTTTTTTTTTTTTTTTTTTACCCCGTACAGGCCTTTGCGTTTTCTGTGAGGCCACATGGTGTCCATTATCATTAAGTAAGAAAATGATGACTGTCTAAGACCACCAGGGCAGCTTTTTCTTTTTCTTTTTTACTGCCAGGAGAGTTTAAGACTCCTTTTTGTCATTGAGTTGGGAAAAAGGCTAGTCCTTGCTTCAAACATGAATACACTGATTGTTTGAATAAGGTACAGACCAGTCAATTAAAAATACAATCGGTGGCAAATTTTAAATTCAAAAGCCATTTTTCCTCAGATTTTTTATCATAATTTCATACATCTGTTTATATAGTAAACTAGTTGCTACCTTGTCCTGTGTATGAGGTTCAGTAGTCCACATGTTCATATCTGTGGTCAAACCATCACATAGATAACTCATCAAATGTTGTGCCATGAAGTCATCAACCAAACATCTCCTCTTAACAATTGATCGAGCAAACAGCCTTTATTGCTTGTCATGGAACAAAAGGGAGCTTTAGTTACACCTTCTTGGTTACAGAAACAGGACACAGTGTTTTTACTCCCAACACTTTCCACGGATTCCAGATTGTCTTCCCCCTGGGGCTCTGGTGTAATTTGGTAATTTGTCCACCATTGCCTTTTAGCATTTTTACAACTTTTTAAAGGAATGCAGTGATACAATAAGCTGGTGTGGAGTCACTCCACAGTACAAAAACATTCTATTGGGGTTGATTCATATCCATAGTGCATCAGTGTGGAGTTACAGTAATGCAGGGCAGTTTGGGTTACTTTGAGTTGCCATCACGTTGAAGGAAATTCCCCTCTTGTCGCCATTTTATGCAAGTGACATTACACTAGTGTCACCAACTGAGACTATAACAACTTAATGTAAACTGTACGATGGAGAAGAATTGGTAAAAATGTCTTCCTACAATATAATTCCATAAGGTTGCTATATCAGAGGATTAGAATGTTGCAGCATTTGAAAAGCACTTACTCTGGACAAAAAAATCATGTTTTTCATAACAATTTAGGGAACAACAGCATCAAACATAAAGCATGTGTGATGAGCTAGAATCAAGACTGTGGGTAAGCGTGTTTCATAGAGGCGCTTTGTAGTGTTTTCAGGAGAGTAGTTGCGGTTCTAGCTTTAAGAAGGGTGACAACTTCATAATGTCTTCCACTAAGCTAAGCACAAAGTGAAAAATGCTTGGCTTTTTTGTTAGTTAGTTAACAGAATTACTCAAAACCTTCGAAATAAATACGGTACGCTTAGAGAGATGGGCATTCCGTCAGTACTGATAGACTGATAGTCTGTCTGAGACGGATGATTTTGCTGGCAAATGATGAGAAACTTCTCATTTTATTTTTTTTATGACGGACTAAGCACTGATGGAAGTGGGTCTTCGTCTGTCCGTGTCATTGACGGACCCCCATCTTGTTGGTGAGTGACGAATGACCAACTGACAGGATGCCCACCTCTATCTGTCAATCCTAAAATAGTGGTGACAAACTGATGACGGCAGCTTGGTTTAAAATAAAATGGCGGACTGACAATTACAGTTTGGTTCGGCTTGCAAAAATTACAGCCTGAGGATGACGAAAGGGTGCCGACGAGCAGCAAAAATTTGTAAATTTGCCCACCTCTGCTTTTGAACATTTTAAATGACAAACAAATGTAAAACAATCAAAAACGTAAGATAACAAAGTGTGATTTCTTGCCCCGCATGACGACATATTCTTACACTGCTGCGCAAACTAGTTAACTTGCGCGCTGTCACCTTGAAATCCGGTATGACGTCGTAAGTGGAGGACCCCAGTATTCTAACTCTTTGAGGCATGCAGTGGCCCTCATGGGGACCTTAATGGCTGAAGCACAGGGTCATCTATCAAGATTGGCTCAGTGCAAACATTAGTGAAAATGGCAGAGGAGGGATGAACAAGAGGGGACAATGAGAGGAGTGACTGAGAGTAGCCTGAGAAACAAAACGGGTGAATACAGCTCGTTTAGGGCCTGTCGCTGTCAATGTGTCACCAAGGCGGCGGGGTTAAGGGGGGTTTCTCGGGCCAGTGGCGGGGGGCTACCCTGCCCTGGTGATAGCCCTGTGACCGAGCATATGTCACCCATCTACACCGAATAAGGTCCCTCCCTCTGCCAGAGCACACGTCATTAACACCATCTGTGACAGCACCCATGAGGCACTTTTGTGTCGGCAACACACACTTGTTTTGAGTCTTAGAAAATAAGTACAGATGTAATATTTTTACTTATTACAGGCAGTTCACTGAATATGTGTTTGTTTGACTGAAATTAAATTTTGGTTTTGAAGTGGTTACGCAGTTGTAAGTTGGGGTGTAACAAAAATGGTTTGTACCGTAAAATATTTTTTTTATTTAAAAGATGTGAATAGACTAAAACCAAATTGTTCCACTTTGAAATGTATCGAGATGCGTATCGATCGTCTTTTCTTGAATCATTTTTGCACACCACGTATTGATAACCGTATCAAATTCGTCTTTTGCAGAGAGATGCATACCCTTAGTTGTAAGGGTAAATATGTGTGAGAACATGCACTCATTCTAATGTATATGTAACAGTGAAACCAGGACACCAGTATGGCAATGATT
The DNA here is from genome assembly GCF_051991255.1 of Vanacampus margaritifer. Lineage (NCBI taxonomy): Eukaryota > Metazoa > Chordata > Actinopteri > Syngnathiformes > Syngnathidae > Vanacampus > Vanacampus margaritifer. The sequence goes on from NC_135451.1 coordinate 2,979,154, forward strand.
ACAGACCATGGGGAGGGCAAAAGACAGGCCTGAAGTCCGCTAGTTGTAGTCGTGTTGAGTCCAGATAGAGGAAATGCTGGAATAATAAGAACAGGAAGGGTAAATGGGCTATCAAACACACCCCTCTCTGACCTCCCCTGAGCCTGCCCGACCAGGATGAAAGGTCCAGCCACTTTCTTCTTCTTAATGGTTTCCTTGGTAATCAGTGCAGCGGAAGTACTCCAGTCCAGGGTGATTAGCTAGGGCTAGGATTCCTTAATCGCCTCAGCTCTGTTCTCATGCTTTAAGAGAAAGAAAGGAGAATAAGAAGGAGTGAGAAGAAGGGGGAAAAGGAAGCAAGGGTGATAAAAGGGATTGTGTGTTTAAAGAGAAAGCAAAGGAGGGAAAGATATTTGGATATGAGATGATTTGAGAGGGCAATAAGTGGGTTTTGTACATATTCATTTGGGCTCTTTGTTGTATTGCTTTAAAGCGACAGACATGTTTCTGTGTTCCACAGATTTTTCATTACCTGTGTACAAGGCAAGAAAAAAAGGTCATTAGTTGCAGCAGAATCACATACTCATGAAGCATAACAAAACCAGTGACTCATCTTGCATGCAACTGGTACAATTAGCTGATGTGTTTACCTAACACATTTCTTCCCTGTACACTTACATTGTTTTCCACAAGAAAAATGGTTGATTACTGAGTAACCAGTCAGCCATCCTTAAACACATTCAGATTTTGAACAGTTCTCCAGAAATGAGCAGGATAACACTTTGATTTTACAGCAGATTCCATCTTAAGAGAGGCCCAGTAAATCGAGAGCTGGTCTGTGGTGACTGATGCTGGGGTCACAGCATTTAGCCTCACCACAAAACCGGCAGACTGCATGAGTCACGCTTACAGGAAGCCAGACGTTCCCACAGGTTGCTTCTTCCACCAAGCCTTGAACTAGGGTTTCCCTGTCGAAGGTAAGTCTACATTCAGACTGCAGGCAAATGCGACCCAAATCAGATTTTTTTTTTTGCCCATATGCAACTTATATATGATTTTTTTTATGACAGTCTAAAATATTTTTTTGGGGTGGGGGAAAAGAGCCCCCAAATATTTCTACCAACACCTGCATTGCTCCTCTGTACATACACACTGCACCATATTTATTTCCGTAAACACTACGTTGTAAGCGATGTCGTCACTTCTTTTGCGCATGTGAGTCATGTTGGGGACACATTTGATTCACACGTAAGACAAACTGACTTCACATTTAATGTGTTATGTCAATGATTACACACACACACACAAAAATGTACCAACAAATCTGAACTGGGCATCAAGACCGGCTATCTGAGCGTAGGCTTAATATTGAAACTGGTATTGGGTCTTCCTGAGCGTGTCAATATTTTAAGATTGCCAGACAATACACAGTATTGTAGCTGTTATGTATAATTTACAATTTAAGTTATAAAGACTGTCCATATCTCACAGCACTATACAGAAACATATCTTGTATTTTTATGTATGTATTTTGTATATATATGAGTATTATTATTATTATTATGCCATTCCTTGAATACAAATCGAAAAGAGGATGGACATGACAACTAGATTGAGCTATTGCACTGCTAATATTTAATTCATAAGGCAAACGTGGGTTTGTTGAATTTGGTTTTCTGTGTAGTATCTTGCAAAATCTGAAGAAGAGATTAAATACAATGATTGAAACCCTTACGCATTTTACTATGATCAAATAGTGTGCCTTTTACCTTGGTTTCTATCGCAGAGTGGAAACATTTTTCATCTTGTTGTTTGTGCAAGGATTTGCTTTCATCTAGGAATTCCCCCAACTGTGTGTGATGATGCTCCAACCTGCTTGTGTCTTACATTGTGCTCTTTTCTGTTTTTCAGTGCTCATGTTACAGCAGTTACATTTTCAAAATGTCTTTGGTAATGGGAACATGCATGAAAACAGATATTCAGTCACTTTATGGATAGACCACTTTGTGACCTCACCTGAGCATTTGTCTTAGCCCCTAAAGAGATTTTTGACAATAGTCGTCAGTTTCCCATGTGTCGATGACCTTCATTCCAATGATAAAGTTCTGACTGTTTGTGCTCAGTTTAAGATTGTACTTTTTCCTGTGAAGAACAACATGAAAAATGTGTCTTTGCGTGAAAAATAAATAATTGTGATGCTGAGAGAAAAGGGAACATCGTTCAGACATGTTTCACAAATCTAAACAAATACCAATACTTTTTTTTTTTTCTGAGAGGTCAGTTTTATTTCAGCCTTCCTGAGTCAACATGTCATCATCATCACTCTCTTAACAAATCAACAAATAACAATACTGATACAATGCAACTATTTGGAATGACACAGAACGGATAGACCAAGGAAAACAACAGCCATTGATGGCAGTAAAAATAAAGGAATTGGCCTCACTGGTTATCTGTCAGTACTTTGGGAGGTAAGTATAGCTGTATTTAAAAAGATGCCTTTACTAAGACAGCTACACTTAAATGCTAACATTACACTGTTTAGCTAGCTACGATTAATCTATTGGTCTTTTGTAAATAAAGACGCTTTTCAGAAACAGTTCTGTGCCTCAAAATCGGTTCTGGGGCGGCATGGCTCAGTCGTAGAGTAGAGATAACAACAGCAATATTTTGATATTACGGTGTTAAAATTGCCACAATATAATTGTCGTCATGTCACGATATTTAAAGCAGCACGTGTTCCTGGTTCAATTATTTCTACTGGCCTATTGTAAATAAAGCTGCTTTACAGAAACAGTTCTGTGCCTCAAATTTGGTTCTGGGGCGGCATGGCAACCGTAAGGTTGTGGGTTTGATTCTCAGCCCTTGTGACCCTGCCGAAGTGTCCTTGAGCAAAACACTAAACCCCGATTTGCTCCCAGTAGACCTGGCAGTGTGTGTGTGTGTGTGAGGCTTTGTAAAGCGCTTTGGGCACCATATGGTGTAGATAAAACGCTATATAAAAAGCAGTCCATTTATTATTATCACAGTATCACTGTGATATTGTGGATGCAATCTTCAAATCTTCATGCCACACACTCTTTTGCCTATTTTCTTAAATATCTTAATATAAGTTGTTTACTTATAGGGATAAATAAATGAGGGGAAAAACATGTGCATGAATACATTTATTCTAACCACTTTAAGGAAAAGGAAAATTATTGTAAAACATATTGAAGGACACTTGATAATCTAAATGCAAATGCAATGCGATCTGTAGTTTGCCCATTCCTAGTGTAACTGCTTGCGAATTCAGTCTTATATTGTCATCACACTTTGTAATCACAATATTCAAAATAAAGACAAATGATCTTGCAGATAACTCATATTGGAGACAAAACAAAAGTGCCATGACAGAAAGACAAGAACATGATTGGAAGACGGGCAAATACACCAGCCGTTAGAGTTGCACCACACTGTATACTGACTGTCAGCAATCCACTCTCTGTCTGTTCCATGGGTGCAGGCCCACCAGCGATGCCATTTCAAGTAGCTTTATCCAAGAGTTATGTCATGTCACACTGCCACCAGCATAGCACAGTAGAAAGAAACCACATTTTTTTCCCTGAGCAGCAGCCTGGTTTTAGATTACTGCGTTCTTCCCCTACCAAACAATTAATATGAGAAGTTAGGTTCAATCCCAGGATTTGAGAAATAGATACCCCAAAAATAATCTCTAATCGCTAATATCATGTAGGGACTAACAAGGAAATGAGCCCTGACTGTCTTTGCTTGCCAGCTTGTATGTTAGGAATCACTCCATCAACAACTATCAATGAGATTCCCTTTGGGAAAAGCACTTGACCTCGACGAGGTGGAATGAAAAGGCGTATTCAGCAGTAGAGTGTGGCTGTCTTAACATTTAACATTTAGTTAGTATTAAGATGTTTTCCGGGGCCCTCATTTTGGTTCTTCAAGAAATAATTAAAATTTTCCGTCCGTCCGACAGTCCAGCCAGCCATCCATCCATCTTATATAGCACTTGTCAGCCTATCCCATCTGACATTTGCCAGCAAGCTTATGGACACAAAATGGAAAGAAAGTGAAAAGGCTTTGAACAATAGTAAACAGTCTAAATACTTTGCTTTCAGTCTCTAAAATGTGAATATGTACAGTACATTTTCTGATTTCCTTAGTCCTCCAGGAAAGCAAAAACAGTGTATTTTAAGCAAAACAAGACGTTCATGGACGTTCATCAGCTTTTACTTCGAAAAACTGATCCTAAATGTTGGCCTTTACTCTTGCCTATAACTTGGAGCTTAAGTAGTTAAGTTTTCCACACCAACTTATGATAGTGCAGTCTTAACAAAGTCTTACTGCATGAAGCCTAATTGGATGACAGTTTAAACTTCTTCTAAGAAAACCTGAAGTGCAGTTGTGATTAATTCAGTGCCTGGAAAGATGAAGTGGCCTGGATGAATGAGAATGTTCACAAGCATAGGAAATATACGCAAAGCACTCTGCTCTTTGAAAGTTTGAAACATATTTAGGTATTTAGGTGGAACCAACAATGGGTTTGTTTTCAGCAATAAAATACTGTAGCTAGCAAGCTAGCATACTGTTGCTAATAATACAATATTAGTTGCTGATTAGACTATTGTATTCCCACAATCGAAAAAAAATCAAGCCATAGAATTTGTTACTTAATGACCCACAAATTGCTCAGACTTTTGATCTGAAAGAGCTGTGGGTGACAGTAATACACTTATTACAATAATGACTGACTCACTGCACATTAACACAAGCTTAACATTTATCTCTTAATTTGTCAGAAATTACGACATTATCAATGTGTCACTAACATCGCTTGTTTGGAGAAATCCTAGCATAGTTTTTGCCTCTTGCAGATTGGATTTCACAATTTTTTTAATACTGTAAACAGTACATCATTCTGTCACTTCTCCTCTCTATGTGATAGGCTGTCTATGTACAATGTTCAATGGCAGCATGTTAAATTTTTTAATTGTTTTAATGGCTAAAAAAGTGCATACATCCACTCATCCATCCACACACTCATCCATTCATCCATTTCACAATTCAGGCAAAAAAAATAAAAAATGGCTACATGATCTATCTAGGATGCACCTCCTGTCATAAAGTGAAGCAACTCGGTGTCCAAGCAATTAAAAAAAAAGTAAATGTTTACATTATTTTCAAACTATATTCCTTTTTTGCACGGAGTGGAATACCTTTCATGGGCTGGATGTGGATACTGCTGCTGTGACTGTAACTGACTATATTCAATTCTGTGTGGACAACATCATACCAACAAAGGAAATAACTGTTTACCCCAACAACAAACTGTATATTACTAAAGAGGTTAAAGACTGTATTAACCGCAAAAAAAGGGCATTTAAGAACCAGGACAGAGCCCAGCTCAAACTGGTTCAAAAAGAACTCAAACACATGCTTAAAAAAGCAAAAAGGAAGCACAAAGAGACTATAGAACAACACTTTGCTGCTAACAACTCCAAGGAAATGTGGGACACCATGAGGAGGATCACCAACTTGACTCCTGCTCAAAAAGGTCTCAGCACCCTAAATGACCTCCAGAAGGCAAGGGAGCTGAATGACTTTTATTTAAGATTCAAAACCCAGGACTTCTCCTCTGAATGTGGGGAGGTCCTGAGGTCCATTTCAGTGAATGAGCAGGACTCAAGGCTGGTGATTCATCCCCATGATGTCCAATCTGCTTTTAGGTCTGTCTGCACAAAAAAGGCCTCAGGACCGGATGGGATATCTGCCCTTCTGCTAAAATCCTGTGCAGAGGAGCTCACAGCGGCATGGCAGCCCATCTTCCAGAGATCTGTGGACTCACACTCCATTCCCAGTCTCTGGAAAAAATCAGTAATCACCCCGGTTCCTAAAAAACAATGTCCTGTGGTCAATAATGACTTCAGGCCTGTGGCTCTAACTTCCATTGTCATGAAGTGTTTCGAGAGGCTGATGGTGACTCTGCTCAGGGGGGAGGTGGATGCACACTTAGTATCCCTTCAGTTTGCCTACAAGCGGGGTCGCGGCACTGACGATGCTATCAACAGCATCACACATCTGGTCAGCAAACACCTAGACGGCCCTAAAGCTTATGCACGTGTGTTGTTCGTTGACTTTAGCTCAGCGTTCAACACAATGCAGCCGCACCTGCTTTTGGGTAAACTGAAGGAGATGAATGTGAACCCGTACATCTCGAGGTGGTATCACTCCTTCCTGACACAGCGCACACAGCAAGTCAAGGTCAACAGCTCCCTCTTGGAACCCAGATTGATAAGCACAAGCGCCCCACAGGGCTGCGTCAGCTCCTCGGTCCTCTTCACGTTGTACACAAATGATTGTGACATCACACCCAGAGAACTTTATCGTTAAGTTCTCTGATGACACAGCTATCGTCAGCTTGCTGCAGGCCGGCAGTAGCCCACTGGACTATTTCTCAGAAATAGAGAAATTTGTCCAGTGGTGTGACCAGAATCATCTTGTGCTCAATGTGGGGAAGACAGAGGAGGTGATATTTGATCCAAAAACTGTTGGTGACCACAGGCCAGTCGTCATTAAAAGCAACCACATCAGCCAGGTGGGTTCATACAGGTATCTGGGGGTCCACATTGACAACACACTCAGCTGGAGGGTACATATTGGAAGTCTCTGCTCCAAACTCCAACAGCGTCTCTATTTCCTACGCAGACTTAGGGTCTATGGAGTGGAGCAGAGGATCATGCTGTTGTTCTACCGGGCTGCATTGGAAAGTATCATCAGATCATAATCTTCCTATTTCTCAAATAGGACGAATAGCCACCATTAAAATGAAAGTTTTACCCAAAATAAACTATTTTTTCTCAATGATTCCATTTAAACCTACGGCTAAATGGTTCCAGTTGTTGGACTCAGCCGTTACAAAATTTTACTGGAATAAAAAAAAAAGCAAAGATTAGTCTATCTACTCTTCAGAAAAGTAAATCCAAAGGTGGTCTAGAGGCACCAAATTTTATGTACTACTATATAGCTAACCAGCTACAATATATCGTTCTATGGGCACAACCCAACAGAGACACTAACTGTTGGCTGGAACTAGAACAGAAGGATTGTAATAACCTCAGACTTCGAGATTTACTCTTTATTACAACATCGATTAAGCGACATAATTGTTTTAAAAACCTAATGATTCCCGCCACCGTGACTGCCTGGTGGAAGGCACTAGAATTGACAAAAGCCCAAGTGGAGCCCTGTGGGCTCTCTCCCCTATGGCATAACCCCGACTTTCAACTTAACAACCAACCGTTTTATTTAGGTGTGTGGGAGCAGAAAGGAATTACACATCTCCACCATCTCAGATAATATGTTTATATCATATACATCCTTGCTCCAAAAATACAATATAAAAAACGGAAATTTTTTACATTATCTACAAGTTAAAAATATGATAAAGAAAAAAATTCCAACACTTCGGGGTACGCTCCAACCGCCTGTTTTAGCTAAAGATATTAACAAGCTTTCTCCGACAACAACAAAAAAACTTTCAAAAATATATAAGTTACTTTCATATACTGATAAAATGTCTTTACCCATCTCGAAATGGGAGACAGACTTGTCTATAGCACCGGAATCTGACTTTTGGATTCAAGTTTGTGAAAACGCATTTAAAATGACAAAACACACAAATTTACAACTTATCCAATATAAAATTACTCACAGAACATACATTACTCAATATATGATGAAGAAAATGGGACTCTCAGACTCCGACATTTGTCTCCAATGCTTACAAAACACTACAGACACTTATGTTCATGCTTTATGGTTATGTACTCCGGTTATGTATTTCTGGACTAAAGTCTTAGAAAGACTTTCTGCTATTTTGGACTGTAGGATACCTTTATCTCCAAACTTGTGTTTGCTAGGTGAACTAACAACAACTGACTTACCACATAAACAATTTCAATCTACACTTGTAGCCCTTACTATCGCTAAAAAAAACAATTCTTGTTAACTGGAAAAATAAACAAACTCTGAATATCGACCAATGGTCTAACCTCCTCATAAATCACATTTTAATGGAAAAAATATCTGCCTCAAATAAAAACCAAATATCAAAATTTATAGAAACATGGTCTACGTATATAGAATTTTTTAACCTAATTCTGGTTACTTAATTCTGTCTGTTAGCGAGAGCCACTACATCGTGATAACTTACAATGATGTTTCTGCATTTGGCAATTTATTATTATATTATATTATTAGTATGGGATTTTTTTTTAATGGGCTTTAGGTGAACTGATGAATACACACACGCACGCATGCACACGCACGCACGCACATGCTCACCCACATACAAATATATATATATATATATATATATATATATATGTGTGTGTATATGTATATATATGTATATATATTTAAAAAAAAAATGAGAAAAAAAAAACTTTTTTTTCTCTTTTTTTTATTATTATTATTATTTTTTTTTAAAAGGAGAGCAATAATGATGTTAAATCGAATGAACAATACTGAGCTCTCCTGGGAAAAAAGAAAAAAGAAAAAGGAAAGTATCATCAGATACGGCATTGCGGCCTGGTACGGCAACCTGACTGTGCAGTCAAGGTCACAGATTGCCGGTCTGGTGCGGACTGCCATGAAGATCATGGGGGTCAGGAATCATCCTTCCCTACAGATGCTTTATGAGCGGTCCGTCACCAGACTGGCACAAAAAATTGTTACCGACCCGACTCACATTCTGCATCATGAGCTCCAGCTACTGCCTTCCGGCAGGAGATTCAGGGCCCCCAGAACCAGGCTGAACCACTACAAGAACTCATTCCTGCCGACATCCATCAAACTGCTTAACAACCGACATTAGCCCAGTGCAATAAGATATATGGTGCAATGTTGTGTGTGTGTAATATATGCAACCGTGCTGTACATACTCATGTGTATATATATATATATATATATATAGGAGTGTGTGTGTGTATATGGGTGTGTGCAGTCCTCATGTATGTACTTCTCTACACATGTACACTTCTGGGAAGTCTTCTACTTATTGCTGCACTTCTTATTTATTTAATTTAAATTTAATCTCTTTCTATTCTGTTGTTTTCTCTTTACTGTAAACTGCATCTGGTGCTGGAAAAAGTTCCCCACGGGGAAAATAAAAGTATATCGTATCGTATCGTATCGTATTTCAATGTGCACAACGTAAGAGTCATTTAGACTTATTATTTTTTACAAGAGAACATAAACAACAGCTAACAATAATGATAAAACATTTAATTATCTAAGACTAATGGGAAAAAATATGTTTACTTGTAGGAGAGTGAAAGGTTTATTTGTATGTATGTGCCAGTATTTTTAAAACTACCACACTAAAGATATGTGGCCCAAAGCTCACATCAGGTCATTATGATCATCTCATTCATCGCAAATTTTATTTTTTACTGCAACATACTCAAACTCACATATATTGCACGGATGTCTCATTGCTGCAATTTTTTTTGATGATGCATTAAATTGTGCATTTAAGTTGCATCTCGCTCAGTGTGCACATGTATGCACGAATGTATGCGTGTGTATGTATTTGAAGTAGGGATCCTCCACCTGTGCTACTTGAGAGATAATCCGGTTAGGTCCCCGTCTCGTCTCAGCAGCCGAGCGATGTGGTTGAAGCTCAACAGTACCCCTCAGGGGTCCAAAGCGCCTCTTTCGCCAATCGCTTTGGCTTAAGCATGGCGCGGTAAGGAGATGAGGCCTGACTCGGCCCTCGTTACAGAAATTAAATGGATCAGGGAGTAAACATAACCAGCTTTTTTTATATGATCTCCAGCTCGAAGCAGGCTCAGTGTGGGGAAGATGGAGACGGAGGGTGGGAGGGAGACGAGGAAGAGAAGGCGAGATTCCTCCTCTAATTACTTCATGGGTCACTACTCCTGCAGGCAGATGTCAAAATCCAACACTCTCTGATGTGAGGAAAGAGCTGGAGAATGGGAGAGAGTGAGCACAGAGGTAGAGGGGAAGGGTAGTTAGAGTGTCAGGAAACAGGGGAGTGTAATGAGAACAAGAAGAAGGATAAGATAGATTGGAAAAAGACAAGGAGGCAGATGCACTTTAATGTGTATTTTCAAAATAAAATAAAGTGAAGAGTGAGGAAAAATCTAAATAGAAAATGGGAGTGGATCGGGTGGTGGATTTAACACATTGTCAGGGAAGAAGCGTAATGTGGTGGTGTTGACACAGATTGCTTTTAGAGTGGCAATGACCTGAGATTACCCTTCTAGCAAAGAGGTAGCAGACAACACCAAAGAATTATATTCCATTCACTTTCACCACATGGCTAAAATCCACATCGCCAAGTTAAGTGCTGTAGAGATGACAACAAACACACCACTTCAACAATTCCATTTCTCCTCTAATGTAGTACCACGACCTGCCTGGGAGAGGCAGCATGGTGCCTCAGGGCTGTCACAAAAGACAAAGAAAAATGAGTAGTAGATTGATTGATAGCATATCTGGTAACTACATTGTAGTTGTAAACTCTCCCTTCTGTTTCTTCTCATTTTTATTGTGGTGAACCAACCAGTCATATGTGTGTACAATGCTAAGTAATCTCATGCTAATAATATAGCTCTTAATAATTGAATAATATATCAGTCAGAATCAGGTTTATTGGTCATCTATGTAAAAACACACGAGGAATTTGTCTTTACAGTCACAATTCGCGGTTCGTTAGTTAGCGCCACAAATTTCTTAGATGGAAACATGTATGGGGGGGAAGGGTGTCAGGGAAAACAAGGCCCAAACTGTGCTCCATGCTATGGCTTATCTTAATAATGATCTTCCCAAGAAAACTCCATGCTTCAAACTGTGTCGGACCAGTTTGGGAAGGCCATTTTACATGCCACAGGGAACCTCAGGGGTGGACTAACACAGTTGAAGTTTTAAAGTGAGAATTGTGTCCCTACAATTGTTGTTTTTCATTCTCTGAGTATAGTTAAGTTTTTCTTCCAAATTGAAGAGCTCATGGAACGCACACACCTGCATTTGTGACCATAAAGTCTTTTTAAGTCTGTGTGTTATTATCGTTGAGATGCTGCATTGATAGCCAAGAAAACTCAAAAGCATCTGGAATTAAATTGCAGAATCTGCTCAGTTTGGCACATAAACACGTACTAGGCAGTACAATGAGCCTTCTCCGCAGAATGCCCTCCATAACCACCCATCTCTCTGATTCCTTTTGAAAGCAAACTACAGTATTCCCTTTCCAGCTCAATCCGTAGGCCTAGTTTGTGTGTGTGTTGTCTGTCTACTTCCAAAATGTGCCATGCTTTTCACAATGATATCAGCCCAGCTTTTGCAACCACCTCCACACTGTTAAGAGAAAGCAGGTGTTTAGCAATTGTGCGAAATCTTCGATGTTGACGACATAAAGCTTCTTATGTTGTCTGGTCTCACGTCATTTATGACAACAAATGCTGTGAATATCACATTCTTGTTTTTTTGTTGCTTACAGCAATGTAGTATATTTGATTTAAAAAAGTCTCAAAGTGCTCTTATTGGTCAGGTTTAGACCCAGAAATATACAGTAATACTTTGTATGTAGTATTTTTATATTTCCTTGTGAGGACAAGCGGTTAAGAAAATGGATGGATGGATGGATTTTTGTAGCGGTCCTTTTCATCGTTTTAATGACTGTATGACCAAACTTTTTTTGTCCTAGATGTTGCTCTCCACTTTTATATTTTCATCAAAGCAGTGATGCAATTTACTTGGAAGTCAGCACAATTTTTGTTTAACTGCTGGTATCGGGCCGATACCCAGACTTATTTCAAGGTATCAGTACTCGTAACAGCAGCCGATTCTGGCCGTTTTACGATCAATAACTTAACATTAGAAATTTGAAAAACAAGCAGGTGAATATCTAAGTTGAGATATAGTGTGGGATTTTCATAGGAAGGCAAAAAAATATTTCCTTCCAAGCCTTATGTTCATTAACCAGTTGTGCACCTTGTAGATGTCCATGCATCCCTGTCATATACAGTAGACACTGAATAATGCACTATAAAAAATGAATGACATACTTATTGTCCAACAAATGAGCATCAGCAAATGTATAAAATTGCAAAACCTGAAATGTGGTTGCTCTGGAGGGCTCTGTGAGGAGAGATTTGGTCTCACTGAATGTGTTTCATTTCTCCCTCAGTGAAGCCGGCGTGCCCCCAGGTCTTGATTCACTCGTGATCTGTTGGCTGCCTCTGTCAAACCCGGGGACCACTGTGGCCTCTACACAAGACAGCACATCTCCATGCATGCGCACGGCCCTGCACACAAACAGCCCATGTGCGTCACTTTGCAGGTATGACTTCATTTGTCCTGTATCTGTGTGGATTCATGCATGTAAACAAACCCGCAATGCAGCTCAATATTTACAGATGCATGCAGAGATCCATTGATACATACACTGACAAAGAAATCAAAAGGTATGAACAGATGGAGATCCCTTCGGCAATAACGTCTAAGCCCCAATCTACAAGGTTAAGGACTGGGATTTTCATTTCAACTTGCCTTAAATATTCATCACTTTCTCCTTTTTAAACCCGCGTGCCTGCTGCTCGGCCAGTGAAGGCTCCAAAACTGAGAAGCGACACAAACAGTGGGTAGAGCATTGAGTGGGTGGATGAAACCCTCACACTGACTCACACTGGCTCTCTCATCCTTACACACGCAATGGCAGCAGCCACCAACAATGTGCCTTTTTGTTTTAATCGAAACCTCTCTTATTAAATGAAATATAAGCGCTCTTGTCTGCCTACTCGACTCCCTCCCTCAGTGGCCTCTCAGCTCCTGACGGCCTGTGCAACAGTCTTAAGAGAACCCATTGACATCCCTGGATTAACATATATTAAGGGGTTAAATGAAAGTGCCATTATTGTTGTAGGAGAGTGAAAGCAAGCCGTGGGACATTGTGCTACGCTCTTGAAGCCCTGAATGGCAAATGCTGAACTTCACTTCATGATGGGAGCACGCTCCATTGACAATGTCTATCAGATGTGTAAAATCTCCTGTTGAAAGGCGTTCAACGCTGCGTATCCAGGCTCACTCGCTTGATACTGTGAAGACTGTTTAAAAAAAAAAATCCTGAACCACACTAGGTTCATTCATGACGATACATTCTGTTAACAAATATTTTCATTCTGCTGAAAAATGCTAGAATATTTTATACACATACTATGTACAGCGATGACCAAAAAGATGTATAATTCTGTTGGTAAATCTGCTTCTAAAACTTATTCTATTATTTCTAAATGTCTTGATTAAATGTGTATGATAAAGCTTTTAAACATTGAGAGAGTATGTCATTATTTCATTCTTGTTTTTCTGCAAGTTTTTTTTTTTTTTTTAATAATATGGTAGCTTCAACTATATCGTGCCCTTGTATATTGTCACTGGGAAAATAAAAGTTACACTGTAACTCTGTCTCTTAATTAACACAACATTCTCTTTATTACAGTCCAATAATAAAAACTAAATCTGAAATCCATCCATTTTCTTAACCACTTATTCCTCACAAGGGTCACGGGGTTGCTGGAGCCTATCCCAGCAGGCTTCGGGCAGTAGGCGGGGTACACCCTGAACAAGTTGCCAGCCAATCGCAGGGCAAACAGAACAACCATCCACACTCACAAGCACACCTATGGACAATTCAGAGCGTAAATGTGAAATCCTTTCTCTTAATTTTTTTAATGTTAAAACTCTCTAAAAATATATATTTTAGAATGTAAAAATGCACAAAGGGCTAAAAGTGGTACAGAAATGTAGAATTTGTATCCTTTTAAATACAATGTTCCCTCATTTATTGTTACATTCCAAAAACTACCCGCTATAATGGAAATCCACATAAAATTATTATTATTTTATTCTTCCCGTTAATTATATATTTTTATTCATTTATTATATATGTTTTTTTCTGTTTGGTATGATTTTTAGTTTATTTTTTCACTCATCATATATGTTCTTTTTTCATTTACAGTCATTTTTCCCCATTATTTTTTTTCGGGTTAATTATATATTTTTTTCATTTATTACTGTATATATATATATTTTTTTCATTTTTGTATGATTTTTAGTTTAATATGAATGCTTTTTCATTCATCATATATGTTCACTGTTTAGTGATTGGCCGAAAAATCCTGATCCTGTAAAGCCTATATTATGCCCTATTATAATATATCTTTGTCACATAGTCAGTTATTCACAAACATGCATGTATGAAATTGTAAAAAATAAAATACATTATATTATTAAAGCTAACTTTATTTTCTTTTGTTATGGTTAAAAACAAGATGCATGGCAACAGCTGTGGACAGACTTTTGGAATTTCCAAAGCATTTCTATTATATTGTAATTGTATTACCTTTCCATTACCTCACGTAGCTTTTATTTGATACTCATAATAACAATGTACTTGTATTTGTTTGCATTCGTGTGCGTGTCATTGTTTGTACAAATGTAAGGAGGTGACACTCCAGGCAGGTATCCATGACACTGTAGCAGATCTGTGACGGGGATTTCCAGATTACGCTTCTATTGACATGGACCTGAGGATTAGGTGAAAAAGGCTGAAGCGTGATATTATGTTGTGTCATCCCTAAATGCAGGATTTTGTTACTGCCAGCATTCTCAGGGGGGTGGGAATGGTTGCCATTTTTTAAAGGTGCTTTTGAGTTCAGTGTATCATCTCAATGATGACCTGAGGCGGCATGGCTCAGTGGTAGAGTGGTTGTCTCCCATCTGAGAGGTTGTGGGTTTGATCCTCACCCTTGGTGACCATGTCGAAGTGTCCTTGAGCAATACACTGATCCCCGATTTGCTCCCAGTGTGTGTGGCAGCAGCCGACCACTGGTGTGTGAATGTGCGTGGGAATGGGTGAATGTGAGGCATTGTAAAGCGCTCTGGGCACCATGGTGTAGTTAAAGTGCTATTTAAAAAACAGTCCATTTACCTGGATTTAATATACATGATATGAATTACCTTAGATCAGTGTTTTTTAATCTGGGTTTGTCGAAACCCAGGGCTTCGGTGAGTCAGTCTCAGGCGCTAGTCGGAGCTCAAGACACACACCAACTTAAATGATTTGTGATGATATGCCCCGCTTTGCCATCATTGTCTGCAGGTAATCGCTTTACATTGCACAGTAGTCGATTTATGACTGTTGTGACGGTACATCATGTGATTTCTTTATTATTGTAATCCCATCATACTGACTATGTTGAGCACAAAAAATAAAAATAAAAAACGGTTGAACGGATAGGTGCAATATGAATTCAATTGTATAACAGAACATATAGTGTTCCACAGGGTTCAACTCTGGGGCCTCTGCTGTTTTCATTGTATCTGCAGCCCCTGGGTTCCATTCAAAACAGCTGTGATTGTTCTAAAGTGCTCTATAAATAACAGTTGAGTTGAGTGATGCAAGTTAGATTTCTAACTGCATGATTTGCAATGTCAAATGGAGCAATTTTAGTCCTCCACAAATACTTATCTAGCAAATCTAAAGGAACACTTCCCTAAGATGCATGGAGGTGAGAATGCAAGAACACAACGCTTTCTGAATTCATCGTGAAGAAGGCCAGATTTGATGAAAAGGCTACTCTCTCTGTTTATTTTGTTCACCAATAAACCCTACACCTATTTAATTTTTCAATAAAGAAGGGTTCGGTGAATGCACATAGGAAACTGGTGGGGTTCAGTGCCTCCAACAAGGTTAAGAACCACTGCCTTGAGTGGAGATGGTCATTTGTGTACATTGGCTTGACTTATCGTGTACTTATTGATCAATGTTTGCCTAAATCTGATCTTTCTGTTCTGAACTCCTATTTCCACAGTTCAATTGTGCAAAATAATGCAATGGAGTCGTATGAAATTAGATCAAATCCATTGATGTAATTAATCCTACCTAGTTGGAACAATTCTTGTATTTCCAGACCCAATTAATCAACATTCAATTTGACACAATTGACCAAATTAGTGCACAGTTCTACTAACAAGAGTCTTTGTGAAGGTGTTCAATTTATTCAAGACCCAACATGCTGCTCCAGTTAAGATTTTGTTATCCTTGCAATTATGCAGACAGCCACTGGTATGATGTCAAAAAGTGTTTGTGTGTGTGTGTGTGTGTGTGTGTGTGTAGGCAGACAGGAATGAGTAAGTGCGAGCCATCCATCGCTTGCTTGCCACGCAGTGTCTGTCAAAGGAGGCATTAACATTGATGAGAGCCAACTAGATAGAGGCAGCGTCCATCCAGTCGCAGGCCTCTTCATCGTGACTGCAATCCTTTTGATCATCACCTCCATCACTCCCTCTGTCCGTCTGTCTCTCCTCTGTCCGAGAGCAGATGAGCGGTCGTCGTTATGACACATGACACACATCCCTTTTGTCTTTTGCGTTGTTCCATCACACACCCTACCCCCTCATTCCTACAGAGACACACACACACCTATACACTCACACAAAAACAACATTTCCTTCTTCATCAACAGGCCTGACCATGTAAATAATACTGCATCACTCTGAAGATAGATTTACAGCTGCAATGATAATAGACACTGTTCATTTCTATACTCTAAAACCTAACTAACCCTATACTCTATGGCAGTCCTTCTCAAATTGGGGAGAGGGCCAACACAGTGCTTCTGCATTTTCGACGAATGATTTATGACACAAGGCTAAAAAAAATACACAGAATGAGAAAGACCGCTGATATTCACTCCGATCGATGGACGTAAACCTGCTTTAACTCTTTGACTGCCAGACGTTTTCAGAAAAGGGATGCCGTGGGTGCCAGCCGATTTAAGCATTTTGACTGATCTTTCAAGGTCCACAGAAAATTTTGTGTTTGGACTATGGAAACACACGTACTACCAAATGAAAGATTGGACTCTCATCTTTGTTGTCAAAGTTTGTTTCTACCTTATTCCGTTTTTCAGTAATCAACAATAGAAAATGGTTAGTTTCACCCAAATGCTCTGTTTTGAAACAAAATACGGAGAAATCAAGCTTTTTGTGAAACGATATTTTTTCATGCACTCTAGTGAATTTGACACCTTTTTTTTTTGCCATGAATGATGCCACAAACACCTAAACAGTGCTTTACTTCTGTAAAACACTACCACCAACAATGAAAAAGTGTTTTTTGATAGCAAAATACGTTTATTTACAATCAACAGTGTAACAATTTGACAAAACAATTTTGCAAACTATTTACAAATGTGTGCAACCGTGGTACTATTTACAATTGTGTGGATGTTTCAAATACAGTTTTTCTTTTTGTAACACTCCCCTGCGTGCAAGGGGATGCAGCAGGATTTGCACAACAGATTAGTTTCACTGCAATGGCCCCTTCGCGTGCAGACGATACACTTTCTTGCTGGCCTTTTTTTCCCGGGGCATAGCAAGTATATACTGCAGTGTGTGTTTGGCCATGTTGCCATCAAGTCTACTCTCAGGATCATGATATAGTGACATTACGGTGGTGTTACGTCTGGCTTCCTCATGTCCTTCTGTTCCTATACCGGGTGGTAAGAGATGTTCTGATCCATCGTATCCACTCCATTCATGGTGGCATCGTAGTCCAGAACCAGTGTCTTCTCCGTGATAAGACTGTACCCACTCCTCCGATGAATATGCATTGGACTCGTCGTCCGATTGAACGTCCGCCTGAGCAGAAGTACTCGGTTGTGCTCCGCGTTTTCCGGCGTTAGCATCGCTAGCCGGTGAGGCTTTATGACGTGATCATAGCCGCCGCGCCAACGCTTCCAACTTCGGCGTCAACCTCGGAGTCACCATCATCATCATCGTCGTCATCAATGTACTCTTTAGCACTGGTTGATGCTTCTCTTCTCTGAAAAAAACGATCAAGCGTGAGCTGCTTTCCACCGGTCGCCATTTTCGCTTTCTCAGCCATTGTCCCCTCAACACTCTAGCTCCGCCTCACGTCTTCTACTACAGTACTGACACCTACCCGATCTTGTCCAAAGAGAGTCATCGCTGCCATCTAGGGGCCAAAAATAGTCATTATACTAACTAGATCTGCTTGATACTTTCAGCACAGCTGGCCAAGGCTTTCCTCCACCCGTTTCCCAAAAAAAACAAAAAAACTTGGTGAACGTCTTTTAACGTCTTTGGCGCTCCTCCGCAGGATTTTACTAAACGTTATTTAACGTTTTTGGCAGTCAAAGAGTTAATTGGTGCCCGGTCCATTTTTTTTTTTCGAGGCTTCGCATTATTGTGTACTCGCCGAAAGGTGGGCATCGCCATTAACAAGAATCAACGAAAGTGCCCTCCTCTGCGTATAAGTGTGCATTTTAAGACATGAAACCCTGACTGTAAATGGTATGATAATGACTTTTCAGCCAGGTGTGCTGTGTGATAGATGTTGGTTGACTTTGCAAAAAGAATGGAAATGGCTGTCATGAATACTTCCTTCCAGAAGAGGCAGGAACATAGCGTGACCTACAAGAGTGGATGTAGTAGGAGTACACAGGTAGACTACATCTTGTATAGACGGTGTAATCTAAAGGTGATCAGTGACTGCAAAGTAGTGGTAGGTGTGAGTGTAGCCAGGCAGCATAGGATGGTAGTGTGTAGGATGACTCTGGTGATGAGGAAGATAAAGACGGCAAAGGCAGAGTGGAGGACAAAATGGTGGAAGCTGAAAAAAGAAGACTGTGTGACTTTCAGGAAGAAGTTGAAACAGGCTCTGGATGGTCAGGAAGTGCTTTCAGATGACTGGACAACTACAGCAAATGTGATCAGGGAAACAGCTAGGACAGTCCTTGGTGTGTCATCTGGAAGGAAAGGAGATAAGGAGACTTGGTGGTGGAATGAGGAGGTGCAGAAATAGATTCAGAGAAAGAGGTTAGCTAAGAAGAAGTAGGACACTGAGAGGACAGAAGAAAGTAGACAGGAGTACAGGGAAATGCAGCGTAAGGTGAAAGTAGAAGTGTCAAAAGCCAAACAAGGGGCTTACGATGATTTATATGCTAGGTTGGACAGTAAGGAGGGAGAAACTGATTCATACAGGTTCGCAAGGCAAAGAGACAGAGATGGGAAGGACGTGCAACAGGTTAGGGTAATAAAGGATAGGGATGGAAGTGTGTTGACAGATGCCAGTAGTGTGATGGGAAGATGGAAAGAGTAATTTGAAGAATTTATGAATGAGAAAAATGAGAGAGAATGTAGAGTAGAAGAGGTGGCTGTTGTGGACCAGGAAGTAGCAAAGATTAGTAGGGATGAAGTGTGAAGGGCATTGAAGAGGATGAAGAGTGGAAAGGCACTCAGTCCTGATGATTTACCTGTGGAGGTATGGAAGTGTCTAGGGGAGGTAGCAGTAGAATGTCTGACTGGGTTGTTCAACAGGATTTTAGATAGTGAGAAGATGCCTGAGGAATGAAGTATTTAGGGTCAACGGTCCAGAGCAAGGAGAGTGTGGAAAAGGCTGGGACTGGTGGAGAAAAGTGTCAGGTCTGATGTATGATAGAAGAGTTTCAGCTAAAATGAACGGAAAGGTTTATAAAACTGTGGTGAGACCAGCGATGTTGTTTGGTCTGGAGACAGTGCCACTGAGCAAAAGACAGGAGGCAGAGCTGGAGGTGGCAGAGATGAAGATGATGAGGTTCTCTTTGGGAGTGACCAAGATGGATAGAATCAGGAATGAGTACATCAGAGGGACAGCACATGTTAGAGGCATTGGAGATAAAGTCAGAGAGGCCAGACTGAGATGGTTTGGGCATGTCCAGAGGAGAGATAGTGAGTGTATTGGTAGAATGATGCTGAGTTTCCAAATGCCAGACAGGAGATCTAGAGGAAGACCAAAGAGGAGGTTTAGGGATGTAGCCATGTGTGCTGTGTAATCATGGCAGTGCTCACAATCTCTAAAAACAGCCATGTTGTAATATCGAAATAAGTACATTTTAGATCACCTTAAAAATCAACTTCAAAGGCTCATGTATTCAATTAAGTGCAAAATGACAAAAACAAGTACATTTTCGCTATAATTGCAGTTTCATCATTATTCTTAACCCTTTATCGGAAAATGCAGTTACAGTTAGTTTTTATAATTTTTTTAAAGCATTTTTGTTGTTTTGTTTTTATTTTTATTTATTTATGTTAATGTATTATATTATTTTATTTTGTTAACGAAAAGGTTTTTTTCCATTTTTGTTTCAATTATTTTGTTAGTTTTTGTTAACGTAAAAAAACAAAACCTTGGTATCTCTCCAGGGCAACGTAAAGGGCCTTCTCCATTCTGTTCCCACAACATTGGCAGTGGCACTCAAAGATACATTTTACTCAAGTTCTATATATTTCTCATAGGTATTTAGGGTTAATTTATGCTGCGCTAATGAAACTTTGACAAGATTACCGCCAAGAAAATGCAGTGTGTGTGTGTGTGTGGTTGGTTGAGAAATACCTGTCGAGGGGAGCCACAGGTCAAAGGTGAAATCTACTTTTCTTCCCACTGAGGGTGGAGAGCAGGTAATCCAATCTAGGTGAAGTCACAGGCTCAGATGTTGAATCCTTTGTGACAGTGGCAGGCCGTAAAGAATAATTGACAAGTGCGCAGTTGAATCTGTCATGTGTCAGCGAGCGGCGCGTTTTGTAATTGTGTGACTTTTCAAAGTGAAAGAGCAACAAGGGATACTGCAGCCAAATCCAAACAAAGCCAAATCTGGTAGAAGACAGATCATTAAATGAGGTCATGGTAAGAGTGGGAACATCATGTGACATGATTTGTAACATCATGACAGCTTGTATAACACACTGCCATCATTTGAAATATTGTGTTTCCATACAAAATAAACCGAGATAGATATACAAAATAAACATAGATAGATAGATAGATAGATAGATAGATAGATAGATAGATAGATAGATAGATAGATAGATAGATAGATAGATAGATAGATAGATAGATAGATAGATAGATAGATAGATAGATAGATAGATAGATCATCTTTTGATACTGAATAATGTATATGCTTGAGCACAATTAAATATGTATTGGAAAAGCTTCAAACCTCAAATATGCTTCATAAGGCTCCATAAACATCTTCAGATGTGGACATGTAATTCTTAAGTTTAGTGAAAAAAACGTCTTGATAAGCTGTATACTATTGCAAATAATAATTTGTCAACCAAAATGGGAAAGAAAAAACATACATTTTGAAGTCACATGACGCACTACTTACCCACTGATTGATCAATACATAATTTTTTATTGATGTTCTGAAGAATCATTGAGGATCTTTGTGCATTTTGTCACTTTTTCACTGCCACCTCTGGCGCAAACCGTAACTGCAGCATCTGTTTCAGGCTCGCTTATAGTGCGCGCGCGAGTACCTGCACGATCTAAAAGTGACAGCCACAGTTGGCAAACCAAGACATGACTTCAAATGAGGTAAAAAATAATAATACTCCGCTCCTCCCATCCCCAAAGAAACCGTGGTGTGCAGATCTACTATTAACCATTCATAGGGCAGTCAGGTGATCACGTGACTGCCCTATGACGGAACGGCGGAAGGAAATGATTGTTGAATGGAAGTGGACGTGACCCGGAGCGACTTAGTGACTTAGCGACTGTTATTTTACAAATTAAAAGTTATTATTGTCCATGGAGCCATGGAATCTACTACTTCAACCAAAGTTCGCCTGTCAGTCGAAGTTGCACATTTAGTCAGGACTCATAGAGCGCGATATTTACTCAAGTTGGAGATCGCTAGTTTGAAAACAGCCCCTTACCTGCTGTTGCCTGCTGTTTTGACCAATTTAATCAAATCGCCCACTCAGCCGGAATTCACAGCGCACGACCTATATCATTATGTAGTCAATACCGTCTCCTCTCCTTACACCGGGGCTGATTCAAAAGCTTGTCGCTGGCTGAGTCTCTGGGACGAGATGCTACGCTCACACCAGTGGACAATATACCTCGTAATGCAAAGGTAAAACTTGTTTATCATGCTAAGTGACAGTCCGCTCTATATTGAAACGCTGTGATGATGTTTTGTTACTATGTTTACTAGCATGGACCAAATGACTATCGTACTGGCAAGCTATGCAGTAAATTCATGAATATGACTCCGACTCCAAAGTGAAAAACTCCAAGCACAAAGACGAAATCCCCCATTATTAAACAGTCAAATGCACTTAATAGTTTTGAAGAAGGTGCATTTTAAAACTAAGCTGTGTGTTTGTGCAGTTGGAGTGGACGCTAACTATCTGGCTTGTTAATGTGATTTGAAACACACAATTTGACACCTCTGTTACAATCTTTGTTAGAGTGTATGTTTACTAGTAAAATGTTTGAAAATCTATCTACTAACCTCGCAAAAAATTATCGCTGCAAATCCGTGAATACTTTGTGGGCTGCCAGTTCTTTCTGTTGGATGCTGCTATCAATCGACATTGTTCGTCTTCATTATTAGGTATGTGATAAAAAAGCAACATTTGGTTTACTCCTTTGTCTGTCTGTACAACCGACCGCACAGCAAGATATGACCATTTTATAAAATAATCGATTAGATAAAGGACTTTACACTGTACGAGATTCAATGGCTACAATACAGGCAAGTGGCTCTTTTGCCGTCCAGCGTCGCATAGGGGGCGTTCCCATTAGGGTTGTAACATCATGTGCAAAAGGTCAATAAAGGGAAGATAAAAGCTGAAAGGTGCAGTCAGAGTAAAACAGTCAGGGTTTTTCGTACTCATCTGGGCAATGGTGGAGAAAGAGAAAAAGCTTTAAGTGGCACAATGAACCTTTAATAAAGAAGTGACAAGTTGTTTGGTTTTACATACTTTTAGTCACAAAATGCTCCTTAGTTACTATTTTTAAAAAGGTGCTATTTACCAATTTAAGAAAACTTGTAAGTTCCTTATTACTCAAAATATTTAAAACAATTCTGATGTTATTTTAAGGAGTTTTCCAAGCAATTTCCAATTAAATAAATGTATTTGAAAGTGGAACAACTTGGAAAGTACGGTACATGCTTCATAGCCTTCTCTGGAGAAAGACTGCTGAACTTCAGGAGATAAAACGTTTTGTGTTTTTCATGTCAAAGTGTGAATATTCAGTGCCAAAGTATGTACCTTCTAGGCTTTCACCCAGTGCATTTATTCCAAAACAATTGTGACCCCTAACAAGTGTGAAAGGAAAGCTATAGTTTTGACTGTTATTAGCTATCTAAAGTTGTTTAACAGTTGTTAGCCTTGATGTTAGCAAAAAATTACAATTGGGGCTAGTCATCACATTACTTCTCCTATGTTGGCACAATCATGCATGTGATCAAATACTGCACACACAGGCAAAAACAACGGAGAGCGCAAACAATGGTTTGTGCCTGTTTATTTCAGCCTGAAGACATTGAACGAATATTGCAGCAACCAAAAGACTGCATTCAATAATGTTATAAAGGTTTGCACTTCCTCAAAAGTCCAAGCATTAATCTGTTTGGAAGCCATTGTTGTTCTCTCTTCATCGTTAATGGCAGCTGTTTTCCTGGTGTGGTGGTTTGCACAGCTACACATTGATGACGACATGTCTCGAACCAATCTTTCATCAAAATAATTACGTCACGTTTTGGAACTGGGCTATTTTTTTAGAACCGCAAAGGAGCAGGTGCCAGAAAAAGTGAATAGAGTAGAGAAGAGCCGGGTAGATTTGTTGGTGGAGACGGGGTTTTTGTAGAGTAGAGTAGAGTAGAGTAGAGTAGAGTAGAGTAGAGTAGAGTAGAGTAGAGTAGAGTAGAGTAGATACCGGCGGTGGTGAGCTCTTTTAATTTATAAATCTTACTTCTTATATTGTATTATTCTTTACATTTGCTTTTAGCCTTTTATTTTGTTGTCTTTTAGCGTTTAGCTCTTTTTATTCTGTTTTATTTTTGCTTTTAGCTCCACTTTCCTCATTTAGGTGCTTTTCCTCATATTGTTTCTCTGTGTCTTTTTACATACATTTGTCAGGTTGTGTCTGCGTGTGCAGGGGCATGCTCATGGGGAGGTTGATTGTCTTTTTATATTGTACAATATATGTTTCAATTACACAGCACTTTGAATTGCATTTTTATGTATGACAAGTCTTTATATATAACTTTTGAATTGATTTAATTTGATTTGAATTACAAACATGTAAGTGAGAAAGAAGGAAAAAAAATTGTAGCATTATTAACCTTTCCTGCAATGTCAACCACAACTTTTCGAGTAATCCCACCAAGAGACAAACATTGGTGGAGGAATTATCCTGTCCAACCTCGTTGTGGTAGGTAAAGGTGTATCCACCTGGAACATTTTACAGAAAAAAAGCCTGCCTTGTGGTGTGAGGGGCCCAGATCATGTGACTGAGCAAATGAGGATGTGTTGACAGAAGATTACTTAAAACAAAAAAATCTACTACTAAAAAATACACGTGGAAGGTGATATCTTGTGAAATTCCTTCCGAAAGGAAGGAGGGATTAAGAAAATGTAATGTGGAGAAGGTGTGTGTGTGTGCGTGTATGTTGGGAGGGGGGTTAGGGGTAAAAATAAGAGTACATAGCAGAATTTGTCCTATTTTTTAAGATCTTTTCATGCATGCAGGCTCTGTCTGTCTCCTTCCTCGCAGCTATGAGGCAGCAGTGATTGTCCCTTGTTGGTCCCAGGGTCCCTACAGTGGAGGCCCACCCTACAGCCATGCCCCCAGTCCCACAGTCTGATGAGGCGGACAAGGCTTACTCTGAGAACCCAGGGGAATGCTGCACACACACTCACACACACACACACACACATACAGTGCATTCTGGTGAGGTGGAAGGAGCTCATGCTATCAATTATCTTGTGTGGACCAACCAAAATGTCTACAAGATAAAGGTGGGACATCTAAAATAGAAAGACAAGCGCACACAATGCAGTCAGGCAGAAGAGCACAAGTGTGGGCACAAAGGTGAGAAGGAACATACAATCAGACATGTACTGTGCACATGCAAACACAAATACGGATAAACAGAGCAGGTGGATGCACTCAGCCGTTGGCACACAAATACACATACACTCTTAGACTGGCACAATTTCAAATAGACAGCAGACTAACGCATAAACAGACCCACTTGGACGCCCTGGCACTGCAACTCACAAATTCACAATGGTATCAAAGATGGAACTGTAGCTGTCAGGAATAAACATTTCAATCTTGTGTTTACCCATAGTCCTTGTCATATATATTTCAATCTAGATAAGGAGTTGCTGCTTTGAAAGTAAGGCGTGGAAGTCAGGTTTTTGCAGAACATTTTTGTGATTTTGTATCTGTTTCTGGAGTACGATATTACAGTATTTTGGAGTGTGTCACTTTGGGAGTTTGCTTATGTGCATTTGCAAATATAGTTAGATTCATGAAATAAATTTTGGGTCTAAACTGTTAATACTACAGTCACACTGGAAAGAGGACAGGTCATCAAATAAAATATAGAATAAAAGTTAAATCAGTGTATGGCTCAATCTGACCCACTCTATGTTTAATCTTAAACATTATTTTTAATTAATATTGTTTTGTATAGGTATGTATACGTATATGTATTGGCACACTGTACATTTTGACTTGAACATGGATGTGTACTATAGAAGGGCCTTGTATTACCTTAAGTAGATGACATACTCATTAAAGCCTAAAATGTTAATCCTGATTTATTATACCACTCAAAACACATTGAATCACTAATATTGGATGCTTAAGTATTTTACATACAGTAGAGAGAGAGAGAGAGAGATCAATAATCCTTTTTGTTATATATTGTATATGTTTAGCAAGCTTCCATTAACTTTACATTCGTTTTGCACGTATAAAGAAACATCTTGTGTCAAATACTTTCACATGAATACAGTATTATGTTTTCATAAACAAAGCAACCAGCCACATCATGATGACCGCTTGCACATTTTAATATCATTCAATACAGTAGCTGTATGAAAATTATTTTATTAAATTATTTTGTATCTTTGGTTTCTTGTATTGTATCTTGTTAGATTGTGAAGTGGACATAATATAATGTTGTGGCCAGAGTGGATGTATGATAGCAATATGATAATTTTTGATGCATGTTTATTAATATGTGTCTATTTTTTTAATACATGGTTGGAGCTTTTTTCCCCTATTGTGTACATAATTTCTCATTCATTCACTACCTTGCCTCGAATTGTTGCCCAAGGCCTATGAATAACCTCAAACGTGTGTACCTCTGTGGGACCAATTTTAATTCCCCCCACCCCACCCAACAACACTGGCTCAGAAGATTCTGCTATTGACATAAAGACCCTAATCCTTCCCACCACTAACTAGCTCTTCTAACATTAAACCTCTCACCCCCAGAGCTGGCTAACTAGTCCACTGCTGCCTGTTGGCAACACACCTGCCCCAGAAACACCTCAAGGCAGAGGTGGACCCTGGGAAAACACTCTCTCTCTCGCACGCGCACACACACATACACACACACCAAAGCTGCTCTTTGCCAGACAAGCTCTCAAATAAATGTTATTTTTATTTACAAACTGACATAGACAAACACTCACTATCCTTTTGTAGGCTTACTTTGAAATGATATTATGAACACAAAAATCACCCAGCACGACAGTAAATTAGTAACATTTAGCAATATGCGCTCATCATTTGCAGTCAATTGCCTTTTACTTAATGAGATTGGAAAAAATGCTGTCAGTCAAGAACCAAAGGCAAACCATTTTCCATTCTTATTTTCTTCATCACCAAGACATTGGTTGATTAATAATAGAGCTAGCACAATATGGCAGCGTTGTTTAATCACATTTTGAATACCATCATAGTTTTTAGCTCTAAATGTAATTTCAAATGCCATTGGATTAATATTCACATGAAAATGAGGTGCCTAATATGAAATGATATTTTTCTCTCGCGCCTGTGACAAGGGAATTGGATAATAAACCAGCGCACAAACAATTTTAATTGGAATGATTAAGTTCCCGCATGATAACAAATATTACAGTTGTGATATTAGTGTTCATTTTGTGCATGTACACTCAGTTCTAAAGGTCTCCTATGTTATAGAGGTGACTAATCTGTTTGTTTGTTTTTCACCAAATCCACCTGCAGTCTATCTCTCTGCCTCATGCATCGCTCCCCTCCACCCTCAGTGACCACCCCACCGCCCCCATCCTTTGGAAGTGTGTGTGGATGATGAGGCGATGACCAGAAGAGGGCAGACATACTGTATTCACGCTCATATTCTATCAGGCATCCTCGTCATCCTTCTCTGCTGTGTATTATTTTCATTGTCACCCCCAACCACACCACTATTTCAGTAAATAATATCTGCATGCTCCCTTTAATTTTGGAACATTATTCATGATCAAAATGCACGTTCTCTGACGCGATCTTGAACCTATTGTAGCTCTTGGTGCTGTCAAACTAATAGATACATTGATAATAAAGTAGGATAGCATTTGTACAGCAGTGAGTAAATAATAAATTACAGTAAAAATAAAAGTAATAGAATATCAGGTCAATATTTTACCATTGTACAGTAAATGAGGAAAAATGTAACTTTAATGTATTTGCTTCCACACATATATCATCTGGTTTGTTTGAATGGCATGCCATGTTTCTACTGGATAAAAAAATGCCCATAAAGAAAAAACATCTTCATAAAAGACTTGGGTGACCAGACGTACCGTTTTAATTAACTAACAGTCTAGATTTTGAGCCTTGTGTTGTGTTTTACCTGCTCCATTTTTTTACCCACTTTGGTCCCTGCGTCTCTTTTTTTTTTTTTTTTTTCCATTCAGCAATTCTTTGGGCCATGGTACTTCTACTTCCTGTTTCAGTGTCTTAAGAATCATGGAAAATGTAGTCCTACTAGCCTAATGCTGCGATTGCTGGTCAGACCCAATGCAAGCTAAGCTTTTCTGGTGGCATATTTCAAATGTTAAAATATGGGACCGATGCGGGGTAAACGGCACAGCCAGCTTCTAATAGCGGCCAGGACCAAACAAAAAAAGGTTGTATAATGGTGAGTGCATTGACTTTAGCGCTGTTAAACCAAGATAGCATTTAACATTAGCTACAGCAATAACACAACCAGATTGACTAGCAATTAAATTTGTTTAAAATAATACTTGGTGAAAATTTATGTCAGATTTTATTTTCTGTGAAATTGTAGTGTCCCGATTTTTAACTTTGAGAATCTGGTCACAGTGATTATAAATGTACAGTATGCATTCTGTTTAGGTTGATATGATTGCCACAAATCCATTTAAATTGTTTCCCTTTATTATGTCTCTTCCTACCAGGTGAGACACAGTCTTTATGTGTTTGTGTCTTGCAGCTTCACAACTGTGCTCTTTTCCTGCAAACCTCCCTCTGGTGTATTTTAGAGGCTGGGCGCCTCAGGCCTTCGCACACCTCACTCCTCCTCCATGCCACCCCCTTCCCCGTTAGTGCTAATGAGTTAGTGTTGCTAACAACACAAGTCTAGCTAGCCTGCTGTTGAAATGTAAATGGCAGTAATGAGCACAATCCTAACGACTTGACGGGAATTCGGTCATAGCCATCCCTCTCTGCCTCTGTATCTCCATCAGTCTATCCCTGATGGACAGGGCCTGGTCTCTGGGTGGGCATGTGAATGACAGGGGCGAGCTCCTGTACTGTGGATTGCCCAGTGGGGCCTTTGGAGGGGCCCATCATAAGTGGCCGCAAGAGCAGGCAGAATGACGGCAGCTTGTGGTCTCATTGGCCCTTCTAAACTGGTCCATTAATTACACTGAACCCTCAGAGAAAATTAGCTGGCAAATTTAATAACACAAGGCGGAGGAGTTTTTTTTGTGTGCGTCTGCTTATGTGTGAGTATGTTAGGGAGTAGCCATACAATCTTGTGCTATCCAACCATGCATCCCCCCACCGTAAGTGTAAGGTCCAAGTATAACTGCCACTTACCAAGCAGAGGTTTCGGATTGGCTGTTTGGTGAGTGGATAAAAAAAGCTAAGCTTGACATGGGAAGTTCCCAAATTGATTCATTGATAGATTGAAAATAGATTCTGGTGATTATTCTGGATGGATAGATCATAAGTTATTCATAATGGCTTAATAGATGTGTAAATAGTAACACTCACAAATTGAAAAGTTAACCCTTTTAGTTTTGCTTACCGTAGAACAAAGAATATTTTTTCTCTTTGGTCCCATTTTAAATCCATCTACTGTACATTGCTATTGCCTGATCCTAGCTAGTGCTAAGCTAGTTTGTCTCTCAGGTCCGACGTTGATATTTGAAAATTCCCTTTCTTTTGTTGCTAGCGCGATATTAGCCGACTAACAGTCGAGGCGTTAGCTGGCCAAATATTCCCGTTGCTAGGATGACATAAGCCGAGCAAATACTCCCATAACAACTTCTGTCCGTCCGATCGAATGTACACATAAAACAATGGGACATGTCAATCAAAACTTTGACAGCAATATGTGATGGCACTTTCTGACTCCAAAGGGACAATTCAGATTGCGCCTCTATATTGTATTGTTGTATTATCACTTGACAAAATGAGTTGAGGGAGATTTTCCAAAGGAAATTTCATTTAGTGCCGTTGAGTGCAATCACTCTATTCAAACGTTTAGATCAGTGTACAGTACACTTTTGCACAGCTATTGGCTTTCACTCACAGTATAGTGTTTAAAGATGGATATGCTAATGCAGGAGCTCATCGTATTCCCAAACACTTATACTGTAGAAAAAGCGACAAACCCATCAGCTTTACACATATCAAACTAAAATCTAAGAGTAGTGTAGATATGAGCAAAAGATGAAGAAGAAGCAGAAGAGTTTGGCGTGGCCCACTTCTTCTATCTATTCCTTCTTTCTCTGCGGTGCTGTCAGTCTCCCTGGGGTCGGATCAGCGCCGCCGCAATAGGTAGGCCGAGGCTATCAAAGTACATGCTTTAACTTTTTAAGACTTTGCAGGTTGTCTTTGTTCTCCTTTTCTCTCTGTTGTGCAGGATCTCTTGGGCCCTGGGTTGGGGAGTCTCTGTGGGTGCAGGCGAGTGGCTTTGGGCTATTAAAAAAAAAAAGGGGGGGGGGGATGCATGTTATCTACTGGGAGTGGGGGAGCCTTTTAAATTGAAGCGAGAGCTTGTGACCAAAGATGAGGTTTTTGAGGAGACTGATAAGAAGTGTGTATATATGCTGTATATACAATATTATATAGGTGTTTAAGCTGTGAGGGTCCATGCATGTGGAATGAATTTAAGCTTAGGGCAACACCTTTGCAAAGAAATGCTGTGCGTGCATCCCAGCAAACAAACACAGACACTACCCACAACACCTCCCTCCCCTTCACACACACACACACACACACACACACACACACACACACACACACACACACACACACACACACACACACACACACACACACACACACACACACACACACACTAGTTGGATGTAACATCACCACTTCCACCATGTCTACCAACAAAAACCCACAGGCTTAAAGCCTTTGGGATGATTTGATTAGCAATGATATCTGAAAACGGCCTCGTCGTGCTAACAAGATTAAGCTGAGGCCCTGTCTGTTTTCAGTGCTGGATATTCGCTAGGTGATTAAAACTGGCTCTCTGTGCCGGAACAGGAGCCTTAGTCGGCTAGTGGGACGGTTGCCAGGTAACAAGACATGACTGCTGTTTTGATGCGGCTGCATACGCACAATACGCTGCTGGGAGATAAAGTACAAAACCTCTGTCCTTGGCCAACCAAATCAGAGAGTGACAGGTCTCATAACACATTCATCGTGTAGGAGCTGGAGCGAAAAGCATGGTTGACTCACACCAGCAAGGACTACACAAGTAATCCTGCATAACTTTAACGTGACATGTTTTTGCAAATTATGATAATGATGTTAATTTTGGTGTTATGCTACAAAAAATAATAAGCAAAGAATTAACTCATTTATGTCACTCTCTAATGCAAATAATTTAGTTAAGACCAAGCAGTAGAACCTCTAAGGGTCTAAGTAAACAGAAAAAATAGGAATGTTGTTTTCTTTGTGCTAAGCGCACAGTCTGCAATGTTGCAAATGTTGCATGGCAGGCCAGTAGCTAAACAATTAGGAGCCATGTCACTTTGAAAAGAAACAAAACGTGCATGCAGACCATTTGTTAGCGTATATAGCCTAGTGTAAATGTTATGCTTAGGTTGCTCAAGTTCAGTACTCTTAAAATCCTCATTATAGCAAATTTAGAAGAAGTGGGCCATGGTGATCAATAAACCTGCCACTTAATGACACTTGCATGAGAGAAATATAAATCTTGAACCAATCCAGAAACTCAGGTCCAAAATGGCTACGGTACATCCAGTCACTAATGCATTTTGATGAATGCCTCCTTGGACAATGGAAGTAAGCACAAAATCAAATAAATATCCATTGTTAGGAAAGCTGCGGGTACTATGTTTGCATGCAGTCAAGATAGAGGTTAATGTCAAAATTCCGGTTTACAGTACATGCGTGAGTGGACAATGTTCCTCCGGTATATATATAATCCGATTTAAATCGTGATGTGTGGGCATCATGCAAATCGACGTCATTTCTTCTTTTAGCTTTTACTGTCAATAAAATACACTGTATTCATTTCACACTCCACATTAATAAAGTAGTAGTCAGTTTCCTCCAAAAGCGTGGTTCTGTCCTGCATTGTCATGTTTCGCTATTTTGTTTACCTTTTCTTGTGGCATTTCCAGTGGTTTGCGACCTAGACGCACAGACTTATAGACACGCGTATACTGTATGTGTGTCTATAAACACACTGTGTCATTTTCACCGTAGAGACTAAAAACAAACGTTAAAAAGGCTGTGGAGAAATCAATCTATTCAAGTTAAGATCATTTAGTGAGTGGCAACCCAAGATGTCTGCCACGTATACATGTTGTTCACAACAAGATTCTTTTCGAATAGAACATTCAAAGGAGGTAACCCATTACCCGTTTGTATGACCAAATGTTCGGGTTAGAAAAGGGCTAACCCATCTTTTATGCAGGATTTTAAAATCCCGAATAACAGGATATTCTGGTATTTGTGCACGTTTACATGGCCTTTTAAAACCCAAATCTGAGCAATATTCGTGTTTTGAACGAGTATTAACAGCATGTAAACCTAGCCATTGACATCAGTGACGATGAACAAATTTGAAATGGCAGCAAATTGCATTTGAATATGTTAGGTCAAGAAAGACTGCCTTTATTTTATATTAAACTGGGTTCCATCGAACCCCAGTCAGTTTTATGGGTTGGCAATGGTCAAGACACACACACGACTCAAATGATTCGTGCTGATGCGCCCAACTTCATTGGCTGCAGGTAATCTCACCACATTGCTTGTCCTATCTGTGCTGTAGGGAATTTGGTACGCTCAGTAGTTGAGTTGTGACTGTTGTCGTGATGGTACGTCGTGCAATTTCTTTAATATTGTAATCTCTTCGTACCAATGACAATGTTGGGCAAAAAAAAGAAAGTGGTCGGACGAATATATGCAATACGAATTAACATCATTTTTAAGTTAAGCAGAATGGTTGGCATCTGTTGAAAAGTAATTTATAATCTGACTTAATTTTAATTTCAAGGTAACTGCAGCAACACTGTTAGTGACAAACGATGACACTTTGAGACTTAGCTACATATTAAGGTTACAATGCCACCGTAGGAACAGAACTGTCTTTCACTGAATCCCGTGTACTAACAGAAAAGTCACACCATTTTCCATTTACATAGGGTGACTTGTTCCCTCTTTCCATGTTTGTGTGGATTATCCAAAATAGTGACCCAGATATACTCCATATAAATTCTGGTTTGAGCAGCCTGTGCAAAAGATCTGTTCATGCAAGCCTAATAGCAATTGCAACTGATTTAATTTATTCCTCAAAATACAATGAATCAATAATATCAGTGCAAAAATGATTTTAGAATTTTTAATAACTTTCAGTTCTAACTCATCCCTATTGCTTAGTGCGGTGAAGAAAGTTTTATGTCAAAACAGGTCAATGCAATGTAATTGGACGATGATAATATAATGCATTTATAATTCATAAGGTCTACAGGGCACAAAGTGATGCATAGGGTAATCAGAAGCAAAGAGGTCATAGAGCACGTAAAGGTCACCTTTTTTAGAATATTGATTATGATTTTGCAACAGTGGTGCCATGAGTGTTTTTTCTTCCTATTGATTAGGCCAGTTCACATCTGAAGGTGGCATACAAATATGAAGCAGATGCCAATAACTGGGAAAGAGCAGTCCACTGGGCTCAATATCGAGAGTGGAAGAGTGAGTAAAAATATGATTACGTTAACGTCCTCCCTGCCAAGCTTGCTTGAGTCCTTCCACACTTTTCTTTTTATTTCTGTTCACCTTCCCAACTTCCTTTTTTATATGCCTTCCTTCTTTACATACTTTGTGTCCTTCCTTCCGTCTTTTATAATTCCTTTATTAATTATCTTAACACTTTCCTGTTATTGCATTTCTCTCTGTCCTCCATTCCATTCTCCTTCAATTCCTCACAATATCTCCCTCAGAATCAGAGGACCACACGTGGCGGGAAAACAAGGGTGGGATGCATCCTCACAAGTTATCACCTATATTCAATTCCGCCATCTATATATTGTCAACAACAGTAATCCGAGTTGTGATGGTGAAAACCTTGCAGACTGTTTTATTATATTTATTATATATATCACCGAATCTAAATGAAAGGAATGTGTCAGAGTTAATTGGGAGAATGCTGTATTCCAAGTGATGCCGAAATTCTTATATGGCCTGCTGTACATCAATTCAAACACAGGCGAGGGACTGTTCCAAATATATTCATGGGATGTTCCACAAAGGATCACACAATATCCATGAGGTGATAAGACAAGGTATTTCTCATATTTCACTGTATTTTCATTCATTCCATCCTATTTTGGCAAAGGAGGGAAAGGAGTTTGGCCCCAGGCAAGATTAATAAGCATTTAAAACGGTTTCAGTGCTAAGCGGCAGATCACAGTGTGTGTTTCACAGTATTGTTCACTACTGAGTGGCCATGAATGACATAAACAGATTGCACCAGCAGCAATCTATTGTGTTCATGGATCCTCTGTGTGAATGTACACACATTTTGCAAATTCAATGCGGCAAACAGGTAACTCTACTCACAGACAGAGAATATGAGTACTGTTATGTGCAAACTGAAAGTACATACTGTAATGTTATTTACCAACAGACTCTTGACTATCAGTAGGCCAAATTTGTCCTCTGTGGAATACATTTATAAACCTGCATATCGCTCACTGAATAAACTCCTTTTGTGTTCTACAAAATAAATTTAAATGACTACGTTTACATGTAATCAAAAACAATTTCAAAACCCGAATATTGTCAATATGACCATGGTCAAAGGCCATGTAAACATGAACAAAAACCCGAATATACCCCTGGTTACCAGTTTTCTAACCTGAATATTTTGACATATAATCATGATGGAGGTACTTTCTTTGAACGGAACTTTTGTTTGGGTTCGAAACAACATGCTCTTTTCGCAAGAAATTTTGGTCTTCAGGAACCACTTGTGTGTGTGGTGGCCATCTGGCCATACATTGATTTCGCAATGTTTTCACATTATGAGACACAGGCATTGGCCTTACTGTGTAGGTGCCAGCCCGTACGAGTACCTGGGGTTATGACTACCTGCGTTCTGACGTAAATAACAATGGCGGCAAATGTCCAAATAAAGTTTCTACAAAACGTTTCAAACTGGAAATGATTTTTTTTTAAAAATGTCATTGTTATGTTAGTAACAACCCAACAAATAACATAGAGCAAATTTGTCATTACAGTCAGGGTTCCTTTTAACCAAAGTAAGGCAAGGAAGGTCGTTGTCCAGTGAGTCAGAACGTACCGGGCAAACCAAACCCAACTGAATTGAAGGTGTTTGTCTTGGCTGCACCAACTGGTCTAGTCTTGGACAATGTGGTCTACCAGGACAAGACTACCCTCAAAGTTACAGGAGGAAAGCACATTAGAAACAAGCTGTTCTTCATTCGGCAGAGTCTGTTTCTCAGTGCACCCACCTGTTTTTTTGATTGTTACATTACAACGACCAACCTCCTTGACACCCTGACAACAAAAGGTCAGACAGGGACTGGGACTTTCATGATTAACAGGATTCCAAAGGAGTGCAAGATCATAGGGGATAAGCCCTTCAAAAAGAAAGCAAGAGGAGCAGAAGAGATGTTGGTAAGAAGAATACAACACCAACATGTGTGATGTGTGGACTTGGTCAACTGAATGTTCACTTTCAACAGGATGACCTTTTACACTAGGAAATGCGTGCAGTTTTCCACTTTTTTGAACACCCAGCTTGTGAAGCTATGTCATCAGTAGGTGAATGAGAAGCCAAAAAATATAGCGCTTTGAGGGCCTTGTAAGAAGGAAAGATGCTTAAGTTAAGTCTCTTTAAACATCAACTTTACAGATGCCATTTGTAAAAGGCCTACTTAGGCTAAAGACGTCCACCTAAATATTTCCTTAAAAGTAATTATTGTCATTTTTGCAATGTTTTTTTTTTCTTTTGGAGTCGAAAAGTCACGGGAGGTAGGGATGACAAATTTATTCATTCAGATTAGTTGGTAGGTGTTTATCGAAACCAAGTCCACTATTTGAAGGAATTTGGTATTATAATTTATATTTATTTATATGAATAAGTTTTTTGGGGGGGAGTAAGGAATTGACAAACCACTAGTAAAAAAAAAGTTGATTCCAGCCAATGATGTGAAATACACAAGGAGAAGTAATTTGTTATAGTTACTAAATA
Organism: Vanacampus margaritifer; assembly: GCF_051991255.1. Classification (NCBI taxonomy): domain Eukaryota; kingdom Metazoa; phylum Chordata; class Actinopteri; order Syngnathiformes; family Syngnathidae; genus Vanacampus; species Vanacampus margaritifer. The sequence goes on from NC_135451.1 coordinate 3,015,027, forward strand.
CCTTTCCGAAAAAGTATCATCATTGAATTAGTCACAGAATCACTCTTTCATGAATGTAAGGGAAAGTGAATATCACTTTAATTTTTATAAAAGCCTTCACATATTTAAAGAAGGCAGATTTCTGAGTGTTTTGTCAGAATGTAGTTACAGAACAGCATAGACGGTACTTAATTTAATTTAATACAATATTTATTGGACTTTAAACTACTACTCCACATACTATAGGCTCTAATTCAAGTATTTTTTGTCACTGCTAAAAGATACAACAGTAAGTGCTTTAAAATTAATGTAGTGTAAAAAAAAATAATTGTCACACTGCTTCCAGACAATTGGTAAACACTGTGCTTCCAAGTATTTTCAATAAAATATCAAAACAAAATATATTCCTCAAATCTCACTATTTGTGTCTACTAATTAGCGTATCATGTGGGAAACCGCAACATTATTATGATTGAAAAAGTAGTAGATTTTGCATTACTGAAAAAAAAACTAATGCAAGTTGGTAACGGCATTACTTCTAATGCTGTTACTCCCTAACCTAACCCTACATACAGCACAAAATTTTGAAAGACTGCTAGTGCAAGTGTAGCCAGCATAATTGAAGCCCTCCCCAAATTGTGTTTTTATTTTGCTCCCCCAGTCCTGAAATATAATCACTTTGCCCAATTTTATTGCATTTCCTAATGATGCTTGCCCAGAGCGATTGTTCTGTGTGTTCCTTAGCAAACAGCGCGTGTCAGCTCACTGAGATTAATCTTGATTACTTTAGCCCTTGATGAAGTAGGCTACAATAATGCTTTAATTGGGGAATATTACCACATAGGGGAGGAAAAAATTGTGATAGATAGCGCAAGAGATAAATGTTTGTCTCCAAACCGCACTAATTGTGATACTATTTGGAGTGATTAACTCGGATGGCTCAACGGCTGGTTCAGCAGGCGGAACGCAAACAGCACAACGCGTGACATATTCATGACTAGTATGTGCTGAATGTTGATTTTATGATTATGATGTTCCACTAACAAATAATATTAGTAATGAAGAACACTGATGATATCCCATTAGCAAAAACTTACATTCTAAAGGGAAGTAATAATATTTCCTTTGAAAGTGTTGTAGCAGACAGTTTTGGGACAAAAGAACGGTCTCATTCTTCATTACCTGGTCCCGCATAGAGTCGAGGACCCCCGACCCCACCTCCTCCAAAAATGCGTCTGAGGCCTGTCACGTTGCTACTTACGGTGGCGAATGTACGCACCCTGGGGCAACACCCAAATCTGCCCATGCAGCTCTCCTTCTATTCTGCCTCTTCTTCACATGCATGGTATTGCACTTGACATGGGCACACACTCACGCATGCACACACACACACACACGCACGCACGCACGCACGCACACACACACACACACACACACACTCTAAAGCACAACTGTGCCAGGCCCGAACTGCAAGAGAGAGCCAATCTGCTTGGTTGGGACAGTTGTCTTGCTAGGTGTCGTACGCTGACTGGACATATGCTGACCCTTTCTGATTTTTTTTTTTCTGTGTATGCTGACTTCCTTGTTGGTGCCTATTTGTGTCAGGACTTTGTGCTGAGTGTTGTTAAGGGGGCGTGGAGAGGGGGCGCAAGAAGGGGTGACAAGAGAATTTGGAGGATGCTATTTGTCTTTTTTGGTTAACATAGTAAGAAAACTGATTACAAAATGCGACAACTGTATAGAAATATATCAACATATATTACCTAAAATATATACAGTCCTGCTCACTATTATTGGCATAATGGTAAAGTACAGTACAGTGCAGTACAGTACAGTAAAGTAAACATAAAGGTAAAGTACATAATGTGGAATATCTTCTCAAAAAATTAATCAAGTAAAACATTTTATTTTTTATGGAGAACTTGTGTTTTATCCAAAGGACCAAATGATTAAAAAGCTATTTAAAACCATAAACAATGGGTGGAAATAATAGAAAACTTGAATTGTGCTCTGTCACTGGTATTGGCACCCTTTCCAGTAAATCAGTATGGAAACTCACCTTTGGTAAATCATAAATGAGAGTTCCATGTTTTAAATTGTCTGTGCCTAATTGACATGAATTAACCAATGAACATTGTGGGAAATAACGGCGTTTAAACTAACGGTGTTAGGTAATTCAGTTTTTTTTTCCATAAACAAACTAATCTAACTAATTATTCTCCCCATATTTGATAGACCGTTATCGTTATTGTATGAGAAATGTGTTGTGTTACAATTTGTTTATTAGATTCTGGGCTCAAAGTAAGCTTACAAGACATTGTGCAGTGACCAGCTCTGAAAATGTCCTTTGCACACAGTTAGAGGCCCTGTTGTTGTCAGGCCTCGTCACAATAAAATTGTCTTGACAGCTGAAATGTATAGTGACTTTTATTTTGGAGGTGCCAGGAAGCGTGTCACGACGTGACGGATGTGTCGTCCTTCTTCCTTCTGGACTTTAAGGCTTAGCATATTTTAGGATTTTAGCAAATAGTCCACGTCCTCGCTTGGAACTGGTTTGGTCTTTGACAAGAGTGACATTAATCAAAAATAACAGTCCAGATTTGCCGAAAAACGGCCGCTATGAGGAGCAATTTGTTGACAATCATGGTCCACCAAGAGCCATATTGCGACCAAGGTTATTTTAGTTAACTAAAACTAACAAAAAGACTAAAACAAAAACAATTTTGTTAACTAAATAAAAAAAATACGGAAATGCTTTTTAAAAAACGAAAACTAACTGAAACTACATTTTATGTTTACAAAACTAACTAAAACGAACTATAATTATAGCAAAAATGTCCTTCGTTTTAGTCTTTGGTAATAAATTTAATGCATGAGCCTTTGGGGATGATTTTAAAAGCGATTCTAAGCAGATTTATTTTGATATTAACCGCAATAAGGACATTTGAAAGTGTGTCACACAAAAGTAACATCATCTAGCAGCAGCCAAAAGAAAAGCACCTTCAGATGACGTTGCCTCCATGGTGTTTTTTAAATACTGTGCGCAAGTAATAAAAAAATGTTTTAAACTAATACTTTAACTAAAACTAATCAAAACTAACAGAACCACCTTGAAAACTAATTAAAACTAACTAAATATACAAACCAAAACTCAAAACGAAATAAAAAATAAAAAAATAACTAGAATGAAAAATTCCAAAACTATAATAACCCTGATTGCGACTCCACAAGCACCATAACAGCGATAAAGATACCGGTAAGTCATAGTGACACGCTCGCCTAGTGTAATTAATAGCGTCAACAATTGTATTTCTCTTATTTCACGTGTGCTAAACATGTGAAAAGTGGTAAAAGAAAGAATATGCTCATACTCATAGAGGCGATGGAGTGAAATTTGTATGTGAATGATGCATGTTAAGTCCAGAGTTGGGCAGTTTTCTGACGGAAATAAATCATTAAACACGTCTTATATGTGTAGAATTATAAACTGAAGATATGTCCCCATACTTTCATATTTGAAAGTGTACAATAGTATACGTTTTCAGAGAGATCAACTGGAAGCTGATGATTCTGAGGAGTAAATTTAGTAGTAGTTATGGCTATGATTTTGGCCATGATAGCATTAAGCACTGTATATCTTAATAGCATTGGCAATTTCTTTTATCTATTATTGATTATTTTAGCCCGCAACAATCATAAAAAATGCCCGGGAAATCCTGGAGGGACTTGCTAGGACTATCTACAAATTACCTATAGATGACATATGTGCCACAAATAACCATCTATTCAGTATTTATTTTATTTGTATTATTATCCTGATTGCTGTAGTAACTGGCAGTGGTAGAACATACATCACCACTCCAAATTTATTATTATTATTATTATTATTATTATTATTATTATATGATGTGTCATATAATGGAGTGAGGCATTTGTGTGACATAAATATTCACAAAAATAAATGAAAACACCCTATATAGCCTGGACGTTATTTGAATTCCTTGTATAAAAATCTAATAATAATAAAAATAATAATAATAATAATACATTTTAAAAACATTAAAAATCCAAATTGATATAAAACTGTTTTCTTTTAAGTAGTGAAAATAGTTACTTTGCCTGGTAACGAGTTGCTTTTATTATGAAGTAATACAATTACTAACTCAGTTACTTTTTTAAACAAGTAATGAGTAACTATAACTAATTACTTTGTTAAGGTAACGTTCGTAACACTGCCAATGAATGAGGACTTTGATGTTTTAAAAAGTGACCCTTTATCTCCTTTTCCTTTCACAATCGCATAAACAAAGAAGCTGTCTGAGGACTTCTGAAGTGCGACACAAGCCCTCCAAAGGGTATAGAGCCATCTCCAAAGACTTTGGTAGCCCTGTTTCAGCAGTGCGTAATGTTATTAAGAATTTTGACAAGCACGGAACTGTCAAGAATATCCATAGACGTGGGGGGAAGACAGAAATTGATGACAGAAGCCTTCGACGGTTGGTGTGAATGGTGGAAAAAACACCATGTTAAACATCCAAGGACCTAAAAGCCAACCTGGAACAGTCTGGTATCATGGTTTCAAGAAGTACCATAAGCCACACACTGAAACAAAAACAGGGCTTCATGGATGAAGACCATTCCTGAGACAGACATAAAAGAGAATGGCTAACCTTTGCCAAGGAATACCTGGACAAACCACAATTATTTTGGGAAAATGTTCTGTGGACGGATGAAACAAAAATAGAGCTTTTCGGTAATGCACGCCACCAGTTTGTTTACAGACAGCGCAATGAAGCTTCCATGAAAAATAACACCCTCCTTACAGTTAAGCATGGTGGAGGATCCATAGTTTTGGTGGGCTGCTTTGCTGCATCTGGTACTGGAGGCCCTGATCCTGTCACAGGAATAATGAAATCAGAGAATTATCAAAACATTCTAGGGGGACATGTCCGACCAAGTGTCAGACAACTTGGGTGGAGTCGAAGCTCATGGATCCTCCAGCAGGACAAAGACCCAAAGCACATATACAAAAGCACAAAGGAATGGTGAAAAAATACTGTTTTAAAATGGCCAGCAATGACTCCTGATCTCAATCAGAGTGAAAATCTATAATATGAGCTGAAATGTGCCATTGCAAAAAGAAACCGGCAAACATTCAAGAGCTTGAACAATTTGCAAAGGAAGAGTGAGGGAAAATACCAAAATATCAAAGAGGGGTGCCATTATTGATGCACATGAAGTGTTTTCTATTTTTTTGTTGGAATTTCATTATGTAAATTGAAAAACAATTTCCTTTGTTGAATCACTTCGGATGTCCTGATGATATAAATTTGGTACATTTCCATTTATTTCTGAAGATATTGTAGAGATCATGCAAAAAATGAAGGGGTACATATATATATATATATATATATATATATATATATATATATATATATATATATATATATATATATATATATGTTTCTGACTGCAACAAGAACATCTTAACTGTTAAAAGTTCTTAAAACATGAGTTTCTTCATATTATATGCTATGTTAAAATTTAACGCATGTCATTCTGTCAAATTTGAGTAAAAATGTGTTAACCACTGTAACATACAAGACAACATTATTCAAGGTAACAGAAACACGTGCACACAAAAAAAGAAAATAATGAGAAAAATGAAAACAAGCACATCTGGTGAGGGAAGCATCATGTATGACATCGGTCCATCTTTTGGAGGAAGTGTTGGGGGTAAAAACAAAGAAAAAGCAAAAAAACACTTCCTGAATGAATTGATGCACTCTGAACTGAGCTCATGCTCGAATTTTTGAAGCCTCAAGTAATAACCTGGTTTTGAGATTTTTGCATGGCAGCGGTTTGAATGCATATTGTGCGACTTTACCATATTACTGTAAAAACTTTGCTAATATTTCAAATTGTGCAACCTATTCATCTTCAGAGGTTCCAATGTTCTGGTTTTGACCGTTTAAACTAACACAAACAATTTCTTTACAATAATATGTTCTATGCAGTCCCACTAGTTTAAACACGGTATTCTGATTAATGTTGTGTTTGTGGAATATGAATTAAGAAGCAAAATTCACCTGTTTTTATCCATCTCATGGGGTAGCCATTTTGCCACTGGCTGTCGACTCAATTGACATCAGTTGCTCAAGGGTCAGTTATTGACCAATCACGGCTCACTTTTTTTCAGAGTTGGATAATTTTACGTTCACTACCTCAGCCGTTATTGGTCACAAATGCAATATTTATCAGAATATCATGTTTATACTAGTGAGGCTGCATAAAACATTATTGTAAAGAAAATTATGGGTTGACTTCCCCTACAGTATTGGAAAAATTACCATTACCATTTTAGCTTGAAAAGTGTCAAGTTAATTAGCTAAATAGGGTACACCGTTGTAGAAACTAATTGTTCCCATGTTTTAAATATAATAATATATAATTAAATCTCAATTTCCACTGAGTATGACATACCGTAATAATACCGTAAAATGAGGGGAAAAAATAACCTTTGCTTGAACAAAGACAAAGAACAAAGTTATCTTCTACTACTGCTACGAAATAAAAAGTATGTTAGTGTCGCTGTAATTTTTTTGTCTCCAACTGTGGCGAGCCGCCTAGAAGTCATCCAACATGACCTCCCATACCACACAACAAACAAGGCAAACAGCAGCGCACTAGCATACATGACAATAATTTGCATGCACGTGCAGACACAGCTAATTTTGGACAACCACCGTTCACGTTTGCATGTGAAATCCTGTACATGTCAAACAGGCAATTTAATGTATTTTATTTTATTTTACTTTATTTTATTCCAGGCAAGCCTGACAAAATGCAGAAGGATCAGTCTTGCTGCTCTGAAATTATAACGTCATAAGAATCATTTACGACATATTGAAGGGAAGGGTGTGAGGGGATGGAGGAAGTGTGACGCGCACACGCACACACAATGGACATGCTTAAAACAGGAGTTGTTTTATGATATTAATGCATGAGGACTAGCAAAAAAAATCAATACCATTTTTATGACATCTCCATCTCTTTTGGCCGGCATGTATGTAGTACTATTCAAATGGGAGCAATGGTAATAAGGTTGGGCCAAGACTTCAATAAAAGAGGGGAATAGAAGACATTGGGCCTCGCTTCAGGCTTTCTTGGTGTCATAATCTGTTGTTTTATTTCCTCTTTTGCGGATGTAATCAGAGGAACAAATGCAGTTGACAGGGAGGCGTGTTATCTCCATCTTTCATATAGCTCTACGTATTGTATGCAACATGAGAGATTACGAAGCAATGCGTCAAATTGGCTCTAAACCTGGACTGCATCATCTTCTCTGTCCATACAATTCTCTTGTTCGAATCAATTTCCATGAATCCATTTTGTTGTGCACCTGCATTGAGGATATATAATTTTAATTTTTTTCTTCATATGCAGCCAAGCTTTGCAGATGTATTTGACAGTTGAGAGTCAACAGGTTGTCTCATAATAGCTCTGTGATTAAAAACACTTTTATATACTCATAAAGATACTACGACATTGTCATAATAATAAGATCTAACTTCATTATGTTCTTTTGAGTCGATTCCCGTGAATTTGAGAACTCAAAGTGACACGTGCCTGGGATGGCCTCCAAGGTTGCTGTCAGGGGGAATTTCATGTCCTTGGCATTAGTGTCTTTCCGGGAGCTTGTCACATCGGCTCAGCGCTGAATGGCGTACACCAGCGCAGACCCCTGGCAATGTGAATATTAATAGAATATCGATTCCACCAAAACACTCTCTACAACCCAACACATCTAAGTATAGGAGCCAAACCGTTGGCCCCTCCATTATTTTATTTTGCTCTTTGGTTTGGTTGCACTAGTACCAAGGTTTAATTCAATCTAAGATTAGCTTTAGTCAGATATAGTCAGAAGTAAAACTAGGTTTGAAATGAGTTAATGCCGTTTTAAAATGAATTTAAAATAATTAAAAACAGAAGAGATAATTATGGATATAGAAAATTTAATTAATATTTAATTGTGATTTCCCAAATTAAAAATTGGAACACTAATTAGAAATGTCAAATATTATCGCTAGTCAATCGTTTTTCGTCAGTGGGGGTTACTTTAGCTAATGCTAAATGCTATCTTGGTTGACAGTTCAACAGCGCTAAACAAGGCAATGTACTTGCCATTATCTCAATCTCAGAAGCTATTGGAAGCTGGCTGTGTAGTTTATCTCGTGCAGGTCCCGCATTGGAAATATGCCACCAGAAAAGCTCAGCATGCATTGGCTCTGACCACCTACAACAGAATTTACACTTAAACCATGATTTAATCTGGTTTTAAAGTTAAACCTTGTTGGTGCAATCGAGTCTTACTGTCTTGTACTGTTTTAGAGAGCAATGAACCATTTTTGGTAACCTAAACTTTACTGATGTTACAAAATAGAAAGAAAAAAAAGAATTTAACATAATTGTCTTGCAATGTGCTACCATTTTCTGAAGTTTGAACATAAAAGTTTAAACATTAATTAATGTAATACAAAAAAGATTCTACCATTCTATTATTGGAAAGAAGTGCAAATGTAAATGCTGTAGGCATGTTAAATGCCAAGTTTGGCTTACCGCCAAAAGTTTATTACTAGCAATGATGTCTGCTAGCCAAAGGTTGAATTGCACTGTATTTGTTTACAAAGTATCAAGTGACTAGACCGCAAGTGAGTAACATTTGTGTCGGTCACTGCACTGTTTCGATAAAATCTGAATACAAATACATGTAATTTTATTTGTCGGCGAACAACCCAAAATGGGTCAGCAACCCACTTTTCGGTCTCAGCCCACCAGTTGAGAATCACTGATTTACTGTAGGCATTTATTCATTAACATGCTAAACATGCAAGTCTTTTTGTCAACTGAACAATCAAATTAGAAGTTTGCAACCCAAAGTTACCGAATTACATAGAAAAATATAGGACTGAAATGGATTCATTTCAAAAAACGTAAAAGCATGACTGTCTTTCAATGCTTCGCTATCTTGTGCACATAAACTGAAACCACACGATGCGTCATAACATATTTCATTATAAGGGGCATTGATTTTGGATGTAAACATAATTATCAAAAAGAGTCAGACCAAAGTGGCCTGACGAAATAACGTTCATTATCAGCCAAAACACTTGGGAGTGTGTTCCTCTAATTAATTTTCTATAATGAACCCAATGTTTTTGTTAAGCTGCGAAATGCTTCAATGACACGTTTGTTTACTGTGAGAGCTCATTTGGGCTCCGACGGGATTTCTGCAAAGCGTACTTGTTGTGTATTAAAGTGGTCTGCTGTAACCCTCCACTCGTGTTTCATCAGCTTGTCTGGAAGTGCAAATGAATAATAGCACTTGTTGTTTTAACATCATGTAACTGGAATGCAAAACATATATATATATACAAATATATTTATAAATAAATAAATAAACAGGATTGAGGGGGTTATGGTCATCTTTAATTACAGCGTAAACACACATTCTGTTCATTTGAAGGTTTTTGGTCAAGGGTCTTGATACTTCACTGATGCCCTTTTCTCTGCATGCACACAACAGACTTTGGCATCAGAAACTATTTTCAATAATTGATTCTGCACCCTAATTGAACAGCACGACTGAACGACATAGCTCATTACTTTGCTCATTAGTTAATTATCGGAGAAGTAGGACAAGTCAATAAAAGTGAAGGCAGTAAATTCCGATACTAATTAGCCGCGCTTCCTTCGAGACATATTTAAAGGCAGATTAGTTACCTGAATGTCCCGCATCGGGATAAGAGGGTAGGTTGGGGGGCTGCAATGGGAGAGTTGGATGCTGACAGGAGATTGGGCGAAGGTTAGCTGCTTGATATCATTAAGAGGGGAAATCATAGTTACAGTGAAGTGATGGAGGTCCCCACAAGGGATATTCTCAAACACAGTGGGATTTCATGTTCGTGCTAAGTAGAGGCATATAGCTATACTGTATAGAGAGGTATATACAGTATATATATATATATATATATATATATATATATATATATATATATATATACACACACACACACACACAATTTCGGGACCGTATGATGAGTTGATTTCGTCCATTTTTTTCTTTTTGGACAGCGGTTCCCAATGTAGTTTGCACCACAGACCTTTTTCAAATCAAGTCATATTTTGACTGTCACATGCAGCCGCTGAGCAGCGAGGCCAAGACTTCCAAGAAGCCCGTCACATCTTTGGTGGCCATTCTGTGCTCAGCCACCATCGCAGCCCCCCAAATGGCTTCATTTTAATTCAGGTCATGAAGTAATTCCATTCAGGATATTTGTTAGTTAGTTGTTAGACGTTGTGGGCCAGTCTACAACTTTACCCCCCCCCCCCCCCCCAAAAGGAAAATACAAATTTATTGTTATCCAAATGTGCAGTGATAAACTTGAACCTGGTGTGCTTTCAATATTTTCAGTATACATGCACACCTGCGCACCAATCATGTGCACCACTGCCTAATATACGTACACAGTATATGCAAGTAATTGTTTGCAGTACCTTCATGTCCAATATTTAAGGAATATAATTTTTCCCATTTTGTAAAGGCTACAAATAATGTCACTTAAGCAGTAAAACTTATTCTTTAATGAAATTTCCAGACAATAATCATGTTTCAAAATCGTGAAAAATCAAACAATTGTCAGAAAACTTAAATGAGTGCGTCTACCTTGCATAGGTTAGAATTTGTGTTTAGTGTTTGTTTGCTTTCTCCACAGCTTTTAGTTATTTGTTGTTTAGCCTACTCAATGCAATTTATTTGGTTTTGTTGTCATTTTTTGGGGGGTATTTCACAATTTTTTCTCTCTCCCATTTTCATGCAACTTTGTTTCAATAAATTCTGTTTGATTGATCCTTTTGAAAACTGCTCTGGGGTTCACGATTCTGCATATTCCTTGCATTACACACAGAGGTTTTTGTTCTACTTATGTAGTCAAATGAGGTAATCAATATCAATATATAAGGTACATAGGGCTTAGTATATATATATAGCCCACCTATCATAAGGAGACCAGCCACCATCATTAAGTGCTTAAATGAGGACTGAATTTTCGATTTTGAACTGGATTTTTTTTTCAGGAATGTAACTAAACAAATATAGACATCTTAATTAATAAAAAAATGTGCTTTATTTATATATTTATTTATTTATTTAAATAGTACCTTTTAAAATTATTGAACAATAATGATTAGATCACCTTTTAGGTCTGAAAAAGTTTGCTTGATAAAAAAGCTAAATTACATATAACAATATTTGCCATTTACCAATGGGACTTAACCCTAACCGTACTCTTAAAATAGGAGTGCGGTGGCGTAATTCTTACATTGGGTGGTGTTTGCTAAACAAAATGGGCCTAATTTACGTTAAGGTTTGCACATGGAAAAAAAAGTGCAAACTTGGTTGCATTCACAACCAGATGTGAAAGCTAATCTACTTAACCAGGGCCAAACATGCAAAATATCAAGTTAACTTTCTCATTGTGGGAGGAGTTTGTGCAAATGGTTCATTTACATACATTTTAACGCTTGCTATTTGAGACCTTAGTAGATCAGCCCCTATATGTAGCAAATGTTAGAAACAGGTCTCTGTGTGTTCAGTGCTGTCCAGTGAACATTCAAGGGGCTCGTCAGTAACATCATGTGATGTTGTCTGTGACATATTGCTCCGAATGGATTCATTAGGGGAACTGATTAAATCAATGTATTCCCTTTCCTTATTAGCTTCTCCACTATTTGTATTCTCGCCTAACACCACCGATAATAACCGTTTGACACACTTGGCCCAATGTGAATAGCCGTGACCGGGTTCATGTGCTCAACTTATCTTCGCAACAATGTTGCGCAGATGCTCATTCAAGCAATCACAAAGCAGCAAAGTGGGAGTTTTTTCATATGCAAATGAAACAATGTGATAATAAACACCTGACATGAGGTTTGACTGAATTAGCTTGCCTGTTTAATCAAAGGCACTGTTCACACTCTTCTGTTTATTACACTATTCCTTCACACTTCCTTACTCTCTTCATTACTATCGCCATATATTCATTTTGAAATGTCTTTTTTCCTCCCTTCTGTCTGCTTACTTCACAGCCACTTCTTAGTTGACTAATCTCCCTGCCTTCTATCACTCAGCTGTTTTCACACTCATATATTATCACTTTTTCCGTCAATTGGCTTTAAGTTTGGAAGGGGAGGGAAGGGGGGCCCATGGGTCCTAGAAAATGACAGAAGGCGGCCTTTATTTACCTCGGCGGCCCCTACCGTGTCGTCTGCTTAATCATGTGGCTAATCGACAACACTGTCTCCCTGCTTGCCCGCGCCCAGACAATAGGGAAGCTCATTCATATTTAATACAATGGAGTGTTTAAGTCATTGCACGCGTCTGAGGAGGAGGATATTGTGTTTCATTGTGAAGGGCTCCATGGGGACCTCCTCCCTGCCCACCCAGGCCACCCTATGGGCCCTCCTCCTTCCAACTAGCATATGCTTGGCACTTCTGGTGTTAAGCAGTTGGGCCCCGGCCTGTGCAGCTGGCTGCATGCAAGGGCCCACGCCTTGTATCAAAGCATTAGTTCCCATGATTAATTCAAGTGGTTAATTCTGCTTTATCATGGCTTAAGAAAAATTACCAAGACAAATATGTACTCCACTGAAGAATGAATAAAATAGAGGTGTGTTTAATAATGCAACAGGGCGTATAATAGGGCCTCTTTTCTTTTGCACTAATCTCCTCACCAGCTCAACTTGGTGTCAGATGCTGGCTGCCATGTGCTTGCCTGTTCTTTAATGGCGCTAAAAGTGTATTATCCAACGCACACACACAAAAAATCACACACATTATGATGGACTAGATCTGTTTGTGTTGCTACTTAACCACTCATCTGAAGTGCACCATAGCTGTCCAGCATAACATAACAAGGACTGTCGAGTGCCTCTTGGAGAACTCCAATGTACCTCATGCATCTCTAACTGGTTGGCTGCGCCCACCCTGTACTTTAAAAGATTAACCAGGGTCATTAAGGACACGGAAAAGGTTCATTTCGTTGCTAAGATCAGCCAATTAATCATGGAGGTGGGTGGGGGTGGGGGTGGCATTAATGACACACTTCCATGGACTGATTACTTGCGTGTTTGCTAATTACGCTGGTTAACTAAAACACACCCGTGAAGGTCCTTTTGGTATTTTGGTCTCACAAGTCCACAAACGGCCTACAAAACACCCACTTTTTCTCAACACGATGAAATTAATTAAACAACGGAATAAGTTGTGTGTGAGATGATTATAGATGGCGACCGCCGACTGAAGGTCTTTAAGTCTACAAAATGTACACATGACCTGTACAATAATCCTCTAGGATTTTTTCTTAAACCACTTCATATATAGAATTCGAAATACATCTCATATTTTACTACTTAATTCCTAATCACAATTCTTCTTCTTCGCCTTTAGAGGGACAATACAAAGGGTTAAAAAAACGCCTCTGAAATTTGGGACACCACTCGATCCTGCCACGTCATCACTTCTCGCATCTTGCAGACACAACAATTCAAAGATGCCCTCTTTCATGATTTCTATAGTCGCTCTACGACACGTAGAGGACATTTAAGCAGGTAAAGTTTTCTCTGTAAGCTGCTTGAAAAACGTTTCATTGTTTTTATTAGTTGAAACATCTCTGTGCCAACTAGGCTAAAAAGTAGTTGACCAGCCATCACTGCTTCTTTTTTCTTTCCATAAAGGCCAGTTATTATGTGTGACTTACATGGGACAGAACAATTGAACCAGTTCTTCTATATGTGTGTTACTCACCAAATGACGCTTGCTAGAAAACTGCAGTTGTTTGTTTACATTCAACCCTTGTTGTAGCAAATGTGAGTGGCGTCATGTCATGCTGTAATCACAAGATTAGATTAGATTTTGTTTTATTTCATCCATTTCAATTACTGACCTCATACTGGTCTTTGAAGACTTAAATTTTGCTCCTCTCTCTCATTTTACTGATATCTTTATAACATATGCAACAAGAGGAAATTTAACTGCACCTCTTGTATGCTAAAATGACAATATAAAGGGAGCTATGACATATAATTAGAATTTTTTTTAGTTTATTATTATTATTATTAGTAGTATTATTATTTACCATCCATACATCCATTATTATTATTATTATTATTATTATCATCTTTTATTTTTTATGTATATACATTAGTACTAGAAATGAATAGCATGACACGAGAGGAAACAAATATTTCCTTCATTTGACTTAATAAAAAACCCTACAAAATATCACCCGGGAGATTACACTGTCCGTGGCAAAATGTATAAGTACACTGTATGATGTAATTATGGTCATGGGAAAATACTGTACTTGGTAATAAACAAGCCACCTATTCACCAGTATTCCTAATTAACAGAGACCAAGCCCTTTGTAGGGCTAATGTTATGTTAGTAAGGTAAATTAACTAGTAATGAATCCCACTAGTTTGCGGAATGTCAATTTTACCCCGTTTTGGATTATATGTAGCTTCACTCTGGGCGTCTTTGGGGCAGATCATGGTCTGTGTTACAACAATTACACTCTAAAAATGGATTGGGTAATAAAGCTCATATTGGCTTGATTAACCAACAGATTGGTCAGACATTGACCATTCAAGGTGGTTATGGGCATACCAATTGTATTGGTTAGCCAAACAACCAATGAAATTGGTTACATCAAAAAGTAAGTCTAGATAGATCACTTGGAAATATATGTATTTTATCAATGTTTTGCATTCTAAATGTATTTATTAATTGTTATGATTGCAATATATTATTATATATAAATAATATAGTGTTTAAAAATGGAAATGTGTGTCGAGATAGATCCATAGATGTGACCAGATTAGTGGCCTAGTAGTATCTACCCTGAGACTGTGAGGTTGTGGGTTCAATCCCTGGCTGGGTCATACCAAAGACTATAAAAATGGGACCCATTTGCCTCCCTGCTTGACACTCAGATCACCAAATGATTGCCGAGCGCAAGCCCCTGCTGCTGCTCACCTCTCCCTCAGGGAATGGGTCAAATGCGAATTTTTGCCCCACTTAGGTGGGGCATTTAGGATTAGGGTTAGGGCTTCTCCTGTCTCACTACTCTGGCAAAATGAGATGAAAGGGCACGGACTTACATGTAAATCCATGTGATAAGGTTGTCCCTGTCGTGACACCATGCGGGACCATAATTATGTTCTTCAGCGGTGTCACGTTACATCGAGTTTTGGTTATACGGCACAATCTTATGCGCACATGTCGTGCGCATGTGATTGGAGTTGCTTTAGAGTGACGTCATCAGCCACTAAAGATTTTCCTAAGAATGTATTTTGCTCGTCGACAGCCAATCGATGATAATCCTTTTCCATACTGTAAGTGATGGCATATTCATTCAAATCATAACTAAAAAAATACAATAACGCTTACATGTTCATAGTTCTAAACGCAGTTTATTGTTTTTGTTGTTTTACCACTGAAATTAAATGTAATGTTAAATTTAATGTCAATAAAATAAAAAGTAACACACACACATCAAGCAAATGTTTTTTCTCCAACATAATGGTCCAGTGCTTGTGGATGCACATACCTGTATATTCTCTCTCAGTCTGACACTCACCCTCTTGTATGACACTCTCAAGATCTTCAGCTGTCTCTATTCCCTGCTCTGTTGTCCTAAAAAAATAATAATAATAATACAAAAATAAAGTGTCTATAGTCCTCTGGCTCTCTGTGCCCCCCCCAAAAAAAAGTGTCCCTCTGACAAAACCTAGCCAGGCCCCCCTAAGTTCTCGAACTGCCACTAAGTGCTTGTCCATATTAGTATCACAGGTAAATTGGAGCCTATCCCAGCTGATTTTGGGGGCGAAGCACGGTTGACCGTGGTCTGGGTGCTAATCTCAGAATAAATATAAACAACCATTCACTCTCTACACACATCATCATCATCCATTAAAGGACTCCTTCAAATAAATGACCCCTCCATCTAGTGGACACCTTGTATGTCTGAGAGTGGAGTTAATTTCTAAGAGAAAAAAACGTGGCCGCTATTTTGAGGAAATTAAGGTATTTAAGTTACAAATTATATTATTATAACCAAAATTTGATTTACCTACTATGCAAGTTGGTGATTAAAATCCAACGCCATTAGGACTGCCATGATTTGACCACCATTATTATTCAGCGAAGGGGCTCGGCAATAGAATACACGTTAGACAGTGGGGGCCCCAACCCGGTTAATAACGGGGAGGATTCCTGGGGCAGGTAAGGGTCAAACTGGACACTTCCTAGCATGCAGCAAAGAGCCATTCATCTGAATGGAAATGTCAGCAGAGAGCATGAGGTCAACAGCTCCAGGCTAAGTTGGACCTGGGTGTGACTCCTGACACTCAACAGTGGACTGGGGCCAGATAATGAAGGTGAATGAATGATGGTTATCTCCTCAACTTTGACTTGTTTTCATTCTTCTTGCACCCTCCCCTTCCTCCGTCCGTATATCCACCGCCCGCCAATAACCCACCCAAACTCCTTCAAACGACAATCAAGGGGGGTTAAACGGTCTAATTCCTTCGAGTTTTTTGGGAGTGTACTGTAGATACGTGACAGATTCGTCGAGATAAATCCAATGTTAGAGCAACGTTGTAAACCGACCACATGAATGGCAGCCTTTGTGATGGCGCTATTTATAGTGTGGATGGGCAAACTACAAAAAACCCCGCCCTCCTACTATCACCATTGGAAGCTTTTTTCTGACAAGATCACATTTTGTTTCTTCTTCACTCATATTATTCCTCTATCATATCTATACTGCTACTCAAATGGAAAACAATTTTCAAGCTATTCTGCTTTTTCCTGTCACACTAAGCACTAATTTAAAACAATATTTTCTTAGCAGAAATATATTTTTTAATCACATGCGTGTTTGAAGTTGCACAAAATAAAATCAGTACATCTGCTACTTTTAAATAAAGTTACAAAAGATCCTGTTGACAAAAGTTTCATTGGACACAAAAAAACTAAAACATAACAAAAAGAAGTTATGAAGAAGTTACTTTTGGAAAAAGTTTGGAAAATGTTAAACTGGACAATTGGAATGTCCCTTAGTCTGTGGTACTCAAACACAAATCCTGAATATCTAAAATATCTTTTTCAATGAGTCAAAGGTCAATTTATCTAGGTTGGTCAGGAAATATGTAATAATATGTCTAAATCAAAATGTCCTTTTTATTCAAAACAACAACCATCCAAACGGAAATAAAATTTAATTTCAATTGTGACATACATTGAAGTGAATAATTGGATAAAACAAACAATGACCCCTGCCATAAATAAAAATGAACATTTGAACAAATAATTTCAGAAGAGTGCGATACGACAGACGCCATGGACATTAATAATAATATTACATGTGAATTCAGCGGAAAATGCAATAAATTAGCTAATACAAACCTCATAAACATTTGTAATACTATCAGAATGCATGAAAATTTAATGTCATTTGAAATAATTGGCTTTTTAAATCATTATTTGGCTAATATGCATATATGCTTGACGTACTATTTTTGTAAACAGATTTGGGCCTTCTTTGTGACATCTTTGAAACTGTTTTGTTCACAAAACCTCAACAAGAATTTGACAAAAATGAACATGACAACCGTAAAGCAGATTGTCAGTCCACATGCATTCTCTTTCAATTCAACCTGCTTGTGGCCCATAGACACTGTTTACAACCTCCTTTTTAGCACATATGTTTAATTTGATACAGCATCTTTGGCATGTTACTTTGCCTACACAGCCCCGCCTGGAGACTGCTACACGCACACTACAGTAGATAGGATTACACCTTCTAAGAAGATTTGGTTATGGAAGGGTTAACCCAGATCCCCCTGCTCTGTTAAACAAATAGGACATAATTTGAAGACACAGGAACTAACTGGACTCTTATTAAGATACTTTTTTTCTTGCTTGTCTAGAGTTCGGGTGTGTGTGTGCGTGTGCGTGTGTGTGTGTGTGGGGGGGGGGGGGGGGGGTTCTGTCCTGCTTTCCTGTAGAAGAGGCACATTGCGGCCTCCTGTCGCGCCGTCTGGTTCTGTGAGCGTGATTCAGCATGTGGCCTAATGACGAAAAGTTCCTCTATAAAAAGTATACAACACAGCTCCCTGCAAATTGAGTTTCCTCTTTGTGCCAATTGAGGGTAGTTTATGTAGGCTGCAGGGAGTTTCTATACTCCCCTTCCAAAAAAACTAGATTCCTGGGTCAACCCCCTCCAACCTCAACTCTCTTTCTCCTAATTCTTTTTTTTCTCCCCCAGCAGATTGAGAAGAGAAGAATCAGACACCAAAAAGTATGGCACTTGAGCAGTATCCGGAAAGAATAATAACATATTTTTATAAATAAATAAATAAATACATACATACATATTGAATCACAATATACAGTTAAATGATGATTTAAAAAATTAAAATTAAAAAATAAAATATTAATTCTATATCAATACCACCACCAAATTGAAAAGCCAGTTGTTGTTTTTCAGAGCCCCTGTCAGTCATAGGTCTTTCCAATTGTCAGCACTTTTTTCACCCTTGCATTGCTCTTGATGTGGAAATGTCTGAAAAGGAAAGGTCAAGAACACAACACATCACTGTATTTTTGTTTTTTTAGGGCTTTTTTATTAATTAATCGCATGATTTTAATAAGTAACTTGTGATTAATGACAAATTAATCACACATTTTATGTGTCCGAAATGTACAATAAAATTGTTTTTTCAAATTTTTCCATACTCTTGTTAATTAACATAAAAGAGGGAAAATATCTTAACGTAATACAACTATGGTTGTATATTTTAATTCCTTGATACAGTCATTTAATAGTAATTTATAAAGTTATTGTAAGTTAAAAAGATGTACTGTACTGTAAAAAGGAGTGTGGAACATTGATTTGTGTTGAGATCATTTTTCTGCCACTAGATGGCATTAGCGTTTCATGTTGGGCATTTATGACATTAACAGTGTTTTTCTTTTTCATGTTAAGTACTGCTTGATTTTGAAAATGAAGTAGCTTGTTGACTTTTTTTTAATTTCAAATTTAATCAACACCTGCATATGGAGATGCTGAATAAAATATGCTACATTGCTAAAGGTCAAGTGCCTTAGAGTTACTCCAAGTGACAAGACAAGCATACTGTACACTCGCCTTTTGGCTCTCAAAAGTTGTGCCCGTGCAGTCCCCTTTGGTAGCTGTAGCAACCTAGCTCAGTGCTAACTGCTAACTAGCATTACCAATGTTTCTGTTCGGTTCTCCTCTCTTTTTTTTTTTTTTTTTTTTTTTTTTTTCTTTTTACAGAAGAGCTCAGTATTGTTCATTCGATTTGACATCATCATTGCTCTCCTCTTTTTTTTTTTTTTTTTTTTTTTTTTTTAAAAACAACAAATCAATTAAAAAAATTTTAATAAATGTTTTTTTTTTTTTTAAATACATATACATATATATATACATATACACACATATATATATATATATATATATATATATATATATATATATATATATACTTTTTTTTTTGTATGTGGGTGAGTATGTGCGTGTGTGTGTGTGTGTGTGTGTGCGTGCGTGCGTGCGAGCGTGTGTGTATTCATCAGTTCACCTAAAGCCCATTAAAAAAAATCCCATACTAATAATATAATATAATAATAAATTGCCAAATGCAGAAACATCAATGTAAGTTATCACGATGTAGTGGCTCTCTCTAACAGACAGAATTAAGTAACCGGAATTAGGTTAAAAAATTCTATTTACGTAGACCATGTTTCTATAAATTTTGATATTTGTTTTTTATTTGAGGCAGATATTTTTTCCATTAAAATGTGATTTATGAGGAGGTTAGACCATTGGTCGATATTCAGAGTTTGTTTATTTTTCCAGTTAACAAGAATTGTTTTTTTAGCGATAGTATGGGCTACAAGTGTAGATTGAAATTGTTTATGTGGTAAATCAGTTGTTGTTAGGTCACCTAGCAAACACAAGTTTGGAGATAAAGGTATCCTACAGTCCAAAATAGCGGAAAGTTTTTCTAAGACTTTAGTCCAGAAATACATAACCGGAGTACATAACCATAAAGCATGAACATAAGTGTCTGTAGTGTTTTGTAAGCATTGGAGACAAATGTCGGAGTCTGAGAGTCCCATTTTCTTCATCATATATTGAGTAATGTATGTTCTGTGAATAACTTTATATTGGATAAGTTGTAAATTTGTGTGTTTTGTCATTTTAAATGCGTTTTCACAAACTTGAATCCAAAAGTCAGGTTCCGGTGCTATAGACAAGTCTGTCTCCCATTTCGAGATGGGTAAAGACATTTTATCAGTATATGAAAGTAACTTATATATTTTTGAAAGTTTTTTTGTTGTTGTCGGAGAAAGCTTGTTAATATCTTTAGCTAAAACAGGCGGTTGGAGCGTACCCCGAAGTGTTGGAATTTTTTTCTTTATCATATTTTTAACTTGTAGATAATGTAAAAAATTTCCGTTTTTTATATTGTATTTTTGGAGCAAGGATTTATATGATATAAACATATTATCTGAGAAGAGATGGTGGAGATGTGTAATTCCTTTCTGCTCCCACACAGCTAAATGAAACGGTTGGTTGTTAAGTTGAAAGTCGGGGTTATGCCATAGGGGAGAAAGTCCACAGGGCTCCACTTGGGCTTTTGTCAATTCTAGTGCCTTCCACCAGGCAGTCACGGTGGCGGAAATCATTGGGTTTTTAAAACAATTATGGCGCTTAATCGATGTTGTAATAAAGAGTAAATCTCGAAGTCTGAGGTTATTACAATCCTTCTGTTCTAGTTCCAACCAACAGTTAGTGTCTCTGTTGGGTTGTGCCCATAGAACGATATATTGTAGCTGGTTAGCTATATAGTAGTACATAAAATTTGGTGCCTCTAGACCACCTTTGGATTTGCTTTTCTGAAGAGTAGATAGACTAATCTTTGCTTTTTTTTTATTCCAGTAAAATTTTGTTACGGCTGAGTCCAACAACTGGAACCATTTAGCCGTAGGTTTAAATGGAATCATTGAGAAAAAATAGTTTATTTTAGGTAAAACTTTCATTTTAATGGTGGCTATTCGTCCTATTAGAGAAATAGGAAGATTATTCCAGCGCTCCAAGTCACTATAAATGTTATCCAGAAGTGGAGAAAAGTTTAAATTAATTAAATCAGTTAATTTAGGTGAGATTTTTATGCCTAAGTATTTTAAATTACCTATAGGAAATGAGTAGTGTGGGTCCTGGCTTGCAGGGTTCCATGAATTTTCTGTAATAGGTAGAAGTGTTGATTTTGTCCAGTTAATAGAATAATCTGATAACTGTGAGAATTTAGTTATTAAATTAAATACTTCCCCTAGCGAAGTAGCCGGCTTTTCTAAATAAAGTAAGATGTCATCGGCATATAGATTAATTTTATGTTCTGTTACCCCAGAGTGAATTCCTTGAATCCTTCTTTCCTGGCGTATGGCTAATGCAAGTGGCTCAATAAATATTGCAAATAATAAAGGGGATAGTGGGCATCCCTGTCTTGTGCCTCTCTGTAAAGTAAAGCTCTGAGATATAATCCCATTAGTAGTAACTGTAGCTTTTGGAGAATCATATAATACTGATACCCAGTGGATAAATGATTTCCCAAAGCCAAATTTATTTAAAACAGCAAAGAGGAAGGACCAGTTAACTTTGTCGAAAGCTTTTTCTGCATCCAATGATATAATAACTGCTTTTTTATCATGCCGCTGTGACATGCTAATAAGGTTAAAGAGTCTCCTAATATTATTAGTAGAGTGCCGATCTTTAATAAAGCCTGTTTGGTCGCTATGAATAATTGTCGAGATTACTGTTTCTAGTCTAGATGTGAAAGCCTTAGTGATAATTTTAATATCAGTATTAATTAGTGAAATCGGACGGTAACTTGATGGAAGGGTGGGGTCTTTTTCTGGCTTTAATAAAAGTTTAATTGCTGCTGTATTCATGTGTGGGCGTATGTAACCCTTAGTTTTAATTTCTGTTACTACTCTTAAGAATAGTGGAGCAAGCATTAACCAGAAGTGCTTAAAAAATATAGCCGGATAACCATCCGGGCCAGGTGCTTTGCCATTAGGCATACTATCTAGAGCACTGTACAACTCGTTTATAGTAAGTGGCGCATCTAACATGTCTTTATATTCAGTAGTTAACTGAGGCATATTTAAGCTACTGAGGAATGCCTCAATATGCTCAGGGTTAGGCTTGTTAGTTTCTAAGTATAGGTTACGATAATAGTTATAAAAAATGTGATTAATTTCTTCTGATGATTGTGTGCATTCACCAGTTGTCCCTTTAATCGCCGTTATAAGAGACTTTTCCCGATTGCGTTGGAGTTGGTTTGCAAGAAATTTACCTGATTTGTTATTATATTCAAAGTTGTTATATCTCAATTGTTGTATTATAAATTCTGTCTTTTTAGTTAGCATATCGTCTAACTGTATTTTTGTATTTTGTAAGTCAGTCCATATTTGGTTATTTGGGTTTATTGCGTACTCATCCGTCAGTTGTTTAATTTTATCTTCCAAGTCTTTTTCTGATTTTTGATCCTGTTTCTTTTTATAAGATGAATATGATATAATTTTACCTCTAATTACTGCTTTCCCAGTTTCCCAGAGAAGAGATGGCGATAGGTCTGGAGAGTCATTTATTTCCAAAAAGTCTGCCCATTCTTTTCTTATAATTTTGTCAAACTCTGCGTCGTTTAGCAGTGAGATGTTAAACCGCCATGTCGGTGGTGGTTTAAAGGTATAATCAACTTGTAGGGAAAGGGAGACTGGTGCATGGTCGCTAATAATAATAGGATGTATTTTTGTAACAGTTTTATCAGCAATAGAGTTATTTGTAAGAAAATAATCAATTCTTGAAAAAGACCGGTGCACAGTGGAAAAGAAGGTAAATTCCTTCTTATTTGGGTTTTTAAGTCTCCAGCTGTCGACGAGGCCAAAGTCATCCATATATTCCCCTATTACTTTAGTAGATTGTAATCGTCTACATGTTGTATTATTAGAACGGTCAACTAATGGATTTAAGACTGTGTTAAAGTCTCCTCCAATAATAATAGTAGAGTTCGCTGCTAAATCAAACAGCTGAGAGAAAAATTCATGGAAAAAGGCCGGATCATCATTATTAGGTTCGGTTCTCCTCTCGAAGCAGGGAAGCAGAAGCTTCACAGTCAAATGGCTCATCTACTCTCGCGTTCTGCTCTCAAAAATTGGTTACAATAGCTCCAGTGCAGTGCAGAGAATTTGTAGAGGAAATTCACATGTCTGCAGCGTTGCCACTGGAATTCCCCCAGTACAGTCTTTCCATGTAAGGGCTGTGCATTCATCGCTGTAAAAAAATAAAACAAATTTAAAAATTTAAAAAATTACGTTAAAGGACCTTTTAATTGAATGCACAATTAACACACTACTTTTGACACCCCTAATTTCTTTAACCACTGGTACAGTTTTGGGAGTAGATAAATACTGTTTCTATTTGTAAATTCCTTTGCTATAGCCAATGTATAAAAGCTCATTATTTGAGAGCATACAGGCATATTAAAATAACGTGCTTTCAAATAAAAGTGTGCCAAGAGGTGCTTGTCTTTGCCGTCTTTTGTCCTTGGCTATCTGTATTGCCAAAAGAGAATGTTGGCGGCGTCCCATGGCCTCGATGCCCACGACTCAGCCAAGTGCCACCAATTGTTTCCCATGTTGGGGGCATGAAAGCTGTGCTCGTTCTACACTAATCAAAACCCTCAAAAAGGTCTCCATATAAATCTTTAGACTTCTTCCTTCGCCTCAGTTCCCCCACCCTGCCATCCTCACAATTATGCACACACATTGCCATAAATCTAATGCGCTTTCATGAGCTGTGCGAGTGTACATAAAACGTGTTTGCAGGATTTGCATACAAACATACTTATTCTAAATCCCCCTCAGAAGTTGTAAATGATTGTCTTTTCCTGAAATACATCTCAGCAAATTGTATTTGGGCATGTTTATGAATCCTATTATGGCACGGGTTTTATCATATTTTGCGGACAGTGATGGCTTCTCAGTGTAGCTGTTAAGAAGAGGGAGCGAGGGGCCTTGGGCGATGTACATTGTCATTTGTTTTAGATGGGCACTGGATTCCCCTTCATTGCTCCATGACAGGTTCACAGTACCAAGATGGATCTCTTAAGTCCCTGCATTAGGCTTAATTCAGTAATGACTGTCTAGTGAGTCAAATCGGCTACCGACACTCTTGCTGTGAATACGTTATTTGATCTGCACAATATATGTATAAGAGCAACAAGAGCACAAGACACACCTCTTAATCAAAAACTGGTTTAGTAAAATCAGTAACTATGGGAGAAGAGTAGAAAATCTGATAATTCCAAAACAGAGACCCACTCAGTATTTAATTTTCCTCCATTTTTACTTCACACAGTTGTATTGCCCCAATACTTACTATTAATACTATTGGTTAGGGCCTTTTCAGTTTCATATTATGTCCACTCAAGAAAGTGACCTAATCAAGAGGAAAGTAAATATGTGTAGCACTTAGATGCCAAGATGACAATAGGTAACATTATTTGAACATGACGCTCATGCTACCTGTCTGAGTAAATAAAACAAAGACATTTCAACACTATCACATAGTTTCTGCTCACATGGACTCATCAAGCATTAATTGGTGCGACAAGCTGCTGAGTGGGTAGGTCATAAACATTTCAAGAGTTATAAAACTTTCATTAAGTTCTCACGATATCGCGCAAGCGAGTGACCCCCTTGCTCTCTCCCTCGCTTTTTGTCTGGGTAGTGTTGAAGAGGGGAGCAATTGGGAACAAGTGGCCTCTTTGTGGAGCGGGGAGCCTTTTTCAAACTGCCCCGGCCTCTTGACTTGTCCTAAACCAGAGATCAGAGCTTGGAAAGTGGCAAAACAAAAGGGCCGATTTAATGAGATTGTAAAAGAGGCTGAGTGGAAAGGAGGGGGTTACCAAATAGCTAAACTGCCAGCTTTGGTCCATTTCAAAAGGTCTTTTCAGGATCTCCTCTAAGCTGTCTCAATATGAGCGGGACCAAATCAAAGGGAACCAAATGCTCTGGCAGCTTTTGACATGACGAAGATGTGAATATTTGTCTCGACTGCACAATGGAGTCACATTCCTGAGATGGAATCTGTCGTCTCAATTTTGCATGAAAATCTGTATTTTGGGGGGGAAAGGGTGAATACAGTGGAACCTCTAAGGTCGAAAACAAACAGTTCTAGGACAAATTTAAATAATATAGGTCAAACTGCGACATTTCATTAAACCTTTACCAACATCAACATTTTCATGTAATTTTTATTTGTACCGTATATATACAGTATATTAGACTGATCACCTGGATCAGACGATATTTGGAATTTTATGCAATATATATATATATATATATATATATATATATATATATATATATATATATATATATATATATATATTGTATGACTTCAATAGTTAACTCATGATTAATCACACATTTTATATCAGTTCTAAATGTAAAATAAAATGTACAATAATTTTTTTTTTATATTTGATATTTTTTAAATTTTCGTATTGTTGTTAACATAAATGTGGGGAAAATAATTAAAACTAGAAGAAATATGTCCACATCTTTTAGTCATTGATACAGTTATTAATAATAATTCATAAAATTTAATTACTGTACTGTAAAAAATGAGTGTGATATTGGTTTGTGTCATTTTTCTGCCACAAGATGGCATAATTGTATTTGCAAGATGTTGGTGACAGCACAGTGCATTTTTCTTTTCATATTAAGAGCTATCTAATCTTAAACATGTAGTAACCTTTTAAATTCTGCACATTTTTAAAATTGTCAAATACAACTTGACCCCAATCTCCACAAATATATGCATTTTTATTAAATTTTATTACTGCTCAATTTTGACGTGGACATGTCTGCTGCGTTGCGACTGGAATTCCCCTAGTACAGCTTTTCCGGCTTTTCTCTTCAGGGGTCGCCACAGCGAATCAGTTGCCTCCATCTAACCCTGTCCTCTGCACCCTCTGCTCTCACACCAACTACCTTCATGTCCTCTTTAACTACATCCATAAACCTCCTCTTTGGTCTTCCTCTAGACCAGACGTGGGCAATCTCGGTCCTCGAGGGCCGGAGTCCTGCAGGTTTTGGAGGTTTCTCACTTCCAACACAAGCTGATTCCAATCAACAGGCTCATTATCAGGCTTATGCAGAGCTTGCTGATGAGCTGATCATATATCAGCTGTGTTGGAGAAGGGCAACATGCAAAACCTGCAGGACTTTGGCCCTCGATGCCCACCTCTGCTCTAGACCTTCTGCCTGGCATTTGGAAACTCAGCATCGTTCTGCCAATATACTGACTATCTCTCCTCTGGACATGTCCAAACCATCTCAGTCTGGCGTCTCTGACTTTATCTCCAAAGCCTCTAATATGTAATGTCCATCTGATGTACTCATTCCTGATTCTATCCATCCTGGTCACTTCCAAAGAGAACCTCAGCATCTTTATCTCTGCCACTTCCAGCTCTGCCTCCTGTCTTTTCCTCAGTGGCACTGTCTCCAGACCAAACAACATCGCTGGTCTCACCCCAGTTTTATAAACCTTTCCTTTCATTTTACCTGAAACTCTTCTATCACACATCACACCTGACACTTTTCTCCACCCCTTCCAGCCTGCCTGCACACACTTTATCACTTATTTTCCACACTCTCCATGGCTTTGCACTGTTGACCCTAAATACTTAAACTCCTCCATCTTCTTGGTCTCTTCTCCCTGTAACCTCACTCTTCCACTTGGGTCCCTCCCATTCACACACAGATACTCCGTCTTGCTACAGCTGACCTTCATTCCCCTCCTTCCCAGGCCAAACCTCCATGCCTCTAGCTTCTCCTCCACCTGTTCCCTGCTCTCACTACAGATCACAATGTCATCTGCAAACATCATAGTCCATGGAGATTCCTGTCTAACATCATCTGTCATCCTGGCAATTACCATAGCAAACAAGAAGGGGCTCAGAGCTGATCCCTGATGTAGTACCACCTCCACTTCAAACTCCTCCGTCACACCTCACCACTGTCTTACAGTCCTCATACATGTCCTGCACCACTTGAACATACTTCTCTGCTACTCCAGACTTTCTCATACAAAACCACAGTTCCTCTCTGGGCACCCTGTCATAAGCTTTCTCCAGATCTACAAAGACACCATGCAGCTCCTTCTGACCTTCTCTGTACTGTAGGTCAACAGCACCGATGGCGGTCATGGTTAACCCGGTCTTTAACCGATCTGGTATGGAAGTCATACACATTTGATTTGCATGTTTGATTTGGCCAAAGTTTTTACGTCGGATGCCCTTCCTGACACAACTCTCTGTATTTATCTGGGCTTGTGACCGGCACAAGAAGACACTGGCTTCTGCCCCCTTGCGGCTACATTAAGTAAGGGATGGTCATTAATCGTGTTAAAAAAAAGGAACATTAAATTAACTCAAAATGAACGCACTAATTTTGACACTCCTAATTAATGTATATGTAGAGTGAAACATGGAGAAATATATACATACTGTATATTAAATATGTCAATGATTTTATTATTTTATTAATTTTTTTTTTACACCTACTAGCATTTATTGATTGTTTCTAACCTTTGCAACCTCTGACGTAGAGGCAACATATGTGTCTCTTTGTTGCCAAAATTTGCCCCCCCCCCCCACTCACCCTATCCTCTTCCCATACATGGCAGATTAATGACTGATAATAATATCTGATGTTCCTCAATATGGTGTCCAGTAATGAGACACATTCCCAATGGGTAGGCAAGGTGTCACCATTAACAAATTCACAGACTCGGAGTGCAATTAGCTTGAAAAACGCTGGAAAACGACACAACATCAGCACGGGCTGAGACGATTGAAGGCCGCTGAAAGAAAAATGCCCCTTTGGTATCAGGCACCCGACATAGAGGGGTGGGGGCAGCAGCTCTCTTTTCCCCTCCACATCTTTCTCCATGAAGAGATGTGGACAGGTTACCTTTATAGAAACATTATTCCTCGACTGCTCCATGGCAGGAGTTCATTACAACGTAGCCCAACGTTGAAATATTTTCAGGAAAATGTCAGCATATGTAAATGAGGAGTCAGCCCTCATGCGGTTGTCATGTTTTGTTAAAAGTTGCTGCAACCTTTCTTTCTCACTCACGTCTGGCTTCATCAGCAGTGATTATTCTAATGTACAATTGGAAAAATAAACAAGAAATAACATGGATGTGGACATTATTGCCATGGTTTGGTTGCCAAAATACGATACATTGTTTTACTGTTTTTTTCTTGCAATTGTCCCTACAACATGACTGCAAGTGAGCTATGACAATTCCTCTGACAATACTGGCATCGTAACAGGAGTTCTGAAGATTCAGAGGCAGATTCTCTTGTCACTTTAGGATTATTTACTGTTCATTTCACCCCAACATTGATTAAGGAAATGTAGCCAAATGGCCATCTCTAGTATACCATTTTGAATTAAAAGAAAAAAAAACATTATGATTTGAAGCCCGTTTTAGCTACATTATATTGATTTTATGTTTTGTAGCTGCATTTATATCTGTACTAGTAAGCCATATTAAATCATGTTGAACTGCATCGATCCCTCAGGGCAGTTTAAATATTAGTGAGCATTAAATCAATATCAATGCGGTCTGTTGTTACACACTAAAAAGAACGCTGGCATGATTCAACATTTATGCAAAACAACAGCTAAAGTCTGGCATGATGTCTTGGCTGGTGCCATGCTCGTGCACTGTGCGGGCCCTGTGGCTACTCGCAGTGATGAGAATGGATAGAGCTTCTATTCACAGCCACCCGTGCGCGCCGAACGCCTCCATTCATCGCCTTGCCCGGCCCGTTCCCTCGACGTGACAGCTACCATGGGAGGCTAAAGCTAACGCCGAAGCATCAAGCATCCGCGTTCACTTTGATGCTGGGCTAAATAATTTCCCACTTTTGCATGTATGAATGCAACAACATCTTAGGGTTCTTTTTTCAAAAATTCATTTCTTGCCAGGGCACAAATGATGCCAGCGAGTTCACCTCGAGCTGTGAGGAAATGAGTGTCTTTGAAAAGAATAATGCAGTGACTCCCAAAATGAGTCTCTACTGTACCTCAGCACACGGGTTGAATCTGCGGGAGCGCTGTCAGCCTAATAAAAATTACATTAACATCCCTGGCATTTCTACTTATACAATCTTCATTATGAAACGGATGAGTATTGGGGCCACAATGTCTAAGTTTGGTAGCATTTCTTAAGCAGGATCAAACTGTGGAGCAAATGAGAATTTGATGAGTTCAACAGTAAAAATATTCACTTTGCACATAATGTAGTGCAACCTCCAAACTTAAACTCGATCTCTTATTAGTCAAGTCGTTCCAATTTCATCCATCCAGTGTTTGTCCTCATTAGGATGAAAGACTGGGTATACCCTTGAATCGTCGCTTTTCAATGTCAAAACAGTTCATTTGCATTTATTTATCCATGTTCCCTTTCGCAGACTACCATTTACATTGCTCTTTCATAACAATAAGAAAATGGTTGCTTTGTTAGAGTACAGTGTAGACAAATTGTAAGTTATACCGGGGAAGGGCAACTTAAATGCTGGAGGGGGGGCACAATTTTTCATCAGTGCTACTGGGGAGTCACATAAGCGACACACTTCCTAACCAGATGTATGGCAAAAATGTAATTTTAAATACGGACAAAATGCATACATATGTGCAAAATGCGTGCTCTTAACTTCATTTTTGAAACACATTTTTCAATTGCATGTATAAAAGATTTGCTATCCTAACCCAACAATGGGTTTGAAGCAAACAGCAAAATAACCAGATACTATAACAATTTCCCCCATTTTACGTGGAAATGGGTATATTCAGTTTTTATTGGTGTGTTTTTTTTGTGAAGATTTTTTGAGGTTTCAATAAAAAAAAAATGAAAAAAACACAACATGTTATTTATTTATTTATTTGTTTATTTTTAATAATCAAGGGACCTCTCAGTGCGGTGGTAATGTTAGTGTTGATTAGTGATTGTAATTTAAAGTACAGTCAACCCTTGCTTATTTGCAGTTCGGCACCCTCAGACTGGCATTTCTTCCTTTTTTCAAATTTTTTTGGGGGTTGTGTATTTTATATTTTTTTCCCCAGTTTCAGAAAAAAAGATTATATATATTTACATGGAAAAAGGTGAATTCAGTTTTTATTGTTTTTATTTTTTTTATTTTTTTTGGGGTTGTTAAAAAAAAACATGTATATATTTATTTATTATTTTTATTTAATTTTTTATCAATCAAGGGACCTTTCGGTGTGGGTGCAGGCCCCATGCAGCCGCAGTCCACCATTTGCCCATCTTTGAGATACTACTTTCTGTGGTGCAGTCACAAAAATGCCAAAAATACAAAACAAAACAAAACAAAAAACATACATGCGGTGTTCATGTTTTGTATGCTGTGTGACGTAGTGGGAAATAAAGGTTTGAGTTCCTGGGTTCTTTTGATTTGAGGGATTTTTAGGTTAGGCCTCTTTGGTATGGACTTTCGTATTGATGGCACTCTATGGGACACTTGCTAGTTTAGTCCTGTTAAGGCTGTGGAGTCACACACTGTTACATGGGCTAGGCAAATGACATTCCACTTCAGAAGTTTCTCTGTATACAGTTATATTATATATATATACAATACGGCTTGTTTTGAGGACTCTTATTTGTAATATCACTACATACTGGGTTGAATTGATATAAAAATGAACTTTTTGTACTCATTGACTCTATGCTTATGATGTGCGAGGATTCCGTCATTTGTTATGAAACAAATTTATGCTACAATATTGTTAATGCAGTTAGGAGGAAAAGTGATGAGTTTCAGGAAGGCACTGGAATCTCCATGCAAATGCATAATAATCGCACATCTACAATATTATAAAAATACCTTGAATTCAATTATCATGCAGGCTGAAATAATCCTAATGTTATTGGAAACTCAATTACAGAGGCAAGCCATGTCTGGAAATTAGCTGAACTTAGCGAATGCAAGTCAGCTCCTTGAATTCATCAAGTATGGATTATCACAATATTACATGTTCACTTTGATTGTGCTGTCCAAAGACAAACATTCACAGTCACTGCTGCACCCTCCCCACGTTTGTTTTATTCATGAACTGCTCTCTGATCTATTATACATACAAAACTGATTCTATGCCGATCGCCTCGGGCTAAAAGCCTCAGACATAGAATTAATTATATTATATACACATGCATGATAATTGTGTATGATTCGGTCAAACACTGAGGTATTCCTTTATGTATGATTACCATTGTTGCTCCACTGGCAATTATTTTCATTAACATCGCTAATATTGCTGACACTATTGTTTTCTTATTACGTTTTTTCTCTTGGATTTATTTACAAATTATCAGCATGTACAGTATGTGGCTGCTACTTCATGAATCATGGTATTGCTTGACAAGGCTCACGACATTAGCACGTAAACGGCATGCTCATATAGCAAGAAAATTTATTTGAAATTAAACACCAAACTAACACAGGCCAGCCGCTAGAGATAAGAGTAGTAACTCATTAAAAATATTAATGAAATAGTCTAGCCCTTCTGCAGTGTATGTAGAGAATACTATATTTTGTAGTATATTGTAATGTTAAATGTATTTCCTCTGGCACATATGAAGGCTAGATCTTGGTCTATTAGCATTTGTATATTGATGTATACTTGCTTTCTGATTTGCATGCCTGAGCATGATTGAAAATACAATTTACATTTAGGAAATTCCAATACACGCTGCAAGCGAGACTTTAGCATATTGCATGTGACTTCCAAATTGTGTTTTTTTCCCTTTGTGACACTATAGCACAGAAGGGTACCAGTGATGACAAAGACAAAAAGTCTGCTGAGCTCAGAATGGATATGCAACATTGTAAAGCTACATTTCAGAGGTCACTTTAGAAAGTTGTCACACACCAAGTAATTCAAATCAGAGTGCACATTAATAGTTGTAAATGTGTACTCTTTTGGGGGGCGGGGGAGCAAATCAAGTCCTGATATCCCCTGCAGTCCAGCTTCTGCAGTCCAAGTAATTGATTGTGTTTCAGTCCGTGTGCCCGTGTTGATGTCTACGCAATTCGTCAACTTGAAGAGTTCTTCTCAGTTCATGCTGTGCTCCCCCCTGCACCGTCTTTCCAGCCATGCCTGAGCGCTGCCTTGCTCCGAGACGACTTCAATCCCCTATTATCAGGAGAGCGCACATTGCCGCTCACAAGGGTTTAATTTATTTGTGCCTGTTTCAGCCCAAGATTAAAGTTTAATTGGCGCTGACTGGCAGCTCCCAAGTTTTGACTAATTCTCCTTATCGGGAATCCTTACCGAGTAGCTGTGGGCAATGTGAGGCACGCCTGCCTTTACACATACACACACTCACACACATGTAGATGCAAACACACACATGCACACACATTTCAACCAACAACTATTAATGTAATCCCTCAGTTTAATTGGTTAATATAATGACTACCTGTGACGACGAGTGATCTTCAGGTGTGTTTGAATAGAATTGTGAATGTTTAGGTTAATACCCCAAAGTTTACTGCTTTATATGTGAGATTGACAACAATTACACAAGTCTATTAACCTATTTTTTGGGGGGGGTTGTATTGTATTATGTATATCATCATGTAGGTGTGCTTCATTATTATTTTTTACCTCAATTATATATGACCATGTTTGGTCTTCGGCTGGATATTTTGACAATCTTGTAAAACATTCTGATTCCAACATTTATTCCCCCCCGAAAAAAGGAATTTTATTTAAGATTAGAAAGAAAAAAAAATCTGAAAAGAAAAAATTTTTCCCTCCCAATTGAAGTTTTCGAGTGGTTTAAAAACTGTATATTCCCCCTTTAATTGCAACCTTCCCACTGGTACAAGACTAGTTGTTTGTTTCACAGTAATGAGGCTTCTAACAGAAAAATATGCAAGAATGTAAGATATTTTCACACTTAGTTTTATAAAAACTAGGGATAGGGGAGTCCCAATATCAAGTATCAGTATCGGGCCAACACCCCGGCCTTTTTTCAAGGTGTCGGTACTCACGACTGTGGCCAATTCCAGTATTAACCTCCCTTTTGTGACCGTTTTTGATCAGTATACGATCAGAATTTCGATCAGAAATGAGAAGAAAAATGGAAAAAAAAAGCGCCGTTAATTTCAGGTAGTTTTCAGGAAAAATGCTACATTTGGGATATTTACAGTTTGTCTTTCTATAAAATTATCTTGCAATTTTTGGGGGGTGGGGGGGATGTTTAAAAAATACTAGTGGTTACGGTACTTGGTATCGGTGACTACCCAAGAGTTAAGTACTCGTACTGGTTTTGAAAAAAAACTAAACAAAAAACGAACATCTCTTGTAAACACTACAGCTGTCATGGTCTGAGGTATTTTTACTTTTGTTTCTGTCAATTGGTTTGTATTTTTCTTCATTTGCCCTACGTGGTGCAGATAGGAGGAGCTGAGCAGTGAGACTACACTTGGGAGCAACTTTAACTCTCTGTGTGTTACTCCTTCCTTGTTAGTCGCTGTTTGCTTGTACTTTGTTGCTGATTTTCCGATATATTTGTTGCACTTAGTAGTCCATTGCTTTGGTATACTTTGTACAGTAAATTTCTATTTATTCTGCTAGTCAGTAGCTCTTGGTTTTGTACTTTTTCCAACTTGTTAGTAATGCCCTATAGGTTGCCATTGTTCTTAACCTTTTGTTGAAACTTTAGTGGAATAAAAACTTTAAGTTGCTGTCTGCATTTGGGTTCCAACCAGTCACAAACCATAACAACAGCGCTGTGTGTGATGTTGCTGCATTTCCCATGAATCATTCAAACATAAATCATTATATAGTGCATTACTGTCGAGCGATCCCATTTCCATAAATGCATGTTTATGCCAGAATGATGCACAAGCGTAAATAACACTGATAATCTTGGCCTGTGTTTGATCAGCCAAACGTCGGAGGGAGCGATCACTTGTGACCTGTAATATTAGTGGCAGCTATTAAAATGTGCCGTACGATTTGCAAAGCTTCATTTAGTCAGTCGGGAAGACGTGCGTGAAATAGAGTTCCTTTGGTCGTAACTAATGTCTCACGATTTCTAATGAGCGTCGCAGCCACAAAGCTCCTAAAGTGATAAACATTGGATTAACAGACTCTCGGGAGAGGAAATGGAGCCATCATTCCAAATTCATCCGCTTTGAACAGGCAAACAGATGTATACAGCCACACAGCAGTGTTTATCAAATCAAATGGATGCACTTCATAGCTTAAATCACATTTACCTGTCATTATGTCTTTTTGCTTTTTGAGTGCTAGAGTTTCTATTCAACCTAACTCTGGTGTTGTTTCTTTTCTGTATTGCTTGGGCAGGTTGCCATGTTAAATGTCAGTATTGTTTTCAGAAGTATCAAAGTTGTTTGTGAGACTTTTAACAAAGTACTTCAAATTTTATTACAATAGAGCTAGATATCTGTGGGGTTCTGGGTTCACAGCCCCCCCAAAAAGTTTTATACTTTTTTTTTAACCCATAAAATTTTTCAGAAAATGCTGTGAAAAATTCAATAATAATAAAAAAAAAACTAAATATGTGAATTGCAGGTGCCATACTACAAATATACATCGACTGCAGTTTAAAGGTGTAATATCAACGTTCACCACTAGATGGCAGGCACGGCTTAGTTGAGCTTATCTCATATTACGTGAGTAGGCTTAATCATTGTTTTTCTTCTTTTTTTTTGAGAATTTGGAATGATATGCAGGACAAAGATAGTAGCTCAATAACCTCAGTTACAATTTTGAGTGACTTGATTTTTGTGGGAAAAAAAGCACAAAATGAGTACTTGCACTTAATGTTGGTTTGATGTTCAGCAGCTTTGTGGCATCCTTGAATGGTAATTTTTTATGTAAGTGTCCTTTGTCCTTCAAAAATACATTATGTGGTTAATTATTAATTATAGCTTTATTTCAGCAACTCAGTATTTCAAAGTCTAGAGAAGACTTCTGTAACACTACAAGAGGTATGTTGGAAATATTTATATTAACTTAAGTAACCCTTGCTACGTCGCAACATCGCATGAGACATGAACAAAATTGATTGATTCTTGAGTTTGCTGTAGTTTTGTATCCATTGCGTTTAGATGGTTAGATGTCAGAGACTTTCAAAGGCACATCTGGAAACCCTTTCAAATTGTTAAAATACATCATGTTTGCTTTTAAAGCATTGCATTTCAAATCCACAGTGAAGCGAATCATTACATAAGAGAGTTTAAAGATAAATAATACTAATGTATCAAAAACAAGACAAGATCATAGAAATGACAAAAGGGCCAATGTTTATTAAATTAACAGAGAGAATTGCTATCTACACCATAACTGATCTGCTCCCATCTGATATTTTCAGTTATTTTAAGAGAAATTTTTTTTTCTAATGTACATTTAGATGCTAAAGGTAGATAACTGTGCTATTTCCTAAAACAGCCCCGGAGCAATGAACAAAGATAGAGGTGAGTGAAGTACACAACATGCAACAAAATCTTGCAATTGAATACAGCAAAGGTATTCATTTAATAGTATGAATATTTTTGTGGTTTGTATATTTATACATTATTATTATGGTAATTATAGTATTTCTACAAATGTTGTGTTTTAGGCTATTGTACAATTAAATTAATATTTAATGTTATGTAGTGCTTTTGTAGATAATTTGTCATTTGTTTTTTATGTTGTACCTAATGAAGTGGCCGTGTGGACTGCTGGTCACATGAAAATCGTGTGCGATGTGTTTGCGTCTTTGCATGCTACAGTATGTGTAAGAGGGTACAAGTGTGAAGTGCTGTTAACATGGTGAGGTGTGAGGGTGTGTGTGTGTGTGCGGGTGTGGGGGGGGGGGTTGGTTCGGTACATCCTTAATGAATCTCCCAGGTCTGGTGGTCTTCATTGGCGACTGCTAATTTCACCTGACAAATGGCCGCCGCCGAGCACGGCATGGCATGGCAACCAATCGGCACGCATCAGTCTCAATCAGACACATGCAAGCTTACTCGCATGCAGGACAAAGTGCTTATTGCGGGGTCAAGATAGCTATCAGGGTTTCCACACGGCGAGCAGCTGATCCTGGCCAGGAGGAGATTCGACTCCAGCGTCCTTCAGGTGCTAAACGCTGTTCCCACTCTGTTGTCACCTCAGTCACACCTGAGGGAGGGAGAGTTAGAAATCATGTGTGGCAATGAAACACTTCTACAGCACACAGAGCTTCTTTAAAGTGACATATTCTCTAAGGCTTTTTGCGGAGGAGTCAGGACTAGCTTCTTTAAAATGAGATTAACTCTTTCACTGCCACTGACGCTTAAAGACGTCAAGTAAAAACCTACGGAGCACTGCCAATGACGTCAAAAGACGTCATCCAATGATTTTTTTTTTTTTTTTTGAAACGGGTAGAGGAAACCCTTCCGCATGTCTGGTGAAAGTTTCCAGCCTGTCTGTTGTGCCTAATGACTATTTTTGGCCCCTAGAGGGCAGCGATGACTCTCTTTTGACAAGATCGGGTGGGCGTCAGTAGAGGCGGAGCTAGAGCGTCGAGCAGGAGATGAGAATGGAAGACAAAGGAAAAATGGCGGCCGGTCGCGAGGAGCTCACGCCCGAGCCGTTTTTTTCAAAGACCAAAAGCATCGCTGAAAGAGCACATTGTTGACGACGATGATCATCATCGATGATGAAGATGAGGGTGGTCACTCCGTGGTTGGGAAACATTGACGCGGCAGTAGAAGATGTTAGATGGAGCTAGATGGAGGAGGGAACGGGCAATGGCGAGCGTTTGCAAGCAGCTCTACACTTACAAGACGAAAGGCATCGACCAACGCTAAAATAGTACATTGATGACGACGATGATCATCATCGATGATGATGAAGGTGAATCCGAGCTTGACGGTGAAATTGGAACCGCTGACGCGGCGGCTATGACGGTGTCGTAACGCGGAGCGCAACCGAGCACGCACAGACGGACGTTCGATCGGACGACGGAGAGTGCCCCGAGTCCAATGCATATTCATCGGAGGAAGTGTGTACAGTCTGCTACTTGCTTTTTATTCCCCGGAAAAAAAGCCCGTCAAGAAAGTGTAACGTTTGCACGCAAAACGGACCAATGCGAAAGTGAAAGTAAACTGTTGTGCGAGTCCTGGCGTCTCCTTGCACGCAGGAGAGCGTTACAAAAGGAAAAACTGTATTTGAAACATCCACATAATTGTAAGTAGTACCACAGTTGCACACATTTGCAAATAGTTTGCGAAATTGTTTTGTCAAATTGTTACACTGTTGAATGGAAATAAACGTATTTTGCAATCAAAAAACACTTTTTCATTGTTGGTGAAAGCGTTTTACAGAAGTAAAGCACTATTTAGGTGTTTGTGGCATCATTCATGGACAAAAAGAAGTGTACAATTCACTAGAGTGCATGAAATAACATTGTTTCACAAAAAGCTCTTTTTCTCCATTTTTTGTTTCAAAACAGAGAATTTCGGTGAAAGTAACCATTTTCTATTGTTGATTACTGAAGAACGGAAGAAGGTAGAAACAAACTTTTTTTTTCTGATGAAAGCTGAGAGTCCAATCTTTGTGTTTCCATAGTCCAAACACAACATTTTCTGTGGACCTTGAAAGATCACTCAAAATGCTTAAATGCATTAAATGCTGGCAGTGGGGACAACCCGTTTCTGAAAACGTCTGGCAGTGAAAGAGTTAAGGAACAATTCAGTTCCAGAAACAAAATGCTGTTCTATAGTAAATCCCACCACTTCACAACACAAAAGCTACACTGACCTTATTATTGGAACCTGTTGAGCAACTTTTGGTGTATATTATGTATATCTGCAGTAAACAACTGTACACTGGCCACATTGCATCAAGTTTGACCCTTTAGGAACTGTACCAATGGTGTTGTGAGTGTTGTTTGGCTTAGTTGTTTTGGTATAGCCTACTTCATCAGCTTGAGAAACGTTTGAACTGGACTGAACTATATTGAATGACGGGTATCATCGTAAAGCTCATTTTAGTATTATTTATGTATCCATCCATTTTCTTTAGGGCTGTAGGTGTGCTGAAGTGCCAGGTACACCATGGACTCTTCTCCAGCCAGTCACAGAGCACAAAAGACAAACATGCACACCTAAGGACAATTTAGGGCTTTATTTTTGTAGACAGGTGCCTGCACAGTTGGTGACAAAAATTTGACTCCGTTTTAGAATCACCAAAAGCAGGTCTAAATAGTGGCGCAGACAGATTCAGCGCTCCACAGTGTGTGGTGGATGTCAATTAATTCATAATTATGACAACAGTGTGTAACAATCCCTCTAAATGAATGATTCATTCTCATTATCATCTTGAAAACATTTTAAAAGCACCCCGCTGACCTGGACTGGGATGGTTTAGGGGTCACACATAGATGCACAAATGTCAAGGCGGTCTCCAATTGCAGGCCGACTGCATCATCGGCAAGGGGAAATCTTGCAGTTTACTTATATGAACGCATCGTAACGTAATATATTGCACGGGCCAGTCTAATCTCTCTGACCCCAGCAAATCAAATTCTGCACTTGCAATGTCAAGCATGTGTGTGCTTCCACCGGACCTGATTTTAATGGGAATGAGGGAAGGCCATGTATAGCCAAATCTATGAAAATATCAAAAAGAAAAAAAACTTCACCCATGAACACACCAGGCATAAAAATAGGGTATTTAATTAAGCATGCATGTTGGAATGGACTGCTATTTATATAGCACTTTTTTAGCTATAGTGCCAAAGCACTATGGAAAGCCTTACCTCTGAACTGTGAGGCGTATGTGCTAACCAGTCAGCCACTGTGCCGCTTTTAATGACTGTAAAAAAAATACATAAAATGTATGTAAGAGTTTGAATTATTAATACAAAAATACCATAATCTTCATATCATCCATCTCATGGTCGCTGTAATAATATTATTTTTTTCCTACTTTGGTTACCATGAAGAACAAGTTGTGAGTCGGTAGTTGTTTACAAGAGGAAACACAAGAAACAACATTGAAAAATGGCCGTGGTGGTTTAATTTTTTGGGAAACAATGAATGGTGCTAGCGGTGGGCAAATGTGCTTGTGGCCAAAAACACGTCTCTCACGTCCCCCCTAAGTGTGTGTGTGTGTCTGTGTGTGCTCTCCACATTGGTGGTTTCTCATTGTGTTGGGAAATAACATATTCAAATGTGCGTGGCTATTAAATGTTAATTTGCACAACAGATGAACACCAAGTACAGTGTTTCATCAACTAAATCTCCCTCTGTTGCACAAGTTAAACGACCTCTTGATTTTGGCATTATTGCAACTTTCCAAATGTACCCGTACTTATTAATCTATGTATTTTTAGATTTAGTTTCCAAGTATGAGCATATGTAATTTATTCTCATGCATGTTTTGTTGGTGTAAAAACAATAAACTGGAAAGAAAAGTGGAATTTTTATAGGCACAATGGTGGTGAATTGAATGCAGCAAGCTTAGTGTGTTGATAGATGGGGATTACCAGAGTGGCCGCAGAGCTTTCAACACCAACAGATCCGTCCAAGGCTCAGAACTCACAAAAATGTGTACATAGTGCTTTAAATGTCAGCTTTTGAAGGATGTCTTAGACATTGGTTCCAATTACACACATACTGTACTTAGCAAATGTCGTTCAAATAGTAGGGCTGTGCACAAAACGATGGTGACTTGAATAGAGATGTAAATTAACGAACGTTGAATATAACATATAATATTTTCAGATTTGAGTCAGAACGAGGTGGATGTGTTGCAGCCAGGGATACAGATTTGGCGGTACTCGGGTGTACATTAAATATGAAGCTTTGGACCACATACTGTAGGCCAGGGGTGCTCAAGTTTGGTCCTCGAGAGCCCCTATCCAGCCTGTTTTCCATGTTTCCCTCCTGCAGCAAAGCTGGATCTAATGATCAGCTAATCAGCAAACTTTGCAGAAGCCTGATAACGATCCTGATCATGAATCAGGTGTGTTAGTGGAGAGAAACACAGAAAACAGGCTGGATAGGGGCTCTCGAGGTCCGAACTTGAGCACCCCTGCTGTAGGCCTATGTGTAGGAAAAAAGGGCATTATATTTACCTTTGTGATGAAATTGCATTTTTCCTTTGTTGGACTATGATGTGTTTTTTTGGCAAAAGTACAATAGTAACCCGTAATTAATTAAATAAATGAGTTCATTCATGACTTGATGGTTATGGGTGTGGATTTTGGGTGTGAGTCCAAGCTCTGAAAACGAGATAATAAAAGTAATTTGTTTGTTAAAAAATATGCAAATACTCCAAATTTGTCATTCATAAAACTTGTCACATGAACAAAAGAAGAATTACATTACGAAGATGCTGGTGATGTGATACCGGCAGAAATCTCCACAACCTAATATTAATTTTGGTGCAAATCAAGATGCTGATTAGACACGATAATTAGTGCACAGGTGTGCCTTCGACAGCCCACAATAAAAGGCCACTCTGAAAGGTGCAATTATGTTTTACGGGGGGGCTGGGGAATGGGGACACAGTCAGTACTGACCAAATTTCTGAGTGCCCAGAACCCCCCAACCCCCAACCCAATAAAACAAAACTACACCTTTCAAAGTGGCCTTTTATTTTATTGTGTCAGTCTAAGGCACTAATAATGGTGTCTAATCAGCGTTTTCATACGGCACACCTGTGAGGTGGGATGGATTATGTCGGCAAAGGAGAAGTGCTCACTATCACAGATTTAGATTGGTTTGTGAAAAATATTTCAGAGAAATGCTGATATTGTGTATGTGGAAGAAGTTTTAGATCTTTGAGTTCATCTTGCGTTCATATTTTTGCTGAGTAATATATTCATCCATCATTTTCTATAGCACTTTTTCTCATATGGGTCATGACTGATCAGGAGTCTGTATAGACTGTACTTGATTGGATGGTGTTCGTAGTTTTAATAGCTGCTAGCTTGCATTTTAAACATGCTGCAAGAAAACAAACCATCTTGTTTTTCCCAACAGAGACGGAGACAGAATCAATAAAGACGTGTACACCTAGGTCTTCCCAGCCGCGATGCATAGAGGTGAGTCAAGCGCTGGCATGGACACCCCCACCAAAACGTTGCTGTCAGCAGTAGTCTGATGCTCTCCGTCGGTGTGTAAACACCTGACACGTTCTCCCGAGCACATCTGAAACAGAGCCACAACATGCAGTCACACCACAGATGCTGAAACAAAGACCCGACATCGAAGCGCCCCGGCGCTCCCTCCCCGCACTCCAGCTTTTGAGCTGATGTCGCCTGACACGGTCACAACATTGTTCCTGCATCGCTACGTCGGGCACGAGGCCGAGCGGTGCGTAGGGACATACCTGTTTCCTGTTTGAAGGCGCCGTGGAAAACCGTTGTGACGAGCACCTGGTCAGTGTCAGCAGAAGTCAGCATGAGGGTTCCACAGGAGAGGAGGAGACCTGGAGGAAACTAAAGCCTTCAGTTATTTTAATGCATTACAATTAAATGAAGAATATTACAAATACAAATTTGCTGTTACTTGCTCTACATCACATCAATAGCACAACTCTTAACTGCACTTTACTAAGACGTCGTATTCTTATTCTCATCTCTAACAAGGGAGTTTAGCATAAAAATTGTGCTAAAATGCTAGTTGCACATTCTTCATAAATTCACTATTTGCAAAGATGATAATGTCTGTTTTTGTTTTTCATTGGCACCTTCCTTTGTTGGTTGTACCTGCTGTTGTTTCCCAAAAGCTCTCTATTGCATTCAAATTATCATCAAATAGCCTAAAAGCTAAAATTTAGCTTGCACAAAGTTTTGCCGAGTTTAATTTACTAGATAGGCTAATGCCATTGTATTTGCCGTTGTTTGGTTCAGTTTGCTGTCTACGATGTTAATGGATAAATGGGCTGCTACCTCTAAATAAAGGGAGTCCTCGAGTTCCGTACAAGTTCTGTCCCTACGCTAGCGACTTAGCCCAAATTTCCGCGCAAGTCAGATTTCACCGCTAAAGTTGAAATTTACTTCAAAATACTTTGTACAGTAACTTTAAAAAACTTATTTGTGGCACCCGAAAGTTTCCAGAACCAATAGTTTGTGTTTTTGCATGGACATTTATTGCTGATGGACGGCAAAACGGAGCCTGAAGACTTAAACATGGAAATGTGATGCGCATGACGGCGAGCGGACCTGCTCGATGGACGCCCGTTGCTGGAGGTAACAACAACACAACTTTAAATACCTTTTAAATGGCGTGAGTACTTGTGGGAAATGTTAACCAAAAAGAAGGTGCTACGGACGAGGCACGGGCGTCGTAAAGTCGAAACGTCGTAGGTCGAGTATGTTGTACCTCGAGTACTCCCTGCAGTTGGGGAAAAAGGGAGGAAAAATATTTTTTAATGGCACTGCATAGTGCATTGGCACCAAAAGATGTCAGCCCACTGGGCATTTGCCCTCTATGCTAGATGGCCAGTCCAGCCCTGTAGACGTTTGGTGCATTAAAACAAATAGATTTTCCTTAGTGTCATCGCTAGTCTCCAATACAAAGTAAGAGGGAGTGTAATTGAAAGACTAAATACATGTTAAAACAAACCTGGGCATAGAACTGCCAGTGGGCTCCATCAACGGTCTCTGGCCCTCAAAGTCTTTGTTAAGCCAAAATAAATGTAAAATCTGCAGTGCTTTTATTTGGAAACCAGTGATTTTATTTTGATGTGCATATGTGCTCTGGTAATGATCTGATACCAAATACCGATCGTTTTTGAAGATTAAGGTAGATGCATCATGAAAATAGCTAATTTGGGGAATTCTTAATGATCATAGTAAAGACTTTTGTTAACTTGCTGTACAGTTTTTTTTTTTTTCCAGAAGAGCTCAGTATTGTTCATTCGATTTGACATCATCATTGCTCTCCTTTTTTTTTTTTTTAAAAAAACAACAAATCAATTAAAAAAATTTTAATAAATGTTTTTTTTTTTTAAATACATATACATATATATATACATATAAACACATATATATATATATATATATACATATACATATATATATATACTTTTTTTTTTGCATGTGGGTGATTATGTGTATGTGCGTGTGTGTGTGTGTGTGTGTGCGTGCATGCGTGCGAGCGTGTGTGTATTCATCAGTTCACCTAAAGCCCATTAAA
The DNA here is from genome assembly GCF_051991255.1 of Vanacampus margaritifer. Taxonomy (NCBI): domain Eukaryota; kingdom Metazoa; phylum Chordata; class Actinopteri; order Syngnathiformes; family Syngnathidae; genus Vanacampus; species Vanacampus margaritifer. The sequence goes on from NC_135451.1 coordinate 3,058,467, forward strand.
AAAAATCCCATACTAATAATATAATATAATAATAAATTGCCAAATGCAGAAACATCAATGTAAGTTATCACGATGTAGTGGCTCTCGCTAACAGACAGAATTAAGTAACCGGAATTAGGTTAAAAAATTCTATATACGTAGACCATGTTTCTATAAATTTTGATATTTGGTTTTTATTTGAGGCAGATATTTTTTTCATTAAAATGTGATTTATGAGGAGGTTAGACCATTGGTCGATATTCAGAGTTTGTTTATTTTTCCAGTTAACAAGAATTGTTTTTTTAGCGATAGTAAGGGCTACAAGTGTAGATTGAAATTGTTTATGTGGTAAATCAGTTGTTGTTAGGTCACCTAGCAAACACAAGTTTGGAGATAAAGGTATCCTACAGTCCAAAATAGCGGAAAGTTTTTCTAAGACTTTAGTCCAGAAATACATAACCGGAGTACATAACCATAAAGCATGAACATAAGTGTCTGTAGTGTTTTGTAAGCATTGGAGACAAATGTCGGAGTCTGAGAGTCCCATTTTCTTCATCATATATTGAGTAATGTATGTTCTGTGAATAACTTTATATTGGATAAGTTGTAAATTTGTGTGTTTTGTCATTTTAAATGCGTTTTCACAAACTTGAATCCAAAAATCAGGTTCCGGTGCTATAGACAAGTCTGTCTCCCATTTCGAGATGGGTAAAGACATTTTATCAGTATATGAAAGTAACTTATATATTTTTGAGAGTTTTTTTGTTGTTGTCGGAGAAAGCTTGTTAATATCTTTAGCTAAAACAGGCGGTTGGAGCGTACCCCGAAGTGTTGGAATTTTTTTCTTTATCATATTTTTAACTTGTAGATAATGTAAAAAATTTCCGTTTTTTATATTGTATTTTTGGAGCAAGGATGTATATGATATAAACATATTATCTGAGAAGAGATGGTGGAGATGTGTAATTCCTTTCTGCTCCCACACAGCTAAATGAAACGGTTGGTTGTTAAGTTGAAAGTCGGGGTTATGCCATAGGGGAGAAAGTCCACAGGGCTCCACTTGGGCTTTTGTCAATTCTAGTGCCTTCCACCAGGCAGTCACGGTGGCGGAAATCATTGGGTTTTTAAAACAATTATGGCGCTTAATCGATGTTGTAATAAAGAGTAAATCTCGAAGTCTGAGGTTATTACAATCCTTCTGTTCTAGTTCCAACCAACAGTTAGTGTCTCTGTTGGGTTGTGCCCATAGAACGATATATTGTAGCTGGTTAGCTATATAGTAGTACATAAAATTTGGTGCCTCTAGACCACCTTTGGATTTGCTTTTCTGAAGAGTAGATAGACTAATCTTTGCTTTTTTTTTTATTCCAGTAAAATTTTGTTACGGCTGAGTCCAACAACTGGAACCATTTAGCCGTAGATTTAAATGGAATCATTGAGAAAAAATAGTTTATTTTAGGTAAAACTTTCATTTTAATGGTGGCTATTCGTCCTATTAGAGAAATAGGAAGATTATTCCAGTGCTCCAAGTCACTATAAATGTTATCCAGAAGTGGAGAAAAGTTTAAATGAATTAAATCAGTTAATTTAGGTGAGATTTTTATGCCTAAGTATTTTAAATTACCTATAGGAAATGAGTAGTGTGGGTCCTGGCTTGCAGGGTTCCATGAATTTTCTGTAATAGGTAGAAGTGTTGATTTTGTCCAGTTAATAGAATAATCTGATAACTGTGAGAATTTAGTTATTAAATTAAATACTTCCCCTAGCGAAGTAGCCGGCTTTTCTAAATAAAGTAAGATGTCATCGGCATATAGATTAATTTTATGTTCTGTTACCCCAGAGTGAATTCCTTGAATCCTTCTTTCCTGGCGTATGGCTACTGCAAGTGGCTCAATAAATATTGCAAATAATAAAGGGGATAGTGGGCATCCCTGTCTTGTGCCTCTCTGTAAAGTAAAGCTCTGAGATATAATCCCATTAGTAGTAACTGTAGCTTTTGGAGAATCATATAATACTGATACCCAGTGGATAAATGATTTCCCAAAGCCAAATTTATTTAAAACAGCAAAGAGGAAGGACCAGTTAACTTTGTCGAAAGCTTTTTCTGCATCCAATGATATAATAACTGCCTTTTTATCGTGCCGCTGTGACATGCTAATAAGGTTAAAGAGTCTCCTAATATTATTAGTAGAGTGCCGATCTTTAATAAAGCCTGTTTGGTCGCTATGAATAATTGTCGAGATTACTGTTTCTAGTCTAGATGTGAAAGCCTTAGTGATATTTTTAATATCAGTATTAATTAGTGAAATCGGACGGTAACTTGATGGAAGGGTGGGGTCTATTTCTGGCTTTAATAAAAGTTTAATTGCTGCTGTATTCATGTGTGGGCGTATGTAACCCTTAGTTTTAATTTCTGTTACTACTCTTAAGAATAGTGGAGCAAGCATTAACCAGAAGTGCTTAAAAAATATAGCCGGATAACCATCATAACTTGCTGTACAGTTAATACAAAAGTGTACGTACAGTATATTCAAATGATCCTATTTCAGCTGTATTATATAGCTTATATATAGCTTATACCTTTTTAGTTGGCTAAGTAACAAACAACCAGTGGTACTTTGGAAATAATATCAAATTATGTTAAGGGTGCCTAAAATATTGCCATCGTTATTGACCTTGATGTCTGCCAGGCTGAAAGAGAACTCTACCTCTGGGTAGGAGATCTGTTGTGTCCATGACATGGGGGATTTTACTTGACATGGGGGATTTTACTCATTGTTTTCTAACAGTTGGTTTCTTACATGTTTGTACTATGTTTGTGTTATGCCTGCACTCCCCTTTTTCATATTGCCCTCCGCTCATCCCTGCCATCCTTCAGGATTGTCTTTTTGTGCTGGTTGTACAGTATGTCTGAATGCTGCTGGCCGAGTGATACTGGCTGAGCCTACTTGCTTGTGTACCTGCGGGGCCACTGAGTCAGGTGTCGGGCGGCACAACGTTAAATCAAAAGCGCTGGAGGAGGAGCAAAGTGTGTCTGATCCGTGCTAGGGCTGCCCAGGGCGGCACTTAAGTTGTAGCTAGTGAGTAGCAACACACAGATGTACGGTAGTCAGCTATGTCACCTGTTCAATAAAACTGCAGCAGTGCATGCAGGAATAAAACATAACTCAAGTATCAATCCCATGACAATGATATTGATAGATATCAATACCAAAGTTGGTGTCAATATATCAATATTTGGATCGATTTACTCACCACTAGTGGGTGGTAACAACGGAAAAGAGCAATGACTTGTGTCTCTTGTTTTCTTACTTAGCAACTTTTCTGACCCCCACAAGTGACTGCTTGAAAGAAGAAATCGACAATGCCAAAAGTGATCAGCATGTTTGTAAAGTCCTTGCATGGTGGAGGGAAAATTGCAATGAAAATTGTTTGTGAATGCCGACTAGAAATGGTGGTTAGTGGTTAATGCTTATAATGTTAGCACAAGCATAGGAAAAAAAATGATTAGTGATATACTGCAATGTTAATGTAATTTTAATCACTGCTTATGAATTGGTTCACCATTTTTGTTTCCTAAGTATATAACAAATAAAAACATACTCCATATGTGCGCAAGTGTCAGCTGATCAAAACAATACAAATGAATGTTTTAAATTAGGAATGGGCGAGTATCGATATTGGGCCTTATTCCAAAGTATTTGTACTCACCACGGCGGCTTATACCCTTGTTGGCCCTTTTACATTCCGGAACTAGAAATTCGAAGAATAGAAAATTGCCATGCTAGGATATACATTCGTCTTTCTGTAAAATAACCTGTATTTTTTTTTTGGGGGGGGGGGGGTGGGGTGGGGGTGTATTTTATGTAATGATACTTGGTATGTATCATTGATTATGCTAGAGTTGAAAAGTAGTATTGAACATCTCTACTTTACATGAATACATTAAATTAAAATTTAATACATTAAATTAATACAGGACACAATTAAAATTAGCATTTTAGCATGTAGCATGTTGTGTGATCAATAGGGAATAATATGAACAAAAAAATCTGTTGAGTTAGATTTCTATGCTGATGAAATCTAGAATTATTAATCATTCCAGTGTTTCAAATGGGCTCATTGGAAAAGTAATTGTTTGTCCCAGTGTTAGATGCATGGAGACTTCTTAAATGTGGATACTCGTTATAAACACAGAGTTACTTAAATTTTCAATTGGCTGTTACATACTTTTAACAGGAAAACATCCATCCATCTTCTTAACCGCTTGTCCTCACAAGGGTCGCAGGGAACAGGAAAACATTTACATTTTAATTAATGTAAACAGTCAAAATCCAAGTCAAAAAGTTAATCGCAAACAAACACAACACAAGGAAGACCAGAGTGCTTATGAATGTTTTCAGCCTTCCCCTAAATTGAGGACACACTTTTAAGGTCAGCAGAGTGCCGCGGAAGTGCAGCGGGTTGCAGAATGTTGCCGGCACTTGACTGGGTGCGTTGCTGAACCTCGTCGACATCTGTGGCAAGGTCACGGCAGGAGGCATAAATGGGACTTGATGGCTCTGTTGTTCCATGTCATCCGCTGTGCTCTCCTCCGTACCGTTTGGGGACGGCACTGCTGAGTGCAACTGACATGGTGCACACACAAAAGAGGCAAGCCATGCTAGGGAGAAAAAAATAATAAGGGTGGCAAAAATAGAGCCCATTGCTACTGTGTTGAGACGCAAGCTTCAGTTAGCCCACACAATGAATCGCTGATGCATTTCCTGTATTCACCCCAAAGCTTTTTATTCATCCCTTCACACGCTCATCCCTGTTTCAAACCAAGGCTTTTGTTCATATTTGTTAAATGACATGGGAACAGATAATGGAAGTGGACCCTAATGCTACACCAGACTTATTTTTGTCTTTTTTTGCAAATGCATTCTTTTACTGCAAATTATAACCATAAAAAAAGCCTCTGATCCAACCCATTCTGTTAAATTAATAGAAGCACGCAAAAAAATGTAATGATAGCAATTAAGTCTGGAAAATGCTAATTTTATAGTCAAGGACGATTACCTCATTTATAGCATGTGCTGGAATGATGCCAGACGAAGGTAATTTAGATCCGGGTTGCTCACGGTTACATCATGATGAATAGGAGATGAGCGGGGCTTCATCACGCACGCACACATACACACACAAACACACACACACCTCCAATCACACAACACTCAATCACAAGAGAAACATAGATGCTGTCAGGGACAACTGCTGGTCCACCGGAAAGAAAGGAGACGGTGGATGAGTGAGGGTAAAATCTATTTTGTAAAAGATGTGAGTGAGCGCTGAGGGGAAATAATAAAGTTTTGCAAAAAGGGCACTTGAGCTCTGACCATAAGCTTGAAAGGCTCTGCTCATGACATCTGGGGCAAAATATTATGCACCAAGCACAAATGCGTTTTATTGCAAATGCTGACTTTTATGCTGAGAAGGATTTCAACAGAAAACTCCAGAATAATGCCATAACAATCTTTTTGCCCCTTAATCTCATAATGTTAATTCCCCCAGATTTAAAAAATTCCCATCAAAACTCCGCACCCAGTGGTAGTGTAAAATACTTACATAAGTTAATTATTTGAAAAAGGCAGCTGTAATGACATTAATCTTTTATAGGAGGTCTGCCTAGTGCAATGATCTCTAATAGCTTAACATTTCGCTTTAGCACTCCCTCCATGCTAGTACAGTACGACATGATGAACATTGATAGGCTTCATTGGTACCAACAGCTGCCTTTTTCATGTGTCATAAAAACTGCTGCTTCTTTGCGACTTACCTTTTCATCACCTTTGCAGGGAAGCTTTTTTTTTTTAAATTCCTTTGCTGGAAAAAAAAACTGAGTCATATTAAGATTAGAAACTCACAGCGATGAAGTCAGTTTCACAGTCATTTGTTCCCGAATATTACCACTTCTAGACTGTATGTAGATATATATATATATATAAAAGAAGCATTGGAATTGCTGAATGAAAAAATATATAGAAACGTGGAGAAATATTGAAAAAGGTGGAATGTAGAAAGATATGGTATTGAATGATTCTGAATGATAATGATTGATATTATATTTTATGGAATTGGTGAAAATGTGCAATAAGCAGTGTTGGGAATAACGGCGTTAGATAACTCCGTTCTTTTTTTGAATAAATGGACTAATCTAACTATGGTATATTTTAGCATTTTAGAGTCCATTTTAGAGTCCACATCTTCGCCTGGAACTGGTTTGACAACTTTGACAAGAGTGACATTAATCAAAAATAACAGTAGAGATTTGCCGAAAAACAGCCGCCATGAGGAGCGATTTGTTGATAATTCTCTTCCACCAAGAACCATATTGTGCCTCCACAAGCACCAGAACAGCAAAAAAGATACCGGTAAGTCATAGCAACACGCTCGCCTAGTGTAAATAATAGCGCCAACAATTGTATTTCTCTTATTTCACGAGTGCTTAACACGTAAAAAGTGTTTAAAGAAATATGCTCACACTCATGGAGGCGATGGAGTGACATTTGTATGTGAATGATGCACGTTAAGCCTAGAGTTGGGCAGTTTTCTGACGTAAATCAATCATTAAACGTGTATAAAAGTATGTTTTTCAGAGAGATCAACTAGTAGCTGATGATTTTGAGGAGTAAATATAGTGGTAGTTATGGTAATGATTTTGGCCATGATAACGTTAAGCACCTTATTTTAATATCATTGCCGATATATTTGATCTATTATTGATTATTTTAGCCAGCAACAAGCAAATAATGAGTAACTATAACCAATTACTTTTTTAAAATAACGTCCCCAACACTGGCAATAAGAGAGTGAAAAATGCTGAATTTTGGGGATGTGGAAATTGTTGGGATATTGAAAATCATTCCAATGGTGAACTGAACATTTTGAATGCAGAATGGGAACAAATGTGAATGTTGTTAATTTGAATTATAGCCCATGAAGTATACATTTTCAGAACATGTTGAAGTTTGAATGGTTTGCATGGTTAAGTAACGTAGAAGTAGATGAAGGATGAAAAAATAAAAAAAAGTAGAATATTATATGTGTGAATGTTTTCAGCATTCATTTCATACAATGATATACAATGCGCCGCCACAATGGATGACTGGTTAGCACATCCGCCTCCGAGTGTAGAAGACGTGAGATTGAGTCCGGGCTTCGGCCTTCCTGGGTGGTGTTTGCATGTTCTCCCCGTCCTTGCGTGGGTTTTCTCCGGGTACTCCGGTTTCCTCCCACATTCTTAAGACATGCATGGCAGGTTAATTGAACACTCCGAAATTTTCCATAGGTGTGATTGTGTGTGTGGATGGTTGTTCGTCTCTGTGTGCCCTGCGATTGGCTGACAACCAGTTCAGGCTGTACCTCGCCTACTGCCCAAAACCAGCTGGAATAGGCTACAGCGCCCCCCGCGAACCTTGTGAGGACAACTCTATATATAGCATTTCATGGAAAAATGCCTTTTAACTCTTTGACTGCCAGACGTTTTTAGAAACGGGATGTCGCCAGTGCCAGCCGATTTAAGCATTTTACCTGATCTTTCAAGGTCCACAGAAAATGTTGTGTTTGGACTATGGAAACACACATACTACCAAATGAAAGATTGAACTCTCATCTTTCATCAGAAAAAAAAGTTTGTTTCTACCTTATTCCGTTTTTCAGTAATCAACAATAGAAAATTGTTAGTAAAGCGGAGAAAAAGAGCTTTTTCTGAAACGATGTTATTTCATGCACTCTCATAAATTCTACACTTCTTTTTGTCCATGAATGATGCCACAAACACCTAAATAGTGCTTTACTTCTGTAATACACCACCACCAACAATGAATAAGTTTTTTTGGATTGCAAAATACGTTTATTTCCATTCAACAGTGTAACAATTTGACAAAACAATTTCACAAACTATTTACAAGTGTGTGCAACTGTGGTACTATTTACAATTATGTGGATGTTTCAAATACAGTTTTTCTTTTTGTAACACTGCCCTGCGTGCAAGGAGAGGGAGCAGGATTTGCACAACAGATACGTTTCACTTCGATTGTCCGTTTCGTGTGCAGACGTTACACTTTCGTGACAACCTTTTTTTCCAGGGAATAGCAAGTAGCAGACTGTACCCACTCCTCCGATTGAATATGCATTGGACTCGGGGTACTCTTCGTCGTCCGATTGAACGTCCGCCTGAGCGTGCTCGGTTGTGCTCCGCGTTTTCCGGTGTTAGCATCGCTAGCCCGTGAACCTTTATGACGTCATCATAGCCGCCGCGTCAGCGCTTCCAACTTTGGCGTCAACCTCGGAGTCACCATCATCATCATCGATGATGATCATCGTCGTCATCAATGTGCTCTTTAGCGTTGGTCGATGCCTTTCGTCTTTGAAAAAAATTCCCAAGTGTGAGCTGCTTGCAACCGCCATTGTTCGCTTCCTCAGCCATCTAGCTCCGCCTCACGTCTTCTACTGCCGCGTCAACGCTTCCAACCTCGGAGTCACGATCATCATCATCGATGATGATCATTGTCGTCACCAATGTGCTCTTTAGCGTTGGTCGATGCTTTTCGTCTTTGAAAAAAAATGCTCGAGCGTGAGTGGCTTGCAACCGGTCGCCATGTTCTCTTCCCTTCCCCAGCCATTGTCCCCTATAGCTCCGCCTCACGTCTTCTACTGACGCCTACCCAATCTTGTCAAAAGAGAGTCATTGCTGCCATCTAGGGGCCAAAAATAGTCATTAGGCTAACTAGATCTGCTTGAAACTTTCACCACAGTTGGGCAAGGCTTTCCTCCACCCGTTTCCCCCCCAAAAAATAAAAAAAATTGGAGAACGTCTTTTAACGTCCTTGGCGGCCCTCCGTAGGTTTTTACTAAACGCCATTTAACGTTTTTGGCAGTCAAAGAGTTAATGTGTCACCTTACATGTCTATTTTCTATTTTTTATTTTGTTCACATTTGGTTGGACAGTATGGCAGGGTTGTGGTCAGCATGCCTGCCTCATGGCAACAAGGTTTGGGGTTCGGCTATGCTGGCCTTTTCACACGTGGTTCATTGTGAACTATAAATTGTCCATAAGTATGAAAGGTTTGTTTTTTTGTTTGTTTATATCTGCTCTGTGATTGGCTGGTGACCAATTCAGGCTCTTGTTCAAACTCAGCTGGGATGGGCTCCAAAATCACTCACTTTCCTCATGAGGACAAGAGCAAGAGAAACTGAATGGAATTTAGTCATTAACTTCTTTTTACACAAAAATTATATAAATTAAAATAGTTTGATGTTTTTGAGTCTTTTAAAATTGATTATGATGGCAAATAGTTTAACCCTGGATCTCCTTATTTCTATTTTCACTATATCCGATGGTAAAAATATATATTTTTTCCATTCATGTTCTTTTTGCAATTCTAATCAACATATGATGATATCAACACAAAGACCTTTGTTATAAATAAACCAGAACAGACTCCAGTATTACTTTTGAGCTCACTGTAACAAAGAACAAGAATGACATTTGGCCCAAACAAAGAAAATGGCCAATGATGGGATAATTTCATGATCTCAAAACTAATAATACCATATCCGTTTGCCAAAAGTGATCAAATGAATTCAAAATATTTTCCTGTCTACTTTGATTTCAATTTCAGGAGGGGATTTAATAGTGAAAAATATGTTGTGATAGAATGAAAGATACTGCACACATACTGTATTTATTTTTTAGATTGTATCTATATGAGTAACAATTGCATTCAGGTCATACATTGCACCTGGGCTGGACTCTCTGCGCCCCCCATCCATCTCTCACACAGATTGTCCCCTGGTAGGCAGGGGCCTGCCACATTAATGGAAAGGGGGCAATGCTGGGAGCGTAGAGCCTGGAGAAGCCGGAAATGATCCCTCAGGCCATTGCTGCCACAGGATGAAATAGCGAAACTATTACCGTGGAGTTGTAAAGCCCCACACGCTCCACGCACTATCATAATAGAATATTGATTCTATCAGATGCCAGGCCGCGCCCTGTCCCCACGATGAAGAAATGAGCACTAAAGGTCATTCTGTCAAAGAAGAGAGTGGGGGGAGAGTGGAAAAGAAGAGCAAGAGCTTAAAAAAAACATTTTGTATATCACAAACAAAACTGTGTGCATAGAGTTGACCATAAACAACAAATTCCTGTTGTTCTATGAAGCTCTTTTTTTTTTGTGCTTAGCATCTGTCTTGCACACATCCATAAATAACGGGAAGCAATTTGAACTATTAATTGTTGATCAAGGCTGTTGGGAAAAACGCCAAAGGAAAAGAATGACAAAAAGGCGCCCACCATGTGAACAGCAGCACAAACAGGAGACATTAATGCTTGATTGGAGCAATTTAATGTTTTCTTACCAAAAAAACGCTCACAAATCCTGGGAGGACAGTTAAGAAAATGACTTTTTAATCATCCAAGAAGCTGCGGTGCCTTGTTTCTCCTGATGGCCCCATATTGAAGACTTAGAGCTATTAGGGGGGCTTCACTTGACGAAGCTGTTCATTGCAACAGTTGGGCTGATGTTCCTTAAGGGGTTGGCAGAACTTTAAAGTTGCAATTGTTTTTAAAATATGCACTTATTATACTGTCCACTAGGCTTTACACAATCAGGATTTTTCTACCGATCAGCAATCGAGTTTGAGGAAAAAGACAGATCACCGACCAATAAGATCAGATTATGGAGCATTATATCTATTTAAAAAATATATATATTTGAAACACAGTAGACCATCGCCATTTGCGGGGGATAGGGACAAGCCCAGCCCACGAATAGCGAAAATAATTTATGTCAATTGACATGCATGGAAAAATAATAATAATATATATTTTTTAAATCATTAAATATAACATGTAATGTCTTACTTTGTGTAACTGATCAATGATATAGATCAATTGGGCAAATTAAGATATTACAACCGATCAATGATTTTCCTTACAATGCGAAATATCATCCGATCCAGACGATCAGATCGGTAGTGTATTGTCGAAATTAAATCTAAATAATAATAATAATCATCATCATCATCATCAATAGAATAATAACAGAAAATGTATAACTACAAAATAAAGTGTAAAATATACTGCTAATGTAAATAAATATATTATAATCAATTACGTTTGATTTACTGACCTTTTATAATCTTTATGGGCGAGTACCAATACCAGGTATCTGTATCTGTATTAGGTTGATACCAGACCTTATTTCAAGGTATTGGTACTCACAACGTTGGCCACCCTCTTATGGGCATTTTGCGATCAGGAACTAGAAGTACTTGTACTGTGGTATCTGTTTGAAAAGAAGTGGTATCCAACATTCCTTTAAATTCCTTTTAGAACTAATAGGAATTAAAATATAATCTCACCTCAAACTGTATGTAATATACTTTATGTATTTGAACAGTATTTTTTGCAAAACAACAAATGAAACATTGAAGCTTGTAAGCACATCGGGGAGGCATAATACTAAACATTGCCACACAATCCATTAGGAAATTGACGAATCTTTGCCGTGACATTCTGGCCTTCACAAACTTCATGATGAATTTTGTTTTTCTGGAGCCCTTTGGAAAATATATTCATGAAATTTCAATGTCAGATGAAACAAGTCATCTTTTAAGCAGAGCTTGACTGTGACACACTATCCCTCATTTCTATTCCAGCCATGGCTTTATTTAGTCAAATAAACACCCATTTGTCTTGTGGTATTTCTATTTTTCTTTTGTCCCTGGCTTCTATTTGTTTTCTTTTTTTCCCTGTTCTCTCGCTTACACACAGCACTGGTAATTGAACAGCAGTGATTGTGGAGGGCCACAGTAAATGAAACTGCCATTGTAGCATCAAATATAATCAGTTTGATGAGTCTTGTATATGCTCTCATACTCAAAGTAATGTGATATTGATTGACTGATATAGTACTCCTCCCTTACGCCACACTGATTATTGGCTTTTTACAAATTCCGTCATAATGTCCTTCTCTGTAGTCTGACATTCCCTCTGTCTCCCAGCTGCATTTCCATCATGTAGCCTGACTAAATGTTTTTGTACCAATCATTTTTCTACTGACAAACAACAAGTATCAATACAATTTGACCAAATCTATATTCAAATGAATAAACAACATTCATTGCGCTGCTCTTTCTAACATAAATAAAACACTGAATAAATAAAAATAATGGTTTCTAATTAAAGCTTTATTTAATTGGGGCAAGAGGTCGTCTGTTAGAGCTGACCACGCGTTACATCAAAGTACTTTTTTTCCGTGTACACATTTTTTTGGGGGGCATAAGCATACTTTTATCATAGCCTAAAAATGGTTTGTATGACATTATTGTAAATAAATACATACAAAAAGCTTGAAACTGTTGGGAAACTTATGAAATTTATCCAAACTTGGTTTGCTGGTGCTTTGCATGCATTTGTTCATGTTCATGAGCCACAATGTTAGTGCTCCTATTTTTCCTAAAACAAAACAAACAAACAAACAAACAAAAACGGTATCAATAATAACATATTTGAGAGACATGTACTACATGACTAGCGCCTGAGTAAAAAAAAACATCAATATGAATAGGTAGCGCCTTTTGAGCTTTGTGCTTACTGTGATGCTATGCTAATGTAGCCTACATGTTTGGGACAGTCACCCCTGATAACATGGCCGCTTCGTGTGAACATGCATTGGTGGAATGTTGGAAGCCGTAGGTGGATAGATGAATGGAAGGAATAAAGTGACATATGAATGACTCAAAGTGGAGACAGGCAGAACATTGCAGGCCTCAAAACCAACCCAGTCCCTATTGATCAGTGTGTACACACCTGTTTGTGTGTGCATGTTTGGGCTATGGATGAAAACACCTCCGCACACAAAAGACGGCCTACTCAAAAACAATCAACATGCTAGTATGCTAGATTCTTCTCTGCAGGTGAGCAATTGATTTGAGCACCTAAGAAGTTCTGTCCAAAAAAAACAAATAATGTTTAGCAGCCAGCGAACTCCTGATCCTCAGGCATAAGATCAATTAGAAGCATAGGCCTCGCCCAATGAAACCTGTAAAATGTTGACTTGTGATTTTTAATACATATCTGTGCAATGGGGCTGATGTATTGTGAAAGTAACAAATACCCAGGTGATAAGAGTTACTCACAAAACCGTACCACAAGACAATCAGCTCTTGGTTCAGGTCCAAAGTCTGCTTCAATAGGCTCCAAATCGCCTACAAACCTAATGAGGACAAGCGGTCTACAAAAACAGATTGATGGACTATACTAAGAAAAAATGTGATACACGTAATGCAATGTCATTTATTAGAGATTAATCTGAATAATTTTGCTTCAAGCAGTGCCACAGAAGTAGTCCACTAGAATGTGTATCAGTTAATATTCCTGAAGAAAACAGGAAGACTCAAGCGACCAAATATGCCCTTTTAATTGCAGTAAATCTTTATTTATCACATCAGGAGTTGCTTTAAGCATAAACGTGAAAGGAGCACACAGCTCACCTACGCTGAATTTAAAGGGAATGTGAGGATCTGCTTCGATTGGCTGGGAATCAAGTTGGTTGTGTTGACTCCTACAACGGCCTATTTCTAACTTTGCCCAGCTAGGAAAATACCAAAAGTACTTTGTGCTAGACTTGCGGCACAAAAATAGGAACTTCAATCTATCATAGTATTGCTTCCGCCCTGTGATTGACTGGTGTCTAGTCAAGGGTGTACCGTGCCTCACGCTTTAAGTCAGCTGGGATAGGCTCCCAGATGAAGATACAGATGAAGACAAATGTGGAAAAAAGAAAAAAAAAGTTTCCTAAATGTGTCATATCTTACCCAAGGCTGGATGAGCCAACTAAGTGCTCCGCTGTTACCTTGCCACACTATCATCAGCGCCGCCACTTTGTGAATGATGACTCTCCTACAGGAACCAACAGCTGTATGTGCAAATCATGCATATAAATCAATTACAGGGGCCCTATGTACTTTAAATGTGCCTATTAATTAAGCAATGTCAGAGCCAATGAACCGTGAAGTTCATTACATTTTTAGCATTGAAACTCAGGATTGTTTGAAGAGGCTGTCCAATGATTGGGCTGATAGTTCAATGTCAGGCAAATGACAGTGGAAATGTCAGTAATGTGGAGCCGTTGAGTTGTCTACCAAACACTATTGGATGGATCAAAAAGATAAGTTGGAAGAACCGCAGAAATATGACAAGTGACATGGACTTTTTAAATTCCTTTTGCACTGCACAGTCATCTTGACACAGTTCTGTACAACACTTTTTTTTCCATTGATAAAAACAGGCACTACTAGGTACATACTATTATTAAAACAGGGTCACTTATGGTGAAAGGTCTTAGACTGGCCAAGCCAATCACTGGACCTTAACCCAATAATTTTGAATTGTACTTCCTGAACAGGCAGCTGAAAGGAGAAAACCCCAGAAACTATGGAGGACCAAAACTGCCAAAATTGAAAAATAAATACATGAATAAATCAATAAAAGTGCAAATAAAAATGGATATACGAGATTAAAAAAATAAAAATATAAAAATAAATGTGGAACTAAATACAAAAATAAATATACAAACAGAATTAAATATCAATCAATAAATAAAAACGCTCTGCTCTCACATTTATTTATTTTATGCTGCAGACACAAAATGTTATTCAAATGAGGGGGCGGTCATAAGCATGAATTGGATTGATTGATATTTAATTCTATTTATATATTTATTTTTGTATTTATTTCCACATTTATGTTTATATTTATATTTATAGTTTGAATCCCGTTTTTTATTTTTATTTTTACTTCTTTTTATTTATTTATGGATATATACTGTTTTTATTTCTATTTATGTTTATTTTTTATTTCGTTTTTGAGATTTTGGCAGTTTTGTTCCTCCATAAGAAAAAATCAAGAACTGAAAGAGGCTACAGTAAAGGCCTGGAAAGGCATTTCAAAAATATGCAAAAGTCTGGTGAAGTCAATTGGTCGTAGGCCTGATGCAGTTATTGCAAGTCAGTTACTATATATTGAAATAAACCTATCCATATTAATATATTTGAATACATTTAATTTTATCTTGATTAATTAAAAAACATTTACTCTTCAAATGTCCGTCTGAATTGGCTGTCCACATCTTTAATTGTGAAACATTGAAAGTCGGTGCAAGTTGTGCAATATTAGAGACTTTCTAATTTGTGTTCGGTCCACATGTGGATGTGTGCCATGTTCCTTTGTGCCACACTATGCTTCAAGTTGCTGTGAAATGACAGGAGAGGGTGGGAGGTGGTGGTGGGGAGGGGGTCGGTGGGGGTTCAGAGAAAAAAAGCTGGGCCCAGCTGCCTGGCATTAAGCAATGACCTCTGTATAATGAAAGATGGCGTCTACATTTCCCACTCATTACAAGGTTCCACACTGTGACTAAATTTGCATATTCATATATTTTTTTCCACTCCACCTCCCCTCCCTTTTTTCACCCACTGCAAATGATTTCTCCTGTGAGCAGGACATCTGCCCGTCCGACTCGACTCAAATAAATAAATATGTGTGCAAGCAGGCACATGATCTATCCAGATGCCACTGAAATATGGCACAACATTGACATGCTCGTACAGCCCCTCTTTTTCTACTTGCTTCCCTTTGCATGTGTTTTCCAGAGCTTAAGCACCAGGGCATCATGTTCAGGGTCAGTGAAGAAGAATACAGATTGGGCGCAAACACCTGACAGGTATAGAATGTATATCCGATTTACATGTTAGTGCTTTTCAACAAAAGAACAATGCAATGGTGTTCTGTCATGTTTGGCACAGTTTATATAAAATATATTGAGACACCCCTATAATCAATGAACTCATCAATAAAGGATTCAACTTTTTTCCCATTGAATCTTAATTTGTCAGACAAGCTGGACAATTCTATGCTTATTTCTTTGTGAAAAAAAAATGTAGTGATAGACCAATATGGTTTCTTCAAGGCCGATACCGATACAGATTATTAGTAGTCAAGGAGATAGATAACCGATATTTCAAGCCCATATTCATTTGCAGTAAAAGAGAAAATATTAGCGTAAAACATTTTAGAAAGTACCTTTTCTTTTAATTCAATGGTCATTTTAATTCAATGGTCAGCAGCAGCTGTCTTTTGCCAGCTGTCTTTTTACATCACCTGTTGCATCCCTTTGTCAAAAATAAACATATAAAGAATAGACAGCTTTGTTTAAAAATTCTGACAAAAATTAAAAAAGTAAATAGCTCCCTAAAGTTTTTACTGTAAATAAAGTTTTCCAAAATGTCAACATCATTTGTTAATTAAAATAAATAAATTAAAAAATCTTCGCAGACAGTGAGAAATTGTCTGAACATGTTCAAAATTTCAGTGTGACAAGGAAAAAACGTGAATATCTTACAAATCCTGATGAAAACCCAACATTCGCTACGTTCCAAGCCTTAATCGCTCAGTGAGATACCAGTTGTTTTTTCCCCCCAAAAAAGTGTCTCTTTGGTGTTTTTCAATAGAGGTATCTGCCCTGCCAATGGCCTACTAAGGCCGAAATGTGCTGGCAATTTTTAATCAACTGGCCATGTTGTAATCAAGGCCTTTTACTTGTAACACCTTTGAGTGCCTCAGTTTTCTCTCTTTATGAAGATCCTGACTGTTGTTTGTGTCTTTGCATCAAACAGTACTTCAGGGGATCCACAGAGAGCACTCCAGCTGGGGGACTTCAATGCTTATGTAGGTAATGACAGTGAGACCTGTTGGGGCAATCACCCCTTGCCCCTGCCAATCAGAACCCAAAAAGTATTCTGTTCTTGGACTTCTGTTCTCGTGTTATTGTCAATAACGAAGACCATTCTCAGACATTGGATGAATTGAATTAATGATGATTACACTGACTACACCCACTGACCCACTTTCTTCAGTGTTTAGTCGATCTTTTTTTATTTAAAGTTTCTCATAATTCATCAGAAAAACGGGGGTCCATCAATATTGACGGTGTTGTTACCAAATGTGATCGGCTGCCAGATCGTACCCAAGTCGCCCTACGAACACGTCACGCTACAGGACTGGCTGGAAATTATCCCGTTGATGTCAAAACAATGATGTCGAAACAAATATTAAAGATGTTATTTCAATAACAAAATCTAGGGATGAAATTGTAAAAAAGTAAATAAACCTAAGAATATAAAAGCAGGATACTTTAATTTTGAATAAATAAATATAAAAGATTGAATACATATTAAATTAGATGAAACACAAATAAATAAATAAGTAAATAAAGATAAAATAGCACATAATCACATCTTTAATATTTTATTTAGAATGTTTTGAAGTCAACGGGATAATTTCCAGTAGCGTGACGTCATCAATAGGCGACCCCGATATGATCTGGAAGCCCGATCACATCTGGTACCGACCACGGAATGAAACGTGTTAGTATGAAGGGCCAACGTCCTATATCATGTAAAGTTTCAGAGCATAAAGCACAGCAGTGAGTGTCATCATATTTTTTTGTGATTTAAAAATCAACCATGAAATGCCAGAAATTACAAAACACGCGCATACAAGTGTGAATTTGAATCCCTTTCATTTTTTTTTAGGTGTGTTTAATTCAATTGAATCAGGCTTTGCCCAAAGTGTTGCCAGTCTCAACAAAAAGCATAATGATCTCGGCAGCACTTCTGAATGCAAACTGTCATGCCAACACTTCAAGCTGAGGGCTACATACAAAGAGTCATATTTTTCATCCTCCACATGTCACACGGGCTACATCCCCAGGTTGACTCGGCTCTGAGCAGAGCAGATGCAGACACACACACACACGCATTAACTTCAAAAAGTTAAAGTTCCCTCATGAAAGCTTTGCAAAAGTTTTTTTTTTTCTTTTAACATAAATCAGCAAATGTGTGGCGCTGAGACCTAGTGGCATGTCTTTCTCCCCCCAGTAATGTTTTTCTCCCAGGGACCAATTTGAAATTTAGATTGTGTGGAAATGGTGTTTGTCCTCAGCAATCAAATATTTGAAACTGTGCAATACCTTCAGCCACTCTGCAGCTGCACCCTTCAGCATCACTTGGAAAAGGCTTTGTTAGTCGGGTGAAAAAGGTGAGAATATGGTGAAAGAAACCATTGATCAAAATGATCAATAGAATGGAACAAACATCAAAAACAGATCAAAAGAAAAGTTTATATTCTTTATTGAAAATGCTTCTACCAATAAATCTACCAGTCCATTACTTTCAAACTCGTACAGCATTCTGGATAAAAACAATTACATCACACGCTCATGTAAGCTATTAAAGAATATTCTGCTCACATTAGAATGTGAATTCCACCAATACTTCACATTCTAATGGATGTTGCACTAACCCTACTTTGAAAGCCTAACCCAACTTTGAAACCCGGTTTTGAAAGTCTACCCTCTACCCCGACTTTGAAACTCAGAAACCCAAACCAGAAGTCACACATGGTCGAGTTGAGATCAAAGCCACTGTCATAAATTGTGACCCTACCTTGAAAACCCACTTTGAATCTTTAACCCTCCTTTGAAACCCTACTTGGAAATCCTACTCTAAAACTGCACCAAGTCTAAACCTATTTTGAAACCCTACTTGGAAAACCTAACCCTCTTTTGAAAATCTATCCCCACTTGGAAACCCTACTTTGTAACCGTAACCATACTTTGAAACCTGAGGTCACACATTCGACCCTACTTTGAAAACATGATACAAACCCTATTTTCAGACCCTGCTTCTAGTTTGAAACCCTAACCCTACTTTGAAAGTCTAGTCCATTTTGAAACCTTAAAACTACTTTGATAGCCATCCTTGAAAGTCTAAACCTACTTGGAAACCCTAATTCAACGTCATGTTATAATTAAAATAAAATAAACAATTACAATATAAAATGAGATTACTACCATATACTTCATAACTTAATAAAAGGTATTTTATACAAAATAAAACAAATAAGCCTACAATATTACTGTAATTTCTTATACAGTACATTTACCCCCCCTAAAATGTCATTAAAAATCACAGTTGCGCATAATTTATGGAGAGAAGGGAAGTGGCAGGGGTCGTCATTTTTGTATACGGGTACCTGCAGGTTGTGAAAAAGGAATATTTTCATTTCAATATGATATGTAATGTTTAAAATTACAAATGTATATACAACCATAATTTCACCATTTCGATGTTTTGGCCTCCAGACACACTCTCGAAAAATCAACGCATATCTGGGGCATTCTGTTCTTTGTTTTTGTGAGATCCCGTGTTCTTCTCACACCAGGAAGCGTTTTGACAGATTTGATGAAGGCTGGAGTGAGTGGGAGAGTCAAAACTATTGGTAAGGTAAGAGAACCTCTCTTTAACCCCCCAAAAATACATGTCTGAAAACAAGAAATCCCGATCTATAAAATTGCTATGCTGATAATTTTAGGGAAGCGTAATATACACAAAACAATATGTTTTAACCCCTGGGCGTTATTATAGTTTGATTAAATTCTTGTAATTTTTGTCAAAATCTGGCATTTCCTTTGAAGTGTGATAACTTAGTCATTTATGAATATTTTTTTCACTTTCAACCACTCAAAATGTTCACTGGCATCAGACCTATCTATTTATATATAGTTTTAAAAAAAAAAAGAAGTTTTTTTTAATGCCCTCTATGGACAATAATAGCAGTATTATTAACAGCAAAATTAACTATGCTGTATAAAGGAAAAAATAAAGGTCTAATTTGAATATTTCATATGACATATTTAGAGGCTTGAATAAGTCCATAAGTCATAACAATATCATTTTTTTATGCATGCCCAGTTTTTCACAATGGCATTTTTCTGAACAGCACAAAACTCTTGTAATTTTGCCAAAATCTGGCATTTCCTTTGAAGTGAGATAACTTAGTCATTTATGAATATTTTTTCACTTTCAACTGCTCAAAATGTTCAGTGGCATCAGACCTATCTATACATATATAGTTTTTATCTTATTTTATTTTTTTAATGCCCCCTATGGACAATAATAGCAGTATTATGCTAATAGCAAGACTAACTATGCTGTATATATATATAAAATAAAATACTAATTTGAATATTTCATATGACATAGTTAGAGGCTCAAACAAGGTCATAAGTCATAACAATATAATTGTTTTATGCATGCCCAGTTTTTACACAATGGCATTTTTCAAAACTCTGGTAATTTTGCCAAAATCAGGCATTTCCTTTGAAGTGAGATAACTTAGTCATTTATGAATATTTTTTTCACTTTCAACCACTCAAAATGTTCAGTGGCATCAGACTTATCTACACATATATAGTTTTTATTTGTATTTATTTTTTTAATGCCCCCTATTGACAACAATAGCAGTATTATGCTAATAGCAAGACTAACTATGGTGTATATATATATATATATATAAAATAAAATAATAATTTCTATATTTCATATGACATAGTTAGAGGCTCAAACAAGTCCATAAGTCATAACAATAGAATTTTTTTATGCATGCATTTTGTATTCATTTATTAGCCTTTGGCGCCACCTAGTGGATTTTCGTGTTAACACTCTAAACACACAAATTCCTCTATTTTCATGTCTATGACTCGTCAAAGAAGCGATTGCATCAGTAATCACGGAAAATACATTATAACACATCAGGTTTACAGCATATCAAAAACTGTGATTTATAATGGGAGTCAATGAGCCAAAATCGGGCATTATTACTACAACTTCGTGTGAATCTCTCCCTCCTGTTTGGTAATAATTATAAATTACAGCATGGCGCCAATTTGAACTTCTACATTTTTAAACAATCCTGGTAAAATGTCAGGTCCCTAGTGTATTTTTTTCAAATGATTTTTCTTTGATGAAAAACAGAAAAACAGAAAAAAGCCAGAAAATGGACAAATAACGCCCAGGGGTAAAGAAACAGGGGAAAAAAATGAATACACAAGTGAGTTACTACAATAATTAGATACATCACGCTTTTATTTGATTTAAAATATTCAGAACTATACTGTGTATATTTTCTTTGTATTTTAATGGCTTCAAACACAGGCAAAATAAAAGGTACCACTTATTTTTCAAAAGTAAATAGATACATCAGTCATAAGGTTTTTAGAAAGAGTATATGCCACCAATCTGAAATTATTCAAACTAAGTTAGACTTTCTCATGTATTTTTATAACAATCTCCTGTCTTGTATAAAGTAATCGGTGCCATGCTAGGGCTGCTCTTCAATCACGCAAATACATAAAAGATAGCTGGATAGAAGGTCAGATGGGTATTTGTAAAAGAGTGCATAATCAAACAGTAATGAGACAATGCTGGTAGTCTCAATACAGAAAAAACAACAACATCGAAATAGTTTTGACAAAGGATGTAAGGAGTGAGGAAGGTGTAGGCCACAAGGAGACAGGCAAGAGCATCTTATCATCTATTGTGTACAACACAGCATGTCTGCTTAGTGTTAGTTATGAGACTGATTGAATTGGGCGTGGGGATGAGTGGGTGTAGCATCAGCTTTCTTCCCCCCTTTTTTTTTTTTTTAAAACTCTGGCTTGTGTCAAAACAGATAAACATGTAAGACACATAACAAAGTTACTCCATTATGTCCATTACTAAAAATACATACATTGATAAATCCAAATTCAAGCTTTTGGATTTTATTGTCCAACATTTACTTTTACTGTTTTTCAATGGCATGTTTCCTTTTTGTTTTTGTGTAAAGAAAGTCCCAAGGAAAATATAAGGTCACCCATCGCAAACAAACTTCGCGTTTGTCTTTGAATTTGAATGTGTTGTGAAATGGAGCCACTGAAAGAGCAGAATAATGTTAAGATTGCTATAGAGCTGTAACGATAGTGTAAATGTTTAACTCTCAGCATTCACACAGTAATATTATTTACAATAATTACAATTAGCTCCTGAATCCTGATAAGTGTGGTTTCTGAAGAGGAATTACACAGAACGTCAGCGTATCGTAGCATCCCCTAGGTACCATACTTGGTCCACACCACTTTTCGATGCACGCTTCTGTTGTTGAATTTGTGTGTTCATATTATAACTTTGAACGTTGAAAATTAAAACTCATTTGCTTCCAAAAACGTATGAAAATGTTCTATTTTAAATATTGCCATGGTCCCAAAAACGTATTTATATGTTTTTATGTTGTTGTTTTAATGCTAGAGCATACAGGAGGATTTGATGCAGCCTCTGACCTGAAGAGGTCGTTTAAAGCAATGGTAATTATTACAAAAAACGGCCAGGAGGCCTAGGAGATCAACCAGGGCTAGGGTAGGTTGTTTTTATAGCAATAGAACACAATATTCTGTGGGTCTTGCAAAATCAGTCAAAATCTAGTAAACCAGCAGGGAGCGAAGGCGGTTGCTTCAGTGAAAATGGCTGGGAGTGAATGAGTTAACACAAGGATCAAATTTAAGGCCAAAGAAGTGTGTTCACACGAACAAATCCCAAATGGCCCTGATGTGTAATGGCTCTCTATACGGGAGAATCATTAATAGAAATGTCAGGTTATTAAGCCTTGATTTAAGTTTAGCACGACACATTAGCTATCTATAAAATCTTTAAAGGCTGGCCCTCTATGACATCTGCCCCTGATCCCCATCATATCAGTGTGCCGCGGCTAGAGCACATGCTAATAAGCTCACAACCTTTAATTAAGTAATATGTGTAAGTAGGCGGCCATTATGGCCTGATTTGTGAACCACTTCATTACACTAAGCACCAGACATATATTCAATACACATCAAACTGGCTGGAATATTATCCCATCTAATGGGAAGCCATTATTTACATTTTATCACTAAATTTGAGATTAGCAACTTTTACATCAGCTATCCTTGAGTTGCATTAGCTATGTTTACACCCTCTACTTTGTGTAAAGTGTCTGTTGATTGATCATTACATTCCAGACTAATACATGTTTCCAAACAAAGTTCAAGTTAGCAAGAATCAATTGGAGCCCTCACCTGAGCTCCATTTAAGATTTAATTTGTTGACCTAATTACTTCATTTCATTAAAACTATTGCATTTTTCCATGTAATACCTCAAGCTTGAGTCAAAATGACAGTTGTTAAAATGACATGCCAACAGTTTGGTGACCAAACCCCTTCACTTCTTGCTTCACTCCCATTGGTTGAGGTCTTGTGCTTAACCAGAGTCACACCTGCTTCCTCCTACTAGCTCAACACGAGGGCACCCTAAGGGAACAGAGCCGCCATTAAAACTGTGCAAATTCACTTAAGCAAACAGCGGGAAGAAAATGTTTGCGCAAGTGGGAGGCTTGTATGTTTGAGTCAGTGGCATCTCCACCAATGTGTACTCGTCATTATGTGTTATCATTTTGTGAGAAAACATGCAAGCCAAATTCTGTTACAGCACTCACGTCCAAAAAGCTTATTTCTTTTCCGTAGTTGCTGGGTGATGCCTGAGCCCTCCTGGTCCAACGTCCGAGGCCCTGATCGCTGCCCTGCAAAAGGTGCCATCCTAGTTGCGTTGTCTAAGTCTTCCAGGTCTCCAATCACCTTTAGGAGATCACATGTGCAATGAGTGAACAACTAGTTTGAACCGAGTTACTTCAGGAAAGCCTTGCGTCACTGTAGCAGATACTTAAGAAATAAAAATAAAGGACTCGATTTTTGCCACCTTGGTAAATAAAATCATTATTTAGAAACTGCATTTTATATACCGTTGGGTTGTCTCAGTGTGAAATTAAAATGAAACCTTTGCGAGTGATAAATATGCAAAAAACTGAAATAAGGAAGGGGCAAATCATTTTTTACTAATTATTCCTCAAGGGTCGCGGGGGTGCTGGAGCCTATCCCAACCAGCTTCGGGCAGTAGGCGGGGTAGACCCTGAACTGGTTGCCAGCCAATCCAGGACACACAGAGACGAACAACAATTCACACTCACAAGCACACCTAGGGACTATTTAGAGTGTTCAATTAACCTGCTGTGCATGTCTTTGGAACTGTGGGAGGAAACCGGAGTACCGGGAGAAAACCAACGCAGGCATGAGGAGAATATAATGTATATTTGTGTGTGTATTTTTATGTGTGTGTCAAATAGTACAAATGATAAAGAAAGGAAGGGTAAACACCTTAGCAAAGGGAACGATCGGTAATTTTGTGAATCCATAACATACACATATGTTCCATGTAGAAAAACGTTGCCAGGCACTATTTTATTATTTTTTTTACACTTGCAAATTGCAAAGATAGGGCAGCCAAGTTGAAAATTGTGCCGCAGAGAGTTTTTTATCTAAAACTTGTACTAACTTGCCAGATAATTACATGCGGTGTACTTTGGAGAAGTTCTCCTGCTAAGCAGATATGGCTGCCAGGGAGGCATTAATCTCCTCATGCAACATACACTACAGTATATAGCCAAGGACATTCTCCTCTGTCTTGTCGCCTGAAACACACACACACACACACACACACACACACACACACACGCACACACACACAAAATGCAGACCACACTCACTCGCTTTATGAATCAGATTCATATTTCTTAGGGCTGACAATGACCTCATGGCAAATGAAGTGTGGGTCCTCCAGCACCAAAGCGGCAATCAAACGTGCGGTGGAGTAATTACAAAAAAGAAAGGCAGAGGGAGAATTGATGTGTTTTGTCAATTATTGTTGCTGCAAGGTGTTTTTTCAAAAGGTTAACCTCTTAATATTCTCTGCATGTTAAATGAGGTCAATATTGGTATGGTGAAGACCCAAATGGATCACCAGTTGTGTGGTGGAAGATCGTTCATGGCATATTTCATGGGTTGTCAGTTATTAATCAGAGAAATTGCACTTATTCCTCATTATCATCTCTTTGTGATGGTTGTGTCATATTATTTGGACAAGTCTATGCTTCACAATTTGTGGGAACAGTTAGGAAAAGTCCCTCTCCTGTCCCCTGTCAAATCAATTGCCAGTTAAGCACACGGCATATACAGTATAGACATCATTCATGCTCAGATCTACACAGAAAGGTTGCTCTGGTTAGACAAACGCTTTTGGATCCCAGAAGATACACAGGACTGGAACTACAAACAAAAGGGGGACAGGTTGGACTGTGAAAATCACCATGGAATATCTCTCCTGTCAACCGTTTAAAAAAAATTCCACCATTATCACAAACAGACATCACAAGCATCTTATTGAAAGTGTCCTGTCCGAGACACCCTGCGGATTGTAGCCATCTAGAGGGACAACAGACACATCATACGTCATCATACGACAACTGCAGGAGAAATACGGCAAACATTGGTCGTTCTACCTTCTTTTCATCGACCTCACCAATGCATTTGACTTAGTGTACCATCCCCTGCTGTGACAGATCATAAAAACAAACTGCACCAAGAGGTTTGTCAACATTGCCCTAATTTTTAACGACATGTCCGCCTCAGTTCTCAACAATGGCAAAAAGACCAAAGCCTTTAAAAAAGTTCACTTTAGCTAAAAACAGCGAGTCCTTGCAGGCCCACTCTTAACACGCTTCAACTTCGTAGCTTTTACCCACCTCATGATAGAAGACAAGATTCCACTAGTGATCGATATTGTGCATCTGGCCAACAGGAACGCTTTTAACCTCATTCAATTTAGGGCCAAGACCAACACCTCATTCTTGGACTTCCAGTACACTGTTGAACAGTGCTTCATGATACACGGGAGAAGGCAACAGATTCTGGGAGGATTTGATGATGCTTACAACAAGCTTGGCCTCCATGTCAACCTGAAGAAAACACAGGTCCTGCATGAGCCACCACTCCATGCCTCCAGTATCGCACCACTGAACACTTCACTAAAAAGACAACCTCTCAAGAAATAACTTCACGTGTATGTACTGGAACAGCAAAAAGTCCTAGGTAAGGGATCAGAAAAAGTTTGCCCCAGAACCCTCTGTGAAGATTGGAAGAAGTTTTTCCTGTATATGAGTCACTAGGAACGATAGGTAGAAAATACCATAATTTACTATATGTCATATGTATATATGACATTGCATCGGTCCTTTGTTCATTCATTAAAGTCTGGTTTGGTGCTGGACAAAATCCGACTGCAATAGTTCTACTGCAGAGAAGATCATCAGTACCCCCCTACGCAGCCATGTGGTCTTGCATGCTGCAAGAACTAAGTGAAAGGCAAGTAAAAGTCTCATTGCCCCTCCACATCCCAGTCACCACCTCGTCCAGCTTTTTCTCACACATAGGCACTATCGACCTATACACACCGAGACCAGCAAACATTCCAATTGATTATTTACTCTTGTTGCAGTCTGTTTTGAGTGACGTGTGGTGGTCCCCATTTTTTATGGTCGAACTGCAGCGGATCACAGTCCTTGATCTGGTTTTCATTCTGGCTGAGGAACAGTGGATCAACACGATAACCTCAGCAAGGTTCTGGAGAGTGCATGTAAGTTTACTCAACCAGACTACATGTGCTTTGTGGACTTGGGGAAGGCATCTGACCATGTCTCTTGGGGTATTCTGAGGGAGGGTTGCTCTGGGAGACTGCACCCCCTTATATGGGCTGTAGGGTCCAGTACAATAAGTGTCATAGTATAGTCCGCTTTGCCGACAATTTGTCACATTCGCTTCCAGTGTGGTTTAGACTTTGTCAAGGCTACCCTGGTCAATGATTCTGTTAAAAAACATTTATGGAGAGAAATCCTAGGTACAGCCATGCCATTGAAGGCGTCCAAAGTGGTGGCCTCAGTATTATTACATTGCTGCATTTTTCAGATGATGAAGTTCTGTTGCATTCTTCAAGCCGCAATGTTTAACTCTCGCTGCAGCAGTTCACAGCCAAATGTGAAGGATTGGCTGAGAACCAGTACTTCCAAATTGGAGGCCATTCAGAAAAGGATGGACTGGTTGAGATCTTGCCCCAGGTAGAGGAATTCAAGTGTCTTGTGGTCTTCTTCAAAAGTGTTGGAAGAGTAGGGCAGGAGATTGACAGGCGGACTGGTGTAGTGTCTGTAGTGATGCAGAGGTAGTAGGGGCTGGGGCTAAATGCAAAGCTCTCAATTTACGGTTCAATATAAGCTTCCACCCTCACTATAGTCACAAGTTCTGAGGAGCAAGATCACAGATAAAAGTGGCAGAAATAAGAGTCCTACGCAGAGTGACCAGGATAGGGTGAGCATCTCGGTCATCAGGGAGGGCAGTCACGTCTTCTTTGCTTTGAAAGGATTCAGATGAGGTGGTTTGGGTATCTTGTTAGGGTGCCCCGGTGAGGTACTCTGGGCATGTTCCTCCAGCAGGAGGCCACGGGGAAATCCAAGGTCAGGCAGGAGACACTCTATCTTTTGGCTGGTCTGGGAATGCCCCGAGGTACTCTCAGAAGAGCTGGATTAAGTGGCTGGGGAGAGGAAAAGTTTGGTCTCCCCTGCTTAGGCTGCAGAGGAAGAAAATGGATGGATGGATGGATTAAATGCAGCATTTATTGGGCAAGTATCCTGATACTTTTGTCTGTAGTCTTGGTTGACATATCTACAAATTCAGACTGAAGCACAATGCATAATGCAACAAAGCAATTGCAGTATAAAACAGCAGAAGTGTACAGTGTGTATAAACTGCATACCCGCTCCAAAAGTGTTTCAGCACATCACCCAGAAAAAAAGAAGAAAAAAAAAACACTGCTGAATTGCAAGTGAAAGTGTTTTTTTTATTTTATTTATCCTTGCTGGTGGAGATAGTCTTCATCAGCATTTTTTTTTTTTGGGCACCATAAATAATTTGCGGGGAGAGGTAATAGTCAAGCTGGCGGAGCCTTAGTTGTGCATCTTTAATGGAAGTTTTACAGAAGCAGAGCCAGTTTTTGCATATGCTGCCGCCTTCCATATGGAGCGAGGAGACAAAAAACAAGAGCACAGTTGTCCGTCGACACTTAAGTACTAGCCCGCAAGGAAAAGAGCGACACGGGGGGACATAAACCCACTGTGGTTTTAGGAGGAAAGATAATGACTTTGCCTGCATTAATTTCTTCATCAGCCATCTTGTTTCTGCAGACAGAGCGCTTATGAGGCCTTCACTGAAGGTTCTCCGTTATATGGATGCAGTTCCTTGCGTCATTTTGGCCCTAACTGTTGTTGCCATCAGTGTTTTTTTGTAAGCTGACATCTGTGGAACATCTGTTTTATAGATAATGAGTGTTTGCAAAGCTACACCTCACTTTACCTTCAATGTCTTTTTTTTTTTTTTGCTGCACGCAAGCACACGGAGGACAGTGTTTTGTATTGTTGTAATTCCGCTCCACAATTCCACCAGCATGGTCAATATCACAGACAAACCGCCCTGGGCCATATGCAGAGTGAGACCATATGAAGGATCATTAATATAAAGAACTTTCTTCCTCATTATTCTGACATTTTAGTACACATTTGCCATTTCATTCATACCAAATATTATTATTTCAACACAGGGAGAAAACATTTCAATCAACATACAGTAACTGGTTGAATAATAACTGTATAAACAATAGAAATATCTAGTTTTGCACGACTGCTTCTCATTTTCTCACATTTCAGCAAACAGGACACACCTGACTGTTGGGTCCCTTCCAAACAGTGTCTAACAATGTCTATAGCTCAGGGCCATTCTTCCGGGACTTTAATTGTTGAGGTGTTCGTTTAGACAAATTTAGGCTCTAAATGTGTAAGTAATATGCAAAGCCACTAGCCCCCGGAGCTGTGGTCATGTTAGTCTAAGGGAGGAGCTACTCCTCCGGGGTATTGGCGTTCAGGACACTGCCTATGAAAACAGAGCACTTTAAAGGAAATGAACCATCCGTCAATATTGCCTCAGTAAATGGAAGCAGCCTTCTTACGGAGCACAATTACACTTGGTAACTAGCTGGGAAGAGAGTGGAGTCACACTATTACATATTTAAATCAGGTTAAATATTTGTATCACTGTCGATCTCGGAGGGCAGGTGTGACCAAAGATTTTACAACTGAAAGAAGTTCATTAAAAAAAAAAAACTTGTAAAAAACAACGTAGAAAAGAACAACTTAAAAAAAATGTACAAAGCAGAGAAAGGTTATATTTATATACATAGTTGTATTTTAGATGCAGTGATGGATAATATTTCAATTTGTGTTTCCACGCAAAATGTTTCAATCATAAATTTTTATTTGGTAATCAACTGAGTAAAAATTATGTCATTGGTCATCAAGCAGTCATGTGATTTTGAGGAAAATGGCATTTTGGTTCAAGATGCCTGTTGTCTTTTGTATCATAAACAGAAGGGGCTTTTCATCACTATTGATGGACTTTTTTCTGACGGATGACAAATGGTGAAAACGTTTTTTTAAAAAAAGAAAAAAAGACGGACTAATCAGTGTAATTGTCAGCACATCACTAACGGATGCCCATTTTGTTGATGATTGACGGACAGTACTGACCTACTCTGTTGATTCAAAAATAGTGGTGATGAAGTCATGATCGAAACGTGGTTAAAAGGAAATGACAATGATTGCAGTTCGGTTCACCTTAAAAAAAAAGACGGACTGGCGATGACTGAAGGGTGCCCAGGGCACTGAAGAATGACAGGCCACCAAAATTTCGTAAAATTCCCAACTCTGTATAAGTTTAGATATTTCTTTGTTGATGTTAGAGCAATCCATGTTGGGCTTTAGTTTTCATCTTGTGTAAGAACCAAATCTCAATTCTGGTTTTGGAACCATTGGTATGTCCCATAATCAAGATGTTTTCTGTTTTGTTTTCTATTCTCTTATGTATTCAGTTTTTATTGCTATTTATCTCTAAGGAGCTATCACTGCACATCTGGAGGCCAATTGTACACAGCGCCCTGTTGCGTGTGTATCTTAATGCCAGAATATAAAGCGGCAATAAAAAAAATCAGCGCAAGTGTGCTTCTGAGTACTAAGAATGCCCCTTGGTGATTCCTGGATGCTCGCATATACATAAAAACAGTCCATATAGTCAGGGGAGGATTAGTTTGGAATAAGCATAAGAGGTCGGAGCTTCAAGGCGCAGGGGGGATAAAGTCGCACTCTCTCGCCGACGCCATTTTTTTGATTCTGTAGGTCCCCGCAACCAGCGGGTGAAATGCCATCAGCATCTCTTGTGGTGAGGTTGCAAAGAACAGACAGAAGCACCCAAGGGACGCTTACATCCTTTACTTAACGTGGCCTTTATGAAACTCTTCTCCATTTAAAGAACAGAAGTTATGAAGTGATGTGCTTTGTGTGGCTATTTTCCCCAGATGTCTGATCTAGGTCTGCAGGCTATCCAGAGAGAGAACCATGTTGCATGTTTACACTTCCGATCAGTCAAATAATGACAGAAGACTATTAGTACGCAGCAGACCCTCCAAGCTAATTTTTAGCGTCTATGTATATACCCCACCTCCTTCCTTCTCCCCTCATTTCTCTGACAGTCAAACTTCCAAATATCAATATAGTGGAGATGATGCAGGTTGCTCTCAGGGGGACTGACAGGAATGATTGAGGAAAGGAATAAATCCAGCACTTGTCACGTAGCACTAATGAAGCAATGTTTCACATTGCAACGTCTTGTCAAAAGTCGGATGAAAGAGTTAGCAATGTAATTAAATTCCCAACTGCTTCTCTCTGTTGATTCAGTAAGGCAGGCTGACACTGTTGTCAAGCCGTGGTCTCAATACAGTGTTATCAGGCAATTGGTATTTGGTAAGCAGTGACTACAACAGATCTTTTGAATGAAGTTATGATTTGTTTCTGGGGGCAAATCCTTTCTCTTCTATTTGAGAAGGAAATACCATTTTACATTTGTTTTTGCCCAAGGAAAGCCTTTTGATTCTCGTTCTGCAGGTTAGTACTGTAGTTATTTGCCCTTTTGCACCACACAGCTGTACTCTTGTCTGTGGATTGGACTTAATATTGTAAATGCTGCTCCCTCAACATAGAAAGAGAGGGTAGGGAGAGGATGAAAAGAGGGAGTGGTTGGGAATGCACATCCCACCCATCTTTCCACCCTCTGTCTCTTCCATTATCCTGTTCCTTTACGCTTAACAAACAAGAATGACAGGGCACAACATTAGGTACACTTGCCCAAATCGTTACAATAAATTATTTTCTGAGGACAAAACATTCATATTTTTAAATTTTTTGACACAGATCATTTTTGATTTTGCAGCTGTTTCCAGTGTAGCCAGAAAGTGTGACTCCTGAATGCCGTACCTCAATGATGGCCCCATCCGGTTGTCGGAGGAAATGTCTGTATCTTTGCTTGAGCCCGCTTACGTAGAGCGTGTAGATGGCCACGTGGGTGCTGGTCTCACCCTGTGCTCGGGGAGAGGGCTCCCTATGTGGGTCATCTAGGGGGATAGAAGAACCAGCCAATGGGTTCTCTGCTGTCCAGATGTAGTTATAGACTACCACCTGCCACACACACAATGAGATTATAATCATTAAATTTTTTAATAAATTGAGATACGCATTGAATCGTCCTTTTTTTGGAGAGAAATATCTTAGAAGGAAAGACCATGTTTGCAGTACTAGCATGTTCATTAAAATGTATGTAAAATGACACTAAAATAGTCATTGCATCATACCCTCTCGAACTGGAAATACGGACATACCATATCAGATCGAATCGGAATCCCAGTCGAACCAATAGAATCGTTCCACTATTACATGGAACCATCCATGAATCATTTCGCACCCAACGTATCGAAAACCGTATCAGATAATCTTTTGTGTGTAGATTTATTATTATTATTATTATTATTATTATATTCTACATCTCATCTGTATAATGCAGCATTATTCTCTAATACAAATGGGAAAAAATATGTTAAATATGTGTTAAATATGTGATAATCGGTTCACCAATAAGTTAAACAAAAAATGCAATCAAGGATGTTTGAAGAAAAAAATTGTGCAAATTATTATCAATGTGATATATTATTTATCTCTGTATATTAGTATAAATTAAGACGCAAGAAAAACAAACAAGAAACCTGTACCCTGTGAAAGTGTCAATCAAAGCAGATAATTAGAAAAAGTCAACACTTTTGATCAAACAAATAAAATATAAATACAATGTTAAAAAAACGTTTTAACATACGGCATCAAACAAACACTGCTAGGTGCTTACTAGATGATACTAATTGTTACTAGTACTTGAATCCTATGGGGCCCAATCAGTGGCAGGTTGTATACATGATCATGCATAGTTATACTTAACCCTGAGACTGTTCACTGTGTGTGAGTGTGTGTGTGTGTGTGTGTATATTTGGGGCTTGCACACCTGTAATTCTCTGCCCTTCTCTATTAGGGTGAGACACAGGCAGCAAGCAGAGCGTGTAACATGTTATATAAGTCATGTAACTCGAAGTCATCCATGTGTGAAGATCATGGAAGCTCTCTCTGGAAGTGTGTGCTAGTAAAGGCTCCAATGTGTCCTGAATGCACACTTTTGCTGAATTTTACACAGTGTCAGCTAGTAAGGTAATGTAAACAGCATGCACTGTTCTTTTGTTGATCTTTTGTTTCAGAGGAATCCAACGTGAAAGAAATAAAAAGCAGGAAAACCGACTCATTAGAATTCTGCGTAAAATGGATGAAATTGCCAAAGGACAAAAAACAATTGGTGTCACAAAGAATAACTTTTTCAATAGTAAAATTCAAGGTGACCCCGTAATTGTTGGCGTAGTTATAACTTGTCTAAAAACACAGAAAGTGTTGGAGGAAAAATAACTACTCATTCAACGTGCTGTGAGTGTCCGGGTCAAGCTGAAGGAGAGGTTTAATTTAGTGGTGTATCGATGTCAGCCGGCATCTCTAAACACTTAGCCAAATACAACTCAAGGCACTTTACAGAGAAAACAGTGAGGCCTATTACCTCACTTGTAATTAGAGACACTGCATAAGCTGCAAAGCAGGCAGTCTCTCCATTAGAAAGGATGTCATTGTCAAAATTGCATGTGTGTGTGTGTGGGGGGGGGGGGGGGGGGTCCTTGTCTTTTTATCATTGTGTGGCTCAGCCCCTGATTCTTAAAAGTTTGAATGCATACGTAAGTATAAGTATTGAACGGTTTATACAAGTAAAATGCTTGGATGACATTATTTCACTGTGTGTATGTGTATGTGCAAATACCCAAATGTTGCAGGCTTCGCCAGTCATCGGTCTATTTAGTTAGTATGTATCCTAATTCTGTGTTATTACCCTCACCATACCTTACTTGTTTTCATTAGCCTATGTCTTTCCATTTAAGTTGTATTTAATTGTACACAACTTTCTTGAGTATGTTTTTCATATAAGTCCCTATCATATTCCATGAATGTTTATATTTTAACCACACAGAATATAATATGTGTACAGTAGTCACAACAATAATTAGGGATGTTTTCGCAGCTATTCCCGGATCAAAATTAGTCAAGGGATTTATTCTGACCCTGTATTAGGTTCCTTTATGTAAAAAAGGATTTTGAACTTATCTTACTGGCCTCAAGAATTTAAACAGGGAGAATGTCAACCCCAAAAATGTATTTACAAAAATACGTTGAATGCACCCCCACTAAACATGGCTTTCTGATTAATATTGTGCTTGTGGAATATAAATAAAGCAATGGCGCCTCCAGTAAGTTTTCATAGGGATGGCCAGATGGGGACTCTCAGGGTGGCACAACAAAACTAAAAGCCATCATTTCAAGATATCATTATAATGTTGTAGTTAACTGGCCAGTAGAAAGACTTAAATGCCTACTAATATACTTTGGTTACTAATGATCTAATGTGCAAAGAATAATAACAGTACAGTTAAAAAAATTTGTTCCACTGGCCATGTACATTTATAGGGTAGGCCAGTAAATTTGGTGGTGTCACCATTGATGTTTTTTTGTCCTCTCAGGGGATGGCCATTTTGCAATTTGCTGTCCTGAAAATTACATTGGAGTTGTTCAGTGCTCAGGTAACAACCAATCATGGCTCAGCCTGTGTGTGTCACATGATCAAACTCAGGAAACCGTAAACCGTGATTGGTTGTAACCTGGGCCCTGAGCAACTGTGGTTTATTTTAAGTTGACAGCAAGTGGCAAAATGGCTGCCACTGAGATTGATCAAAACAGGTGGATTGTGTGGTTTACTTCATAGTCCACAAATAAAAACAATATTAATCGCAATGCCGTGTTTAGACTAGTGTGGCTGCATAATGTATATTACTGTAAAGAACATTTTTGGGTTGACTTCCCCTTTAACACAAACCTCCCAAAAAAGAGCCTCATTAAAAAAAAAAAGAAAAGATATTTAGACATTAACTTTGGACAATGACTCATTTTCAGTCATTTTTCAACCATTGTGTCAAGATTAGAGCTGTCAAACGATTATTATTTTTTATCAGATTAATCACGTTTTATAATTTTGATTAATCTCGATTAATCGCTTTACAAAAAATGGCTTTTTAATCAACATTTTCCCACCAAATTAGAAGAGCACCAGGTTGTGTGTTATTTTGACATTTAATGTTATGAGGACGTCTTCAACATTTGTTGATCCACTGCTCACGCTCATTCTCCTCTTTTTCTTATCAGTTAATTACTTGCATAATTTAAAATGGGAAAAAAAGACCCCAATATTTTGACATGAACAAATATTGTAAATGTGATACGCAAACATTTATCAAATGCTTTACTTTAATGCATGTAATTATTTTCTTGCTACCTTAAACGTAGCCAGCCGCTAATCTATGGTCAAAATTAATTGTGCGATTAATCTGCATTAATTCATGATTAATGCGATCATTTTTTGTGATTAATTAATCAGTTAACGCTTTACTTTTGACAGCACTAGTCAAGATACACTAGGAACACTGGAGATGTCTCAGTTGACTGATCGTGGCCTCAGTCACAACCACAACAAATCAAATATAAATTACATTTTAGTCCTGTCGCACGTTTTTTGCTAGTCAACGATTTGAACATCAACAGTTTTATAATTAGCGCTGGCATGATGGAAGTCACTTTGGTTAACCACACCTGCTTGGATGTCTCCCTGTGCTGGTAATGATTCCACTTTGAATGAAAATATTTTTTTTTCTTTTCCTGTTCACCATGCTACGGCCCTATGTGAATTAGCATGTGAAATTCAGTTGACAAGGCCAAACAAAAGCTTTGAAAGGTGTTTGTATGTTGGGTTTGGGTGATGACATTTCATGCAATGCACCATGGCTCTCAGGGTACATCACGGCTGAGACAAAACAACTGGAAAGAGCATTAGAGGCTCCACACTACTAGTGTTCTGTTCTGGATTTGTTCCATCATTGTGCTAGCCTGGCTTCTTGCTTTCTAACAAGAGTTTGAGTGCTCTTTCCACTCCGCCATTGTTCCATTTGATAGCACTAAGTGACTGATTTAGGTTCAATGCCTGCATGGAGCAGACAGGCCAGCTGTGGTTTAAGCAGATAGCATTCAAGTGAGCTAACCCAATTCAAAGCCAATCAAGCTGGGATTTATTGTCAGTGTCTGTATTTAGAAATCTGATAGAGTCTGCATCAGTCCCTTGACTGGCATCATGAGAGACAGACCTTATTTTGGCTGAGGACTATAAATGGCAAACCATGTTTTCCAGCAGGGACATAAATTTCAGGATTTGTAGAAATGACGGCAAATGGAGAACGGGCAATGGGGACAGGGGCACAGGAAGTGTGGATGGCACAGCTGCAGAAATGGTTCACAAAAGACAGTCAGCCTGTTTTTCTCTGGCTAAATGTGATTTTCTACTAACCAAATTATAGTAGAGCTCATCTGAATACATACAAAAAGTACAGTCGCAAATGATGATTTGTTTTTTCCAATCATTTTCATTCAAGTGTCTGTCAATGTAAAGCCTATTCAGATATACATTTTAAAGCCATGTCATTAAAAAATTGTATAATACCAAATACCTACATTTTTTGTGGCCTTATCATGACTGACAACGACTTGTGATTTTGGCTGAAATGGTCCATGATAATCAAAACACAATGTCAAAATGGGACCTAAATGCATGAGGTGACTATAAAGAATAGCATGAGAAGGGTAATGTTATTCTCAATTAAAATCATTAAAATGGGAATTTAAAAAAAGTAAAGCACATATGCATTCTCAATATTACTGTAATTAGAACATCGCAACAGAAGGCAGCACATTTTGGTGAATTGTCATTGTAAAGATAAATCCATCCATCCATCCATCCATCTTCTACCACTTTTCCGAGGTCGGGTCGCGGGGGCAGCAGATTTAGCGGGGAAGCCCAGACCTAAGCCACTTCAACCAGCTCCTCCAGCGGGATCCCTAGGCGTTCCCAGGCCAGCCGAGAGACATAGTCTCTCCAGCGTGTCCTGGGTCGTCCTCGGGGCCTCGCGCCAGTAAGACATGTCCGGAACACTTCTCCAGGGAGGCGTCCAGGAGGCATCTAAACCAGATGCCCAAGCCACCTCAACTGGCTCCTCTCAACGTGGAGGAGCAGCGGCTCTACTCCCGGATGAACGAGCTTCTCGCCCTATCTCTAAGGGACACCCTGCGGAGGAAACTCATTTCGGCCGCTTGTATCTGGTATCTTGTTCTTTCGATCACGACCCACAGCTCGTGACCATAGGTGAGGGTAGGAATGTAGTTCGACCGGTAAATTGAGAGCTTTTCCTTTTGACTCAGCTCCTTCTTCACCACAATGGACTGATACAAAGTCCGTATCACTGTAGACGCTGCATTGATCCGCCTGTCGATCTCCCGCTCTAACCTACCCTCACTCGTAAACAAGACCCCAAGATACTTGAACTCCTCCACTTGGGGCAGGATCTCATCCCCGACCTGGAGAAGGCACGCCACCCTTTTCCGACTGAGGACCGTGGTCTCGGATTTAGAGGTGCTGATCTTCATCCCAACCGCTTCACACTCGGCTGTGAACAGCTCCAGTGAGAGTTGGAGATCACAGCATGATGAAACCAACAGCACCACATAATCTGCAAAAAGCAGAAATGCAATGCTGAGGCCACCAAACTGGATCCCCTCAACACCTCAGCTGCGCCTACAAATTCTGTCCATAAAAGTTATGAACAGAATCGGTGATAAAGGGCAGGCCTGGCGGAGTTCAACTGGAAACAAATCTGACTTAGACCAAACTCTGACACCGGTCGTACAGGGACCGAACAGCCCGTACTCCCGAAGTACCCCCACAGGACTCCCCGAGGGAAACGGTCAAACGCTTTCTCCAAATCTACAAAACACATGTAGACTGGTGCCACACTGCTCCTCCTGAATCTGAGATTCAACTTCCCGACGGACCCTCCTCTTTAGCACCCCTGAATAGATCTTACCAGGGAGGCTGAGGAATGTGATCCCTCTATAGTAGAAAACACACCCTCCGGTCCCCCTTTTTAAAAAGGGGGGACCACCACCCCGATCTGCCAATCTGGAGGCACTGCCCCCGATGTCCATGCGATGTTGTAGAGGTCCTTCGTTGACACCTTCTCAGAAGGAAGACCTGCTCTTGCACAGACAATGATACCTTTTGGTTTGTACTTCTGTCCTGCTTGGCTTTAATTTACAGTGAGGGAAATAATTAGAATCTCACTTTTGCGACGAGTGGAGTGAAAATGTAAACAATGCCTCCCTGCGGGCGGGTGCTTCATCACTTTGACAGGTGCATTTGAATTTGCCTGGGTGGTGGACAGCCTTGGTTATTTATGTATCATTCACGCATGGAAGGCGAGGCTGAGGATGGGACCATAGTATTGTGATGAAGGCCAATGTGAAGATAGGAGCTCTCTGGAAGTGTTGGGGAGACTTGAAAGAACTGTTTCCACCAAGCATTAGTTTGACACTAAAGTCTCTACTGTTAAAAGTTTTAATAGTAGCAAAATAACTCTACTGTGGTACCTTGACATCTAAATTCCCTTAATTTTTTTTTAAACTTTTTTGGGAGTTTTATCTGGATTTTGGACTATGCTTGAAGCCAACCTTTTCTTGTTTTTTTGTTTTTTTTCCAGTTTCCATCCCAATAGCGTGCTGCACAATACACATCACCACACTTAATGAATATTCTGGCGCTAGGGTGGTCAAACTCGGCAGGTCAGTCATGCTAGACGCATATAAACAGTCTACGAGTGAGATGTCTACTGAGCTAAACCTACTAATGGGTTCTTTGCACAAATCCACTACTTCCTGAACTCAATACCACTCCTTCATTTCCTGTCTTTCATGATTGGACAAACTGATTAATCCAGGTGTGTCTGGCCATTGTCGTCGTAGTTACTGAGGTCAGGAACACCTGGATTAATCAGTTTGTCCAATCATGAAAGACAGGAAATGAAGCAGTGGTACTGAGTTCAGGAAGTAGTCAAATTGTGCAAAGAGCCCATTCTGTCCAAGAATGATGTCCCTGGTGCCAAATTCACTGGTATAGACGTTAAAAAAACATACTAATGTTCAATTGAAGAGATGGCTTAGGTGTAAAGGGCTGAACAAGACGGGAAAAAGAGATCCAGAAGTAAAGTGTTTGTTTTGTTTTGGGTGGGTTTCAAAACATTGTTCTACGCAACTGACAGTGACATTCTCCAGTTTCAACAAGCTATCCTTTACTACGATACGCCCTGTCTGTCATATCTGGTTGTCTTACATCTTTGACAGTTGTTTGGGTAAATTCTTATTGCTTTTTGTGTGTGTAGCGATCACAATTTCTATTCTGGCACAACCAACAACACTCGCTATATTAACAAACCTCAATTCTTTCAGTTATTGTATCCTTCCCGTTTACTAAGGCTCCTTCCTTACTTCAGAAAAGGCCCTAACAGATAACTTTTCATGCATTACACAGCATGCTACAATGTATATGAAAGGCAAACATGAATGAATAAATAAATGAAGAAATAAATAAATAAATCGGGCAGTAAGCAAGACCGGTCTGAACAACAGTGGCAAGGCCATTTTAGCATTTTTCCTCATCATTCTTTATTGTCGTCCGGTAATCTGGGTAGGGCCAAACGCCAAACAAAAAAAAAGAAAATCTCTCATTTCTTTGGGACAGGTGGTAGCCGACAAGGTATCATGATTGTCATCTGTATGAGCATGACCCCCAACAAAATGTTTACTACATATGAAGGTGAAAGGCTTCACTTTGCTGGCGTTAAACTGGTCTTTTGGATGTCCACACAAGTTGACCCCCGTTCACATTTATCCTTCTTGAGTTTTTGGCTTCAGGAAACCAAAAAAACATCCTTCATTTGTGGACGGTCGTGGTGGTTCGTTTTTGCAAGTTTCGTAGCAGCAGTGTTTACTCTGCATGTTTTTTCTGAGATAAATGAGAAGAAAAACTATCAGTATGAGCATGGATCGTTTGGAGTGCGTTTCTACGTTGACCTCCTTCCGGTTCACGCAGCTAACGTCATGCGGTCTAAAAAAAGCACTCGTGTGGCACCCTATTGTGTCGTACACTCACTAACACAAACCAACACACCATGTATGCGGGGACGAGCAAAGAAAATGTGTTATTTCAGAAAGAAGTGTGTATCAACCTCAACCTCTATCAACCCTCCACTAGCTCAGTACCCAAGAAGTTCTCAGTTTCAAAAAAGTTATTATCACTGACTTAAAGCAGTGTATGCGTTTTGCCTATTCCTTTGACTTGGGGGTGTTTTGATCTTTGTTTTTGTTTTGTTTTTAAATCAGCTTCCTGTTCTTGTTTAATTTCCATTTCTTGTTAAGACTATCAGTCAATAGTCGCTTGGTGCATCGGTTACATTAATTGAAAGCGTTGAG
The DNA here is from genome assembly GCF_051991255.1 of Vanacampus margaritifer. NCBI lineage: Eukaryota > Metazoa > Chordata > Actinopteri > Syngnathiformes > Syngnathidae > Vanacampus > Vanacampus margaritifer. The sequence goes on from NC_135451.1 coordinate 3,098,252, forward strand.
TACATTTCCGGTGCTAATGCTAACATATAATATAATAAATAAAGAAATTTTCTGTAAAAAATAAGTAATTGAATCACTGTGGCAGAACTTGTGGTTACCACATCAGCGTCACAGTCGGGAGATTCTGGTTTTAAATCTTAGCTACAGCCTCGCTCTCTGGCAGTTGCATGTTCTGCCTGTGCTTGTGTTGGTTTTCCTCAAGTACTCTGGCTTCCTCCCACATTACAAAAAAATTTGCATGGATTGAATAATCAGTTGGTATGAATGTGAGTGTGTCTTTATATGTCCTGTGATTTATTGTTTATTAGTTTAGAGCATAGGTTTCAAACTAAAAAGTCCCCAAGTTCCCACTTCACACCGCATATGTCCTTTTGCCATGTTGAAAACTAGTGTGCGACTAGCATGCTACATTCCACAAGGGAATGAGCAGAATTTTTTTTATTGGCTATGATTGAAGTTGGCTGTAACCACTCCCACAGTGTTGCAGACCTCCTTACCATATCCACCTTGCAAAGATTTATGCCTGTCACAAATATAGAGCCCTGTAGTTTGGATTGAAGCATATATATCTTCGTCATATAAATTTCCTTACACACCTCATGTAGATACATTATGTGTGGAATTTTTCAGCTAGCTGTTTTGATGTAATAATTAATTGGTGTAAATGGTGCTTTGATGTAATAATCAATTGGATAATAAATTCTAAAAAGCAACAAGTGAATGTCAAGTGTTGGCGAAGACATAGACATGGTTGCTTCTTTTGTCCACAAATCTTGATTTTCACACAAACGCACATGCACACGCACACACACACATACACAGAAACAGCATCGCACATCTACATGCTAACACACACACACACACACACACATACACACTTGCTCGTGAACAAAGCCTCACACGGCGATCATGCGTACGTCTCCAGTGCCTGCGGGCTCTTGCGGCCAGGCAGCAAGGATGAGGGGGAGGAAGGGTTTCTGGAGAAATGGGGAGAAGTGTGAGGGTGAGGAGTATGCACTGTACAGAGGCTATCTAAGCTAGAAAGGGTCAGCACCCCTCCCCTGCCATGCCCCAATACTGCCGCCACCATGGAACTGACCCTGAGTTTAAACCTTGGACTGGCTTGATTCCACTTAGACATGACTGTGTGGAAGTACACATGAGCACATGTCAACACAGATGAATTGGGCTCATTCACAATTTTGACATAGCAAGTGCACACTGTATTATAACACACATAAATAAGGCTCATATGTCAAGGTTCATACTGCACAAATGCCCATCCACAAATAAACTAATGCACACGCAAGCACATAGAGCTTCTTGAAGTACACACATGCAAGACCACGGAGGGCTTCAATACACAGTAAGTGGCTGAGAACATGTGTAAGCACAAACCATAAGCACACAATCAACATACATGCATGGATGGATAAGCCAAGCAATGTCAGCCATTAGAATGGAAATAGATATGCTATTATTCTAAATTTGGCCAATATGTGGATGGTTGGCAGATATAATTGTAGCATCTTGAAAATGGCATGGATGCACACTGTATGATTTGGCCACAGCAAAGGCCTATGTCTTGTTAAACGCACCACTGGACAAGACAGGGTACACATTCATTTGCATGCAGGAAACACACATTCACAGAGTGACAAAACTGCAAACACACTACACACTACTGAAGTGGAATAATCACAGCTACAGTAGTGCAACAAAACAACATCCAAAACTAGCACAGAACCGAATTGGACTTCGAGTAAAGAAAAGCAAGCAACAGTGGCAATAAAGCATCAGAATAAACTGACTTTTAAAAGAAGATTATCCAAGGAAATAATATAGTTGAGTGGCTGAGATAATCCAGAAAATAAGATATGCATAATTTACTGTTACTAATCTCCTTTGCGGGAAATAATGCCATTTGCCAGCCTGCAGTAAACAGCTCACATCATTGAGCATCTCTTACTTCTACACCATTTCTGACTCACCCCGTAACCCAAGGACACACTTTCCCATTTTATGAACATGCTGTATATAAATTTACCTGGCAATCTGATATGAAAAGGGTAAATCTTCAAAGTTCATTGCATTTGAACATTGAACCCTAAAATGCACAATGTATTCAACTAATCAGATGAACACACAAAGCTAGAGAATAATTTATACCAGTGTATCTCAATAAGAAAAGTTATTTTATTTCAGAATAGGCTATCAAATAAAAAAATGAAAGTATTATATTATAAATACTATATATATATATATATATATATATATATATATATATATATATATATATATATATATTATATATATATATATATATATATATATATATATATATATATATATATATATATATATATATATATTATATATATGTTATAAACTACATGGGAAGAAATATAAAGATTAATTCCTACCTAAATTATATATTTAAAGTAATTTTGATTTTGTTTAAAGTATGTGATATTCCACATTCCATGAGATCGTAAACTGTGTCTTTCTGTTCGCTGTAAGCTAAAATGGTCAAAATTATATTAAAAAATATATAATCACGAAATGTGTCACTGTGTGTAGTGAATCTGTCTTTCACTTTTTGTCTTGAACAATTGAAAATATACTGGAATTAATTAGTTTTCTACATTTATTGAAATGCAACTTTAGACAGCTTTAGACACAGAAGTTTGATAAATGAGGTGCATCAAATCCACTGCAAACTACATTTCCAATAAAAAAAATAAAAAAAACTAAATGTGAGCACTATTATTTAAAAAAATAGCAGTACAGTAAAAAATAGCAATGTTGAAAAAATGTAGTCGAATGGAATTTAATTTGTTGTCATTGCACACATACTGAGCAACATAATTTACTTATAACAGTTACAACCTGAGACCTAAAAAACAATGACCAACAGAGGAAAACAGAACGGGTCGCCAAGTGTGCCCCAATTTTTTCTAAAGAAAAACCTTAGGAATGGGGAATGAGGAAACACCTCCAGAATATCATCTTCTAAGGAATTATAGTAAGGTTGTGTATGGCATTGTGTGTAGTGTATTCGTGTGTGGGTGAGTCTGTGTCCTCGTTCATGGCCAGCTCGACAACATATTGTCTCGTTCCAGTGAGGACAACCTCGAGAGTCCTAACGGTGGCGCAGGAGGGGTAAGGGAGATAATGGGTGCTTCAGCCTCCGACAGTAAAATCATCCAGGAGAAATGGTCTAACAAACTAACAGATGCTTTAGGTCAGGCTGACTTTAGCTTTGGCCTTAAGTCTCAACCTGGACCTCTCGATGGGCATCAATTGGCCAAATTTCTGGTCATTTCTTCAAGGCGATCTGTCAACTGCTCCACACTGTAATGCATCACACAAAGGAATTCAGGAATCACATCCAGTCTGCGAACGAGGTCACTCGTTGCTTGAGTCGGAGTGTTGACCACATGACATAGCCTCACTCATAACTTCATTTTTTTTATTTAAAATTTGTTGCACATTTGTTGTCTAAATGTCAATGTCCAAATGTTTTTGGTCTTTTTTTGAACAACTTGATGTTTTCAAACAGAGTGCTGAACAATGACAGTACTGTTGCACCATTTCTTTCCTAATTTCAGTATGATACCTAAGAAGTAGAGCAGCTGTGTGAGCCTGTGTGCTCTCAAAATTAAATAAGTAGCACACAAATATCAAATATATTAGCCTGACTGTATAGATGGACTACAGAAATTAGCGTGCATATTAAAATTGTCTGAAAATCTTATGTACCTTTCATTTTCTACACTTTAATGCAGACTTCCCCTGAGAGCTCATTCCTGGCGCTGCTTGTACCTCAATCAATTCAAAGATCAAGTGTCCTGGGAGTATGATGCCAGTTTGGGCTCAAAACGTTCATAACTTCAGAGAAGATGATGACAGCACACAAAAAGTCTATCCAAAAGCATAGATTGATAGTCAAAGCTAATACCACATCAGTATGTTGTCAATGTGCCTACATGGAGTACATTTCAGCAGTTCAATGGGTCATCTTTGTATTAAGATGCAGCAAATAGATGCCAAAGCAGGGCATTGCCTTTGATATTAAAAAGGGAAAAAAAAATACGCTGGAGCAGCTTAAAATTAATCAGGCCTCGGTGGCTGGAGGTCATAAGTCTCCAATAACCAATTTGAGAGCTGAGGATAAGGGATGAGATGCATTTACAGTCTCACATGTGCACACACCTACAGTACATGTAACACCGCTTCTGTACGGCCCTTATGGGGATAAAAAACACACCAAAAAAAACATCCATCTCTTCTCGGGATGTCATGTGGTGCTGTTAAGACGCAACACCTGTCACCATCACCAAACCTTCCTCATCCCCTCAGGGGCGAAGGAAGCAGCCAAGGTCAAAGTATTTAAAGGAAACAGAGGAGGAAGAAAAGAAACCAAGTGACTAACTACAAAGCGTCACATACAATCACATCCTGAGAATTTTGTCAGTTCATGTTTTATGTTTGTCCCATATAAAATGCTATTGGGTCTGCAGAGACACTCCACACACACTATATCAGGTACACCTAAAATGTATACATTACATTTGATGCACTCCTGTTGTTTAAACTATAACCATCTAAATAATCATAAATAAATACCTGCTTATTGGTCCTTATTTAGCAACATTTGTAACAAACGACTCTTTCTTTAATCCCATTGCCTTTCCTCGCATTCAGTTTTATCCCCTACCTTGTTTTGACTCTACCACTAAAGTCTGGTCAGGCCCAGGTTTTGGAAGATAATGTCATCCTCTTCCCGGATTAATTGTGAAGGACACATTAAGCAATGGTGCTGACACTCCCTGTAATTAAATGGTTCACACCGACAAGTTCATACTAGAATACTTTCTCCTTTCTATTTGCCAAGTGAGGGAACTGTTGACCTGTTTAGAAATGGGATGCAATATTGTACCACAGTGCTGCTTTTATGTGGACCTAAACTTGTGTAAAATGGAAAAGGGGAAGACAGTTTCGAACGCAAGTGGGACAGATTATCCCCCTATAATGTATTAAAGTCAACAACGGCCTGATTATTGGATGTCTATAGAATAACATGATGGATGTTCCTGTGGTGTTAAGAGTGATTTTTTTCCTGCTTTGGACTGCTTGGAAAACTGTCAGGCTGACTATCGTAAATGTTATACATGTTCAATACACAAATATGGATGTGAATGGTCAACAAGTTTGCCTGACCCACAGACTCTAAATGTGACCTAGAACAAATGATAGACAATTAGGAAGCATTTTTTGGTTTGGTTTTGATAACATTGAAAAAGCTTATGACCTCTTGTATAAGATGAAACATTTACAGCAAGTCTAGAATTGTCTTCAACGGTTACGCTTTGTACTTACAGTAAGTCCTTAAAATTGACATGTGTGTGAATGTGTGAGTATATATAATGTGCGTTTCATTTTTATCTTTGCGCTTTAGCTCGAGTTGACCGCTGCTTTTACATGTTAGTGTTCACTGAAGTCTGTGACCTTTTCAGGAAAGCAGCCGTGCAGCATTTGCAGTCATTTCTCATATTGAGCTTTGTAATACTCAGACTGTGTGGATGTTGTGCTTCCTGCCCTTGCCTGCTTGTTATTGCCTCAGGCCATCGGGGCCCAAAGCGCTGTCCACTTAAAAAAAAAAATCTATCCTCTGTAATGGAAGAAGCCACTTTAATGTGACATGCACATGCAGGCACACAGAAAGGTTTGTACGCATATACTTTCCCGATGTATGACTGTACTTTAACAAATATGAATCAGATGAACCATGAATTGGATTTTTGCACATGCCGTCCAGCATTAGAACAAACCCATTGACGAAAGAGAGCTGTAGTAAGCGCCCCAACACCCACTCATTGCTCACACTGACCAAAGGTTTACCCCTCCGGTTTGACCTACACCACCTTAGCACTCAGCGTGTTCTCGGTTCCTGTTTCAGGAGCTGAGGGTTCTATTGTTAAGTGACAGTGTTTCCTGTGTATTCCGTCACAGGCAGATGCCCTCTCTGTCAGCCTGACTTCCTCCCGCAGATTTTCTTATGGTCACTTTTGCATCTCAGGTGGCTTGGGAAAAGATTTTTTTTTTAATATTTTAATATACCACGGAAAAGACCAATACAGTGGATGTAAGTATCATTTTAATTGTGTTTTAGCCCGTTTATAGAGTGAAAGTAAGAATGTTGGGGCAGAAAATCACTGGCACAAGTATAAACAAATATACCTTTACAAAGAAAGTAATGCTCAGTTGATAAAAATCTAAGCGATCTTAACAATAGAGTCACGGGTGTAGAATGGCACTACATCATACTGATATTTATCTTCTTTTGTCATGTTGGCAAAAATATTAGGAACATCTTAAAAGCCTCTATACGTAAATAAATCTGATATCGGCCTGCAAAATTGCACCTGAAAAAATACAGAAATACACAATAAAAACGTAAACAATGCAGATTGCTATCTTTTTGACTCATGATGTACTCTCTCAGGCTCTTTACAAAGGATCGTGTAACATAAAAGTAAATTTTACCTGGTAAAACCAGTTGCGTCTCCATGTTTTGTCATAGTTTGGCTTTCATCACTCTATCATAAAAATTTAATTTAATGCCGGTCTTGAACCATAGCGACGATTGTAAAATTGTAAATAGCTTACTATTGATCTACCTCCTGTTCTTCTCCCATGCGCTGATTCACTAACAGCCAATCAGAGTGATTATATCACTACGGTCCAATGTCGATTCAACACGTTGAATTCGCCGAAATCTCCCCCAGATGCTCCGGCAACGGCTCCGACATTGCAACAGTGCTTTATACACTAATCAGACAGCGCATCCCAACACTTGGCGACTTCCCAACTCCCAATGTCGTATTGGTGTATAAAGGCCATAACATTAGGCAATATAATGCAAGCTACAATAGTGGTTATAAAATAAAATAAAATAAAAACCGAACTTTTTTAAATACTACCTCTCTGATAATATCAATCCATTTATCCATTATATACTATATATCACTTGTCCGCATTAGGGTTACTGGTTTAGAAGAAACATGTCCCTGTCTTCAGCTGAGAGGTGGGGTAAACTCTGGGCTGGTCAACATTCATTTTCAAGACTCATATAGACAAACAACCATTCACACTCGCATTCACGTCTATACACAATTAGGAATCTTTCATGAAAGTGGAGGTACCCAGACACCACTAGTCCGCCGTGCATAGCACATAGTATTCATACACCGAAGCATTATTTTGTATCTTTGATTAAACTCTATTCTCTTAATGGTCAGGTGGAGCAGATTAAGTGTCCATTATGTGTAGATGTTTGTTAAAAAAAGCATAACATGAAGTAACCTATTCAAGATCCTATACTCTCAGCAGTTTTCTAGCCTACCAAGCGCGTCAACATGGCAAACAACCCAAATTTGCCTGCCATTAATCTATTACCTCGACACACGAAGACAAACGACATGAAGGCACGTGAGTGTTGATGCAATCAGTTTGCGAAAACATCTTCGGGGCCCCCCCACAAACTGCCTCTCAGCCTTTTTCGGCTTTCTATTTAATCTGTCCTCTCCTTCAATTATCCCAATGTCACCACCACTGGGAAACTTTGCTTTTGGATGAATTAGCAGCAAACAAGGTTTGCAGCGGGTAAGCTGCTGCCACACTCTGTCACTGCCATAGCGATGGCTCTGACAAAACAGTTTGCATACCTGTTTAAGTATTTCAGAGTTTAACACCTCCCTTCTTCGTACAGTGATCTGGAGGGGGTGACAGAAGACAATTAATAATGTTGCTGTGCATCACTCCCTATGCATAATTAATGGAGCTCATTACTGAAACAGTAGTAGCTTGCTAGAACCCTCCATAGCTAAGAACATCATAGTATTAACAACGGGCCTGAAAAAATGTTTTGGGTTCAAGGGTTTTGAACACATTTTCAGTTGACAAATTGTCCCATGTTCTTTATTAGCTCATGTCCATTAGTACAAAGTGTCCCTTTTGCATTAACACCATGTTGTGTTGTTGAGTGGACTTTAATCATTCACAACACTGAACTTTTTACTCCAGGGTCTCTGGATTACAATGTCAAATCTATGAACTACAGATACTGCTCAAACAACTTGTGTTCACGTAGCCAAAGTTGACCCTTCATTGGCATGGAAAGTTTCCTGAACAGAAGCAACCCAAGCATGGCACTCTTGCACTAGGTCACAGGCGATGAAGGTATACTGTTTTGCACATGTTTTACCATATAACTCATAGCTAACCTGGAACTATGCTTGCAAGAAGCTAAAAAAAATAATGAGTGCTTACCGTCCCTTTTCGGCCCAGATTTGATTTGTCAAAAATGTGACATTCGTTTTAGGATGCATCATTGCATGCGTTTCTTAACATATGTAATACACATAGTCCCTCCCTCCCCCCCCCCCATCCCTCCTTTCTCCCAGCCAGCTAATGAAGGCCTACTCTTATTAAAATTTCGCCCTTGCCTCTGATATTAATTGGGTTCGTAATAAGAAATGTGGCAGAATCATTATTTAATTGCAGGGGCACATTTGGAATACAGTTTCTGAAATGTATTTTTAATGAATAACACTACATCCTGACCTAATCATATCAACCTTATTCTATCTAATTAGGGATGCAAAAAATCATTAGAGTTGCAAAATATTAGTTTCAGCTCTTTTCGGGCTGCTCCTATGCTGGCTTTATTTTTTTCCCCTATTTGTGATAAATAGTTAATAAGGGAAAATGACACAAGAAATTGCACATAAGCAAATTAGTCTTGAGTTAGGAAAGTGACCCTCAGTAGAGACATGGTATTACTAATGATAAAATAATGACACATCGGCATGTCTTATTTTGATGAAAAATAACACTGTGGTGTGAGGTGTAATAACCACCAATTACACAATAATATGTGCTTTATCTGTTAAGTCAGACTAGTAGTTGAAGATTAGTTTTTGTTTTTAGTGTTTAATAAATAATTGTTGGTAAACAGTATAGAATGTATAATACATACAATCAGGATTTTTCGACCGATCAGCGATCAACGAGTTTGGAAAAAAATGATAATTGATCACAAATTCGATCAGAAGATTGGGCAACATGTCTATTTAAAAAACATTGATATTTACTCTACAGTCACCATTCACGGGAGATAAGGACTAGCCCGGGCCACGAATAGCGAATATGCACGTTTAATTGACACCAATTGAAAGGTATGGGGAAAAAATCTTCAAGAAATGCTGAAAAAGATTAAAAATGTAATGTATTATTTTGCGGAGCCGATCAATTGATTGGGCAAATTGAGACATTACAGCCAATCACCGATTTTGCATGAAACGACAAATATCGTCCGATCCTGATCCAACTGATCAGACGGGTGTAAAGTCTAATATGTACAAAACAAAAACATTGATAATGTCAAAGTTGGGCAATAATTGCTCAAAAAGAATAATTTAATAAAAACATTGCGTTAATAAGTAATTACATATTTTTTATTCCCTACAAGTAAAAAAAATGCCTATATTTTAATATTTTCGTAGTCATATACTTTGAGCAAGCAAAGAGCAGAGAGTTAATGAAAATGGCGAACACGGAGCGATGTACGCCATTAAAAATCCAGCACACTAAATTAAAGAGGGGCCTGCAGTTTGATGGCCATGTTCTATTTCCCTTATCTCAACAAGTCACATTTTCAATCACTATGCAAAAGATTTGACATCTGGTGTCGGCTTGGTGCTAATAGACTTTTTGCTTCTGTGGCGTCGCCATGGACCAACGCCGCACTGTCAAACATGCGACAGCCTCACTCTGGTGATGCTAATTTCATGTGGAGCGACATTTATGGAAAGTGGAATTTTTATCTTGTGACATGGACTTGTCGACCACACCTTATGATATTCCCAAAATGAATCAAATTCACATGCATCATGAATGCATGTTGATTGAGAAATTTATTTTACTGAAACGTCTTTGTATGTGGTTTTCACAGACTAATCAGGCAGCTTCCTAGCTGGATTTCTGTTTTGGTAATTATCCTGTACTAATTAGAATGAAGCTAAATACCGCAGAGATGAGTTCTCAGCTTTCAGAAATGTAACTAAAGAAAATGAAATGATATAAAATGAGCAAATTCTATGCATTGTTTTGGACTTCTATTCAATTATTATCTGGCTGGATGTACTGTACTTACCTTGCGCCTCTCTCCATTAAAGCCCCTCCACTGCTCTGCCTTTTTGACAATGTAGCTAAGCTCCTGATTGGACAGCTCCAAGTCTTGAGGTAGGAAGTAAGTCCCCTCCTTGGCTGTGAGCCTCTGGAAGATGTCCAGCATGCGGCCATTGTTGTGAAATCTAGAGGGTGTGGAGTCGGAAAACAAGTAAAAATGTGGGAGTGGAAGCAGGAGGAATGCCAGCCTGAATCACTGTCTACTCTCTGTTAAGGTCATGTGGGGTCAAATACCTAAGCAAGGCAGAATAAGCAAAGCTGTGAATATACTACATAGAAGCCTGTTTTGTCTGTCACATTGGATTTTTTCAGAAATCAATGCAAAAAAACACAACTATGAAGACAAACATGGATCACAAGATGCAATGGCTCAAAAAATCTAAGTGCAAATGGAATCAAATATGTTGCCCTTTGAGTAGGAAGCACTTTGTTCTCACACTGACTTCAGCAATGTCTGTCTCTATCAGTGTGTGTGTGTGTTTGTTTGTATGTGTGTCTGATGCGGCTGGTAATGTGTGGGTGTCCAATCCTGACATGTTGCTGGTTGTAGATGAGTTTGGAAAGCCCAGCCTGAGTCACAAGGAAAGACTCAAGATCAAGCGGATGGCGTATTGATCCATAGATGCTTATCACAAAAGTGTTAAGATTTATTTGAGCCGCACATGGATGCAACCTTGAAAAGGAATCACCATGTCTGTAAAACAAAAATATAGCATTGGCTGACCATCAAAACAAGCCAACGTTGTGCCCTTCCATAAAGAATGTAGTCTGTCAGAGGGTAATCAGCTCTCAAATAAAACCAACAACAAGGAGACAAGGATTTATGCATGGAAGTGGTGCAACGCTTTGAACCCAGCATCATCCCCTGTGTCCCTCTTGGGATGGATGTTTTTGTAGTACCCTGACCTCACACACAACAACAGTGTGCATCTATTTTCATGCTACACTTGAATCTTGCTTCTCATTCATTTATGCAATCTCTAACAAAGAAGTAGTGCATCATCTCTTCAAATCACATTGACTTCTTTGGTGTTGGGATGGGTTCTGACTTTTGTGCGAGTGTTATTTGTACGGAAGATGTAACCTGGATTGAAAGCATCCAGTAAATTATCTTCAGTTTGTGAGGACATTTGTTTGTTTGGAATATTCTGTATAATACAGGACATTTCTTGGGTTAATTAGTCAAAATATACACTATAGTCTGAACCGAGATATGTAAACAAAAACTAAGACTATGTTTACATGCAGTCAACAACCCCTTCAAAACTTGAATATTGACAATATTCAAGTTTTGAAAGGCCATGTAAACACACTCATTTATATATATATATAAACATAGCAAGGTGATCATCTATGATGTATCTATCCAAATATAAAGCCATGTTGGTGTAAGAACACTGACCCATAAGGTAATACTTATGAACACTAAAAGACACTGAATCGGTTGTGCTGTCATGTTTAATGTACTGTATTGTTTCTATTCTTAACAGCAAAGTTGTGTTGTCTTCTTTGTGTGTTTAGTCCAATTGTATGTTTTTACTAATTGTGTGTCTGTGTTGTACTTATATTTTTGTGTTTTGTTGCTTTTTTTTACATCATGGCCAGGGGACTACAGTTGGATAATATCCTTCTGGATAATTCTGCCTTTTTTAGCTCATTAATTTGTATGTGTTTTATTAAATTGCACTGTCTATTTTTAAATAAATCAAATTCTCATATAATGAACTGGTTGTAACTTTGCTGTCAATGTCACATGACCCTTTCTGGTGTTTGTTTGGTGTTTCAAAAATGATTCTGGTATACAACCTTCAATGAGTGACATGCATTTCTACAGCAAGTGAATAAAGGTTACGTGAAATGTAATTAAAAGGGGATAACAGTCCATTCAACAAGTATCTATACATATAGCCTGAGGCGTTTCTTTTCCAAAATGGGTCACGCTCCATGTCAGAGCCTCTGCAGCCAATAAGAAACTGTAACCCATAAAATTATCAGCCTTGTGGCCTACATTCAATACAAATCAGTGTGGCGCTTGAGTGGCAGAAGTCATTCTTCCTGTCTACAGTTTTATTATTGTCTATTTAGCAGGAGTTTGATAACCCACCCGCTCACTGAAATTAGATGGAATTCTCTCATTGGCCGCTAATCTCCAACTGATTAATTTAATTAATTAGTTTCCTTACATTTGGGCCATTAATTGGATCTGGCTTGATACAAGGTGGCTGTTTTCTTATGGATTTTTGCAATCTGTAGGTAAGTCTGAATTTACAATTGCCAGCCTTTGTACAACATTGTGCCACAACAGGTCTAAGGTCTACTGGAAGAGATGCAGTGCAATTAATAGCAAGAAGAAGAGGCAGAAAAGGTCCCCAACTCCTGTCATAGTCCCCAACAGTAATAGTCATTGTTCCCACATTTCAGAGAGAATACATGCTTGTGGGCACATTTTGGTATTTAAATATGACGTAAAAAAATTGTGTTGTATGTTCTATTATTATTCTTATTATTTGAAGATTTATTACTATTATATCGATGTTAATTTTCATTAGCCCGTCTACAATGTTTTACATTATATGTTAGCATTAAGATAGTGGACTGTCGTTACAGGGAATCACATGGTTTGGTTGAAGATTACATTTTTAAACATACATTTTCTTTTGTTTTATGTGTAGGTTTTACAGTAAACTTCAGCTTGGAATGACAAATAAACAGTGTCCTTTCTTAGAATCCTCAAAGTAATGTTTTACGATAGTCTTCCATACTTTTTATGTTTTTTGTTTTTTTTTTAACCACAAGAGAGTGACAACAGGGGAATCATTTAAAACAGTGAATTTGAATTAGTTTGTTTTTTAAATTGGGAAATTGAAAAGGTATCATTGCTAAGTATAAAATAAAGGTTGTCAATAAAAAAGACGAGAAAGTACAATTTGAATGGTACTGAATCATATGGTAGGATATGAGTGATACTGAAGTATATGGAATGATATTGAACAAAAAATTGTAATTTGTTGATGAAAAGTGTGGAATAATATTGACTGATATAAAATTCTTTCATTTTATGAAACTCGGGAGAAAAAAACGTAAGAGGCTGTTTCTATTATACTTGTTATAATCCCTTAAAGTGTGATGCAATAATTTGTTTTTTTTAATCAAAGAAGCTTCAAGAGAAACATAATGATTAAGCACTGGTGACCTCAATCTCTAAGACATGACTGGAACACAGACACTGTCAGATGAGTCCTCCTTATATACATTATACAGTATATCTGGTCCATTTCAATATGCATGAAGGCTTCAGTCATACCAGCCGTGCAAAGCATTCAGCCTAATAGGATCATGTAAGAGGGTTATATGTTCACGCTATATCAAAACACATTTGAACTTTTGGATTAGAAATGCTTTCAATGTACCAACCGATACCACGGTATGGTGGGTATGAAAAGGCTGTGTGTTGCATGTGTGTATATCGCCTCCTGTGTTTATGTAAACTCAATGTGCTGATGTGTGAGGTCCACGCACACCTGCATAAGTAATTCTATTCGACTGTGAAATCAAAAGGCATCAGATCAACATTTGTTCCATTTTCTGTTGTTTTTTTTCCAGGGTGGATGGGTTAGGACCAGCACACATGGCTGCGGAGAGAGAGTTATTTCTAAATGGATGTTTAAGTAAAGTCTTCTGGTGAGAGCCAGGCCAGAGTGTTGCAAGAAAGGTATTCATCTTCATTGTCAGATTGTCCCTACAGGTTGCTTTAGTTTCAAAATAGCCGTGACTTTCATTGCTCTCACAACTTGAGCTGTCATGCTTCTCGACCACTGGGGAGATATAAAATGGAATTTACATATACATTTAAAAAAATAAATGGAGTCTCGGATGCATTCCCATTGCAGTTTTTTTTCCTCCTGATGCCATAGCTTCAGTGCTTTGAGACATTGATAAAACAGGTTTAAAGTATGTTGTGTAAAGGACAACTTTTGTGAAGGTAAAGGGCAATTAAGACCAACAACAACTGCACTGAGAGACTACAGATCCCTGTTAAGGCCTAAACATTTGCCACATTCAAAGTACCTGAAGTACATTTTGTAGGAAAGTGGTTTGAAGAAAGGAAATCTGCAGTTTGAAGAAAGGAAATCTGAAATTGGATGAAATGGCACATCCATTTTGCGAGTCTTACCTGAGCAGATAAATGCAAAGGATGGTGGCCGACAGAAGAAAGATAACTGCGTAAAGGAAGACAGTGATGGCAACCCCGGCTGCGCCTGATTGGTCGACTCTGTGGAAGTGCCAGAAAAGCTTGGCGGCATCCCCCACTGGCCTGTCTGGGCTGTAGGATAGACGCTGCAATGACAAACATAGGGTGAGAGTTTAGCGGGGGTTAGCATTAACTCCATAAACTTAAGGATGTTTTTTTTTTTTTTACAAAAGTAAATTATTGGTTGTAAGGTTTGAACTTGACATACAGTACATTTGTAATTAATATAATTTGACCACAAGCCTTCCCTGTGATAAAAAAAAAGACACACAGCTAACCTTCCACTTTTTCTCTCATCTTCTCTCCCCATTTTTTTCTGTAATCTAAAGTCACTTTGCCAAGATAAAGTGAAGTCCTATTTAAAGTGCACAAGTGTCCAAGTTATTTTTAAGTGACTTACCCCGAGGACGGCGTCCACTGCAAGGACTGCCAGGGGGTGCAGGACTGTCCACACTCCCTGAGCCATGATAAACTTTGACGTGAAGGAAGGGAATGAGCCAAATATCTGTTGACAGCCCCATCTGATCAGAACCAGCAGGAACGTTACTGCGTTCAAGGTCAGGGGACCCACCACCACCATGGCCAGCTCCTCGCGGGTGTGGAGCAAAGAACTCTGGTACACGAGGTCCACCGTGTGTGCGTGGAATCGAAATCTGGTGAGAGGTGGTGCGGGAGGGGGGATTGTGTCAATATGCATGTGGCAGATTTGTGTTTATGATGTTGTGCCACTTTAGGGCACTTGTTTCCAGCCATTCACACACAATATCATATTATATGTGAATGATGTAATCATTTTGAATTAATGTGATGACCATTATCAACATTAGGACTGGAAAATAAAGAAAGACGACATGAGAAAAAGCATCTCAACAATATTTTCACCTGCAAGAGAGTACGCAAGATCGACTCTGCATTTACAAGCAAGCCTCATGAGCTCCTTAATCTTCCCATCAGTCAGGAGATGGCAAAGCTGTGGTAGCACAGGACAGGTCCGCTTTATGCTCATTAAGTCCCATCTGATTCTGTCTATTCCAGATTCTGTTCATTAATCCCGATGAAGAGGTCCATTGGAGTTTCATGTGAAGAAAAAACTCCAAAGAGACCAATGCATATTATAGCTTTGTTAGAGTATTGCTTGTTAGACATTATATCCCACTTTTAAAAATGTTAAATCTTTGCCTTGCCCAGGAGTCACATGAATAGCAGCTCTTTACTGAGTCTACGATACCAAAATGTTAGAAAACACCTCTTAGAAAGATGCAGTTCCATCACTGATTTTGTATAGTCGGTAATTTTGGAAGCTTTATTCAGAGGAATCCTTTGGGATATACTGTATTTTTTTTGGGTGGTATATTTTAAGACTCATGGTGCTGGATGTATGTAAAATCTGAAAGATAACAGAATGTAATAGAAGTAATCATATAAAATTCTAGACAATTCTAGATTAGATAGATTATAGAAGATTTACTATGTTAGCGACGTTCTTAGCCGGATTTGGATAGTGACAGCAAATTTTGAAGATTGCTAGTGACTGTCGTCCCATACCAGATTTTGTTCTGTCATTTTTAAACATGTCCTCTATTGTCCCTTCTACTTTCCTGTTTTTAATCCTCGATCACTCCACAATTTAATATGTGATGTTTTCACCCCCACAAAAATAAAACAAAACTTGCTGGTATGCATGTTCACAGCTAGTCTGTTTTATTGTGATGAATTAAATCAGCACCCTATGCCAATTAAATGCTATTTTACAGGTATTTTTCTTTTGTGTCGTATTGCTTAAGTCGCAATGCTGCATAAAAAGTAACATAAATAAAGAACACTAAATTCCTTCCAAATAATGTACTGTAGTGTATGTGCGCCGTGAAACCAATGAAATTCCACATTGAGGGTGTTAATGTTGAGACAGTGTGTTGAGACATGTGTTAAAAGTATTTTGATATTTATCCACTCCAGTTTAAAAAAATATTCTTTCCGGGCCCACAAAACGCCGATTCTGTGTGGACGAAACAATGAAAAACCTTTGTGGATTCCCTGAGATGCATTTCCGTGTGGATGGGGCCACGGTACTGAACACTCAGGTTGGTGTTACTTACTATTTCATTGTGTGGGAACGTATCATCCTCACTGATATTTATAAATGTTGGTTCAACAGGATACAGAATATGCTACAAAAGCAGCTATACATTTATGTTGTCTGCGCGTGCATGCATATCACTGTAGGCCCCTCCCCATCCTTATACTGTAGTTGTGTATGTGTGTGTATCAAAGGAACTGAACTCACTTGTTGACAGGAACTGCTATGGCCTGGAGGTAGAGCCACTGGCTGCAGTAATGCAGGTAGAGCCTCACAAACCACATCAAAGCCAGCAGCAGCATAATGAGGCTGAGCTGCAAAACAGAGACCCGCCAGCTACCACATGGTTGTTGTTGTTGGTAGTGGTGGTGTTGCCACAGCAACAGCAGGCCCAGCTCAGATGGCAGCATGCAAAGGACCAAGTGGGCCGGGTTGGACAGCTGAGCAGAACTCAGTCCGTTCTGTGGAGGTCTGTTTTAAAACAACGAACAACAAAATCACCACATCAATATTGATGAACCATAGGTTACACCCACAGGCCACACACACACACACATGCACACGCAAATTTTCAAAGACGGTTCAATTTGAAAGTGAAATGATTACAATTGACATAATTACTTTATTGTTGTCATTTTACATACATTAGAACTTGTCAGTACTATTTGTAAATATACTCTTTCCTTCTAAGATATATCTCTCCAATAAAAAACTATTTGATACGTACCTTGATAGATTTAAAAGTGGAACTGTTGAATTTGGTTTGATTCGATGCACTCACATATTTAAATCAAACAATTTTCCATTTCAAGCCACTATGTGATGCTTTTTCACAAAATCAGGCGTATGTCTCCAAAAATGAAAATTGAGATATTGATACACTTAATTCCCTTTTAAATGACATATAAAAACCTAAAAAACGGACGTAGTCATTGTTGGCAGGTTTAAATTCCTTGTTTTGAGAAAAACGTGTTTAAAATTTTGGGCACAAACATCTTTCAAAGGTCAATAGCAACCAGTACCTTAGAAAAAACATATTGACACTAAACTATTGTACACATTGTACGCAGATACACAAATAAATACCAGCAGGTTATTTGGAAAACAGTGCTGAAAAATCAATCTATTCAAGTTAGGCAAGCATAGCGAGTGGCAATGTAAGTTGGCCGCTGATGGCTTCACTGCTCGCTACGACGAGTAAGGGACATTGTTAAGCTGCATTCAAGATGCTTTGGGGATGTCGATTTTTTCCTGGACCAACCTCCAGGAAATGTGCACTAGAATGCCCCATTCCAGGTTTCAAAGTCTAAAAAAAAAGGGCCTAGAATTCACCAATAGACTTCAATCTGTCGTCACTCAGTAATGGCTGGCCCCATGGAGACACAGACCATGAATGGCAAAACATAATTGACAAGATTATAAAACATAGTTCTTTGGTGGAACATATGAGATGCTTTGAAGATAAGACATTTTTTTTTATATAAAATAAAGGAAATGAAGGAGGAAGGTGTACTAGTGGTCAAAATGTGTTGTGATGAACCAGAATAACAAACAATTTATCAGAATCAGCCATCTTTGTTGCTTTCATTCGCCTGGGATGTTTGGAGGTCGGGAACGAGACAATCTGACAACTGAGGTACGCCCGACTTCCCACAATATGTGCAATACCGTTACATCTCTAATATTTATTGCAATTATTAAGTTGTATTTGGTGACTGATTGCTATTGTGTGTTTTGACTTGCATTAAAACTTCAGTTACGTCATCTCCGTAAAAACTGAGTTCCGTCTTAATCTGAAGATTCCATGTATACAGGAAATGAATGAAGATATTGGTATTTAATATGACGTGACTGGCTAGAGAAGTAGTTCATTTTTACACAAATCTAGAGAAGCATTCTAAGCAAAAAAAAAAAAAAAACTCCTTGAGCGATAGGCTATATTCTGCTATTACTGTTTTGACTATGACGTACGCAGTGGTGTGCACGCCCATATTGAACACAGCTGTCATGTAAACCAGTGGTCCTCAACCCTGATCCTCAGGGACCGGTATCCAGCCTGTTTTCCATGTCTCCCACAGCCAACACAGGTGGAGATCGTTATCAGCCTTCTCCAGAGATTGCTGATTAGCTGATGATATGAATCACCTGTGTTGGCTGTGGGAGGCATGGAAAACAGGCTGGATACCGTTCCTCGAGGACCAGGGTTGAGGACCACTGATGTAAACAAACCAATATGAGACAATTTACATTAATTTTCACTTGTGTAAACGGCCACTGAAGGTGCAGCTCAGGTGCTATATTTGTGCATGAATGTGCTGTCACACAAGCAGATAGCGATCCCTTCCAGCAGTGCTCAGCATCCCTCGGCACCTCTGCCTCCTCTGTGCTGCCCTTAATTGCTCTGCTCAACTATTCCCTTTTATATAGAGGGCACAGATGGAGCAGCCACAGACACAAAACTCGCAATATGTCAGAGCATGCAAGTACATTTGTTTTGCATGGGAAACTTATACTGAGGCACCCCACTTACGGTAAAACAGCACATCGGAGTATAATGTGTTTGCACTTTACACTTTACATGTAAACACAAGGAGCCATAGTTGACCCAGATCATCTGGCTAGCGTTAATTAAACTAGGCTCAAAGTAGCCGAACTATGGTTAGCTTCAGAGTGAGACTTCAGGCTTTTGCCTGTGGATATCCCAGTGCCTCACCACGGTGTCCCATAGCACGGCTGGAATTCACTTTGTAGTGTCTATCTAGGGACAATGGTACAGTGCCTTAGGACAAAAAAACAGAATCAATTGTGTTGCCCAACCCCTCCACCCAATAAATTAGTCCAGAGTTGCGTCTCACATTACTTTAATGCAGCGATTCCCAACCAGGGTGCTAGTGTGAAGGGAGAGATTATCAGGGCTGCCGCGGGAAATGATCCAATTGCATTTAATTTGTCTGAAAATAATTATTCATTAATTAAGAAAATATCAGTGTTTTGTCTATCTATGTCAACGACATCTTGTGACGAGAAGGACAATTAAATGTGCCTTCATTAGCTGGCAGAAGGTATAGTACACCTGCATCCACCTGTCGCCATTCATACAACAGAATATGTAATGACAAGATCCTCATAATTCCAGTGTTCATACTTCATACTTTTTGTGATATGTTTGTTGAGTTGTTTTTTTTAAACGCAAATGTTGCCATGATCTTAATAATGGTTGGGAAAGTCCACTTTATTACGCCAAGCAATGGACTTGGTGCTTTCTTCCCAGCTTGTATCATTGCTTAAATATGAAAAGTTACTCACGTACAACAATTTTCTTTTTTTGTGAGGTTGGCATTTTCTCTGAGATGTTGAATTGTTTCAAGTTCTCAAGCTCCTCGTGGATGCACACATGGGCCGAGGGATTCATTGAGAAAACACTTAGCCAGCAATTTTTGGCTGATAAATATTAATAGGCTTCCTGAAACAATAGCAAGAAAACATCTGTCAGAAAAGTTGGCCACTGGTGAGATGAGATGAAGTGCAGTGTGTAAAAACTGACTGTGGTTGTACATTGCATGAGAATTGATTGATGTAAATATTATATAGAACTAATCCACCGTACATCCATTTTCTCCAACGCTCATCCTGTTCAGGGTCACAGGAAGCTAGATCCTATCCCAGCTGACCCCAGGTGAAAGGCAGACCATCCTTGACTGGTCATCAATCAAGCACAAGTCACTTCTAGACACATCATTTAAATCATTTTCATGCTGGTAATGGAGGGTTTGGTGACTAGTTCATCACTTCTATTAAAGATGGATTATGGTGTTTTTTCCCTGGGCTGATACAAACACCATTTTTTTGTTGTCAAGGTGGCCGATAACCAATATTGTTTAGCCAATATTCACAATCACCAAAAAAAAAAATGGTGTAAAAAACAAAAACAAACTCCAACTGTTAGCCAAATGTTTATTTATTTATTTATTTATTTTTCTTTTGTTTTAGACAATAAGCATATTTGCTTTAGAATTAATTTCTAACCAATACTTCAGGAAGCTTTCAGGGTCATCAGCATGTCTTAAATACCAAGTAAATATTTCCCTGTTGTTTTCTACAGTAATTAAAGTTTTCAAAAATGTCAAACTATCTGAAATATTACATTTTAACTTATTAAAGTTTAATTTCAATCCAAAAAAAGGTGCAGAGAGTTAGTTCTCAGGGTCAGCAACATCTCTCACAAATTTAGCAGAAAATTTAGTTCCCTGAAGTCAACACACTGATCTCTTATCTGCTGTAAAAAAAAAAAATTGGGGCAGATGTAGAATATCCTTAATTTCTATACTTATCCTGGTGAGGCTCACTGCAGTATCTAGAGGCTATCGCAAATGAGTTGAGCTGAATGGGAATCAATCTTAAAAAAATCAGCATGAACACCTACATAAACAATGGTTCTGTGACTATTTCACAATGTTTGTTTGTTCGTTCTAAAAAAACAAAAAACAAAACTCCTTTATAAAAACCTTCATATGACTAAGAAAGCACACCGGTCATTTAATTTTACAGCATCTACATTAACATTTGACTTGCGATACATCATTTTCCTATTCTGATATGCGGTAACTTGCTCTGCTCATATCCGTATGCACTTTATACAATGTATATTCATGTATTTCATTATTTCATGCACAGAAATATGATGAAAACTGAGGATTTTGGAATAATTAAAAAAATGTCAGTGTCTTTCTTTCAATTATAGGATTATTATTATTATTATTATTATTATTATTATTATTAAATATATATATTATTATTATTATTGTTTTTATATATTATTATTATTTATTATTTAAAATTATTATTATTATTTTTTGGGGGATCCACAGCAAAATTAAGTTTGTGGCATTAGCCCTTATTCCCCAATTCCCCAAAGTTACTTAGAAATTTGCAGTGTAGTGTTGATGTGTGTCTGTTCACCACCAAAGAGACAAGGCCATGAAAATATACAGTAATCTCCAGAGCGAAAAACAAATTACAGGATGTAAATATATACAGTATGTAAATGCCTTTCCACAATGATTAGAGCTTTTATTCTCTTTCCAAGCTTTTTCACAAATCGGCACACTGTGGGTTTTTCTCTGTGTATTTGAAGTGGAAATGCAAAGTAGACAAAAAAAAGAGAAATAAATCAGTGTGCCGTAAACACATAGGCAAGATGCTCCCCTGTCAAGTGGCATTAAATGAAAACAGCAAACTCGACCTGACGCCCATCCTTCACATAATGAAGATATTGATGATGCATGAAAGAGGAATATTTTTAGACACTTGAGTGACTTCCTTGTGCCTCTTCCAAAGCAAACATGATTTAAAATCTGCTGTCACCGCTAAATTGATTTCATTAAGGCACCTCCAATTACAAAAGTATAATAGATAAAATAGAGAAAAGGCAAGGTTGGATATTTCATCTTCCAAAATTACAACATGTCCCTCGAACGACTGGTAGCATGTGACTAAGGCTCAGAATTAAAATGAACCATTTCAACAGCCATGCATTGGCACACATTACTACATTTTAATTGCACATTAAAGGATTGTGTGAAATCTGGGTCAGAAGATGTTCCCTAATTATCTTGCTTTGGATACGTTTGTGTTTCTATTTTGCACAAGCTGACTCATCATTTTTTCTAAACCTTGCCAGACTGTGCAAGGTATGTGTCAATCATTTTGCACACGAACTATCTCTTGGAATGGTTTCCTCTTAAAAAAAAATTTAAACAGAAAAGCCAGTATAGACACAAGCATTACTTTTAAAAAATGCTTAGGTATTGAGAATGTGCAGCGTGAGGTGGTTTAGAAGGAGGATTACAGTGAGATGTTCCATTTTAAATAGCAGATTAATGGTAATAAGTCTTGAGGGCTGAACCACAGAAGGTAACCCTCAGAATCCTTCTGCACACCACTGCAGGCTTAAACCCTCCAGTTGAGGGCCACTTAAAAGTATTTGACTTATCCTTTCATTTTGAGGATTAAGTTATTTCCTGTCACTTTAATATTTGGGCCACTGGCATTGTTTATAAATGCACTAAAACCTACCATCTTTTCACACATAGTTAAGAAATGGCTTGCTGTCGGGGGAAATCGAGAAGGCAAAAATTGAGAGTGTGAAAATAGACTTAAAAGATTGACAGATAATGTGATTGTTCTCTTCGTGGCCTACATGCATGACTGCCATACTGATTATGGAAGTGTGATTATCTGAGGTGTCAAAGAAAGAGATAGGACTGGCGATACCTTATCTTTGTTTACATCTCATACCCTTGATTAGGAATTTCTTTGAGAATTTGATGGCATTTGTCTTCTATGTCTTTGTGCTGACACTGCCAGGCTTTTCTGCAGTATTGTGTGATGATCTTTAGGAACACACCTTCACGGGGAAGTTTATACCGTACTTGGGCATGCTTGACATCTTAAGTCAGAATTGTTTGTGAGCTCTCCATGCTGTTCTTATGGAGTACTCAAGATTGGTCATAGTCTTGAGACTCAACTCAGGTTCAGAATTGATTGTAAACCTGGGTCTTGTTTTGGAGTCAGGACTAGTACACATTTTCTAACCTGACAATAGCCAGATTGATATTGTGATTCACTCAATGCAGTTCTTCACAATATCAATATCAACGGTGAGTAATTCTGCAAGAACAGAAACAGAGTCCATTCGCCCATGTTAGGTTTGTTTGTTTCTACCCGGCGTCGCCGCTTTCTGGTTTCGTCATAAATACATATTCCACCCCAAACGCTCTGTGATTGGTCCGAACCACGATCAGTGAAAATCAACGGGCTCGCTACAAGATGTGTTCTCTAGAGTTTATGAAATCACAAATACCAAGAGAATTCATCTTGCAGGGCAAAATTGCAGATTTTTTCGCCATTAAAGACCATGAAGATCTACGAATACTCCGTTTACATGTCTGCATGTGGACGTCAATAACCAGGGATTTACTTTTCAAAACGTCACTGCCTGTGACAAAATATGTTCTTACGTCACATTTGCGACCTGTGTTCAGAAACGGTAGGGATGCTCTCACAAAAAGTTTTGGCGCTTTAACTTGTCCAGGTGCTTTTTCTTGCTTGTTTTTACAAGCCCAGATACACAGAGGAATAGCGTGAACATTTCCGTATGTAACATAACACATATAACATTTTCTGTATCTCGCTCCTGTCGATGTCGGAAATATTATATACCGGTATTTATGAATAATCTTAAAAACGCATTTATGTGGTCAGATCTGGATGATTTGTTTTTTAAAAACAATGTGGTGTGTATGTGTTTTTGCTATATTTTCTCTACAGACAAGGCAGGGTATTCAGTTTTACATAAACCCTGCTACGTCTGGACAAGTCCTAAGACATCGGAGACTCAGAAAGCTTTACCTGTGGTTTGTAAATTCATGTGTACTACTCAT
This sequence comes from Vanacampus margaritifer, assembly GCF_051991255.1. Classification (NCBI taxonomy): domain Eukaryota; kingdom Metazoa; phylum Chordata; class Actinopteri; order Syngnathiformes; family Syngnathidae; genus Vanacampus; species Vanacampus margaritifer. Next base: position 3,122,277 of record NC_135451.1, read on the forward strand.
ACTTGGTGGTGAACTTGGATCTATATTTTGGTTTATATAATCCCGTCATAACTGATTAGGAGTATCATAGTAATAGTAGTGGTAGTCTAGTTTCCAGTTCCTAAAAAGACCTGTATATATATATTTGTATGTTTCTTTAATGTTTCAAAATGTTGTACTTTTGTACAATTGTATGTATTTTTACAGACGTTAACATGCAAGCCTCAGCCTGGTCTAGTTCTCGGGCGCCCATGGTCTTGTTGTTGCCTTTTTAACTTTTTAACTTAATTAATTGTCTAATTTTAACTCTTCAAAGTCTAGAGCTTTACTTAGTCTTGGCTTATGTGCTCTTGACTACAACACTACTTCCGACAAATACGCTTGCTTGCTCACATGCAGTGACAGGTGTAATTAATGTGATTCCATTAATATCATTGCAGCAGTAATAACAGAATGATCTAAAATGAGCCACAAACTCTGGAAAGTTGCAGTATAACGTTTATACATTAAAAGTCTTAGAGAATGGAACATTGTGTCCTAAATTCATTAAAAATAGAAAAAAAGTAAGATCGATTACATCACTACAAAAAAAACAAAAAAACATGTTTTGTTTCGCTAATGGATGACATATAAATGCAAAGATGGGGCTTATACAGTATACCGCAGGTAGCTATGAAGCTGCATGGAGAACACAAAGAGCCATAAATCCTAATTAGTAGTTGTCGTTTATGCTCATGTGCATTTAAACAAGTTGAACAGAATAACAGTCATCTTGATATTGCAAAAAAGACGTCTCAGATGTTCCATATATTCCTCTCTCCTTCTCCTCATTTACTTTTATTTTATTTTCTCCTACAACAATTACCATGTGGGAGCTTTATAGGCTTTGTTTCTTAGCAAGGCCCAGGGAAGGCATGCATATACATAAATGAGTTTCATTGACAAAATGCTATCTCAGTGGCAGGTATTTGGAATGTAGTTAAAGGAGAATTATGGAATTGCGACGGTGCCACTGTATATCAGTGTGTAATTAAAATAATAGGACTATGCATTGGTGAATTATCACAATTATTTGCAGCAAGACAACAAGCAAAAGAGAGAGTGCATAATCAGAAGCAATGAAAAAACATGTTTCACTTAATTAGGAATCCTTGTTTGACTTATCGTTAGCTGCTTATTTTTATGTGAGCAAGGTTCTCATGTGCAGGCAAGCGTGTGAAGTCAATGCAAAATGTCACTAGTGGGTTCTGCAATATATGTAATATGTAAAATAATTACAAGCTAAAGCTAAATTATACCTTGCATTATTGATCTGTCACAGTAAATGAATGCAAAAAAAATCAAGCAAAAAAGACCGTTTTTTTTTTTAGATTAATAAAATGTGTGATATTATTTTGATAATTGTGATTAAAGATTTAAACATAAAATTGCATTGGCATCATTAGGCAGTTTGCTAAAGTGTAGTACAGACGTACCGATAACTTGGATGAATTTGACTTTCCAATCAAAGTCACAAAGGCAAGACAAATTGGACATCTATAAAACATCCTGACATAAAGTCTTATTGAGCGAGGTGTCCTAAGAATTTTTTGTAGAAGTTAAACTGCAGCGTAAGTTGTATGCCAACTCACTAAGACACAAAAAACTGTCATTCATGTTTTGCGAAGGTGTACTCTAAATAGATTTTCAAAATGGCAACCTATTTAGTTAGGTTTAACAGTTTGGGTAGCCATGCAGCCTTTTCTCAGAATGGAAGTGATGCTCAGTGCTGGAGAATTAAATCCTCCGGAGGACTGCAGAAGTATTTAACTGGTTTCTGACCTTGTCTCCTACTACAGCAAATGGTCACTAGAGACATCGGAGTAGAAAATTGGGCAGCAAAAAAAGTGAGCCACAGCTGTTTAATATGATCTATAAGGACTGAAAAAACAATTTTCATTTTCATATTTATTGTGGGTATATATATATATATATATATATATATGTATATATATATATATATATATATATATATATATATATATATATATATATATATATATATATATATATATATATATATATTAGGGCTGGGACAAAATATCGTTTGGCAATAAATACATCGTGATAATTGTTCACACGGTCCGCAGTATCGATCCATTAAGTGGTATTGTGATGCTTGATTAATTGATACCATACATTGAAAATGGATTAAATACACTTTATCAACATGCATATAAAATGGGTCACTCAATATTTTTAGATTTGAGTGTAGTTTTTGTTGTTTTGGATCATACAATTTTATTAAATAAGTTAAATTGTTATGGATTTGAGTTATCTGCGTTAAAGTGGTTAGAAATTTATCTCAATAATAGAGATACAGATGGATTATGGAGTGCCTCAGGGAAGTTTCTTGGGACCCCTTTTTGTTGTCTGTTTTTATTAATGATTTTCCATTGGTGTTGAAGCATGCCACCATTGCGATATATATATGCAGATGATATTACATTGTATGCTGCTGAATAAACAATAGGTCAACTCAATAATATTTTAAATGAAGAATTAGTTTTAGTCACTCACTGGATAAAAGAGAAATTATTTATAAATATTGGAAAAACAAAATGTAAGGTTCTTGGTTTAAAATATGGTTTAAAAATGAAACCTATGTTACACTTAATTCAGGAAAATGGCGTAATTGAACAAGTGGAAGAAGCAAAATTATTAGGTGTAGCAGTTGACGCTAATTTATCATGGACCAGTCAAGTTAACTGTACTTCGGAAAATGGGAAGAAGTATGGGCATTATTAAATTTGTAAAAAAAAAAATATTCCTCAGTGGTCGGCCAAGCAGCTAGTTCAATCGTTGGTACTTTCATATTTGGATTATGCATCAGTTGTGTGGTCAAACACAAGTGAAAGTAATTTAAATAAGTTACAGATTGCTCAAAATAGAGCTGCAAGAATTGTGTTGGGTTGCCCATACCGAACAAATGTGATAGCGATGCACGATAACTTGGCTTGGTTAACAATTAAGTGCAGATTGAGGTATTTTTAATAACATTTATTAGGAATATAATTTTTAACAAAAGAGATTATTTATGGCAAGGTTTCTTTTTTTTTTTCATATTATCATGGTTATGGCACACGTCAGGTTAGTGAAGCAAGGTGTGTATTGCCTTCATGTAGAACAAATCAAAAGCAGCGAACTGTATTTTATCGAGCTATAGTTGCATGGAATTCATTACCTGGATTTTTGTTATTAGAAAATAATAAGAGATGTTTTAAAAATAAGTTGAAACCTAATGTGTTAACACAATAATTAATATGACATGAGAGTATGTATACCTTATATTATGTGAGCATTGAAACAATGAGCTAAAGTGTTGGATTTGTAATTCATTAATATTTTGGATAATTGTAAAACAATTGGAGCATACTTATTGTGTGTGTGTATATGAATATGAATATGAATATGTTATTTGACTGCATTGACCTTTCATTTACTTTTATTTATTTTTGTGAGTGTGAGAGTAGTGTGTATATGTTTATATTATTTATTTGAAATGATTGTAATGAATTTGAAAAGACCCCAGGAAGATTAGCTCCTGAGATGTGTCAGGAGCTAATGGGGCTCTTAATAAACAAAACGAATCCCAGAAATGAAACCTATGTTACACTTAATTCAGGAAAATGGCGTAATTGAACAAGTGGAAGAAGCAAAATTATTAGGTGTAGCAGTTGACGCTAATTTATCATGGACCAGTCAAGTTAACTGTACTTCGGAAAATGGGAAGAAGTATGGGCATTATTAAATTTGTAAAAAAAAAAATATTCCTCAGTGGTCGGCCAAGCAGCTAGTTCAATCGTTGGTACTTTCATATTTGGATTATGCATCAGTTGTGTGGTCAAACACGAGTGAAAGTAATTTAAATAAGTTACAGATTGCTCAAAATAGAGCTGCAAGAATTGTGTTGGGTTGCCCATACCGAACAAATGTGATAACGATGCACGATAACTTGGCTTGGTTAACAATTAAGTGCAGATTGAGGTATTTTTAATAACATTTATTAGGAATATAATTTTTAACAAAAGAGATTATTTATGGCAAGGTTTCTTTTTTTTTTTCATATTATCATGGTTATGGCACACGTCAGGTTAGTGAAGCAAGGTGTGTATTGCCTTCATGTAGAACAAATCAAAAGCAGCGAACTGTATTTTATCGAGCTATAGTTGCATGGAATTCATTACCTGGATTTTTGTTATTAGAAAATAATAAGAGATGTTTTAAAAATAAGTTGAAACCTAATGTGTTAACACAATAATTAATATGACATGAGAGTATGTATACCTTATATTATGTGAGCATTGAAACAATGAGCTAAAGTGTTGGATTTGTAATTCATTAATATTTTGGATAATTGTAAAACAATTGGAGCATACTTATTGTGTGTGTGTATATGAATATGAATATGAATATGTTATTTGACTGCATTGACCTTTCATTTACTTTTATTTATTTTTGTGAGTGTGAGAGTAGTGTGTATATGTTTATATTATTTATTTGAAATGATTGTAATGAATTTGAAAAGACCCCAGGAAGATTAGCTCCTGAGATGTGTCAGGAGCTAATGGGGCTCTTAATAAACAAAACGAATCCCAGAGGGGAACAGCATTGCGCTAACGCAGTTTAGAGGCAACTTATATTTTTATTTTATGTATTTATTTCTTTATTTTAACTTATGTTTTTACTAATTTCTTATTGCACTGACAAGGGGAAACCATCCACAATTTCATTGTACAAGTGTATAATGGCAATAAAGGCATCCTCCTCCTCAAAAAAAGAGATGAACAAGAATGTAGCCTACTAGCTATTAGCTAATATGTTCGCCTTGGACCTTGAAAAACCAAAGACAAACATCACTCTCCCTCTTCACTCGCCGCTACCGGTTAGTTTCTTTTCCTCTCTTTTTAGTAATGTGCTTAAATTCAGCAGCTCGTCTTGTCTGATCTCAGGTCGTAATTAATCGCATGACTTCAATAGTTAATTAGTTAATTCACGATTAATTGCAAATTTTATATCTGTTCTAAATGTACAATAACATCTTTTTTTTCTACGTTTTCATACTCTTGTTAACATAAAAGTGGAAAACATTTTAAACTAATAGAAATATGGCTGCATCTCTTAGTCATTGATACAGTAATTTCAGAATAATTCATAAAAGTGAGTTAAATTTAAAAAAAGTACCGTCAGTACTGACAGTAGATATTGAGAGTAGTAGTGAGATATTGATTTGTGTCAAGGTCATTTTTCTGCCACTAGATGGCAAAATTGCATTTGTAAGACGTTGGTGACAGCTCAGTGCATTTTTCTTTTCATACTAAGAGTTATCTAATCTTTAACATGAAGTAAATTCTGCACATTTCTGCACAAATATATGCATTTATTAGTACAAAATGTTGTCTTCAACACGTTAAAAAAAAATGCGGCGTTAAGGTAACTTTAAATTAACTCAAAATTAACTTACATTTTAACACCCCTAATACACACACACACACACATATATATATATATATATAAATACCCCAAAACGTGATACTCCCCCAAAAATTTAAATCCTATTTAATGGTAAATGGAGTGTACTTTTAGTGCTATATCTACACCAGATATTGTCCAAAACACTTTACCACGCCTCATAATCACTTTTTTTGAAAGCATATCAGTGTATTATTATTATTATTATTATTATTATTATTATTATTATTATTATTATTATTATTATGAAAAGCATAGTCAGCTTGCCAACCATCAGTTTCCAAAATCCCATCTGAGCCCCTGACTGGTGATATACTGCATCCATAAAGCTGTATGTTTGTTTGTTTTTTGTTTTTTTTGGGGGGGATTACACTGGCATCATATGTGACAACACCAAACTAATTGCCTGTCAGGGCAGTTTTTGTAAAACTGCAAATTTATTTCCACAGTACATTAGTCCGTAAATATCTCTGTACAAAAAGCTACAACAATCTGTGTTTAAACTCTTGCTAAAGCACTTGTTTGTTGACTTGAATTATCTGTGTGAAGATCTTTGTCAGAGTTGGGAACAAGTTGTTTCAAATTGGGAATTTAAAAAAAGGGAAACGCATATGAGTGTGTCAGCTTTGGCCTAAACACACATACAAAGAACATACATGAATAAATCACATGCAATCACATTCGCTCACACATATTGTTCTTGTCATTTGCCCTGTATGAAACCCCTTCCCCTCGTTTCTGTATCTTTGGGAAATGCACTCATGTGACCCGAAGCACCAATGGGATTACTCTCAGCACTGACTGACAGCCACATCACAGAAGATTAACCAATCATTTGGCAAATTTAGCCTGTCGAGAACCTGACAGCTCCCATTTCCGTAAACAAGGAAGAAGGATGATTGTGTGAATATATGTATGTGGGTGACTGCGAGATATGAAGTGCTTTGCATCTAAGTTGACAGCACCAGAGCACGTCTGGACACACAAATCCCTGACGTGCGCCCGGCCAGTGGTAGCCACGGGGGCCTCCTCTTTCTTTCTCTCATGCATACAAACATTCCTCTCCCTTCGGCACAGGAAAGCCACCCAGAGGTGACCGGCATTGCCATCCGCCCACCTCTCCAAGCAGCATTACATCAGAATTGATTGACCTCTGCACTGCCTCGTGATTTAAAGTTCCAACATGCACAGGACTGACAGGCTGCGACTAGCCGTTGGTTAATTTTAGGTGCGACGCCATCATGTTTCTTTTAGATGCCAAAATTTTTTACAGTCACACTATGGATTCCTGACGTAACAACATTACCCCTTTACTACTAAACTTACACAAGAGCATAAAAACAGACGGCGAGGACGAGATCAACAAAGATAGAGCCCTCCAACTGGCTCAGTTGGGGGAAATGTGTGAAGAGGAACGTTAGTCCCCAACGAGACGAGCTAACTGGGGTAAATTAGGTCAATGTGTTCCCTTTGACTCCACAAAAAGAACATGCCGTGTACGAGTGTCTGTTGCACCTACACCACCATAATGTGTTGCACTACTGCCAAAGTATCACAAATGCGCGAGTCGTCGTAGGCCCTACCAGCTAGCTAGCATAGAGCTTCAGCTGGCTGGCTAGTGTGGTTGATTTTTGAGTTTATTGTTACATTTTATTTTTTACTTTACTTTACCTTACTTGTTACAGTTATTGATTGAGTACACTTTCCACAGAAGTCCATCTAGAACCACGCAAGGGCGGAGTGTATCCAACTTTGAACCGCAAAACCTGGCTCGTATACACTCACTGATTGCCCAACTGATGTATGTGTCCCTTCTACATAATGATGGCTGAACGTTAAAATTATATTTTATCATATTACAATATTGTCTTATAAATTGTTGACAAAAAGAATCAGCACGAGCAGACTTTTTTCTTTAGTAATGAGGAACAAATTGCACATGCTGAGTTCAAGCGCTGATCACAATTTTTGTTTTATTTTGTATTTGATTTAGATTTCACCAAATCACGCCTCTTTGGTGATTTGCGCACATATTTCTAGTTCACACATGGCAACAGAAATCTTGACGGGGGAATTGCAGCACTTTCAAAATGTGGTGGTAAACCTCTGTTTTACATTAAATGATCAGTTTGTTTAAAAAAAGAAAACTGAAATTTGAGTAAGAATAAACTCACTTCAAATGATTTACAATGAGAAGTTTAAAATTACAACTTTGCGTCAAACAGTACCACAGAAAAGATTGTGTTAGACTTTATTTGCCTAATTGCAGCATCACGAGTTAATACTTATTAACATCTTGCAAAGAAAACATTATACAAATGCTGAAAAAATAATTACCGGTAATTGGTAAGCATTAATTTGAGGATCTGCATTTCTCAAGCAGTTCTAATTCTTTCCCGTGGCAAATTTTACTGCTTGATTCTTTATACGCATTATAGGTAATAGAAATGATGTACAAAATTCAATTTGGTATGAAATGTGTTTTAGATATTCAACATTTGGGGAACAAATGTAGTAATTCAATTTAGTATGAAATGTGTTTTAGATATTCAACATTTGGGGAACAAATGTAGTAATTCAATTTAGTATGAAATGTGTTTTAGATATTCAACATTTGGGGAACAAATAGTAGTAGTAGTAATTTCTCTCTCTCTCTCTGGGTAAGACATACATATAATTGATATGAGAATTCGGGGTTATATTTCAATGTAATTAGAATCTTCATAATTGAACTAATTAGCTCGAAATGCTATGTGAGAATGACTTTGATTAAAACAGGTTTCTCACCTACAGCCAGTAGTAGTAGTAGTCGTCATCGTAATAATGTAATTTTATTTTATTTTTTATAAAAATGTGAATGTTTATTCTAATGGTCACGAACTGTTGACTTAAACAACAAATTACAAATTTTGGCCAATTGTATTGCTGTATATTGTTTCACCAAAATATATGGATTGCCTTTTTAATGTGAAATACTTTCCGCAGCAGCTTACCAATGTTTTCAGTACATTACCTCCTTAATTGTCTCAGAGGGATAACATTTTCTTTAATCAGAATTAAAAGCTGGAATGAGGGGAATAAGGCTCAGGATCATTAAAATACCTAATATCTGATTGATAAAGTTATGATACAGAAGAGTGATCAAAAGCTCAGTGACACTTCATTACTGTATCTTTCTCATACAATTCACATTGAATTGCAACATCTGCACATAATAGGATTAACATAGTTTAGAGCTTCAAGGTCACCAAATTACTTTCCAAGCATGTTCAAGCACATAGCAGGAATGTTGGGTGTCCACAAACAAACGAGAAATCAAAATGGATGCTCTTCATTTATTTCTTCAGGAAAGACCTGTAATTATCAATACAGTACAATTGTTCTTAATTGTGCATTATTGCCCCTGGGGCATATTATTACTTTTTTTTTTTTTCATCAAGTTCATCTAGTCCAAATACATGAGGATGCACACAGTTCAATGCAACTGACATCTCTGCTTGATTAATTCCTACAACCTGTCACTTGTCATACGCTTGACAGACAGTCAATGTATTCCCCCTCAAGTTGTTAGAGACGTTGACGTTGCACCTGCAGCCCAAAATATTACAAGTATGTATTTTGTGTTTGTTTTAGTTACAGTGCATACTGTACCACTGAGACTTGTTTAAGACAAGCCGGCTCTCTCGTTCTTTTTTTTTTCAAGGTGCGCGCAGATTCCAATTCACTGAAAATGAATGCATTGTGTGATTCATTTGAATATCCCGAATTAATTCTAAAGTTTGAAAATGTTTGCTTAATAATACATGAATATTAGGACACCCTATAAAAAATCTTAATGAGCGCACTCTAGTGTGGCTCAATAGATGGCAGTAATATCCCTCAATCACTTGCAGCATGAATCCCACAATATATGTCAGTGGTTCTTAACCTTGCGGGAGGTGCTGAACCCCACCAGTTTCCTATGTGCATTCACAGAATCCTTCTTTAATGAAAAAAAACATGTTTGTTTTTTTCAATCTTAGACATAGATATAGGGTTTACTGATGATCAACACTTTTCATCGTATCTGTCTCTCTTCACCTTGAATTCAGAAAGTGCTTGTAATCCCCATTTCTATGCATCTTAAGGAAGTTTTTCTTTAGTTTTGCTAGATAGCTAGTTGTGGACTAAGACGCTGACTTCCATCACTCAATATTTATAGACCACTTTAAAATAACCACAGCTGTTTTCTTAAGATGGAACCCAGCAGCAGCTGCAATGAAAACAGCAGTGGCCCCAGAATTGAACCCTGTGGAACACCATACATTCTGTTAGGCATGAGAGTTCACATTGCACATATTCGTCCGACCACTTTTTTTTTTTTGCTTGACATCGATAGTATGAAGGGATTACAATAATAAAGAAATGACACGACATACCATCACAACTGCCACAAGTTGACTACTAAGCGCAACAAATTCCCTGCTGCTCAGATAGGTCAAGCAATGTAGCGTGATCACCTACAGCCAATGGTGGCCAATTGCAGTGTATAGTCACAAATTAGTTGAGTCGGGTATGTGTCTTGACTTACTTAGTATGCACACATATTAAAAAAAAATATGGATATCGTCGCTACTATGTGAAAGACACTTATGCCTATTTTTGTCATTTTTGTTACATTTCTATGTTTTGGGGAAGAAACTGAATGCAGACATCTCAAAAACGCAAAAATCTAAAAAATGAAAACAAATGAATATAAGTGTTTTACACATAGCAGTGACGATTTGTTACATCACATCATTACTATGCAGGAGAGATAAAAAAAAAAAATTAAAAACATAAATAAACAGTCCCTCCCTCCCGCAACTCTTCTAGTCCTCAGGTAATGTGGAGAAGCCTTGGCAAAGTCAAACATCACAGTGGGAGGGATGTAAGAGGCAATGACTTTGAGCTTGCGGTGTCTTTTATATCGCCGTGAAAGCCAACAGCAGCACTGTGTCTTTCTAATGTTCTGATTAGGTGAGGTCATAAAACAGCCTTTAGCTCAAAGATGGTGTAATATGTTCTCCTGTGAAGATGAAATCAATAGCAACACTTGGAGCCAGGCCTCCATCCCAGTGCAATCCTCATCAAGAACGGAATGAAAGAAATGTCTTTTGCGGAACTCTGCAACTGCTCAGAAGTCTTCAAAAAAAGCAACAGCGATATGAATAATCGTGAAAAACATTTAATTGTATTTCTTTGTGTGTCAGCTTGTTTATCGTGTGAGTTTGTGTGTGTTCACTCCCGCTCCAGACTGTGTTGTCATTTGTTGGCGGGACGCTCTGGTAATCATTTGAATTCCCTCGGTATGTTCACAAGATGTCAGCGAGTAGTCTCTGATCTTGTTTAATAGGGGACCAGCAGCTACAAATTACTATCCCTCACAAATGAGGAAACAAGGATACGACTTTTAAATCTCAAGGGTAAGCATCGTCACGTAACTCCCAGCGCCTCCCCTTAATTTAGCTGGCTTTCAAAGAAAAATAAAATACCTGTATGTACTGTACTTTGTTGTTCAAAATAGCTCATTTTGATGCAGCATGGGCATATATACAGTTTGATATTCAGCAGCCCCTGCTTTGTTTGTTTTTTCATGCATTCCCTTTTTCTCATTAAAATCAAACGCAGAGAGCTATGATGAAAAAGAAAACCTCAGTCACGTAATTTTGACGTTAAATTGGGCCTGGAAAACAACCGATCGTGGCCCAAAATTTAGGCTTTTATACGTTTGAAATTTAGGAGTGCAGCTAAGATTGGTAATACCAGCATGACTAAGGCCAAACTAATATAGAAACTACATTCATTTATATGCAAAATGACTGAAATGTTTTTACGAAATGAAGGGGGCACTGTTACCTATAGTTTGAAAATGTAACAAAACACTGGTATATAGAGTTATGAAGCCAAAATTATGTTTTTGCTTGCAATACTATTTTGTATTTACAGAAAAAAATTACATGATATGGACAAAAGTAGTTTCAACAACATCAGATAGAAATGAAAGAACATGCAGATTTCTTTGCAGCTATAACAGCTATAACTCTTCGAATTTAGTGTCTGAGCTCACTCATTAGAGAGATTCAGTATTTTTTCTACTTCTGTCATTCTCAAACCTTTTACACCAAGTACCACCTGAAAAACAAAAAACTACTGAGCACTCTAAGTGATGTAGCACAATCATGACCAACATTAAAGGGATAATTAACTAATTGAGCCATTTTCAGCAGTATAAAGTTATACAATTAATACCTTTAAAAACAATTTTTTCCACTTTCTGTCGACTGAAGATGATATTACCTGTGATTAGGAAGTAGGTAACGGCTGGTCATGGCTCATTTTGCTGACCAAACCTATATACCCACAATAAAAAGTCAAACTATGCTTGGGCAGTGATTCTTTCATGTGCCACTAGAGTGAGCTCAAATCCCACTAGTGAGACTAGTACAACACTTTGAGAGTTACTGTTCTAGTTCATCGAAACGTGCTTGATGGGGTTGAGTTTATAGAAGGGCAGTCACTATTGAATATCTTAGACCTGATTATTCTATCAATTCTTTTATCGATTAAAGTAAAAGTAATTGAACACTTATTTTACATATTTTTTTTTAATTAAAATGTTTTGAGTTTATTAACTGATTATTGGTCTTCGTTTGATATGATTTTTAAAAAAGTAAATAAACAATAATTCAACAATATCACATGTTGTACTCACCAAAGTGTTTCAAACCAAGAGCTACTTCTTGTGATTAATGCAAAGGGCTACTTGTTTGATATACATTTAAGGTTTAACTACATGTCAAAAAACAGATGTTTGCAAATGTCATATTTTGATTAAACACAAACAATATAATCAGTTTGCTTTCATGAAGGACTACAAAAACCATTGAATATTTACTGTTGAGAGGCTAAAATCTAAGACTTTTGACTATTTTTTAATATAAGCTCCGAGGTATGCAAAAAGTGGAGCCTAAGTTTCAAAGCAAACATGGTGATGTACCATTTAGCTGTCCTGCTGCACGCAAATGGAATACTTTGCCAACAAAAGTCAGCCCCAAATATAAATGTTTTTAGATCCAAGTTAAAAACTATGCTTTTTCTCACACCATTGATGATTTGTTTTTAAACTTTACTATACCCTCACCTATGGTCACAAACTGTTGTGACCAAAAGAACAAGATCCCGAATACAAGCGGTCGAAATGAGTTTCCTCCGCAGGCTCTCCCTTAGAGAAAGGGTGAGAAGGTCAGTCATCCGGGAGGGACTCAAAGTCGAGCCCCTGCTCCTCCGCATTGAGAGGAACCAGTTGAGGTGGTTCGGGCATCTGGTTCGGATGCCTCCAGGACGCCTCCCCGGAGAGGTGTTCCGGGCATGTCCCACAGGTGGGAGGTCCCGGGGACGACCCAGGACACGCTGGAGATACTATGTCTCTCGGCTGGCTTGGCAAAGTTGCCTTGCCTCTTTCAATTTAAACAGTGATTCTACTCAATCGATTATTAAATTAGTTGTTGGTTAATTTGACGATTGATTAACTTTACTTTACTTTTTTAACACCTCTAATTCAGGGCTTTGAACCTCTTTCACACCAAACCCATCTATTCATGCCTTTTTTACCTTGCTTTATACACTGAGACATAAAAACAAGTTATTTTAAAAATGTTCCAAAAAACATGGAAGCAAAAAATTCAAATGTATCACAATTCATTAAGATTTAGGGGCAACTGAGGAGTCTAGCCCAATCCCTGACTAATTAGGTGTGTTTCATAAAGTGCATTTGCTGATTTACAATGAAACTTACAGCACCGAGAAAGTGTACTCCTCCATCTCCTCCATGTCAAGGTTCTGCACTGACGGCTGCATCTTGTGCTTGCCCGCGCTGCCGCCGCTCACGCTGAGGCCGAGGCTATTTGTCTTCTTGATTGGCTTCTTCTGTGAGGAGCAGCAATTGGGGAGAACACACGCAGACGTCATTTGTAAGCAAAGCAGGAAGCAGGCCTCGGAATTTATCTCGGGGGATGCACGCGGTGACAGTGACAGCATGCGTGACGCTTCTGGAGCATCTGAAACGCCGCACGATTGACACGAGACGAGAGCGATGGCGAAATCGCATATGGCACGCCATCATTCAAGTGGAGTTTGTTTGGGAAATGTGTGCACAGTGACGGTGGTGTTAAATATATGATATCTAAGAACCGACACCCCCCACACCTACAAGTCGTTTACTGTCATCATCATAAACACAGTCAAATGGAGTTAGGAAGTGGGGCTTTAAATATTTCACCAAGGTTCTTGGGAGCAGATATTATTTGTAAAGCCGCCAACATGTTAACGGCTTGCTTTCCCAGCCCTGTCAGCCCTGCGTTGCCCTTGGGTGGGCTTAGTGCCTTTCTGCTTGAAGTTGTGAAATACTCATACTGATGTATGTTAATGAGCTCCACCGTTGCAACCTCGCTCTGTTCCCTTCTTTTCAACCTGCTCCTCTCCTCCATCTCCCTCCTTCTCCATCTCTCCTGAGACAAACCGAGGCCCAGGAAGTACTAAATGAGCAGGGCCCAATAAAAGCTCCATTCGTTTTCATAGGGCAATCTTTGCCAAAGAAAGCTTGGATTCCAGAGTGATGATCACAATAAAAAGGTGGAAAGGAGTGGGAAAGAAAGCAGAGAGGAAAAAATGCAGCGGGTATATGAAGCACAATGTTCTCTGACGTCTCCCTGCAATAAATTTAATGCAATACCTTAAAAGCAGATCTAGTATATAGCTGGATTCCTGCCCTGTGGGCAAAGTGGTCGCCTGGAGAAAATTCATTTTAATTAGGCCTGCACTGTAGGTTCAATGGTTGAAATTTGATCCCTAGTGCTTCCAGGCTGGGGCAGGTTGGAGATCACTCCACTTAATCATTAGACAACAGGGTTCCGCACCACAACATTTGACAGAGTTAGCAAGGTTTTAAAGACCAGAAAAAGGAGGGGTGTCTATAGAGGCTTCAAGAAACTAAAACCTCATAGCAACAAATTCATTTATTGAAGGGAATAGCATAGATTAATGGCAAGTCTGTGGGGCCATGTGTACTTCAACAAAGGGAGGATAAAGACTTGAGGTTCGAGGTGCTGCTCATAGAAGCGTGCTGCCAATGTGGAGTAAACATTTTTGACTGATGACTACATTATAGCGTATTTTTGTGTTTATGTTCAAACGTATTTCAATATGTTCAAACATACTTGCAGGCTAAATGCTACAAACATAGCATATTTTCTCATAATGCCACGTGGTATTACTCGCCTCTGCGCAAGTCAATATCCTCTGGCATTACAGGAAAATATGTCGAACCTAAATCCTAAAAGTTACAAATAATATTTTTTAAATTAATTTTCAAACACGTTGGTATAATGTGGGCAAAATCCTTTAAGAAAATGTATTATTTAATTAATTATGGGAGATGATGCTATGGTTGTACTCCTTAGCCTACAAATCCGTTCGAACGTACATGCGAGTACGTTCAAACGTATTTGCGAGCATGTTTGAACGTATTTGGGAATATGTTTGAACGTACTTGCGAGTATGTTTGAATGATGACTGTATATGATTTTTCTTCTTTTAAATCTTTTTTTTTTTTTTGCTACTTGTTTATATGTTTAATAAACAAACATATTTGTGAGAATGGAGAATGTACGAATGTATTTAAATATATTCGAACGTCACTCTCCACTCACAAATGTTTATCCAATGGTAGTTCCATGCTTCTGTACATAGGTTCCCAACAACTTTAATAATGTCATCAAACAGCTGCAGCAAAAGAAAGTCATTGCACAACTATTACTGTTTCTTCAAAATGTGGTGGTTATCATGCAAGCTTTGATTCCTTTTGCTTAAGTCCTCTGTAGCACAAAGCAAACGCGCTTTGAGAGTTTTCTATCGGCTACCAGAGAAGAGGGTGGTCCGCCTGGCTTTGCTGATTTCATTGAATTTAACTCCTCATGCTGATTAGAACTGTCTTTGAAGACTTCAAAATACCTGTTAGTGTGAAATTCTTTTTGACAAATTTCAGATAATGGGCTGGGGATGGGTGTAAGCGTGAGTGTTTGGGTCTGGTGGTGAAGCAAAAGGTGGGAAGGGCACAGCAGGGAAAAGTAGTGAAGGATGCTCATTTCAAGGGTGGGAACGCTTCCCTTTTAAAATCACTCTTACCTTGAAGTGGATCGCACACTCTTCCTTCTCTCTGCGAGGTTGGCTCTTTGCTCCATCATTGACAGATATGCCTCCTGGAGAAGGATCCTTCCCTGAATTCCATCCAAAATGTGGGAAAAAAAGACACCATCAAAACAAATACGATGTCTGTTTTTAGATTGTCTGGATGTGATAGTCACGTTCGATCTCACTATTTTTCCAGACCGATACCAGTTCGAGTACTCCCTTGAGAAGTCACTGATACAGATACCAAGTACTGATACCACTAGTACTTTTGACACATAAAATTTACCTTAAAAAGGACAGATGACCTTTATGTATCAGTATAGCACCTTTCCTTAAAATTGCATGAAATCAATGTAAATTTTCTATTCATCTGATTTCTAGCTCTCAATCGTAAAAGGGCCACAAGAAGGCAGCCGATTGCGAGCACTGATACCTTGACATAAGGCCTGGTATCGATACCTTGTATCGGTAATCACCCATCCTTATACTATTACAGCTACCATTAGTAAAATTATTAAATAATTCCAAAAACAACAAATTCAACAATCCATATTATCATTATTTTCACAAGTTCCTCACATTAAATGGAACTTTCAAGATAAAAGTATGAAGGTGCAGTCTATTCTGAGTATTTCAAATGTTTTTGTAAAGAACAATACACAATATAAACCTGCAGATAATTTTAAATGTGGAGTTATCTACCAGATTTTAATGCATACAATAACAAAAATATAAGTAATAAAAAAAATAATTAAATAATACATGTTTTTTTAATTTGTCTTTCCTTTGGAAAATGACTTTTTGAAGTGTTTTTCCCCATCCCTTTTCTCTGAAATTTAAATGGTAAGCCGCCAGATGTGTGTCTCATGCTTGAAGAGTCAGAGATCTGCATTATTTAGCATATTAACATTCACGGAATTTTAAAACGGGGTTCCTGCATTGCCTGAAGGTTGTAATTAAGTAAACCTTAGCTTTATACATGCGGAATCTTACTATGTGAAACTTAGCAACCCCCATGAAAGTGATCACATCTTTATATTACATATGAACTCCCTCTTTTTTGTCCTCTGCACAATTAAATATATCAGTACTAAAAAAAAACGAAAATATGGCAAAAAAAACAAACACAAACACATTTTTTTTTTTGATTAAATATCAAGGACGGATAGGTAGAATGATATAATTTTAAGCTGTTTGAAATGTGGTCTCATCCCAACACAGATGTAACGCTAATGTATGATGTATTTTGGTGTCATTACATAACTAGTAATGATTTAGATATTTATCAAATGTCTAAAAACTGGAAAATACCATTTCAATGTGAGGACAAGATAAGACAGGTCGTGTCTGTGTAATGGACCACCAGATAGTGCTGTTTTTTCTCCCCTGTGATTAGTTTTACGTAAAATCTCATGCTGCTGAATTTAGAATTATTTCTTGACATCCTGTTCCTGCTGGGTCTCTGTTTAGAGGCACGCTGCCTGACTTACAACATCAAACACTAGTTGGGTGACCAGACATCACCAGTTATTCCCAAGCTGAGCTTTTCTGTCTACATATTTTCAATGTTACACTGGCTCGATGTAAACATGCACAGCCAGCTTGTAATAGCTGCCAGGACTGAGCAAACAAGGTTGGATAATGGTGAGTGCACTGCGTTGTTTAGTGCTGTTGAACTTTCAACCAAAATTGCATTTAGCATTAGCTAATAACACAAGCACCAGTCACCAGATTGAGTAGCAATTAAATTTGTTATAAATAGTTCCTGGTGAGAATTTATTGTATATTTGATTTTCAGAAAGCCAAAGAAAACCATCGGAAAAATAACAGCAGTTTTAGTTGTGGCCCCATCATATTTTTCCATGTAATTACACTACCGGTGCTATAAAAAAAAGTATCTAAACTGTAGCAAGTAGGCATTAAGCTAAAGATATACAGGATGCATAATGAGAGAATGTTTTGCTGCTTGTACACATTCAAGGACAACAGCTCAACAAAAACAAGCAGCAACGGTGTGGCCCACTGTGAATTATGATGCATTTTGCTCAGCTGCACACAGCAATTTTGTGAGGCCTCACTGGCTAACGCGCACGACTCAAGCAGAGGCAGCGGTGGACAGCTGAGGGCTACGTCCGTGAACTCAGAGCACTAGAGCAGCCACAACTCCAGCCTCTCCAGGCACTCAAGGCCAGCAACAATCCCCTATGCTACCAGCACGTGTGAAGACAAGTGCATACATCTACACACTCACACACATTGACACACCCACATACGGATCGACGATCATTAATATTATTCTACATAGACTTTCAGCACTTTCCAGAGTGGAAATACGAATGAGTACCTCGCTACGAACCTCGCTCCCAAACAAGTCAAGGAGACAGAAAAGGCCTGAGGTCCATTACGCTGTCGAGACCCCATCAGTATGTCAGCACTGACCACTGAAATAGTCGGTGGCTGCTCACCTGGGCCCCTAATTGCCTGATGACTGGTCCAAAGTTACAGAGGGAACGTAGGATCAGGTACTCACCCTTGAGCCTGTGTCGGTTTGTTATTGTGATTCTATAGCAGTGGTGGGCAAACTCGGTCCTCAAGACCCGGAGTCCTGCAAGTTTTGGAGGATTCCCTGCTGCAGCGCAGCTGATTCTAATCAATAGGATCATTACCAGGCTTATGCAAAGCTTGCTGATGAGATGATCATATATAGCTGTGTTTGAGAAGGGAAACATCCAAAACCTGCAGGACTCCGGCCCTCGAGGACCGAGTTTGCCCACCACTGCTATAGAATCACAATAACAAACCGACACAGGCTCAAGGGTGACTACCTGATCCTACGTGTTGTGCCCACCCCTGTTCTATAGGGAGTACGACTATAACCCTATAATGAAAGCTAAGACTTTTAATAAGAAAAAAAGTCCATAACCGTGTATAATTTTGAGACTCAGCCTCATTCACCTATGTAAGTTAAATTTCTCATACAAGCTAAGACTGACATGGCTGCTTTTGCACTCATACAATTTAACACAAAGGGTCCTATTTTTATAGACATGCGCTCGGCATGAAACGGGCGAATCATCATTTTGGTGCCAGGGCAAGTTAAAGCCTCGTTTCCACCGACGGTATTTACCCTACTCTACCCTACTCTACTCATCTCTGCTCTGCTCTACACCCAAAAGCAGAGGCTTTAGTCTGCTGTGTTTGGGACCACATTGTGCCTCTGCCAAGTAGACTCAATTTTAGACTCGCAAAAAGCAGGTCTATCTGGTCGTGCAGGCGGTGTAAAACGATTTTGGTGGAATTGATCGAGGCGCAGGCAGACAGATTTGGTGCTCCCCGGATGTGTGGTGGATGTCATTGTATTTAAATTATAAATAATACAACCATGTGGGAAATTGCCTTGAATCATTGTAGAAATCAATTAATTGAACAAGTAATTATCATTATCATCTTAAATATATTTCCATAGCACCCCACTGACGTCACAACTGGGGGGAGGAGATCACATATTGATGCACCACACATTGATGTCGGTGTCACAAGGTACTCTCCAATTGCAAGGTACTCTCCAATTGCCCCTATCACATGTGCAGCCGACTACATCATCATTTGAGTTTTGGGTGGATCTTGCAGTTTATATGTATAAACACACTTTGCACGAAAATCTCATCCCCCGGATTGCAGCGAGTCAATTTGTGCTTCTGCAATGTCAAGCATGCTTCCATTGCCCTGATTTTAATGCGAATGAGGGGAGCTGCTGTGATTGCCCGGGTGTTAGCTGCATTACATTCCACAATGACACAAATGCCCCTTATGCCCAATTCTACCTGTGCAAAGTTTAGGAAAATGCCCAAAGAAAGAAAACTGCAAACACTCTCCTTCTACAGCTTTAATACATCACTGCAAGCCACAATGAAAAAATATGTGACAGTGACATTGATGCAGATCTGTAGAAAAGTTTTGGGGGAAAAATAATAAAGAGATTTGTGTTCATTTGTCCGACCATATTTAGGGAGATCTCCTGGTCTACGTAGGATGATGGAAGACAAATTCTGAAAACAAAATAATTTTGATTGAGACTCACATGTGGAATAATGAACAGAGAGATGGATCTGTTTATGTTCTAAGGAATAGCACGGAAGTCAAGTGATTCTGGGTTTAAAACTATGATGATTGGGACCAGTCCAAAGGAGAACACATCCTCAAACTGCAGCGGTTCCAGTATGAAGAAGGCGTTCAAAAGGGATACCTTGACATGATATGATTGCTAAATGGGGTGGTTGTTTTAATGGTGGTTGGGGTACCGGTGGGATGTTAATGCAGAAAAACGAAGAAGCTGCAAATCGCGGCAGATTCATCCGCATGCTCATAGTGATCCACTAATGACGATCACAAAACTCGACGCTAATCTAATTAGTCATTTAGGTTCAAACAAACCCGATGTAACTGGATCATTTAATGGGAAAGGTCACTTAACCCAATGTGCCTCCAGCTAATATCAAGTTAAAAAGCCAAGTACTCGCCATCATGCTTGGATGAGTCAACTGAGACATTTAATCCAAAAAAGATATCATTACACAATAACATTTAATTATCTCCAGATTTTAGGGGGTTGAAACATGTCAGATATTCTCTTAGATTGGGATGTCAGGTTTTATTCTGAAAGAGACACCTCATACTTTTTTTGTTCCACAGGGATTATTTCAATTTCAGCCTCAGGAACCCAAACTTTCCGTCGTACTGTCACACTCAGCTTTGTCTGTGGTACATTGCATGACAAGAGGTCTCCATATACTTCTGCCAATTCTGAAACAAATGGGTAATGCGAAAACTCTCCTGTCACACAGAACATTTTAGAAGCTAAGAGGGATAAAATAGAAAGGAAATGTCTCAAACACTCAGACTTGACTAAAAGTTGCAAAACTGGGGTGAACAATTTGTTCCTCTTTTCCTTGTTGAGTTCGATTTGCATTTTCCAGATCGGTTAAAGCTGTCCCACCAAAGGCTTCCTTCAATGTTGATGCAATCTCTCCATATAAACACTTGAATTTACTCCAGATATAATGCAACATGAGCAGATCTGATCAAATGAGGTGAAAACGTCACTTTGGCTTAGCCAGCATCAGGAATGAAGAACCACACTGGACACCTTTTGATCTGTTATTTCACTCATGGATCAGGTTCACTTCCCAAGCAACCTTCTTACCTACCGACGAGAATGTTTGTATGTGCTGACATGCACATCTGCGTCAGCACTCATATGAAGCCATGTGGTTTATGGAGATCTGGTACCTCTAGCCCTGTGTTGGCAGAGCATAAATCTCATCGTGAGTGCCTCCCTCCTTCACGCTCTCTCGCACAGTCTCTAGAAAGCCACTCAGTTTCTTTGGGGACATTTCCCTTGTGGGTGTTAGGATCTCTGTGGGGGGGGTCACAGGTCAGTTGGCGGAGGAAGCGACAAGCTGTGAAATGTAAAAGACCAATTTCTTCCACATGTTTCAGTGCTGGGAGAACACTGCAGAGCTGTCAGTCGGCATCACTTTTAAAATGGGCCAGGGTGCTACCCAGCAGACCTGTCACAACTCATTTGTAATTAAAAAGCCTGTGTGATGTTTAAAGCAGAACATGCCAGAAACTTTTGAGGACTGTTAAATAAAGATGAGCAATGATTTCACAAAAGACGGCAGGATGTATTAATAACAACAGGGCAAGCCAGTATTCGTTGCAAAAGCAACTTGTGTTTGAGGGTGTTGGATGGCTGGAAACATGGGTGAGTACCAAGAATAGTCTGCTTTTAATAATTGGATCCTCATTGCTAACCTGAAACACCACATGGACTGTTTCACAAATCCATCTGGCAAAATATTGCTAGGAAGTATTTGGAAAAAACTTGAAAAGTTATTGGATTAGGTCTAAACACATCAATGGTGACATGAGAAACTACATTGAGCCAGTTTGTAAATGTAACACTGACTTCAGTGCTGCTCTTCTTTTCACGTGGACTGTCCTGATAAAACTGCTACTAAACCAAATGCTCTTTGTACTGTATCCTCACAAAGATAGGGTGACCACCGTTTTGATCCTTTTGTCCAGCCTTTTCATAGGTACCATCTCGGCCTAAGCTGCTGGGACAGGTTGGATAATGGTGACTTGTTTAGCGCTGTTAAACTGTCAACCACAATAGCATTTAACATTAGCTAAAGCAATAACACAAGATCACAAGCTTGACTAGCCATTAAATTTGTTATAAATCGTTCCTGATGATAATTTATTGTATATTTGATTTTCAGTAAAATTTTAGTTTCCCGGCTATTAATTATGAAAATCTGGTCACCCTACTTCACTAATTTGCTCCCAAAAATGTATAAAAACGTTGTATTTTAAATATTGGCACACAAAAACGTATTTATTTGTTTTTTATGTTTTTTTTAAGCTAGAGCATACAGAAGGCTTTGATGCAGCCCCTGACCTGAAGAAGTCACTTAAAGCAATGGTAGTTGTTAAAAAAAAAAAAACGGCCAGCAGGTGGCAGCAGGGTATAAGAGATCAACCAGAGCCATGTTGCAACAAGCTCTTTTCCCCAGTGTTTTCAACAGGTTTGTGAATAATGATGAAACTTAGCTACACTCTAATGTTAATTGCTGCAAAACAGAAAAATATACAAATACGTTTTTTTTCCCATGATGAAAGAAGAGAGTCTAATCTTTCTTTAGGTAGGTTCCATGCTTTTATAGCAATAGAACAAGTTATTCTGTGGGCCTTGCAAAATCAATAAAAACTCAGTAAGGGGGTTGCTTTAGTGAAAATGGCAGGGAGCAAATGAGTTAAAGACAATGGTTGTAGTCTTCAATAGCCCCTATTAAAGCTAACCTTTATCTGCCTTTTCTCCCGGTCACTTGCTATTTAAATTATCTACCTGACTGAGATCTGTTACCCATTTATACCCAGCCGTTTGTGTATTTTAGAGGTGGAGTGTAATGCAGAAGTTCTGTGTGTTAAGTCAGGGTCTATCATCCATAATAGTAACTGCGCAAATATTTGGTTAGATTTTTTAGGCTTCTGTGTACCTGCTGTTTTCCTGGTATTGTATCCATTGTTTATCTGCCAAGGTTTGCCCACAGTCTCTACCCATCCTTGCCCTCCAGCGCTTGTACACCAGTGGATACAATACTGAGTGAAAACTGCCATTCTTCCAATGGCACGTCTAGTGACATTAGGGTGACATTTTCTTCCCACTGTGTCATAGTCAGGGGAAAGTGAACATTAAACCCCTACCTGGCAAAAATGATGAAGAGCAAGCAGAATCAGCTGACAGGTGGAGGGGAGAGTCCTGGGGTGAACGCACCACTGCAGGCTCTCCTGCTCCACTGCTGGGGCCAGCATGGCGCAGGTTCAGCTGGAGATGGTTTGGCTGTGGATCATGTCTGGACCCGGAAGGAGCCTGTGCCGGCAGTTGGCTGTGCTGGACTGCAGGCTGAAGCATAACATGGGTTTTTAAAGGCGGCATCTGTAGAGTGACGGGGAACACTGTTGCCCCAGATGCCCCGAGCGGGAGTCTCCTTATCTGAAACAACAATGATCAAGTAGATATGTTTGGACTACATCTGCACACCAAGTTAGAATATTATTATATTCTATTGCATTGTCATATGCAGCTACATCACCATTGTTTGCGGGAGACCAGCATGTGTGTTTAATTACAAAACAGGTGCAGTGATTAAACTGTCCCAATTAGTATTTGGCACAGTGTGAAATGGTGACAAGGGTTTAATTCAACAAAGAGCACAGGTTTTCGTAGAATACTATATGAAATACAGTGACTTGACGTAATCTTTTGTAGAAATTAAATTTTAGTAAAAACTTTTAAGACTCAATGACTTTGACTAACCCTTTCAAAACCTGAACAGTGGCCATTTTTAGGTTTTGAAAGGCAACGTAAACACGTGCAAAAACCCGATATGCTCTTATTCGGGGTTTTTCGAATAAGACCCCTTTTCTAACTCGAATATTTGGCCATATAAACACGTTCGCGGTACTTCCTTTGAACGGAAATTGGTTTGTATTCTGAAGGAATCTTGGTCTTTTAAATACAGGAACTACTTGTACATGCAGCGGCCATCATGCATTGTCAATCACTAAGCGAGCTTAACTTTATTACATTGATTTCTCTGCAGCGTTTTCACATTATTTTCTGCCTCCACAGCAAAAATTTATATAAGTCGGTGTGTTTGGTGCCCAACCCACCGGAAATACACAAGCAGAGCTAAAACAAAAATGGCAAAACATGGTGATACAGTAGAGGACTAACCTTTTGGAGGAGACCGTGGCATTCAAATTTCCCTGTATGATGGAGTAACTCTGTACGCTCAGGCATGTAAACTGCAAATTAGCATACAGTAATTGATACACAAATGCCCACCTGAAAGTACATGTTGCACAGCCAGTGATCTAGATCAGAGGAGATGAGCACTTCAATTTTTTTAAACTGGCCCAGTTGAGTGCTTGGTTCTCCTCGAAGCAGTGGGGTTTTGTACCTGGTTCAGTAAAAAGTTAGGACAGTTTTACTGAAAATTAACCTTTTTTTTTGATAAGTAAAAATGGGTGAGCGACTTGGTGACTGAGTGATTAGCATGTCTGTCTCACAGTTCTGAGGTACATCCCACATTGCAAAAACAGGCATGTTGGGTATTTCAAGACTCTAAATTCTCCTACAATGTGAAGATTAATTTGTGTTTGTACTATACTGTATAAGTACTGCAAATGACTGAGAGATGTCAAGGATGTAACCTGCCTCTAGCTAGTCAGATTGGATTGACTCCAGCGTACCCATGATCCTAACGAGGACAGACAGGCTACAAAATGGATGGATGGTTGACAGGAGATTGAATATATGTACACAAATCCAAATGTCTCACTCAAGTTTAATCTGACTTGCACTAACATACCTGCCTGCGACCAGGCCAAGGCTCGGCCCGCAAACGGGAAACGCCCCCCAAG
Organism: Vanacampus margaritifer; assembly: GCF_051991255.1. Classification (NCBI taxonomy): domain Eukaryota; kingdom Metazoa; phylum Chordata; class Actinopteri; order Syngnathiformes; family Syngnathidae; genus Vanacampus; species Vanacampus margaritifer. Next base: position 3,146,970 of record NC_135451.1, read on the forward strand.
CCAGAACAGACTTCATGTAGCTACTTTGTCCTGGTGATGCAGTCAGTCGGAATATTAGGACCATGCAAGGGAGAATCTCACAGGCTGGAGGTAAGATCTGCAGATAGAAAGGAGGGCAAACAAACTCCTAATTTTATGCAGATGAATACACATGCCTGCAGGTGCATCCAACAACGTAAGCACACATATGCACACAGTGCGTTTGCTAATGCAGTACTAATGAAGTAAACACGCACAAACTTGCTCTCACCCACAAAGCCAATGACAGACAGAAGGTAACAACAGGAAAAGCAGCCCTCAGGGGTCCACTTAATCTACATTCTAGACTTGAATCCTCCTTTAACTTATTTCCATGTTATTTTTTGCAAGCCTCCTTAACTGTCACTCCTACCCGTCCAACTCTTTCCAAAATGGAGATGTTAGTCTGATAAAGACTGTCAGTGACAAACACAAAGTAGAGGAAACGTGACATTTGCCGATGTAGTCTACGTGCCGACAGTTACTGAATTTGCAATGTACGTAGGGCAACCATCAATCAGCCTGATGATATTAAGGCCATCTTGAATGAGGCTAATAGTGTTAGTGGTTATCACACTCCATGCCAAACACATGCATTGCTATTCACCCAGAGAATGAGGCTCATGTAAAAAATGAACTGACAGTGAGGTGTGTGCCACTTCATCAATCACCAGGTGAAAATATTTAATATTTTTATTAGTTGAAATGGAAAGCATCAAGGATGTGTTTTAACACATAAATCACATTTCCTCTACCACTGTCTTTGCTTTAAATGTACACTTGGTAAAACGGCAGGTATTACTGTCTGATTCAGGACACAAATTTATGACTTAATATCATACTGGTTATTTTATATCATTCATATATTGTAAGAAACATTACCTACATAAATAACCATTTGTGTGACATTAACCAGCCTCAACAAGATGCGTTGAGAAGGAGAATATACACCGGGAGCAATTCGACTTTTATTTAAGAGTCCAGTGTTATACGTGCTGTCAACTTTTTTTTTGTTTTTTTGTTTTACATATTAATATTAACATGGGTTGCTGGTTTTACATTAGTGTGGCTTTTAAGAATGTTGAACAAGACCTTATCGTTAAAAGTTGTATGATGGTGATTATTTTACTGTGGGTCACATTATTTCAATTTCCAATGGATGTCAGTGTGAATGTTTGCCTCTTGCTATCTGCCCTGTCATGGCTGACTGCATGGCAGCTGAGATAGCGCCAGCTATCTGTGACCCTGAATAGGAAAAGAATATAGAAAATGGATGGATTATTTACAATAGGGTGGAAAAAATAAATGAATCTCAATCAACCAGCATTGTGTTCGACAGAATTTCCTCTGAAAGCCATCAAAAAGCCACTTATTTTATAAAATAGGCAGTGTTGCCACAATTACCTTGAAAAAGTATCTTCGTTACTTTACTGTCTACTTGCTTTAAAAAGTAACTTAGTTACTTTACTGATTACTGGTTTTAAAAGTAACCAAATTAGATTACAAGTAATTCTTATAGTTACATTTAGCAGATACCGACCACCCTGACACAAAAACACAAAAATGACACCCGGTTTGGCCACTTAATCTGAAATTTGTTTCTAACAGTGACATTTAAGAACGGATTATTATACTGTTAGTCATGCAGTGTTAGTAATCAGGTGTCCTCCTGTATTGTATTATTCATTAACCATTGGTTTTCAATAAAATGCTATATTTGTGCTTATAATTTAAATCACTACTGCATCTTTAAGCTAATTTGTACTTGCAATGGTGAAAAATGCATCTCTCTCTGGATTGCTGATGCTACTTATACAGTATGTCGTAAGCATAATGCATTCTATAAAGTAACTATTATGGGTGTTTAAAGAGTAACTTTAGTCTGACTACTTGCACTGAAAAAGTAATTCAAATGTGTTAGATTAGTAGTTAATCTAGAATGTGCTTATTTTGGAGTAGACCGACATCACTGATGATATGTATAATAGGGCTATTCCCGAATGCCGATTCATAATTTTCCCATTGGAGTCATAATGTGTCAATGCATATTTTAACATGAGTACTAAACCAACCCGTTGTGGAAGTGTATGCTCTTGCCTCTGTATCATATATGATACAGTGTGCGCTGAGTTCACTCGGTCATGTGACCACATGCTCAAATAAGAGCCACATATATGCGGAAAGTTTTCTGCTTGAGCTACACATGACAGAGATGGATTTAAAATGTGACAAAACAACGTCCTTGTTTCTCCTGGGAAGACGACACGGGACCTGGTGCTTAAATGTGTAATTTGTATAGGGTTGGCACGCTGTGTCAACAGCCAGTGCAGGCTTCAATAACTCAATCAGTATGTTTGAATGAGATAAGTGAATATGGCTTAATAAAGATAAATCGCAGTTAAAGTGCTCTCCATTTACTTAAAATTTTGATCAAATTGGATTTTTCAAATGTCGAATTATGAAGCATTTTTCAGGAAAAGTACAAGCAATAAGCGATTTGAGGTTATTCGGGACTCTGTCGTTTTACATGAACGAGAATCTCGAGGAGTTTGTAAAAGTCATTACATCTGCAAACAAACTGTAAAACAGCTAAGTTGCTTGTGAGACTGTTATTTTCTGTGGTTGACTTAAACCTAGCTTTAGCCACTGGGACGGTAAAACACACTATTATGAAGACATTATAGAATGTGTGTTCAATACTTCCTTAGTGACCATAATAGTAGATTGTAGGAGTGGGGAGGTAAATGAATATTAGGGATCCCAAAACTCAAATCCTCTTATCCTTAAAACTTTTGTATAATTTAAAAAGAAAAAAAAAATGAACAAAGACAGCAGGCCTGACTCTTTGGCTCCCACTCACCAGCTGAAGTGACTCTGTTTCCGTCTAAATGCCTACCCAGACGCGCAAAGTGAATAGTGCATGAAAAAAGAGATGGAGGGAGAGGGAGGAAAGAAAAATAAGCTCCTGGCTTCCTCCTGCTATCACTAATTCCTCATTTCCTCTTAGAAGGCTCTGCAAGCATTCGGAAAGATTGCACGCTATAGTGTGGGCCAGGCAGGAGAACGAGAACATCCAAGAAAGCTCTGATAGTCACACAAATCTGATCAGTGGTTTCACTGCCATCAATGAGGACAACAACAACAGGTTTTCAATAGCTTTGGAGAGATAAGGATGGGGGTTGAGAGTCATGAGCCGTTTACCATGCTGTACTTAAACCTTTTTTTTAACTACTGAATCAGATCCCAGGTCTATATTCACTTCATGCCAGTTTTTACCCCGTTCTTTGTTTGATGGGAGTAGGAGACAATCTAATCTGGATGCTCTAGCTCAGTGAATACGCCCACAAGTATACCGACTGTGTCCACATTTGCTGAAAGCTCCAGCAAGCTGAGGCCTTTAGAATGGATATCATTATATGAAGAGAAACTTCTGTTTCAATGTATGTCTGGCTGTCATTAATCACCATCAAAACTGATTCCTTAAAGCTTGTTGCGTATGGATTTTCTCGATTACTGTATCTTCAATTGCTTTCCCAAAAGGACACATTTAAAGAGCTGAGATTGTTACTACTATTTCATAAATCCATCCATCCATCATCTACCGCTTATCCGGGATCGGGTCACGGGGGCAGCAGCTTTAGGAGGGAAGCCCATTCTTCCCTCTCCCCAGCCACTTCAACCAGCTCCTAAGACCAGCCGAGAGACATCTCCAGCGTGTCCTGGGTTATCCCCGGGATATCCCGCTGGGGGGACATGCCCGGAACACCTCTCCAGGGAGCTGTCCAGGAGGCATTCGAACCAGATGCCCGAGCCACCTCAACTGTCTCCTCTTCACGTGGAAGAGTAGCGGCTTGACTCTGAGTCCCTCCCGGATGACTGAGCTTCTCACCCTATCTCTAAGACACCCTGCGGAGGAAACTCATTTTGGCCACTTGTATCCGGGATCTTGTTCTTACAACCCCAGAGATAGGAGAGCCCACCTCAGAGTCCCCAAACCCTGCTTCCTCAAAGGAAGACGTGTCGGTGGAATTGAGGAGATCTTCGAAGTATTCTCCCCACTGATTCACGGCGTCCCGAGTCGAGGTCAGCAGCACCCCATCTCCACTATACACAGTGTTAGTGGTGCACTGTTTTCCCCCCCTGAGATGTCGGATGGTGGACCAGAATTTCTTCGAAGCCATACAGAAGTAATTTTCCATGGCCTCACCAAACTCCTCCCATGTCCGAGTTTTTGCCTCAGAGACCTCCGAAGCTGCATTCCGCTTGGCCAGCTGGTACCAGTCAACTACCTCCGGAGTGCCACAAGTCAAAAAGGCCCAATCGGACTCCTTCAGTTTGATGGCATCCCTTACCACTGGTGTCCACCAGCGGGTTCGAGGATTGCCGCCATGACAGGCACCAACCACCTTACGACCACAGCTCCGATCAGCTGCCTCAACAACAGAGGCGCGGAACATGGCCCACTCTGACTCAAGGGAGGGAGAAGTCTGCCAGAGGTGGGTGTTGAAACTCTTTCTGACAGGGAATTATGCCAGATGTTCCCAGCAGATCCTCACAATACGTTTGTTTCTGCCAGCATCTTAACCCACCATCGGAACCAACACACCACCAGGTGGTGATCAGTTGACAGCTCCACCCCTCTCTCCACCCTAGTGTCCAACAAATCCGATGACACGACTGCTGATTGGCTGTTAGCTAGCGAATCAGCGTACGGGGAAAGAAGAGGAAGTAACGAACGCGGATAAACAGTATTGATGGAAAGCCCGGACCTTTTTTTTTTTTTGCCTGTTTTGCATCTTCCCCCTGCTGTAGGCTTACCTCCGCATTTGAACATACAATGTCTGTCTGGACAGAAGATCGTGAAGATTACTGTCTCTTTGGTTCAAGAGAGAACGGCATCATATGATATTACCATTAAAGGGTATGCCGACAAAGGTATGAAAGCCAAACTATGGCTTGACATGGGGATGCGACTGGATATAGCAGGTACGATTTACTTTTATACTTGAGAAGTACAGCAACTGTTTGCAATTAGTAAATATAATTCCTTTTTCACGTTACCTGGCTAGCAACATGGTTAACAACACCCTCAAAACATGCTCGGTTTTCGGTTGCCTTTAGGAATAATGACTACCGCCGCCGATGGTATGGAGGGGAATTACTTCTCGCGCATGCGCTGAAGGTACGTATTAGTTGGGTTCGGTGCGGTGTGTATTCACGTCATTTTTCTAGGTGATGTGCCGACGTCTGTGCCAACGCCACAGGGGGTAGGCGTCAGTCATATTTGGCCGACGTCGGATTGGTGTATCTAAGCCTTTAGTGTGCATTTCTCTTTGCATTTCAAGTCGACAGATGTGCACTCCCAATAGTTATTGTACAGGACGAAGACTTGGACCTGCTATGAGCCAAAATGTACAGAGTGAAGTCAAATTTGGCCTGGTCGATTCGTACATTTTGAGCCCCTCAGTCGCACACCATCACCTTTCGTTGAGCATCCCGCATGCCTTCGGCCCAATGCTGTCTGACTGTCGGTTTGGTGTATCTAGGCCTTTAACGTTTTGCAGCAATTAGAATATAGCTAAGTTTCACATTATTCACATTTTTTGTGAAAACACTGTCAAAAAGAGCTTGTTGCAACATGGCCTTGCCTGATCTCTTATACTCTGCTGCCACCTGCTGGCTGTTTTTTGTAATAACTACCATTGCTTTAAGCCACCTCTTCATGTCAGAAGCTACATCAAAGCCTTCTGCATGCTCTTGCATTAAAAAAAATAAACAATGTATAAATACGTTTTGGGGAGTGAAGGACAAAGCATTAAAAATGTATTTACACATTTTTGGGTTTGAATGAGCATGATTTTGAATGTTATCACTTAATTTTAATTACAGTATCTTCCCCATTTATAAGAGGGTAAGTGCACTCATGTTACCTCAATTGTTTGTTTTTACTTTGACTCAATTAAGTTGTTATGCTTATACGTAGTTTAACTAGAAGTAGAAAAATATTATTGATGGTTATCTTTGTCTCATTTTTATATGCCATTCGAACAGGGGGGGTGTAGACTTTATCTATACTGTAGCAGTTCCATTACCGTTCCATTACCCCCTTTGTTACGTTGCTTTATTGACTGTGTTGATTCAGTTAGCAGAAGAAAAACATAATCTACAACAGTTTTTTCTTACACTGAGAATATTTTTCCTTTTTTGGGGATGAGCTCCTCCCGCCAAAAAATGTCTGTGTATGTGCCCGACAAATGTTAACTAGCTAGAACTTTTCTGTAATTCCCCTCAACACATATTCAAATCCAGCACTATTATGTTCCCAATGCACATTTGCATTGTTTAATGCATTTTGACTTCATTTTCATTCCAATAAAACATGACTTCCTTATTTAAATGAATAATTGATATCGGTTTTGATTTACATGCGCGGGTTAAATGTCATGTTGAAAAGTTGTTCTTTTATTCATGACAAAATCCCCAGAGAAAAACCTGGAGGCTGTGCGTGGCATAATTTCATATATACCATCTTTTGCAGTGATAGAACTTCTCATGAGTGTTTCACATCGAGAAAACCACTCTTTCTTCACTCCAAATGATGAAACTGAGAGAAATGGGACGATGACTTTAGATATAGTGCGCAGTGCAATGTGGCTAGGCTATGTTAGCACAAAAAGGTTGTTTGTTGTCAGGATGGCATCTTCTGATGTTTCACTGAATTTCCCATCAATTGAATGGAGCATGTTTCCCATGCAGCGTCAGCGTTGCAGAAGCAGCACATGTTTTGCATTTATGCCTCTTTTTCATCATGCAGACATCTGAGAGGAAGACGCTTTCAAGGCAGCCTTGCCAAGCATAATGTAAATAAAGCCTTCATAGCATGAACTGCCCGATTCTGTCGTTCCCTGCTTGAATAAAAACATATTAGCGTCAACAGAGGAAATTGAGGCAACATGTCACTGTTATCTGCCAGGGAAGATCTCTCAGTTCTCATTGAGCCATGCAGGCCTTATCTGTGAATCACAATGCTTACTGCAAACCAAATAGTTATGTTAACGCCCCAGTATTTACACATTAAAAAAAAAAAAAAAAAGCATGGCAGTTGTGAATCTTTTATTTTTATCTGACATTCATCAGATTTAAATCATCTTTTTTTTTTAAGAAGATTATTAATGATTTGTTCTCACCATGAAGAGATTCTGGTTAATGTGCAGATTTACATTGTAGTAGCAGCCCTGATGTTCAATCGGCTCAGTGGACGCCATCCACTCTTGTTGCCCTTTGTCATTTCTCCAGGAAAGAGATGGACCTCCAAGATGGCTGTAAAGGGCCACACTCACACTGTAGAGGCCCCTGGGAAGCTTGTCCCTGGTGGCCCTGAGACAACGGACACACACCTCCACAGGCTGAGGAGTCATACTTGGGTGCATCTATAACGAAAAACACAAAGTACTTTTTAAGACAGCTTTGTGTTAATCTCTTCTTTGTGTTCTGGCTGTGATGAGGAAATGAGAAATCTAAACTAGTGGTTAGCTCAACCCTTTAGATACTGGTCTGTATGTATGATTGTTACCTTAACGTAAAACAGCTAAAACACTGGACTGTAATTACCTTGATAACATTTGACAATGAAAATGAAAATAATCACTAAATATTTGGAACAAAACCTAACTATTTTTGTAACCAATATTTAATTAATGACTAAAACGTATGTTTAAAAAAAAGTCTGCTAATGCCAACAAGTGAAATAGAAAATAGATGGATGGACAGATGATAACGACAAAATGTATTCTGAAGCAGAACTAAGTAAAACCCAGAATAGCAAGAACCATGTGGCCTACTGTCTAGCCTAAAATCGCAGCCTTCTCCACCTGGAACTCACACTTATTTTGTTGCTGTGTTGTATGAATACCAACCACAGCTGTAGTCAAGCCCACCTTCATCTAGTCCAAGTCAAGTTCACAAAGTCCAAGTCCAGATGATATCAAGAGTAAACGTTAATACAAAAAAAATTGTGTTTCTATACGTACTTAAGTTTTTGTTTTGGTTTTTTTCATTTTATTTTATTTCATATCCAGCCCCACTTGTAGTCTAAACATAGTATTCTGATTAAATATTACATTTGTGTAATATGAATTATTAAGAAAAAAATTCCCATTTTTATCCATCTCATTAGTTTTGCCACTTGTGGACTGAAAATTACATCATTCTTACTCAGGGTTCGGGTAACAACCAATCACCTGTTTTCTGCGTCATAGTCATGTGACATTCACAACCTTTTTGTATATACAATTTTGGGGTTGGCTTCCCCTTTAAACTGCTCAGCAAAATGAAACTTGTTTGCCTATATATTTATGAATTATTACAATACGACATTGAAGGTGATTCTGTGGGGGGGTTTTTCAGCGATATACTATACAGGTGAAGGAAGTTTTGAGTGAATCCATCCATCCAACCATCCATCCAACCATCCATCCATTCATTTTCTTAACCGCTTATTCCAATTACTGTAATGATACATTAGTTACACTAACATTTAAAATTGACATCAATGAAGACGTCTTGTTTTGCTGTTTTTTTTTACATTATTTTGTTGTTTTAATCCTTGATGACACTTGTATTTAGATTAGGGATGTTCAAGACCATTTTTTTTTCAGACTGATACACTACTAAACTTTTGCGTGGTCACAGATACCGATACCAAGTACTGACTTATACCAGTAGTATTTTTTATTCATAAAAAAATAAAAACAATGACAGATAATTTTAAGGAAAGACTTACACAGCCAAATATAGCATTTTTCATTAAAATTGCATGACATTAAAGGACATTTTCTATTATAATTTCTAATTCCTGAATTTATACAGGTATGGGCTGCCGTCACAACTACAGATACATTGACATAAGGCCGGGTATCTGTTGTTGGTACTCGTCCATCCCTAATTTATAACAACACTAAGAAATTTCTACTGTAGTATCCTGTGGTTGATTAATGTGCAGGTTCAAAATTTTCCAACTCAAAAATGCTCCACCCATGGCACCCATTGCTTTGTCAATATGTGCAAGTGTTGTGCTGAGCCCTGAAGTAATGCACCTGAATTTCTTCTCTGTTTGCATACTAAAACAACAAAAACAAAAAAACAATTTGGGCAGAAGTGAAATTAGTATAATTGTTGGCAAAGCGGTTTAGCCCACACATTTCACATATGGGAGGAGGTGACGGAGGCCTTCAGCCCCCACACTGAAGAACGTCTCAGTGCAAAAGAGGAGGAAAAAAGGGGGAGAAAAAAAGAATAAAGAAGCAATGGAATGACAATATAATGGCACTGCACTTCAATTTGCACATGCATGTCTTCAGGAGTTATTGTTATTATCCGGCCCACATGTTTGTGCATGGGGAAGACGTCAAGGTGAAGGCGAAAGGTGAAGTGGGCCAATTTTTCTATATCAGATGTGGTTTGTTTGCCGTGAGCCTTAGTGGTGCCTAAAGTGCCGTAACATTACAGCACTCCTACAGATGAGATCAAAGGCTCCACAGAGAGATCCTCCATGCTTTGGCTGGCAAGCCGCCGCGTCCTGTCGCTGACATATCTTCTCCAGGCTTTGCACACACATTGACTGATCACAAAAAAATGCACTCTTAATAGAGACAGGAAATGCCACATACAAAAACTTCCTTTCTTTCGAAGTATGGGCTAATATTCAGAGATTAAGCTTTCTCGTTAATTATTTTCATTTTAATTAGTAAATCTTAATTAACAATGAACATTTAGCCTTAAAAAAATTTGGCTTTGGAATGAAGGAGGGGGGTGAAGAAAGGAGAGAATAAATATGACAATCTTTTCGGGACCTCCGGGCAGGATTACTGATGCAGGCTGCCATAGTTATTAAACACGTTCTAAATTAAATGCCTCCATGAATTTTGCACAGAAATACATTTTCATAGTTTTGCATGCCAAATGTGGCATTTCATATTTCAGATTCATCTCGCTGCAGTAATTTTAGGGAAATGTCATCTAAACAAAGATTTTGTCATTTACCAAAGGAAATTACTATGCGTAGCAGGTTTGGCCATTGCTTTCTCTCGCTCTTTCTCTCTTCCCCTCTCCCTCTTCTGCACCCTATTCTGCCTGTGCCGGTTGTTTCAAGTCAGCAAGCCATAAAAAATCTTTATCTCAGTGAAACACAGCAATTTGGGAGATAATCGAATGGTGACTGGGGGGCACAAACGCCAGTCTGAGGAATTATACCACAATCTCCCCTGCATTTACAACCTTCCTCAAAGCCAGTTGTCACCCTGGAAGGAAAGCCCCTGACTGAAGATTCATTACATCTTTAAGCCAGCATGGTGGCACGGCAGCCTCATCCCCACATGCAACACAACAGCACACTCCTCCCACAGCTGGTGATGATCCCGTCGAAGCTCCGCATTCTTGTCTTCCTCCCTCTTCACTCCTACTTTCCCCCCTTTTCTCTTCTCCAAAGACTCCCTTTTCTTCCTTACAGATTTAAAACCACAAACATGTCATAGGAAGTGGCAGCAAAGCTAAGCATACTGCTGGATGGTGGGCAAAGTAATGAAAGGGGAATACACCTGCAGTTTTCCATGCCCTGTCTTCTGAGGCGTAGCCATACATTTTTCAGTGGGGTGGCCAGGGTGCACAAGACCTCAGTGAGGGATGGCCCTGCATGCTTGTGCATCTCGTTCTTTATCATGCCATCCACAGTCAGGGTTTCATGAAACAAAATTTACACTTAATCAGATCAATGTCCTTCAAATAATCAAGCACATGGAAGTAAAAATTTATGTTTTGGGGAACATAATTCACTCGATAATTTATATTTTGTAGTCTACTTTTAATGTAATGATTGGGTACCTAACAACCAACCAGAGTGGGAGAGGCCATTGTGCATACCGCAAGGAGAGACACCATTTTATATACTGTGGTTAATGGCCCATTCATTAATAACCCTATAAAGCCTGAACCATGACATATATGAGAGAAAAATCAGATTATTTGTAAATAGAGTATTTATTGGTCCTTTTGAACAAAAACAATACTTTTTTTTTTAAATCCACTTCCACGTATGACTTTTGATTTGTGTCATATTTGATACATCCGGTCACAATGCTTTACATTTGTACATTTATAACTCTAAAAAATATAATATTAAACAGACATCAAACTTATCAGTTTTTCCAAAAATCAGAAAGAACATTTCCAACTATTAAATAGTATATAGGCCTCTCCTTTCTCAATTGGGACGGAACTTGCAAGATCGCTGGAAAAGCCATCAGCTGAGTGATACTGCTCTCTAATGGATTATCCGTGGAATGCATGCGTCAGATCATATACGTCAGGGTTTCAATGGGAAAAATATATATTATACTCATCAAATAGAGGGCTCAAAATGTCTTGTATTTATTATGGGTTTATAGGGTTAAAATCATGTTTAAAACACAAAAATCTACTTACTCTTCATACTACTATAATCACATGACTACAGTAGTTAATCAAAAATTGTATATTTGTTCTAAATGTACAATAATTTTTTTTCTAGGTTTTCATACTCTTGTTAACAAAAGTGGGGGAAAAGGTGGAACTAATAGAAATAGTTCAAATTAATTTTTAACATCTATAGTCGTCAACGGCAGTGAATGAGTTAATTGGTTTATCATATGAATAGCTATGACAACAGTGTGATGCCGGGACAGGACCTGTGTAAAGGCAAGACAAATCGATGGGGCTGGCAAAATCCACCTTGACTTGGGACACAAGACTCAAAACCGAGACTGTCCTGTTGGTAAATATAAATAACTTATGCCAGAGTAACAAGCGGTCTAAGAAGATAGCAGCCATGAGAAAATGGTACAAAAATCACAGATATCCATTTTTTCCCCTGTGTGGGGGTGGCTAGTGTGTGACCATTTAGCTCCGCCCATGCTTGTCTTTCTTCACATGATTTCATGAATTACATCAGATGAATGTTTTAAAATAAATAATCCCTGCTGTTTTGGCAAGTATGAAACAATTCAGGATCAATATCTATCTGTTTCCACCAAGCAGTGCAATTTGATTCAGTTTAGTGTGGTACATAATTTTAACTTTTTGACATCCCTCCATAGGGTCACTCCTGCAAAAATAAGGTGCCAAAGGGGTGGAGAGAGCTACAATTTTTCCTTTCAAAGAAAAATAATAACAATGTTCTCAATTCACATCCATATGGAAATAAACCTTACCTGACATCAGGTCACAAAAGAGGAGGATTCTGGGACTTGCGTCATCTGTCCATATTTGGACATCACTTCCTGGCCTTCTCCCACCTCTTGGTGGGACAGGCTTTCAGGGGTATTGCTGCTGCTACATGCACAGCACACGCACAAAAACAACATGCTAACCCTGTTAGAAACCTGCATTTTGGACTTTGTTGTTGTACTGCGCAGCCAACAGCAGCGCAATCTAATAAGAACACAACAAAACACTTCTTCTTTCCTCCTCTTGCTCCCTTTCTCAGCCTTTCAATCTTATCAGAGGTAATGTAATAAGCGGCTGCTTCGCTCGGTCTCCTCGCTACATCTCTTAATTCCTCAAAATAAAGCAATATCACAGGAACCCTGGCCTGCCTGTGACTGGGGATAAGATGTGAGTAAAAAGAAGGATAATTCGGCAAATAAATGCTCAGCATCAAAGGCAGGCACTGGTTCTTTCTTTTCTATCCTTCCCCGCCGTCTCTGTTTGCCTATCAAAAGTATTACATGTGCTTTCATCAGTTCACAACAAGGCACAATGTGCCTCCTAATGCAATTATTCAACCTCCATTAAATCAGAAACAGTGGAGACAAATGAATTACACATTTGTAAAAAATAAATAAATAAATATTAAAAAAACACAAGTTACCTCCAAGTCTACCCTCTTTTTTTTCTCCCTTTCATGGGCATGGCGAGAGAAATAGTGAAATCATTTCTCATTCAATTCCAGGCAGATGTAGCCCTAGGTGATGCGTAGAAAGTCTCCCGTGTCTAATAGCCACCCACCATTGATATCGGAAGGAATTTACAGGGTTCAAAGCTGTCGAGAGGAGGTCACCGCGCTAAACTCCAAACTACATTCATCTGACAGGGCTGGTGTCCAACTACCACCCACCCATAAAACAGCTAAACACAAGAGAAGATCCTGATGCGCACAGTAGTTTCTTGATTCTATTATGTCAGCCGCCATGCTAGCCCATAATTACTTAAAAACAAAAACATGCTAAGCTGATTGCCTGCAGGGCGCTCACTACGAGATGTGACGTGTGATCTCTGACTTCAAGTGGACGCACTGAGAATTGATGCGCCTGCAAGCCCAACGACATGGACACAATTCTGTGGCCCGGAGCCATCCCATACCCACAATGCAATGCACATGCAAGACTTATAAGATTACATGCTTTCTCGAATGTCAGAGGGAATACAAATGCTTTTCACACCAGTAATGATGATGTGACACCAGATGTACAAATGCAGCGAAATATGAAAATGAAATGGACAAACCAGTGTGCGATTGTGTTTAATCTGGATTGTGTGTACAACATCCTCACAGTGGCTTTTGGGATGGGCCTCCTTGAAAAAAATGAAGGCATCTGCATTATCGATAGCCAAAATGAATTTATCATCTTATAGACTCTACACATAAATAGATGATATTTCCCCCACCTATTTTAGTTTAGTGACACAATAAACAGAACACTAATTGGCATTCGGCTGGACAGTCATTAGCCACAAGTTTAAATATTGAGAAAGTATATCTAATATAACACTGGAAAATAATTTGAAAAAAAATCTGTTAAATTAGATTTTCATGTTGATTAAAATTTAAATTGGCATTATAATTCCAAAATTGCAGTTACCTTTTTTCAAGCACATTTTCTCTACAACTTAACAGATAGGCACAATTCCATTTATTAGCTGTAGAAAGATTGTAGCAAGAAAAGCTGATAGCTCAAAAACTTGACATGATAGAGAAAAACTGAGACCTGTTTTGGATACAGCACCCAAAAGCAGCAGATAAAAACAGCTGGCAGACCTAACCAGACCCATCGCCAGAGCCAAGGCTTAAGGGGGGCACATGAAATGCATTGGGAGGGGAAGGGGGGGTATTATGAATACCTTACAGACAGCATTAACTTGCCTCATATATTTGGAAAAATTCACCTAGCACTGCCGAGCATTCATCCATTGAATGGCGCTTGCTGACAGTATCATCATAGACAGCATTTACAGTACACACACAGTAGTAGACGGCAACCGCGCGTCGTGAGTACGTTGACGCCGCAGCCATATTGAATGAGGCAAAGTGAAGCTTTTTGCAAAGATGCCTGGTTCAGTTTCTCCTTGTATTTGTACCATTGCAAAAAGGACAGTAGAAATAAACAATAAAGTGCTATATTGAATTTTTGTCGAATTATTTTCACACTTGTATTTTTTCCATTTATCTTATTATCAGATTATCATTATTACATCATGCAAAATCTTAAAATCAAAAAAATCTATTTATGAAACCCCAGTTCAGGCCTTTGATGTTGGTTAGCCATCTTAAAATGTGGAAAATGTTTGTTTTAAGCCCCACAGCACTTAAAACTGGCTGTTAACACTCAATGCCAAGACTGCTTGATCAAATAAGATAATTAAGTAATAAGTATCTTAAAATAAGCACAATGATCTTGTCTGACAATTAAATTTTGAGTAAAATATAACTTGTCAAAGCAGAATAAGCACATTTAGGGTAAATTTAAGAAATTACATTTTACTTAAGATTTCAGTTTTTGCAGTGCATAAAGCCACCACTCATTGGATTAATAAGGAACCATTACCTTTGATTATATTTTCCCATTTTAACTCAATCTTGCTAATTATTTACTGATTTAATGGCGAATACAATTGCCACATCCAATATGGCGGATGCGCTGACATATTGCTTAGAATGGGCCACCTGTATGAACAGTGTTTGCAGCAGAATTAAAAAGAAAAAAGGAAAGCAAAATCCAACCTCATTTTAGATGCCCAAACGATATGCAGCTCCCGTGATTTATTGTTTTCAAGTGTTTTTTAGTTGCCGACACGAGTGTCCCTCCTCACTTGCCGTACGTTGGTCTTGTGTACCAGCATCCTCGGAAACTTGCAGCTTCGCTTGTACAAAATGTACATGACTCTTGCATGCCAACATTGAGGTATTGTCGTATATAAACAAGCATAGGCCTGCCTAACATTATTTTCAGTAAGTCTGTGATGACTGTTGCAGATAAGACTGGCCATCAATCAAACAAAACCACACCACTGTTTCTTGTTGTGACGTCCTGCAAGAATGCCGCCACCAGAATGTCACCCTTTTTATTTGTCTTGAACAAATTGCTACTGTTGGCCGTAGCAGATGCCGAAAACAAGAACAATTCACGAGCGGCAATGAACACAAGCAGCCAGCCAACACGAACGTAACATACCTCCCCCACCGCGAGATCTGTGTTGCGTTTACTGACACTCTGACATAAGAGTGTGAATAAAAAATATACATGTACATATATTTTAGGGATGCACTGAAATGAGAAATGCTTGGCCGAAAACTGAAACGGCCAATTTTTTATTATCCTTGCATTTATTATAATTAATTAAAATGATAATATTATTGTAAAATATTTAGGCCCATTTAACACGGGCATTTTAACAAAGCACAATATAAATTGAAATGCGTCCAGACCACAGACATCAGAGACATGTTGGCAAATGATACATTAAACAACAAACGCGGAGTGAGCAACTGAGCATTTTCTGGAGGTGCAATTGCACTATATAGTCAATGTACAGTAGGCGGGCACCGATGCGTGCGGTGCGGTGTGGATAACGCATTTGTAGGCTATTTGGAGCGAGACATGGAGAGGCGCACTTAAAATCGGCGCATTCAAACATTCACCAACGTATAAAAAAAATAAAATAAAATTTTCGCAACAGCCAATCGGCTTTGGGAACGGACTGCAAAGTCACACACGGCGTCCTGTACAGGTATGTTGCCACCCGGAGATAGTGGTAAGTGTTTACTTGTTTAAAACTGTTGATAGCAATAGTGCTAACGTTAGTGAACGTATTTAGCACGGCCACCAGAATCCAAGTGAAAAAGTAGAAGCGCTCGAGGGGCTCTCATCACAGAAAAAAAGGAAGGCGCTGCAGGAAAAAGAGTAGCTCACCTGTAGTGCAGTACTCAGCAGCGCTCTCTTTTTTTACCAAGCGACCCTCTCCTTTTTTGGGGGATTTTTTTTTTATCCTTTTTTTTTTAGAGACCCTCTCCTTTTCCGTTTTGCACAATGAAGCTGCCGGTAGCCCAGTACTCACAAATGCCAGCGAGCAGCGAGGCAGACTCACTCGGCCCGCGTTTGGTGTTTAATTCAAACAGACGCTGCTGAAAATGCATATTTTTGCCATTTTCGGCCGAAAATTTTTGGTGGCCGAATATCATGCATCACTAATATGTGTATATATATATATATAAAGAAGAACCATTTTAGAGATCCATGCCTCAAATAGGGGGGGCACAATCATCTTGGTGGGCGGGCACGGACCCCTATGGCCCGCCCATGGCGACGAGTGTGGACCTAACTTAACAAAAAATGTCTTCCCCAGTGTAATCATATCTGAACATATCAGATATCTAATCTAACAATACATACTGTATATTGTACATTTACTACTTCAGGTCAGGTTAGCATCTAATTCAACAGATATATCTAAATCTTTACTTTGAAACAGTTGGATAGCAATTTATTTTAAAATGTTTATTATTATGGTTGTAATTTGCAGTGGTATAGAATAGCATAAAATTATCAAATTTTGATTACGATTTTCTAAATGCATCTACATTTTCTAAATGCATCCCTATACAAACAGAAAACTCAGTAAGTAACAGTACAGCAAGATTTGTTATATCAACATAGGGCTTACTTTTACACTCCCATTGAAGACATCCATCAGCCTTCTCTTCATCTTTGCACACTTGCTCATCTTCAACGGTGCCTTCACTGCAGCGTGCTGTAAATTCACATGCACACAATGGAAGAGTTGAGCAAAAGAAATGAACTCCTGCAATCTGCAGTGAATCGATACCGGGCTAGACCCTGAAGACATGTTGCGTTTCATCAGTACGAGTTTACATCCAGTCAGCACATTCACACGGGCCATATAGACACATTGATGCTGTTAAGTGACGGCATCATTCTGCTTTTAGAGCCTCTCTATGGAAGAATAGTTGGGGAAGAAAAACACAATTATTTTCTTTTGAATAGATGTAAAATCTCTGGTGGATAATGCAGTTTGAATGGAGAAGTGGGTGTGAAAACAGTAGTGCATAAATACCATGGGAGAATAAGATAACACTGATCCCAACACTGATACACAACACTGCTTATCCAGTACGGGAGGATGAGTCAACTTCTTTGACTTCTAAGTGACGGCGAGACATTGTTAGACCATTTTTTTCTACCAATTACACTCACTTTACATTCCTATATGACAATACTCCTCATCTTTCAAGTGAGATTATGACTAAATATACACTGGATAGAAGTTCTGCAATCTGTTTATGTACGCATGTAAATGTCGGGGTGTCTTTCCAATCTACATTTCAAAACACAATGTACCAACGATGTTCTTGTATTCACTCTATTTCTGTTGTGACTGATAGTATGCAAGTGAATGATTGGCTAGCTCAAGATTTTCATGCTTTTTCATCCTTGCACAAAAGCGCAGTTGAAGAATAAGAAGCAGTCATGCTCTAGTTAGCTAGAGGAGGAAAATAAACACATGCCACATAAATGGAGTAATCAATGAAAATACATATGAATTACAATGTAACAGGAAGTTTCAACACAAACAGAGTGAGATTGTAAGCAAGAAATATCTATGATATTTAGGCTAAAGCTATTAAGTTTAATGTTTTAATGATCCTTTCCACAACTGTAGAGCAGCTACAATTTTACACGATTACGCAAAGAAAAAAAAAAGAAGATGAACCTATAACTATACCTTACCTACTTAGACGCCTGTCTGATTCCCATCCAATATGGCCACCACGTAGACATAGCAGCCACTCAGATCGGCTGGAGACGGACAGGAAATGACCTCGTCTTAAACGGTAACTCAGTTTAAATGCTATTGGCTGGGCTCCAGGTGGCGGAGTGGTACCGTCACTTGCCTACGATGCAGGTTGCCGTGGGTTTGCTTCCCTGGGAGTGCGTGTTTGTGTGAGTGTGTGACAAGAAAAAAAACTGCTATTGGCTGTGGGTGGTGTAGGTTGGCCAGAAGCTTGCATGAGTACCCATTGTGAACAGCTTTTGTGTTAATTTAATAAAAAAATGTTTCAGTCATATATGGTAAAAAAAAAAAAAAAAAGGTAATTGTAAAGATATTTTTAGGCAAATTGTTACAAAGTGCAGCTTTAAGTTGAAAAATAAATATTATTTCATTGTCATCCTTTTATTTTTGGGACTTTTCAAGGTGCCTCAGCCGGGCAGGAGGTTGTTCTCCCCGTGGTTGTATGAGTTTTTTTCGTGGTACATCTGTTTCCTCCAGCAGCCCCAAAACTGGCATGCCAGGTAAGTGAAGTGTAAAAAGACTATTTTTTAATGTTTAAAAACAAGTAGGCCATTTATGTTCAATGAAATCCAGAAATACTCTCTTTTTTATATAAAGCAATTATTTATTCATCCATCCATCTTATGTTTAGTTTTTTAATAGTAATGATAGGGTTTTTTATTAAGATAAAATAGACAGCCATTTTGACTAAAACATGGACAGGCAAGTTCTGTACTAGAGAGCCTCAGTCCTGCATGTTTTCGGTGCTTCCTGCCTGCAACCCAGGTGTTTCAAATAATCAGCTCATAATTACGTTCTGCTCAAGAACATGCAGGAGTGCAGCTCTCTGGGACCGAACTTGCCTACCCGTTTTAGTCAAAATGGCTGTCTATTTTATCCTAATAAAAAAAGTCATCATTACTATTAAAAATGTACTTCCTTTTTTTTTTTTCTTTTTTTTTTCTTGGGAGATCTCAGTATTGATCATTTGAAATGTCATCATCATTGTTCTCCCTTTTTTTTTTTTTTTTTTTTTTTTTGGTATGTGTGTTTGTGCGTGTGTGCGTGCGTGTGTGTGTGCGTGCGTGCGTGCGTGCGAAAAAAAATAAAAATAAATAAGAATTCCCATACCGTTCACCTAAACCGAACACTTCAAAATCCAGCCAGAGTCGTGGGGCCGCCAGGAGACCCAAAGGGGGACCAAAGAAAAGAAAGAAAAGCGAAGCCCAGCACCGACCAGACACCACCCACCGGGCCACTAACCTTCACCAACCCCAAAGACATCCAAACTCCAACAAATCAGGGAAACCTCAAGGGCCCAAAGGAGAAACTGAGGAAAGGTAGAAAGGACAGACGAAGCAGAGTGAGATCCACAGACACCAGCCTCCACCGAATCAATGACCTGAGGGAGAAACAAGTTGTGTCTGAGTCTCGATAGATGCTGGTGTGGTGGATCTAGCATGCATGAAAATCTCCACCAAAGAGGGGAGCCGTCGACCCCCGCCAGGACAGAGCAAGCGCAACACCTCAGGGCCCCCCAGGCCGCGGCCGCGCCAAAGGACGACCCCCGGGCCCCGCAGGGGCCACCGGCCGGAGAGCAAACCCCGGAGCAGGAGCGCCCCCCACCCCAACGCGGCCAGCGCCCCCAACCCAACGCAGCAGGACGGGGCACTGCAGGCCCACCAGGCACCCCACCGGCCCACAACCCCCGCTCCCCAGGCGACCCCACCCCCGCCACCCACCCCAACCCAGCCCCAACCGCCCCCAGGTCCCCAAATCCCCAGACACCCTCCCCACCCCAGCACCCCCCACCCCGGCACCCCCACCACCACCCCCCCACCAACCAAGCCGCCCCCGCCCCCCGCCCCCACCCTCACCAACCGACAGCCCCCCAGCCCCCGACCCCAGACCCCGGGGACACACCACACCCAGGCATCCGCGCCGAAGAGGGGGCCGGGCAGCGGAGCGGAGAGGGCACCCGCGCCCACCCCACCACGCGGAGGGACGGAACACCAGGGGCAGAAGGGGAGATGGGGGCACCGGAGGACGGGCGGCATCCCCGAACCCCAGGCCCAGCGGGGAGAGGCCCCGGTCGTCACCCCAACGATCTAAGTGAAAAACTAACCCTGTTACTAAGTTCGCCAGCTCGCCGACTGGCGAACTCTACCCCTAAACCGTGTGTGTGACCCCACCCAGTGTATATACATAAGTGTGTGTGTGTGGTGCATTAAAATTGGGGGCAGGTGAACCGGAGCAGAGGGAAATGATATCCCCCCCTGCTCCGATCCATCCGCCCCCCAGGCATGTCAATGAGCGTATGTGGTGCATTAAAATAAATTAATAATAATAAATATATATAAATAAATGGCTGTCTATTTTATCCTAATAAAAAAAGTCATCATTACTATTAAAAATGTACTTCCAATAACATATTGGCAAACTCAATTGTCATTTTTTGTTAAGCAGAATTGTCAGCATCTGCTAAAGTAACTAATAAAGTAACGTGTAATCGAATTCAGTTACTAGTTACTAAGTTACTTTTAAAATCAAATAATCTGTAGAGTAGCTAAATTGCTTTTTCAAAGCAATGCTGGTGACCAGTCCTTGGTGCAACCCGTCTTTTACCAAAAGTCAGCTGGGGTGGGCTCCAACTGACCTGTGACAAGTGCAATAGGAAATGAATGGACAGATGTTTGTCATGATGGCCTCAATTGAACCATCCAGCCACCAGAATTATAATGGCATGACCCTGCTGTAATCCTCCATGAACCAGGAATAAAAAACATCCAGTGGACAAAGAACACATTTGGTCAGTGATGTTTTTGCACAGTACATTTTGGAGCTATTCAACATATTTAGGTACTTTGGATGCATGATCTAGTAAGTGCTTTTTACTTGAGTGCATCGAGGAGACATTCTGATGTAGCAAATTCCAAATAGTTGCAGTTGGGGAAAAAGTGGGGCAAAGAAGTAAGTAAGTGGGCGAAGAAAAAGCACAGAAACTTACACACACACTGACAGCAACAGATAAATGTACATGCACATGTCCTTTGTCCATTAGCGAAAGCCACCCATACACAGCATAATGGACGTGGCTGATGTGCTGGTGAATATGGAATGATGACACAGATATTCCTCTTTGTAGCTTTGTAGCTGACCTGCTGCAGTGAAAGGCTGCCAAGCGTAATCATGTCAGGTCGCGCGCGCTCCATCGGCAGCCGAGCATGGTGGGGGACCACCTCCTCGGACGTCTTTACTGCAAGGAAGGCATTAAAGACCCTCTTACTACACATCTTGTAGCATTAGTTCACAATATACAGTCCGATGATTTATTTTTTAGATGTGGATATGTCATGAATATATTTTCAGACTGTTAGCATGTCACCTATTAACCTGAAATGCAGAATACCATTTCCACATTATATGCATATTTTGTATGCTATTGAATGTACATACTGCATTTCTTTCTCTATACAATAGATTGCATTTTTCATCATTCTAAAAATGTGTTCAAATAGGCTTTCATATTCCTCCTTTTTCTTTGTTTCCACAAATATTATGTTACATGAATTGCTTTAGTGCTACAGTTAATATACTTCTCATTTTAACAAAGACACATTTGGGGATTTTTCTTAATGAAGGAAAGATACAAATACATTTTATTTACTATCTGATAATATTTCCAGTGTAATATATTTTTACATCTGTAATAAGGGAATAAAATCTTAGCATTACTTTCTACAGTGCTCTCTTTGCCCATTATGGTCCTCGCTGTTTGCATTCCATCCTCTTCTGAGTGCCCAGTACTGGGCTCAGCTTGGGTTTTGGCAATGGCGCGGGCCTGGGAGGGCTCAGAGCCTGAGGCGGCACCATCACAACCACCATGAAGCAGCACTGGATTACCCGCCTTCACCTCTAACACCTCCTCATCCCCGGAGGCTACCACTGTACCTGGAGAGATACGCATCAGTGGGCATGCACACACCCTCACACACACATTAATCAGGACACATAAACATTGTCACATGCATTTACAAATGGATTTGCATTCTGACACAAATATTAGGTAATAAGACTGAAATATACATATCAATATACAAATATTTTCTACACTGCTTACTCTGTTGAGGGTCATAATTAAACGGGAGACTTACTCACTTTTGGATAAGAGAGCAATCACCAGTCAATCATGGCTGATAAATATGATTTATAATTGAAATTGCTCTTTAAAGTTTGTGCTTAAAGTGCACTTAGCTCATATAAATGAAGCTTTAATTTTCCTGAAAATACTTGTCCTCGTCAGCAAAGAGACACCTACGTGTGATTTTGTTTTTATTTACCAACCAGGAAGTATTTTGAAAAAAATCTGAGCTCTTTTTGTGTCCTTACAGATTTGCTGCATGCGCCCCCTCGTTGGTAGAAAGCAGAAGATATTCTTTGAGCATTTGTGTGTATATATGCGACGTGTGTAGTCCCATATGTGCAACTGCCAAAGCTGTTATCACCGTTTAATTCTTTTCTCATACAAGCTGATATCAATGTGTGGTGCCTTGTAGAGAACTAGGATATACAGTAGAATGCCAGTTCTGTGGCTATACAGCATAGAATTAGTCTAGCTAGAAAATTTGGGATTTTTCCCCCTGAAAAATATGTCTATTAATCCTTATTTGTGCTTGTTCTTCAGTATATTGTGGCAAGCTTCAAACGCTGAGACAAAAGCAAGGGAAGCAGAAAGAGAGTGTGAGAAAATGTCGGGATCAACGCCGACACACGCTGATCCACGTGTGCAACGGCGATGAAGACGTGCGGCCGAGACTAGTGGGAGGCATCCATACAACAGCGTAAGGTGATTGTCTGGAAGTCCAGTAAGGAAGCTCTCTCTCGTTGCCTGCTTTTCTGCCTATTTTTCATGCAGGAAATGCTAATCCAAGATCCTCTTTACTTTTTTTCTGTGGGATTTCATGAACATTTCAAAACAATGGGAATGGGGCTGCTAATCTCTGTGGTACAGCTAAATCCGAGACAAAGGCAAATGATAAAAGCCGACTAAATTCTACCGAGTTGAAGCGGCCCTAAACCTATCACTTGTGTACGGGAATTACAAGGAAGACGCACGTCATGTCAACAATATCTGGTGTGAGTGTCTTCAGCCAAAACAATGCTAAGCTTAAACCGCCTCAACATGGCCCTGGTCTGCCACACATTTAAAAGAGCGAGTGCTAATGAGCATGGGCACGCCTGCCTTCAAACAAAAGCGGTGCTTGGAAAGCACTCACTACCAGTGAGCTCTGGTCATGTTCTTGGTGTGCAGTGGACTTGTTAAATTTAGCATGGAAATATGATGGTGTCACATTGGCAGGGGTGTAAAAAGTACTAAACAATTGACATTTGAAAAGTATTGGTACCTACGTCATCACTAGGGCCATTATTATTGTTGTCTTGGGTCAGATAATATATTTAGAAAAAAAAAGAAAAATCTCAATGAGTGACTGGTATAAATCCTGCACAATCCAGTGCATGTGGACAATGTGTAAGAAATGATGAAGCAACATGGAACACCCAATAAAATCCATTGCAATCCAATCCAATTATCATAAAATTCCAAGAAATTGTCCAAAATAACAGAGAATTGAATAAAAAAACAGGCAGAAAAGAAAACATTTAAAAAGTAAAAGAAATTCTGAAAATTACTTTAAAATGTCCACAAAATTGCCACAATAGTTAGAAAATTTATTTAAGAAAAGGCAGAAAAGAAAATGTTCAAAAAGTAACCATAAAAAATCCAAAACAAAAGAAGAAATCCAGAAAATTACCATAAAATGTCAACAAAATTGTCAAAAAATTCATAAATTGATAGCAAAAAAGGCAGAAAAATGAAAAAAAAATAGCCATCACATGTCAAATAAAGGAAGAAAGGAAGAAAATTATTATATGTCCATAAAATTTCAAAAAATGAAGACTTATGGTAGAAGAAAATTAATCTCAAAGTATTGGATGCTGCATATTTTTCTGTTACGGTGTAGCTCTAATTAACTCTTGGGCCCTCAGTACATTAGGCTATCGCTAACACACTATGTCCTTCATCATCATCACAATATTCAAATATTGTGAGGCTCCAGAAATATTTTATAATTTATTTGACCTATAATGGCTCTTTTGAGGAAAGGTTGCTGACCCCTTGCCTAGAGTAACATGCAAAAAGACAGTTGAAAAGGAAAAAAAGAAAGGTTTTGTGCTAAACAAAGGATCAAATGAAAAGTAGTACCTATACAGAATTTGTGGTATTATTTATGTACCTATCATTTTTGTACCTACTTTCAATATAATTTTTTGCAGCAATCAAGATACATTAGCAGCACAATCTTATAAGAACACATACCGGGTATGTCAATAAAGGTGTCATCTTCATCCACAGCCATTCTTTGCCCATTTCCTGCTGTTTTTATTGATGCTGCAAATACATAACAATTATGAAACAAAAATGAGACCATCTCCCAAAGCATGGTTTGGAAATTCTTTCTAACTTATCAGGCCCGTCAATCCAAACAACATATTAACATGCAAACTATTGATATTAGCCAGGGCAAGGATGGGTGAAAATGGAGTATACGCAGTCGGGTAATGAAGTGGAAGCATTAACATGCCTGCTAGCTAGCCTGTCATCATGTGATGAGATTTGCTTTAGCGAATCCTTTGATATTACACGGCAGTGATATCCAAAAGATACAGGTGAAATGGCTTCTCCATTAATAACCATGTTTCATTATAGCATGCATATTACTTGGCTCCCAGGAGCTCGCTTTTAATAGGCCTACTTTAGGAGGGGGCTGTGAACTATTGTGTTGCATGTGACATTGGATGAGGGGGGAATAGAAGTGGAATGTGGAAAACTGACCAATGATACGTGACCTTCATCAATGACAGTTAAATCAGGGAGCCAATCTGGCGATGCCATCATTTGATGTATTTACACAGACTGGGCCTGTCATCGCCAATGGTGATCTCTCTCACCCCACTTTAATGAACCGAGGAAAACTATTATGACGCGAATGGCGTACTTAATTCAAGCTCATCTTCGCCGTAGACCGCGGCCATGCTGCTGCGCCTTGAGTCCGTCTGCTCCGCCGACATTGGGTCAAAGTAATTTCGGGCATATTCATTTCCTGTGAAAAGTGCAAGAAGCAAGAGAATGAAAGGTTTGTTGGTGGTGGGGTGGGGGAGATAGTGAGGTTGTACAGGTTCAGGTCAGTCGTTATTAGAAACACGTGAAGCGAAATGTTAAGTTTGAAATGCACACTGTCGAAGGGCAGGGCCAACGGCTGCTTGCAGATAAGGCAGAGCCAGGAAGAGACCTGAGCAGGGAAGCAGAAGTGAGAAAAAGAGCGAGGGAGTGCAGGTTTTCTGTGTGCGCCCCTGCATGGCCCGCAGTGCTCTGGGGCCTAATTAGCATGCTGCAAAAGGTCACGGCAGGCAATCTCTTAAATACGACTGCCATATGTTTGCCGTGTTCAAAAGGGACTAATGAGAAAGTCGACAAGCTCAAAAGTACCTGGAATTTCAAAGACAATACCGTCCTAATACTGTGGGGTCAGCGGCCTAGAGGACTGGGCAAATGTGGAGAAGTAGATCCATAAGGAAAATAACCTGGACCCATGTCTCATTGACTTCTTATTAGCAATCACTGACCTATCAAGTCTGCTGCACAGAGTTTATGGGAATCCGACTGCTCCAGGGCACTCACTATTAAAGGTGCTCCCCACCAAGCAGCTTTCTTAACCCCAAATCATTCTCATTACAGCCTTTGAATATTTCACTCCTATCTAAATAGTTTTGCATGAATTTCTCAGGTTGCAGGGCTAGAAAATGCATTAAATCCCGTTACACTGAACATTCCATGCAATAAGTATGACATTTTTAGAAGTCTGGCGCTGTCACATGAAGTAGTTGGAGAAGCAGCATGTTGTTCATTACCAGAATGAAATGTCCGTTAAACAAGGAGCATCCATGTGGCTCTTAAAGGAACACACACTGATGGTTAAATGCACAGAACATTTAAGAGTTATTCAACATTTACTTGAATACATTTTTATGGGAAACCTCGCAATCACTACTGACAATTTTAAGAAAGTACGTTGCGCACTTCCAATACCCAGCAAGACCGTTGACACTAAATGGGTGAGGGGCAAATAAAACCATGTCACCCATTGAATTGTACACAATTAGCGGTAAATATGTATTTTTTAGTCTTTCACACTGGTTCATTACATGACCTAATAACATCTTGATGTCACACTGCTGTATTTCCACCTGAGCCGACATTATGCAGGGCTGCATTGGCTTTTCACACTCACTGAACACAATATTGCTCCATCAAAATCACTGCCTTTGCACTGATATGATAATAATCAGAGAGGGATTCATTTAACAGCAACCAGACAAAATTTGCAATTGTGCAACTGTGCATTACATTATAGTACATATATACATCTTCTTACATATTATATTGACATTGACATTTTTATTATTATTGTTGCCTGCATACACACACACAAACACAATAATGGAGTGTTACATTGACAACACAAAGACTGTGTTAGTATTTTATCTCTTATAACAAGTTGATCTTATCTTTTGTTAAAACCCAAAATAAAACTCCATTTACTATAATTTAAATAAATAAATAAATAAATACCATGACTTGTTGCAAAAGTATCTGCAAAGTTATCCTATATCAAATAATTCATCCAACAAAATTGCTGTATGAATTTTTCATCATTTATATTTTAATGCACTGGATTTATTCCTCTTCTCCATATTATATGTATGTTTAGCATCTGACTTTTTCATCAGAAAGATAAAAAAATTTGTTCACATTCTGGACCGTTTGACATGATATTTAGATTTTTTTTAAAAAGATATCCTAACTCTTTTGCATTAAGCCATTATGGCAATACATTGATAATAATTACAGTCCATGCACTGTGAAAGCAAAATAAATCACACAAATCAAGAAACTGACATGTGACTCATCCCTGAGAAAGCTGGCACATTCGCAACCTTAGACGCATCCTAATTTACCATCCCATTCCTCAAGAGTTCTCCCTGACATACTGAATTATAAGGGGGCATATTTGTATGCCTGATTGGCCCCAAGCCGTGTTTCGGGGGCGTTGCGAGTACAGCGCCACAGACAACGCATGGGCTCAGTATCATAGTAGTGTATGTAAATGCGCTCTCCTATGACTCCAGCCCACCACAAGGCATGGAGCTGAGAGTGGGAGTCAAGGCTGATTGTGTCGAGGGTGCTTCCAGATAGAGATAGAACACCCACTAGTGCAGCGTTCTCCAGTGGAGGAAGAAGTTAAAGGAGGGGCTTTTGCTTGTTAGGACATGCTCACTTTGGAATGCAGGGACCAAGGGGCCCCTGAATGGAGGGAAGGAGTGTTAGAAAGAAAGCAGGAGTAAAGGTTAGATCAGGAACACATCGACTGCCAACAAATTTGAGGCTAATGAAAAATGAAGCTTCACCTCTTTCTTTGGCTGGGGCTTGCAACTCCATTTTTTTTTTGGGTGAGCTGCAAGGGCGCTATCTGGCCTGTCACCTCGAATTTCTCTCGGCAGCCAAACGGGAAGAAGGGAAAGCTTAGTGCTTCCTTCTCCGTGGAAGGCTGGGTTTTCTATGCCCAACGCATTGCCTCTTGCTGACAAAATAAGCGGAAATATCAATAACAATACACAGAGAGACATGAAGGAGAGATACAAGTGTTAGGTCAAATGGGTCCATTGTAAAATAAAGCGTATTTACAAGCAAAATATTTCGATTGGTGGGTTGTTGTCAGCCCCCAGAATGTTCTCACGCATCCTCCTCGGATGACACTAAAACACAATTAGGTTAAAATTAAATCAGAATCTTGCGAGAAGAGGAGGGGGAAGGGAGGAGAAGAAATGATTAAAATAATTACAAATTGCGCCATGACAAGCAAGAGCAAAATTTAGCCCAAAGCCATTTGTCTGTAATTAGTTAATTAATCCTTACACAAATTATGAGCAATAACTCATCAAGCAGGACTCACCCATCAGAAATTCAGCCGACTTGGATTTCTTCTGCTTAGGTTGCTGCAGAGCCTTCTGCTGTAACTTCTGGAGGGAAATTGTTAAATGAATAAATTAGCTGCAGAATGAAGATCATCATTTATGATCCGCAACTAACGCAGTATTTTAAATATGGGACGACACTGAAATGTCATTTAATTTACATCGCCGCTAAAGGGGTCAAGCGCTAATTGAACAACAGGAGTGGAAAAAAATTCATCATAAATAGATAAGAAAAGTTGACATGAATGCGTAATGAAGGTCACATTAAAATACGTCCTCCTTGTTCCCTGTTTTTTTTTTTTTTTAATGAACAGGCAACAACATTCTCTCCTGGAAATGTATGTGCATCCACGCAAGCGACACTATAGTGCACGGACTTGGTGTAAGCAGACAGAAAGTAGTGATCTGTTGCTTTGAAATTTAAAATGCCTTTGCATTGGAGATAGGACATTCAGGAAGAAGTTATGAGAATTAAATATTTAAGGTGCCTCATCTTACATTACACATACATTTTTATTGCTATTATTCATTCTTGTTTGGTGTCCTTCATTGGACTGGACGGTTGAAGTCATTTCAGAAACCATGATGACAGTAATGGCAATTTTTGGGAGGAACACCAGCAGTCTTGTCACACACTACTGTGGGAGAGTATTTCACTTTTCAAACAAGATCCCGAACCTGAACGATCATTTTAACAGGTTCTTCCTTGGCTCGCCACCACATTCAATGGAAATAGGTTAGGTGGTTTTAAAGACAATATAATCATGAGGTACGGTTAAATGTATATTTCTCAATATGTTTTTTTTTAATTATTGTTGCGGGAACACTTTCCAGTGGTAAAGAAGTGCATTATGAGGGCTTGTATGGGATCTCATTAGATCAGGAAACTCCAACTGGTGGAGAAACTGGGATTAAATGTGAGGAAAAAATGATTAAACAAAAAAAAATGTTTATGCGGGGATCCGTGATTATGTGAATTTGTGTAGGCCAAACTCTGAATATACATTGACAGTCGTTTTTAATTGTAATGTCACTATTCACCGCTAGATGGCGTGCATGTCTTAGTTGCACTTACCAGGTCTTATCATGCTGATGACATGATTAGAACGAATATTTTTTTCTAATAATATGCAGGACAAACATAGTAATTCCATAACATTAAAATTTATAGTGAGTTTATTATTGTGAACAAATATACAAAATGAATTATTGCCATGATGTTGGTTTGCTGTTTAGCAGTTTTGTGCCATCCTTAAATGTTTTTTTAATTTTATTTTTAGTGCAAGAGCCTGTTATATTGGGGGGAAAAAACACAGATGATGCTTATTTTGTAGTTTGTTTCACACTGTTTGTTGGTTTACGATAGTGGATCTTTATTACATGCATTAAAAATGTATGATCAAAATTGAAATATATTAATAGCACATATTTGCACACATTTTGTCCACATTTAAAATATAATTTTTGCCATACATCTGGTTAGGATGTGCGTGGTCCTATGTGGCCCCCTGAGTATCACTGATGAAAAATGGTGGCCCCCTCCAACATTTATGTTGCTCCTTGCACTAGAGTGTGCATGTGTACCTAATATTGTGGCCAAAAGACAACATATTACACCAAATTACACAGCCTGAATCTGTCTATTTTGTCAAGGTACAAAAAACATTTACATGCAGTATTACACTTGCCAATGGAGAAGTTAAACCTACATAAATCCTGTGCCGTATAATCCAACCATCCTGCATTCATGCGAGTGGGATACACAGCCTTACCAGAAATGTAGGTGGTCTACTGTACACTTGCATAACATGGAAACAATGTTTCAAGTAAGGTCCCTTTGAAATCAGCACTATGTGGAACAAACTCGCGGTCCCACATTTCTCTCATTTCTGCAGCGATGAGAACAATACGAGTGCTGAGGTAAATCTCATAAATTGTTGTTTTGGTTAGGGATATGTTTACACAAGGATGCACCATATATAAAAAGGCCTCCTTTGCTCAAAGCGTTTGAGGCTTTTTAAGCATCATTTTATGCAGATTTTGTTGATGATTTGCACTCATGCCCATGAACGGCATGTATTTGTATACAATATTTAATTTCAAAGGAAAAAATCAAGGGGTAAATGGGAAGGGGAGGGGTCTTATTTCCACCCTGAAAGACAGAGTAATTAAAATAGAGAAGGGACTAGTGCCAGACCAATCTGGTAAGGGGAGTTTTGGTAAATCTGTTTTTATATTCAACAAGCCCTACAGCGAGACATTCATTTATACCACTGAGATTAATGCTTATCTAATTGTAACTTATTTAAAAACCATTTTCTTTTTGACTGGGTACCAATCAGTTTTCCGAATTGCAAAGACTTGGGGACTGTTAGACAGGAAAATGTGGCATCGCTGTGCTTTCTATTACATTCTCATTTTCATTACACATATGCATCCGTACTGCTACGACTAATGGTGTTTGGGTGCACGTTCAAAGTAGGACGCAGCTATTATGAGAAAATTAATCAGGTAATTTTGCAATTTAAAAAAATGGCACTGCATCATCAAGTGCTCATACAAAACGAGTTAAAGAATATTATAGTGTAAATTAAAGTTGCCATCTAAAACATTTAAATGATTTGTTGCATGGTATTAAAATTCCAAACATTATTGGATGCTCAAAGCAGAAGTTGGAAATGAAGAAATAAGTACTTCAAAACTAACGTGCTGCCGCTGCAAATGTTTTTAGCCGTTTCCGACTGTAAATCAGGCATTTAGAAATCTAAGGTCCACTTTTGCTTGTAATTAATCATTACATTACAACAATAAAGGAAAAGAATCCTCTTTCATCTCTTAAATCATTTATTTTATTAGGGATGTTTGATACCACTTTTTCAGACCGTTACCATTATGAGTACTCAACTCTTGAATAGTCACCAATACCTAGTACAGATACCGATAGTACTTTTATTGAATACAATTTCCAGGAAAAAAACAAAAAAAACAATGACAGATTATGTTAATTAAGACCTATTTATCCCAATAAAGCATTAAATTAATGGCAATTTTATATTCTTCTTAATTCTAATTTGTCATCGTAAAATAGCCTCAAGAGGGCAGCTGGTAATGGGATCTGTACTTGCCCGTCCCTAATTTTTAGCCTTCCGTGTTAAGCGCTTCTGTTTGCATGTTGCAGACAAACAGTGATGAGGACATCATGTCACCAATACGAACATAACTGGATCAGCACCAAAACTTCATTGGTCGACTTGAACGAATTTAATGATTGAAATACTTGCTATATGAATTGTGCCATTAAAATGTATATTATCAAGGGAAACCATGAAATATTGCTTCTAAAATCACACATTTTGGTCCCAAAAAAAGAGCAAATCAGTTTTATATAATCATTCATTACAACAAAACCTTTAACTTCCTTGAATAGTTCTGTCTTAATACTTTATAGGACATGTTGCAAACCTTGAACTATTGATGTTTTAGTATTTCAAAATGTAGGATTGGTGTTGTTTTCACTTTAGTACCTTGATTAATTTTGTTATCTCAATAAGTATTTGTGATGTGTTTCTTGATGACATGACCTGATAAAAAGGTGTCAGAGGTCGGTTTAAACTTCAGTTCTGAATCCTATTGCAGTTACTAGCATGGAAAAATGTGACATTTTACCCACTATTTTTGTTGTCAATTTGCGTCAGTGTTTACTGGTTTTCCCTCATTTCTATAAACTCCCTGTGTCTCACTGTTAGAAGTAAATGAGCTTTCTGTCCTGCAAAAGTCATCTGACAACAGATCATGTATTTTCATAAGTTCAGTTTCTGTCAAAGAAAACGAAAGGAGCCTCCTAAACACAACTGGGAAAATCCACATCAGGAGTACAGTGCATACTGTATACCCCGGGCAGAATGCTTTGGGTCATTGTTAGTAAAAATCTAATCCAGGTGACACCACGAGAGCCTCTACGTCTCGAGAGCAAAGCAAAATGCCTGCTTCTCATCTTGCTTCCTTTATCCCATTGACATTGACAGCAT
The DNA here is from genome assembly GCF_051991255.1 of Vanacampus margaritifer. Taxonomy (NCBI): domain Eukaryota; kingdom Metazoa; phylum Chordata; class Actinopteri; order Syngnathiformes; family Syngnathidae; genus Vanacampus; species Vanacampus margaritifer. The sequence goes on from NC_135451.1 coordinate 3,179,210, forward strand.
GCTCTTTACAGTACAAGGCCTGTTTTTTTTAATGTGCCATAACTGGATGGAACATGCAGATGTTGCATTTCCAAAATGATAAACAACAATTTAATCCTGAGGGACGAAAAAAGAAAAGAAAGGATATACTGATATCTGCAGCGTCAACAATGCAGTGCGCATGCTCAGATATGTGACAGCTTTCCTGGTATTTAAAAGGCATAAATATGTAAAATATGTGGTGCTGCACTAGAATCCTGTGCCAAGACGTTTGGGTCTATTGCAGCATGCATATTGAGGAGAATATTCGTCATTCTCTTGTCTACTGCTACCTCTTCACACATTTCATTTTGTGGCTTCCACATTGCTTCCTTTACTGTGAACATGTGAGGAAAAACTCATTTGTAACTGGTGGCACAACCAACTTTTTTCCCTACTTCTTCCTTTTTAAATGTGATTGTTGTCAAAATGAATTGAGCACAACAATGGCTTGTTCAGTTCTTGTTGCATTCAAAGGCATAGCTAGAAGGGTTTGGGGAAGACCGCTTGCTGCTGGGGGCTGGTGGGCACAGACCAGCTAGAAAGTGAATTTTGCATACTGTACGGATCATCGCCCAGTTCAGCGCAGTCACATTGAATCCGCCGTCAAGCAATTGTGCTTCATGAAACCGTCAACCCTCATTTACGTCTGCCTGTTTTCTTCCCCACGCAGCTCTAAACAAGGCCCCGACGTTGAGCTGTCTTCCTCGGTCCCAGTGTGCGCTACTGCCAGGAGAGCGCGGACAACAAAAAAATCATCTTCACAGAGCTAAAGCTATCATTTGCAGACAGGCACCTCGCGCAATAGGGAAAGAAGTCAAGGACATGAGTGCTTCTGAAAATGACAAGACGATACATGCAAATCCTTGCAATTCAGAAGTCACGTTTGTGTTTACTGCCTGTAGTATGCGGAATGAAAAAAGGGGAACAATTTGAAAAAAAAATCTGTTTAATTAAGATTTTTATACTGAAAAATTGGCATGCTGATTCCAAAAATGCAGTCCGTTTTTTCTCCACAGTTTACTACCCAGATAAGACAAATTCCACTGATTAGCTGTAGTAAGACTGTAGTAAGAAGAACTGATTATGATTGGACTCATACAGCTAGAGGGCAACTTGTTTGTATACTGACAATTGAGACAACTCCCAATAGGTCAGTACTGTACCATCAGTGTCTGCAAACAGACAGCTAGCATAGCTAATAGCATAGCAGAAATTAAGATGACTTTTCTTTTAACTTTGTAACCATGGTCAAATGCTTTGTAGCACCATATAGTGTAATAATTTCCTGAAAATGTAATAAAATTTGCACTTAACACGATCAAAATTGTAATTTTAACACTGATTTAAATAGAGGTCTGTGTTGGAGTTATTTGACAGAGTGAATTTAGTTACTGTTAACCATCTACTTGATTAGAACTGCTCCGTCGCAAAGACTTCTGGTATATAATATAAAATATATACACTTTCGGTAAAATCTTATTACAATATTAGTCAGGATTTTCTATTACGCTATTGGTGAAATGATTACATTATAAGGTTTTATTACATTTTTGATCGAGTTGAGTGCAAATGTTATTACATTTTTAAGCATTATTACATTTTGTGGAAATTATGACATTATAGGGTGCTACACTGTTATAAGTTCTATTTTTATTTATATTGTTTTGTTTTAGTTTGCATAGCTTGTACCTACTCCAGCTTAATGTTTTATTTACATACTTACCCATTTATTTCATATTTTTTAAGAAAACGGGGATCCAATAGCTCAAAAACTTGATGTGGTAGAGAAAAACTGAGGTCAGTTTTGGATTCTGCACCCAAATTTTTTTTTAAAACAGCTGTCAGACCTAACTCACCCCAAAAAAATGTTATGTGAGCATATATACAGTACGTACGTACATCTCTATTCTTTCTAAATAATTAAATGGCATATACTAATAGTAAAAGCATTTAATCCGAGGCATCCAGCCAATTTTACCCTGAAAGTGTGATCTTTTTGATGTGTGCACAGTATTTGTGACCCACCCAACAGTTTCTTATTAACACAACATGCGCGTCATTTGGTGTAGACAGAAAACATAATTAGTATTCAGGCTTAATTAATCTACAATGGCCCCCTTAAAGTGAATTGGGCAATTATTTATGCATGTGTGCTCCTCTGATGCTAACAGATTATGTATGTCGCTGCAAGAGAGCGGAAGGAAAACATTGAAAAATGACTTTGAAAACTTTCCACAATAAAAACTTAGAAATGCTGATGAATGAATGATGGTGGAATATAATCACCAGCAACATGTACAAATTCTCATTACAATCAAATCGCCGCGTAAATACTCAAGTGCCAATCAAGAAAACATTGCAATTGAGTGAGGGAAATTCAGACCAAAAACTAAAATGTGTGTTTATTATGTGCCCTAATCTGTGGAATAGAAATGCAACACACGTGGGATCAAGGTATTTCCTGGGATCATGGGAACTCCTTGAGATTTCCATGAGCCTTTTTGTTTTTCCTCTAGAGAACCAGGCACTGGCCTCTGCGCTCCTCAATCCCCTATTGAGGAGCAAGAGGTAGTACGGAGGAATGCCAAATGTCAGTGGTCACACAGGACCAGCACCTCTCTCTCTCTCTCTCTCAGAAATAGATGGAGGCGGTAATCTCTGTCTGTTCAGCTATGAAACAGTATTCACTCTCATGAATCAAGTTCTTCAACTTATGATTTAAATATACAAAAATAACATTTTCTAATGAATTGTGGTTCATTCGTTTTTATATTTGAAATTGAATTATTCACTATTGCTCTCCTGTAGAGTACATTTCCCAATGTATTAGCCCAATGGATGCCATCTATTATAAGAGATAACTTTTTTTTCATTGATTGTTCAACTAGGTTATTCATTTAAACAGACAGGATATTTCTACCAGTTTTTTTTCATGGTAATACACATAACTTGCACAAGTTTCTGCTGAAATAGCAAAACAAACCCCAGGCAAACTGTGAAAGATTATCCCATACCATGCGAGCTAGTATGAAATGCAATACTTTTTTTTTACTGAACACAGTTGCTCCGCTGGGGTGTGATTGAAAATCATGTAAAGCTATTGAATCTGTGGTTTGTATATGTGAGGCAAAATGAGTGTTGTAACAAGTGGGCCAGTGTTTTTGTAATTGTTTCAAATTACACGAGGCATAATAAGTCTGTGAAAGTGGAGCCAGTGTGCGGTCAACGTTAACGAGGCAGAGACCATATCCATGCACTTTATCGCCATCCATTGAAAAATAATATATAAAAAAAAAAACATATTTAAACAAATGTGGGGGGGAAATAACTGACATTCTTGTCTATTGATTATATAACCAGTGACATACCATGCACAATCCTGGACAATAATATAAGGATAACTGAAGTAGTATAGGACTAGTCAAACTTTCTACTTTCTTGTCAAACATATTGTACAGCCAAAATACAGTACACAGAGAAATATGATCTTTTGGCATTTTCTGTCCTTAATTTCACATGGTACAGGCACCTACTGCCCGAAGCCAGCTGGGATAGGCTCCAGCGCCCCCGCGACCCTTGTGAGGATAAGCGGTTAAGAAAATGGATGTATATATATATATATATATATATATATATATATATATATATATATATATATATGTCCGGATGACATCATTGTTTAAAAAAAAAAACAATTTGATATGTGGACTCGTCAGACCACAGTACACTTTTCCACTCAGTCAGTCAATATCAGATGAGCTTGGCTCCAGAGAAGCCAGCTCCTGATCGGAGCGCGTTCACGAGCGTTCACAAAGGGATAGTTTGTGATTGACATGTCACCAAACAAGTGAGTTTCATCATCTCTCTTGGACTGTTTCACGTAATTATCATATTTTACGTTCACTTTCAAACTCAATTAAATTTTTATTGCAGCAATGAATTTATGATCAATAGCGAGAGCAGATATGTTTGTTTATTTGTTATTGGTTTTACATAAATTAGAAGTTTCTTAATTTTTTTGGTTAGGAAATACTAGGTACGGCTCTATTTGTCCAAATGGCACTTGACGGCTTTTGCATTTGAACTCTTCCATTATTTTACTCATATCTCAGCATTAAACTAATAAAAGTAAAGGCAGAAATGTTTTTATTGTTTTAATTTTTCTCATAGATTAATTATTTTTACAGTATACAGTATACAGTATTTATAGTGTTACTGTAGCCATCAATGAACCAAAATCATACCATTGTTCCTTTATATATTTAATTTGTTGCTGATAAAGAACTCAGCACTTACATTTATTAACACAAAACTAACTACTATAATATAATAAAATGGAAATTAAATTTAAGTTTAATTTTAGAGATCTGTGCCTAAAGTGGGGCTTGCACAAGCATCTTGGTGAGCCCCTATAGCCACCCCCCATGATGGCTGTGTAGGTGTCCCTAAATGACGTTACAGTGAAAATAAAACTAATGAAGAAATATAATTTAAAAAATGAGCAAAAGATGATTCATTAGCAAGGTTTCTACATCATTCTACCAAAATGAATGAATACAATGGTTGACCTTCAGCAGTCTCCCTCTGTTTTCCTGAGAGTCACTCTCCTCTGTCATCCAGTCTGCTAAACCCAATTAGGCCTTAATCCAGAGTGACACTGGGCTCTGTGTTGCACAACACAAGCAACTTCCCCTTTTCTACGGCATAGTGCAGCGTAAAATCTTCGCTCGTCGTTCTTTTTCTTTTTCCACGAAACATGGATAAGGCGTGTAATTCAATAGTCACCAAGGGACAGGGCACCGTGCACTAAAGAATATTGTATTTGTTCTCAGTGTTTGAAAACAGCCAGCCTCCCTCAAGACACAAATGGCAGTAAAAGACACACACTTTGTCCTGCCCTGTTGAACAAGATGTTCTGCATGCTTAATATACCATTTTAAAATGCAAGTGACAAATTACAGTAAGTTGAAACAATGCATAACAGAGTACACACTCCTTGCGATTTACTTACAATATTGGTCAAAGCAGTCAGACATTTAAAGTGCATAGCACGTTAAATGCATTTTCAAGTTAATGTAAATGGACATTACCTTCGCAGACCCAAACAGACTGTCCTTATGGTCAGCTCCAAAGTAGTTGTCATGGCGCTGTCGTCAACACACACGTGTGCGTCTCATATGACCTCCTCATGTTCTTTTTCACTACTGCAACAAGGAGCACAAGTGAAAGTAGCATGCAAAGTACAAATAGATGGGCCTTCGGTTGACTCTTTTGATGGAAGTTCAGCAAAACAGAAATGAAAGCAAACCTTGAAATCGGATTTCATGTTTCCTTCAAGATGTATATGGCCGTCGACAGCATGACCTTTTTAAAACTGTCACCTGACAAGATGAAGTTGCATCTTTATGTCTCAACTAGCAGATGGCATCACTGTTTGTTGTCTTTTCAGTGTGTTTTATTATTAATGAGTGTGAAATGTTGCTCCACTCAAAAATCCATGCCCCCTTATTGTTTCACTAGGACTCAGAGGGAGATATTACTGGTAAGGATAGCCTTATAGATTTATCACCTTTCCGTAGTGACAATGAACTCCCCCAAACTGAAGGTAATGTACTCACTCTGCTTTGTAAACATGTATTATGTAGCATATGACAATTGCATTATACATTATTGAGCGGGAGCGGCAGAAAAATGCATTTCTCAAACGGGAACCCAGCAAGTTAAGTAGCTGCACTACGGAACAGATTCCCAACAGTAAGATTGGCTTATGTTTGAAAATGTTTTACAAATGATCCAACCGTACTAGTGTATGTCCAACACCTGAGGCAGGAATTCAACCAAAATATGCAGGACAACACAAAACTCTGAAGTATGCATTATGAAGCAAAACATCATAATTGGGCTAGACCAAAAAACGTATTCCAAAAAAAGAACCAGAAGGAATGTTCCCAAAGTGGAGTACCCATATACCAATAACCGGGACTAATTTGAAGAATTTAGCCCCCCTAGAGGCCAAATCATTGGATAAGTCTAAATGATTATTCTGACTGACTGTCCAACGGTATAGGTTGCGATAAGAGTGAAGAAGACCATGGCTGGCCCTTGTAAATGTTATCTGTTGAGTATTGAAGAGGAATAAAGGAATTTTGTCCTCTTTGCGTGTTCCAAAAATGAGGATAGGTTTAATGCAAGAAAAATACACCTTTGCAAAAATGATTTAATAAAAAACAGAGAATCTCTGGACAAATAACGCCTCTATCATCACTTAAACATCGTGGGATTCAGAGCGTCAAATGTGCTCTTCTACGTGTACAATAGCTTCTTATAGTTAAAAAGACCTCCTCCTTTTCATTTGTAGACTAAACATACTCTCTGGTACTTTTCCGTGAGCAGATGGCGTAAACAAGGTCAGGTGGATGTTTTTGAGACAGAATGTGTTATATAGTTGAAGGATTTTCCCATAGCAAAATCTCACAAACAAGTTGAACCAAATTTACGGTGGCCGTGACTGATGAAGAAAGTAAAGAGTGTGTGTGTGTGTGTTATTTCAAAGCAAATTTTGTTTTCAAGACCGAAATGTGTTTTCGCACAAAGCGCTGAGAAGGAACTTTTTTAGACTAAATAGTATGTCCCAGCTTAAGGCCAGACCATACGAGGTCGACATCATCTGCTCTGCTCAGGACACAAAACATTTCGACAAGGTTAATGTGAAGAATTAAAATGTTCATAATGTGTAACAATAGTTGATATATGAAATTAGGTATTAAAAATGTTATAATATCTTTCAGTATTTATGACTGTAATCTTACTTACAACTCATTATTTCTATTCGCTTCCTATCATGGGAAATCATGTTTGAAAATCCAAACAACCAGAGGTCAGTCAGTGTCCAGAACATATCTTGACTGCAATCTAACCTGGACTAAGTTGTAATAGCTGAATAATTTAACATAATATCTATGGAGCATGTGCAGTAATTGGGGGGTGTAAAATTAGGGCCTGAGCAGCGAACATTTTGAATTTTATTTTGAATTTGTCGCCATTTTGGGGCTTTTCATAGAGGTCATATTTTAACAAACTACTCCGAAATGTATCTGATTGTCTCCAATATTTGTGTGTTTCAACTTATAATGGTCAAGAAAAGTTTTCACAACCTTTTTATTTCATTTCATTTTATTCCCAGTCTCTGGAAAAAATCAGTAATCACCCCGGTTCCTAAAAAACAATGTCCTGTGGTCAATAATGACTTCAGGCCTGTGGCTCTAACTTCCATTGTCATGAAGTGTTTCGAGAGGCTGATGGTGACTCGGCTCAGGTGGGAGGTGGATGCACACTTAGACTCCCTTCAGTTTGCCTACAAGCGGGGTCACGGCACTCACGATGCTATCAGCAGCATCACACATCTGGTCAGCAAACACCTAGACGGCCCGAAAGCTTATGCACGTGTGTTGTTCGTTGACTTTAGCTCAGCGTTCAACACAATGCAGCCGCACCTGCTTTTGGGTAAACTGAAGGAGATGAATGTGAACCCGTACATTTCGAGGTGGTATCACTCCTTCCTGGCACAGCGCACACAGCAAGTCAGGGTCAACAGCTCCCTCTCGGAACCCAGATTTATAAGCACAGGCGCCCCACAGGGCTGCGTCAGCTCCCCGGTCCTCTTCACGTTGTACACAAATGATTGTGTGACATCACACCCAGAGAACTTTATCATTAAGTTCTCTGATGACACAGCTATCGTCAGCTTGCTGCAGGCCGGCGGTAAGCCCACTGGACTATTTCTCAGAAATAGAGGAATTTGTCCAGTGGTGTGACCGGAATCATCTTGTGCTCAATGTGGGGAAGACAGAGGAGGTGATATTTGATCCAAAAACTGTTGGTGACCACAGGCCAGTCGTCATTAAAAGCAACCATATCAGCCAGGTGGGTTCATACAGGTATCTGGGGGTCCACATCGACAACACACTCAGCTGGAGGGTACATGTTGGAAGTCTCTGCTCCAAACTCCAACAGCGTCTCTATTTCCTACGCAGACTTAGGGTCTATGGAGTGGAGCAGAGGATCATGCTGTTGTTCTACCGGGCTGCATTGGAAAGTATCATCAGATACGGCATTGCGGCCTGGTACGGCAACCTGACTGTGCAGTCAAGGTCACAGATTGCCGGTCTGGTGCGGACTGCCATGAAGATCATGGGGGTCAGGAATCATCCTTCCCTACAGATGCTTTATGAGCGGTCCGTCACCGGACTGGCACAGAAAATTGTTAATGACCCGACTCACATTCTGCATCATGAGCTCCAGCTACTGCAGGAGATTCAGGGCCCCCAGAACCAGGCTGAACCGCTACAAAAACTCATTCCTGCCGACATCCATCAAACTGCTTAACAACCGACATTAACTCAGTGCAATAAGATATATATATATATATATATATATATATATATATATATATATATATATATATATATATATATATATATATATATGGTGCAATGTTGTGTACATACTCATGTGTGTGTATATATATATATATATATATATAGGAGTGTGTGTGTGTGTGTGTATATGGGTGTGTGCAATGTACTTCTCTACACATGTATACTTCTGTGAAGACTTCTGGGAAGTCTTCTACTTATTGCTGCACTTCTTATTTATTTAATTTAAATTTTATCTATTCTATTCTGTTGTTTTCTCTTTACTGTAAACTGCAGCTGGACGGAGTCCAGGAAAAAGTTCCCCACGGGGAAAATAAAAGTATATCGTATCGTATCGTATCACATGCTGTTGTCGTGGCGATGTACTATTTACACAAAAAAATGTGGCTGTTTTTTGCTGTTCTAAACCAGGGCGGAAACTTTGCACACACATCAGATCTGCCATAAAAAATATTTTAGAAATTTCTTCATCAATTTTCAAAAAATGGCTCAGTGGTGCCTCTTTTCTATGAAATACGTTTCACCTAGATCTACGAAAATTGGGAAACAAGTGCCCAAGACCTACAAAAAAAAAAGTATTTTGGAGCTTTATGTTAAACCTAACAGAAAGTCCACCATTTTTAATTTCACAAACTCGTCTCACAGAATTTATTTAATTGTCTTCAAACTTTAGTTGTTTCATTTAAACATGTTTAAGATGAAAAGTTCTTGAAAGCTTTATTTCGCTCTTGCCGTGGCAATGTGCTGTTTGCAAAGAAAAATTTCGCTGTTTTTGAGGGACTAAACCTGGCCAAAAACTAATGAAATTTTGCACACACATAAGGCATGGCAAAAACATGTATGTGTTAAATGTTTTTTTGTCCTACGTGCAAGTAACCCAACGTGGCCAGAGTTGCTTGGGCCTTTTATAGCTGCTCCCAGCTCTAGTTACATTTGCCTTTGAAAATTATAAAATGTTATTTACTGACATACTCCAAGTACACAACACATGATGTTTCTGTCTTCGTTAGTGCATGAATAAGATATGCACTAATTCAGACCGCCAAAGTCTAAGCTAAGCTGTCATTGATCGTTAATGCGATTAATATAGACCTTAATCGCCTTAATCTTGTCCAATTTATTCTTAGTGCAGGCATGAGAGTGGCTAATTATGTTATTTTACCTAATTAACCTGTATATGGATTCTACTGCAAGGACAAGGGATTGTTCATCCCTCATCCAACTGTTCATTATTATCTTTACAATCATTATCATAAAGTGGCTAACTTGATGCTGGCCATTTCAATGCCATTAATCTAGATTGAGTCCTTCCTTTCATTTCCGTGGAGGGGAGGGTCCTTTGGGGTCATTTTTAATTATCACTGAAAGGATGGGAATTCTGGCACATTCAAATAAGATCAGTTGTGGTCACAGTAATCACTGGCATCCCATGAGAGCACATTACATCAATGCGCTTTGACTACATTTGTGATTTTGCAGTTTAGCCCCCTGCCTCCTGCACGCTAGCCTCTTCACTTTGTGTCAGCTTTCACTCCAAATGTCGGCTACAACCTATTAACACAGCAAACTAGGAGCAGATCAATAGCCCTCATTGGGCCATGTGTCATTAGTTAATCGGCTATTGATGAGGTATTGGCATGCACCTAATTAATCTCACACACAGTGTCGGCCTTCATATGTTTCCTTAATTATGCTCTTCATCTTAGTCTGTACTCATCAGCACGCTGCTTGTTTGCTGTTAGACAGTGAATAAAAGTTGGCTGTCAAGTTTCACTAGTTATATAGGTATACTATATGTGGGTTATATTTCTTTTGTCTTTTTTTTCAATTTAATGTTTTTTCCCCCACAGCAACAGTAGATAGTAAATAAATAATAATTTGTCAACAATTGACATGTAGTCTCCTCAAACAGTGTTAAACCTTCAGCTACAAACCAGAAAAAATATTGCTGTACAGCCCATATTGTATAAAAGTGTACAGTCGATGAAGATGCATTTACAATTGTTTTATATTATTGCTTGTAGTGTAAACAGGGGCATGATGGCCATCGGGATTTCCGTGAGTTTCCCGGATGGTTGGTCAATTCCAGGCCAAAATTGTCGCACATCAAAAATAAAAAATTATACACCACACACTAATGTCCTAACTGCTGGCAAAAAAAGTGAGAACACCCCTGAGTGAAAATGTCTAAATTGTGCCTCCACTTTCCATTTGAGGATGCCCAAAGGATTCTCATTAGGGTTTAGGTCTGGAGAAATGCTGGGCCGGCCCATCATATTTACCTTCAGTTTTTTTCGAGGAAGGGTGTGGTCGCCTTGGAAGCATGTTGATTTAATTCAGCAATCCAAATAGTCTCTCTTCATGATCAGCTCCAATATAATCATATTTAATAATACCAATTTATTATTCAGAATAATTACGGTACGATTTTGCTAGTCTGGCCGTATCAAATTAGGATGTATGTGTCCCCTGTAAGATTGACACAAGTTTCTGGCGCCTCAGACAGTTCTTTGCCAGGAGGTACCATATAGAACTGACAAGAATGAGTGTGAAAGTGATAACATCAAATTTTACGTGCTTTTCGAAATCAAATAATGTGTTATTTTTCCAGATAATTTAAGAATAATGTGAAATTATATTAAACCGTTTTGAGGTCATAATTATGATATATATAATGCTATTAATATAGCCAATTCTTCCTATCCTTGGCGCTGCCGTGGCCTGGTGGGCCCTGGGAGGTTGTGCTTGCTCTGTCCCGTCGACGGCTCCCCTCTTTGGTGGAGGTTTTCATGCATGCCAGATCCACCACACCAGCATCTATCGAAATTCAAACACAATCTGCTTCTTCCTCTGGTCATTGAATCGGTGGAAGCTGATGTCTGTGGATCTCACTCTGCTTCATCTATCCTTCCTTCCTTTCCTCAGTCTCTCCTTTGGTCTCTTGAGGTCTCCCTAATTTGTTGGAATTTCGATGTTTTTGGGGTTGGTGAAAGACTCTGGTTGGTAACCCGGTGGGTAGTAGGTAATGTCTGATTTTACTTTCCTTTATTTTCTTTGATCCTTCCTCGGGTCTCCTGACAACCTCACGACTCTAGCTGGATTCTGAAGTATTCGGTTTAGGTGAACGGTATGGGATTTTTAATATGTTTTAGGTGAACTAATGAGTACACACTCACGCACGCACACACACACACACACATACACACGCACATACTCACGCACATACAAAATAAAAAATAAATAAAAAAGAGAGAGCAATGATGATGACATGTCGAATCGGTAAAAGTACCGAATGAACAATACTAAGTTCTCTCAGGAAAAAATAAAAATAAATAAATAATAATAATAATATAGCCAATTCTTAACATTTTACTAAGGTCATCAATTATGGCAGTTTTTCACAAGTCACAGTAGGGTTCGGTCCAAATGCCGTGCATGAAATCCATTACCTTTTTATACAAAATTCATCTCATTGCTTATTTACTTGTTGTGCTTAAGCGCATGCAATCATATAATAGCCTTAATAAACTGATGAACTAACAAAAAACTCCATTATATTTTGTCATAATTTTATGTTGAGTTCAATGCAACATTCATTGGAAATATAATTTAGTTTGGCGAAAAAAAGCACATTTTGCTGCATTTCATTGTCTTTACCATTTGCAACATTTTATTCCTCATTAAAGCCTTCAGCAAGCCCTGTGTACTCCGTAGAGGTAGCCTCACTCTTTGTGTTTCCACACATTGCTGATCAATAGCATGCTGGTGTATATGCAAGAGCACCTGAAGGTGACCCTGACTGCCGGCATCAACACGGGGCTCCAATAAGCTGCTCTTAAACCGCTCCTCTGCTAGAGCAAATCTCCAACTTTTAGCCGGGATCTGTTGGTTTGATTATTGTTTATAGATACAACTGAGAATTAAAGTATGGCCTGCAGGCAGCATAATTATTTACAGCTGAAAACTCATATCATTACCAGCATGCTCCTAATTGCCAGAAGTAATATCAATGTTGGTTGATTAAGTGCTTTTTTTCCATCTTCAGACTCCGTAATGTGAAAAGATTGTTTTCCCTTAGCATATGGGGATGGTACTTTATCTCAATACAGCTGTTCATATGGCTGCACTTCTGTTTTTTTTCTTCATTTTTTTGTTATCCACGCCTCATTCCAAAATACAATACTGTGGTCTCTTCAGAGGCTTCCCATCGATTTCTCTGCTTTTTGTTGTTTGCTCACAAGGTCAAGTAAAACACAGGAGACTTGTCCTTCATTGCAAAAAAAAAAAACACACAAGATGAAGATTTTTTTTCATAATTAGATGAAGATGTGACATACAGAGATGCTAGATATTTTGAATCAAGGTGTTTCAGAGATAAAAAAAATGAACGATCACATCTGTAACAACTTCACTAGCAAATTAGTTATTCTCATGCCGCCATATCACTGAGCACCTCAATTGTCTTAATACTCCACTGTTTGTGTGGAGTGAAAAAAAAAGCGGCACAGTCATCAATGCAATTACAGCCATTTTTTGACAAGCAGCCAAGTACGCAAATAAAGAATGAAAACACTAACAAGCAGAATAGAGCAGACATAAGTTACCACGTTAAAAATCAGTCAAAGCTGCTGATGTCACTCACTAGGTCACGCCCCTAAAGGCACATGTCAACACATCAATACACTACAGAACATGTGTGTATGTGGTGCATATTAAAACACATAACCAAAAATGTTTTGTTTTTCGGGAGATTGTAAATTATTAATGGCCTTCCAATTTATTTGAATTAAAAAAAATTGTAAGATAAGTAAATATGATTAACTAACTTACGAGTTTGGTCACGGAACTAGGAACTAATTAAACTTGAAAATCAAGTTACTGCTCTATTTGTGTTATTCTGTTTCCTCTGTGATACGGTTTCCTTCTTAAGATAAGAAGTTGGCTTATGTTATTTTGAGGGTTTCTTTTTTCTTTTTCCTTCTTTTTTTTCCTTTTTTGTAGCCTGACCAAAAAGTCAATGCATATTTGTTCTGTATGTATAAAAGTGAGTTATATTTGGTAAAAAAAATAAATTAAAAAAAAGAGGACAGCCAAAATTAAGGACACAAGTTTCAGTATTAAGGTTGTCTTGCATGATGGAACATAATTATTGAGGGGAAAGCCATTAAAGCAAATACAAATTAGAATAAAAATGTTCTTGGGAATAAAAAAAAAAGAAAGATGATGTGGCCCTAAAAGACTGTTTCTGAAGGGCAGTTAACGTCATGAATCCATCTCTTCTGGAATTAAACCTGCGCAGGCAAGTGGAATGATACGTTAAAGGGGCAAGGCAAATGGTGATTAAAAGTGGGCCTAGGGTCATCATTAGGGCATGATCTCAGAGAAGTTGAGAGCGAGGGTAAGCGGTGGGGGACTTAGAAGAATCTTGGTGACATGTCACTGATTCCTCAAATTCAAGTTAATGGACAGAAAAGCATATGATCGTGTTGCCGAAATGTACAGAAAGTGTGCGTTGGCATCATTCTCACAATGTTCACAATCTATAGGGAGCAATGTAGAAGAATTGCTATGATGCATTAACTTAATATAGTTTTTTTTAATGTATTTATTTCATATTCTTTCACACTATAAAACAGCTGAGTCAAAAATAAATAAGATTGGGTCAAAAAAGGGCCAAGACAACTTTTTGGGCTTTTCAATTTACCCAAAAAGTTGAGTCAAATGAATTACCCACAAAGCAACCCAATTATATTGTTATTTTTGGGTTAAATAACTATAAAAGTTGGGTCAGTTCATTTTTATTCCACCCAATTTTTGGGGTTATACATTTAACCCAAAAAGTTGGATCAAATGAATAACCCACAAAACAACCCAAAAATTTGCGTCATTAAATTTTGACCCAATTCAATCGGGTTATTCAATTAAGCCCAAAACTCGGATCAAATGAATAACCCAACAAAACAATCAAAAATTTTGGGTCACTTTATTCAATTAACCCAAAAACGTTGGTAAAATGAAAAACAAAACAAAATAATTGATAATTGGGTTGATTTGTGGGTTATTAATTTAATTTAACCCAATGTTTTTGAGTTAATACTTCAAAAAGTTGGCTTGTTCCATTCAGGTTATTTCTGACCCAGCTGTTTTTCAGGTGCATTATATTGCAATCTAATCTCCATCCATCCATCCATTTTCTTAACCGCTTTTCCTCACAAGGGTCGCGGGGGGCGCTGGAGCCTATCCCAGCTGGCTTCGGGCAGTAGGCGGGGTACAACCATACTCACAATCACACCTATGGACAATTTGGAGTGTTCAATTAACCTGCCATGCATGTCTTTGGAATGTGGGAGGAAACCGGAGTACCTGGAGAACCCACGCAAGCACGGGGAGAACATGCAAACTTCACCCAGGAAGGCCGAAGCCCGGACTCGATCTCGCGTCCTCTGCACTGGGAGGCGGACATGCTAACCAGTAAGCCACGGTGCCGCCGCACAATCTAATCACTATTTATTTATTTAATTTATATATTTATTTTGTTGATTGGTTTAGGTACTGTCCTTTTTTTAAATTGTTTTTTTCATTATTAATTAATTTATTCAATAAAATTATTTTTTTCCGTTTAATCCCTTACAACTTACAACCTGAGTTAGTTTTTTACTACGTTTTGCAGTCTCTTATGTTTCTTAAACGTTTGCACACCAAATATTTTTCTTTCTTTCTTTCTCTCGCACTCGCTTGAAGTGTTTTAAAAAAGTGAAAAGCTCGCTAAAAATAAAATTAAAGATTAAAATTACTGACTGCAAATATTTTACAATTAGCTTTTTGGGATGTTTTGTATTTTGTCCAAATATTATGCACTAGCAAAAAATAAATAAAATAATGCACATACAGTATAATGCTGCACTTTATTATTAACTTCTTCAACTAATTTCTTCAGCCGTCTTTTGCAGTTGAGAAACTGCATCAAAGCCTTCTGTAAAAATTAAAAATAAAACCCAAACGCGTATAAATACGTCTTTGGGACACTTAAAACATTTACAATAGAACGTATTCATACATTTTTGGGAGCAAATGAGTTAAGCTACACAGTATACACAAGACTCAAACAAGCCCACTTATTCGCTCATTTTTTAAAAATGTTACAATGAACTTACCACGTAACAATTTGCCCAACTTTTCCAGTAGATCACCTGACACAAGTTGATCTCACATGTTGCCACATCAAGTCTAAATATCTGGTAAAGTGTTTGAAATGCAAATGTCCTAAATAACAAACTCTACTTGGCTTGTCTGCGGAGGACATGCAACGCTGACCCTTAGGGTACTCGTGAGCTCATTGGACTATTCATAGACTGCGTCCTCTGCCTCTTTTGCCTTTTAAGTTTTTAAAGGGTATAGTGTTCACTCTGTGAGTTTAACCTAGATCTCTTTTGAACTTTTAATGATCTATTTCCTACAGTTAATGATTCAACGCGGAGTTTACTACTGTGTGTGCACTGACATATTAAAACACGAGCAATGATGTGGAAGGTAACCAAGGCTTCGCTGTTATTTCCATCTCTGCCTCCTTCTTGAACTTATATTCAAGACATTTCCTTCAGCACTTATGCTAGTGTCATCTAATTCACTTTGCAAAATACTTCTATATGTAAACAACGCCCTTAATGTTAATCCTAGCAATAATGTAATTCTCATTTTGCAAATGTTGATGCTATTAACTATTGAAATATAATTGCTTGTATCATTCTTGTCCAAATAGCTACTTACTCACTCAATTCTGTAAAACATAATAAAGTTTGAATGAATTGAAATTGACAGTAGTCTATTGAATTTAATCATTAGAGTAAATAATTTCATACTTATGATGACTAAATAAGATAAAGGCTCTCTCAATAGAACATTTTGCTAGAATAGACACACAAAATCATAGCAGAGTTCTGATAGGAAAAGACACAAGCACTGTTTGAATGCTGATTTACCAACCTGACAAAATAGATTCTGGGAAAGCTACTCTATCTTACTGGATCTCACACAAATGACCACAAGATGTAGCCGATCCTTGCTGAAAAAAACAAACAAAACAACAACAACAACAAAACACATTAGTGTAAACTATCCCTTGCAAATAAACACTTTAAATTACAACAGTACACAATCTGCAAAGGACGTACAATCAGAGACACAAAACATTTACTTAAAGCTACTTGCTAGCTAACTTCAAGAGTCAAAAACTTCTCTCTAAATTTCTTATTCATTGTGTTGTGACTTTAGCTCACTAGATAGTTAATCAGATTGTATCTTAAGTTAATTCATTATAAATCTGTGAAATTTAACCCAATGCAACGAGTGTTTGATTTACATGTCTCAGTTTTATTTTTGGTCCTACACCTGGATGGTACCATTGCCAGAGCTTTCTTGCGCCTCTTTTTCTATTTGTTTATTGTGTTTAATGTACTCAGTTTTCAGACACTTGTTACTACAGTACGTCTTGCTACATGACCGAGAGTCACTGCAATGGATACGCTAGGCAGTTTCTGAACTTACATACAGTATGTTACTCCAGACCTGAGAGGTAAAACGTCCTTGAATGTTCAGAAAAGTGCTATATAAATCTGTTGCATTATTCTTATTATTATTAAAGATTTTGCTGCATACTGTGTTGTCCGACACAAAGTTATACTGTAAGTGGCTACGTCACAAAGGACGACATGCTCTTAGCGATTAGACTCATCAACCTTGGAGATGGCAATGTCTACGGACTTTCAGTTTACGTTGATTATGGTGGCGCCATATGGACAAAAGTGGTAATGTTCTGCCTGAAGGAAGACCATATTTCCCATGAGGACAAGCGCATCGTTTTGTTTATGAGCTCATGCCAGCGACTAAAAGCCGGGCCAATGATCATTGACTGTCCTTTTATCCGGGTAGCTTCCCTTTTTCTTTTTTTTAACATTGCATTTGTTTTGCAGCTTCTGCCATGAAAGCAGTAATTGTGCATTGACATTCAAATTGACTTCCATCTTTGTAACAAATGGAGAGAGGGGGAAGTCACATATGCCACAAAGCAGTCAGCAAATTTGTAGTTTTTAAGTGTGGCAGTGTTCCTACTATCCTCCTCAAAGTTGCTTAGTGCCAGTAAAAATGATACAGACCCCCTCAGGCCATGGCAAATGTACCATTCAACTAGTTTTAAGTCGATGTTTCATCAAAAGAATTATGAAAATATTTTATTAAGGCTGAAAGGTTCCTTAGGGCTTCTTTATAATCTATCATTCTTAGCTCTTGTTATTCATGGAAACACATTGGTTGGTAACAAAAACTACAGTATTTTGAACTAATTCATGTTAACTTGACACTGTCTTGACTTGACATTATTCAGGAGATTGTACATTTAATTCAGTGGTTCTTAACCTGGGTTTTGAACCGTGTCCACCAGTAAACCTACCGTGTCTTAAATAAAATAAAATAAAAAGTGAATCATATTGTATTGTATTTTTCAATAAAGAAGGGTTTGGTGAATGTGCGTAGGAAATTGGTGGGGTTCAGTACCTCCAACAAGGTTAAGAACCACTAATTTAACAAATTGAATATCCACCAGCTGACACCATGTCATACATACAAATATGCACAAGTAGTGTATTACTGTACACACCTTTGCATTCTGGACTCTTAAGAATGCTGCTTTGCTAAAACCAATAATCCCCATGCTTTGTAGATTGGCTAAGAGAGCAACGGCATACAGCTCCCTTCAGTTTTGTGTTAAAACCATTGATGATAAGTGCATAAAAGGCTGGCGTCGACTTTAATAGAGTTGATGCATGTTGTCAAGTTTTGTGTGACACATTTGAATGCGTTAATTGCTTTCGTCTGCACAAATCCAACAGTCATCATGTTCTGCCATTGACGTAGTATAATCTGGTTGGGCCGTGCGAATGCCTTTTTACAGTTTATTTGTATATGAATCATACACAGAATGCATGCGTCTGATGGCTTTTCGTTTTAGGACTTCAAAGTTAATGATAACAAGAGATCAACTGAAGTTACAATGTAACTGTAGTTGTTTGCTTTGGATTTGGCGTCCCGCATTGCACAACTTCAGAATTTTTTGAAATCGACACTTATGTGACAAAAGCAGGGCTGGTGCAAGCCATTTTAGAGCTGTAAGTATAAATGCTTTGTGGTGCCCTAACCAGACAGAAATGAACAATATCTGAGTATTTGTCAGTTTTGCTTTATTTTACAAAATATCTTGTCAATATTAATGTTTCAAAAACTTTCACAAACTTGCCTTTAGCTCCGCATACGTCCAAGAAATGTATTTAATTTCATTCAATATGGGCAAAAGGAGAGGAACACAAAATGTAAGCTTTTCAAATATTTATTTTAAATATTACATACTGGTATTATTATAATTACTATTATTAAGGTTTTTTACAAGCTTGATTTTTTTCAGCAAGTTGATGCCCTACGTGCAGTAAGTGATAAGCGTATGCCAAGCGCCGTGTCTGGATGAAAGACAAGCCTATGTTGAATGATGATGTTATTGATATTTTTCAATAGGGTAGTTTTAGTTTCCAAAATCTTAGGAGGGAATACTTAGCAATAATAAATATTCATCCACAATGGACAGCTCATACACCAAATTAACACTGAACATACTTTATAGAACACAAGAGCATCTACATGGGCAGTGTCAATGCTCTTTCTGTCATATGATGGTATTTCCAGCCAAAGAAAAAAAAGCCTTTCACTCAGTGTGCTTGCCGGTGGCAAAGCCGGGTAATGACTGCACAACTTGGCCAAAATGAGAAAACATGCCCTCATTCTAGGCCCACCACAGCAGCAGGTACTATGGTGGGAATATGCAGTGTTTGTTGATAATAATGCTGACCTCTTCGTGTATCGTGGAATATGTCTTTGCTCTCCTTCTAGTTTGATAGTGTGGGCCGAAAACTTACTCAAAAGCCTAATAAGTGAGCCTGTTTCCCCTACATATTAAATACATGGACTGAGCACTGATTGAAGCAGGTTTTCTTCCGTTGAGGTTAGTACAGACGGTCCTTCACGGTCCGTGTACTTTTTCAAGGTTTTGCGTCATAAAGTATTCACCAAAAATGTGGTCACTCGCCAAAAATGTGGGCATCCGTCAACGAGAGATGGAAGTGCCCACCTTAGGTGCTAACTGCATACATCGTTCTTGTAATAACCTTGTTACATTAATAAAGAAAAAAAAGTCAAATAATGAATCAGCAGCTAAATTAGAAACAATTTGAATGCTTAAAAATTAAAATTTACTGTATAGCATTGTACTTGGGTTTTGTCATTATAGATACTTTTCTACTCTTGATAATTTACAGTCCAACGCCTCTAAAAGGCAGAGGTGAGCGCATCAATGAATTATAAGCGTCCGTCATTTGGCAATTTTCAACAGCCGGGACACCCTTCCATCATCGTCAATCTGTCAATATTTCAAGCCGAACCACCAATCCGCCATTTGTCGATTATGCCGCAGAATGAGCGTCTGCTAATGTTTCCGTCATTCAAAGTGGGCATCCGTCAATGTTCCGTCAATCTGTCCATCAAGATGGGACGTCCGCTATTGATGGATCGACGATTACATTGACAGACGAAAACCCACTTCCGTCAATCCTAAATTCGTAAATTTTTAGAAGGAATGAAACCATATAAAGGTAGTGTGGAAAACTGTAACACAACCTAACGATAAATCATTATGAATTTTAAAAAAAAATGTAAATATTATCATTCTTGGCGGATTTAAAAGTATTTCGCTGAATGCCTTGAGATATTTGTTATTTACAGTATGAATGGCAGACAATAGTCAGCCCATGTTGGCTCATAGCCTATAATATATCTATTTTAATATTTCTCTTTCTGGAATGGCATGTTATATATTTAATTTTAGAGTGACTTAAATCCCTTGGCTGTGTTTTGTCATCTCTCTTGTCTTTAGTGAGTGAACCTGCGGCCAGAAAGAATACCTTTGCAACTGAAGGCATTCTCAGCACCCTTTTCATGTCTGGGTCCACATTGGGAAAGTCTGAGAACTCGCTATGAAGTTAAATGGAAGACAGCAGCAACGTATCCTCTGTTGTATAAAGTCAGTCATCCCTCGCAGGCAAAACATAAGACGTTGAGTCATGAACGTGTATTATGAAACACGATTGGAGAGTGGCAAATTGGTAATTATCCTATGAGGTTGCAAATGAACATTGTAGGCTTGCTCATGACTTTGCTCTGCAGTCCCCAAAGCCTCTTCTATTAATTTAGCTCAAAGGGGTCGTCCGTAAACAGACTGAATAAACTGTTAACACTAAAATATGAGTGAAAATGAATTGTCTATGTATGCTGAAGGAAAGGAAGAGTAAAACTGCTGTGATATATTTTCACTCGTGTGGCCTAAATCAGATATGGAGTCAGATATCCAACCATTCATTTTCTGCCGCTTATCCGTGGTCAGGTTGCAGGATAGCAGCTTAAGCAGGGAAGCTGAGATTTCCCTTTCCTGCTCTTCTGTGGGCATCTTGCGGGGTTCCCAGGCCAAGCAGGTGACGTAGTCTCTCTAGGGGTTCCTGCAGGATCGCAATACTGAGGAACCCGTTCTGGATCGTTTCAACACTTGGGCTGTGCAGAGGAATTCTGTCCGTACAGGTTAGAACCAGAAACAGTGACAAAAGTTTTGGCGGACTCTAGTACTCACTGGAAATGAATTGTACTTTATGCCAGCAATGCAGACCAATCTCTCTCGCCAATTGCACAGGGACCCATACTCCCTGAGCATCCTCCATAAGACTTGCTGTGAGACATGTTTGAATGCCTTCTGCAAGTCTAGGTTGTGGAGTTGGTCTACTGTTCCATGACTGGGATGCAAACCACTCAACTCTTCCTGAATCTAAGATTCAATTTCCTGACAGACCCTCTTTTCAAGAACCCGAGAATAGCACCTTTCAAGGGAAGTTAAGAGAGTGTGATTCCCCTGTTGATGGAACAGACCTTTTGACCTCCCTTGTTAAAATAGGGACCTACAGCCCAGTCTGCTAATACAAAGTCACCATCCTTGATGTTCACGGGAAGTTGGAGGTTCTAGACAATACATTTAGATCTGCCTAGTCAGGCCGGCAACCTGCTCCACCGTCTGAGGTAACACACCACCAGGTGATGGGGTTCACAGCTCCCCCTCTCTTTTTACCAAGATATGCATCCACAAGTCTGATGACACGACCAAAAGTTCTGCATCAAACTGCAGCCTATGGGGTGCTGAGCAAAACAGCACAGTCCCAAGTCGGGTTGCTTTCCAGCACCCCGTCGAGGGACTCAAAACTGCTCTAAACTGATGTTTGGTGTATAGACACAAACAACAGTGAGGACCAATCCTGGACCCATTTAGCCCTGAGTGACCCTGCCAGGGGCATAAAGCACCCAACAACTTAGCTCCTAAGATCATTGGGACACAAAAAACCCTCAACCACAATAAGGTGACAGAAGGCTTAAGGAGCAGAATCCGATATCCTTAGAGAGGAATCAGGCCTTCTCTAAATGTGGATAAAAATATACAGACAGCTGGTCAGCGCGGGATGACAATCAGTTACATTTGTAAACACAGTGGGTGCGTTTCCATTACCCTCAGTTTTGCGCAAAATGCAAGTTACACAAAAGCAAGTTGGTAATGGAAAAACTCTCAAATATCTCCCAAAAGTTTTTACGCTCTCATGAGGTGGTTTTTGAGACATGTTGAAATAGAAGTATTTTGCAAAAGTGTAATGGAAACACTTTTTGTGCATTCCCTGTAGTCATGTGACCCCCACCCAGCACGGAGGAAAGGAAGTAGAAAGTTCTGGGCCACTCGCTTTCGTGTCGGTGATGCCTCCGGAGGGGATAAGTATTTTTAAGCACAAAGCGACATACGGCGCATGTCGTCGTTGAAATCCATCCGTGCGCACCATAACACAAGTAATAAGCGTGCACACACAGAACACCAACACCAAATGCCCAAAGCCGCCCGATGAGGGGAGGGAGATGGTTATGAAGTAATATTAAGAACTCTGGTCGTCTGTCTTTCGTAAACATCATGATTACTTCCTGCAGAACTGCGAGATCCCGCGAGACGGGACATCATGAGAATTGCGCCTCAGAAGTGAAACGCTTTTTATACTTAACCCCTTCAGACCCACACTTTTTTCTGCTGGGCATTTTTTTTCTTTTAACTGATTTTGACTGTTTTTCCCACCCACATAAGAACAACATGGAAAACAATTTTTGGGTTTATCTCACATTGATTTTTATATTTATTTGTTATAGTGGACACCAGCATAGCATGGCTGTAAGTGTTGCAAACTTACCAACCTTATATATAACATTTTTAACGTGAACATCATGCAAATCAACTTGCGATTGTGATTGGTTAGCTGGGATCCAATAATGAACCAGAAGTGTTGACATCATCCAAATTATGCGTTTTTATCGGTCTAGACACGCAAATATGTCATGTTCACTGCAATCATCTATAGGTTCGAAGGGGTTGAAATGCAAATCCAGCCTAGTATGCCAGGTACCGCTTACTGTAGCTGTATAGGGTCAAATATTAGAGACAACAATTTTACATCACTGTTACTACAACCACAATCACAAAAAAAGAGTGTTTTCAAATGAAATGTTCTTTCCTAGTCTCAGACAAAACTGAGCATTACCATCTTTGTGTAGGCAGAGTTTATAATGCACCTCAATACACATCTAATCACACTGTGCAAGTGTACAAAAAATACATTGACAACATAATTTCAAAATATACTGCCAGAATCATCTCATGTAATTACTGACCACATCGATCTAATGTGTTTCATTTTATCCTTACAATTAATATAGTGCATGTAATGTAATGACCATGTTATAAAAGCGGAAATTTACCTCATGAGATATGCAGCAGACATGACCAAGGGGCAATCAACTCCAAACGATCCAGCTTGACGCAATATGCTGGTCTGGCATCGTTTGTCACATATCATGTTCTCTCTTTCTTTCTTGTGCTGCTTTAATGGAAATGACTGAACTCTTGCGATTCTGTCTTTCTTGTTCATTGGATTACTTTCATGCTTCCATTTAGCCCTCGGGTTATCTTAACAGAGAAGAGCAGCCCATTACTACCCTAATGAAAAGGAAGTAAGACAGAAAGTTCCAAATGAATTTACAGTACAACATACCTTACAGGTAAGTGACTGGAAAAGTCATAAATGGCTGAAATTTAGCAAATGCCTACAGCATACAAGGATAACGAATGGCACAATAATGTCACGGGGAGAGAGGGAGTAGAAACTATTCACATTGATCGGTGTGAGGGGGCTTCTTTGAGATGGGGAAGTCTTGCAGTTCCACCCCACTGACACTGGCTGCCCTGTGCTTGCCCTCCCCCAAGCACGGTGCGGTTATTTAAATGAGCCAGCCATTAGCTGTAAGTGGTCTTTACCCCCCAAATTCAGCCATTTTCACAAATTAGCCAATTTTGGAGATGTTAGCCAGTGGCAAGGGTCAAAAAGTAACACTGCAGTCAATATGAGAAGCACATTTTCTGTTAACAAGATTAATAAAAGGTCATTTGAAAGTACTGTAATGGAGACGTCAAGCATGTTTCCTTCAAGGATAGGGGGACATTCAATTATTGTCAGGAATTCCTCAATGTGACAACCAGTTTACATGTGCTGGTTGAGATTCACTTCCAACGCCATCGGGTGATGATGCTCCTATCAGCTCATTTGGTTGAGTCACATAAAACACAGAAGTAGCATGTTGCAGTTCGCTAACTAGTACAAGTGGAACAGTTCCAGGTAGGTTATATTATATTGCCTGCTTATGTAGGGTACAGGTATTGTGTATTATTATGCATCACAGATTAGCACAATCCAGACATATCATTTGCAGCAACAATTTTTTTAACATTAAAAAATGTAGTTTTGGTGTTACAGTACATAGTCATCATGAACGGACCACTTAAGTTCAGATTTTCTGCCACTTCTTAAACAGGTATAGGCAGGCAATATTTCTTATAATTGACTTCTTTGATCTGCTGTTGCTTGAGTTCAGCCCCATCCTGCCCCACAACCACCGTTCATCTTTTCTGGCTTCCACATCTTCTGTTAGATTTATTGGTATCAATTTCCAGATTTTTATTTTTTTTACCTATATGACTGAAGCATTTGCTGTTGGATCGAGTGTGTTTTATGCAAGAGTAATTTAATTAGTAGTCAGTTGATGAAGAAGTGTGTCCATTCAACCTGAAGAGGGGAGAATAATAATAAATAAATAATAATAAAGACAAATAACACTGTAATGTAAAATATAAATGTGAAAACATAATAAATAAACAATGAAAAATAATGTAAAAAACTATACTGGTTTAATGAAGCGTAAATAGGCAATAACTGTTTAGATTACATGTAGTTTTGTTTTCATCTTGCCTTGTTTTCTTGTGGTCCATGTTCCTGTCTTGTCATACTCGTTTTTCATTTCCACCTGTCCTCATCAACCCAGTCCCGTGGGTCTACCAATCTTCTCCCTCAACCACAAGAATGTTGTCCAGGTGAAAAAAAAAAAACAACAACCAAGTGCCTGCTCGTAATGCAAACATAGTCATTGTATGACTTCCTCTACGGACATCTTTTGGTTAGAAAACGCTCTTTGTTCTAAATGTCCACTGCACGGTCTAATCTGATAGGCAAAAGAGCAAAAGCATTTGCTGTGCACCAGAGAATCATTCACAGGCCTGCAAACTAGACTGGAAATAGAGAGAGGAAGAAGAGCGCACTCTCGCATCCCCATCCTTCCACTCCATCAAGCATGCACCAGGGCAGACGGACATATGGGTGACGCTACATTCTTTAAAGAGAAGAATTCCTGACCCCTTGGTTGCCACCGCCCCCCTTCTCTACATCCCTTTCCCCTAGCCTGTCACTCACAAATTGCCCGTTCGAATGTCAGCCCTCCTCTTTATCAAGCAAGTCCATTGTCTGCCAATTGGCGGGGCGCTGACAGGGAGAGGCAAGCGAACCGCGGAACCTCTCATCTGCGAATGAGCGTGTGTTAAATATCGCTGCTCGCTGCCATGTTTGCTGCTGTCAAACTTTTTCAACGCGTTGCACGCGGTCAGACATGCAGCCAAAAAAATCAATACAGCTTTGCATGGGTCTGACCCACATACAAGGAGGCCAGTGGCTCTCCAGTCCAGCCGGTTTCATTATTCTGAAAGCAAGAGTGTGCGTTCACAAATGTGTGCATGTGCCAATTGTCATGCCCATGTGTGCATTTGTGAATTTAGCATGTGTGTGCACACGCGAGAGACTTTGTATTAGCTCATGGGTGCGACTTTCTGTGTTTGCACACATACTTTTGTGTGTGTGTGTGGGAGGTGGTAGGGGGGGTGGGGTGCTGGGCCCGAGTGGGTGTTGACTTCACACAAGCCCTTCCTGCTGCCTGACTTCACTGTCACTGATTGCAAGCGACACAGCGCTAAGAAAAGAGCAAAGCTGACTGTCAGCAGCGATTAGGTCGACTCGGCAGACAAGACAAAGAGAGAGGAGAGCACATGAACATTAGCAATGGCCGTTAAACAACTTGGGTCTATGAGACTTGCGGACCAACATGGTTTATTAAAAGGGAGGTGTCACAAGCACGGCAAAAAATTATTCTATGCACATGCAGGACTATTCAAAGTTATTAGAGATTTAACAAGTAAATGCTTCTCACAATCGTCATCAGTGAATTAGGCTTGTTTAACCACTTCTGTTTTATTTCAGGTAGGAATTTATATTTATTGTCATTACCAGCAGTGTAGCCACAGTTACTTAAAAAAAGTAACTTAGTTACTTTACTAAGTACTTGCTTAAAAAAGCAACTAAATTAGATTACAAGTTACTTTAATAATTACATTTACCAGATACCGGCAACCCTGCTTAACATAAGAATGACAACAGTTTTCTTTTCACTTCATTGGTGTGTGGATGTATAAATGTGAGGGCTGCTGGTGCCAGTGGGGTGGTTGAGTCTGAATGAGTTTTAGATTTTTTTTTAGAGTTTATCTTATATGGTATTTTAATGTGGATCTTATTATAGATTGCTATAATGCTGTTTTTCTCTTTTATGATTGTATGAGGATCCTAAGTGAGAAAGTGACATTTCATTTTGTATGCACTTCTGATTGTATGTGCTACTACTAATAACAGAGATGTTTAAAAACAAACTTTGTTTTTTATTAAAAGTAAAATAAAGACAGCAGCCTTTGTTTCATAATTATTTAAAATAAAAATAAAAGTAATTTCAAAATTCCACTTAACAAATTTGCTACTTGTTTATGTTTAGTTTAAAAAAGCTGTCTTTATAGACTTCACTTAGCAAAAATATATATTTTTAAATAATTTCTAAGGTAAAGGCAATCTTATTTATTCGATATATTTAAAGGGGAAGTCAACCCCATTTTTCTTTTTCTTTTTTTGACGATATGTTTTTTGCAGCCCCACAAGTCTAAATACAATAGGCTATTCTGGCTAAAATAGTGTTTTTGTCAATATCAGAAGGCGGCCATTTTGACACTTGCTGTCAAGTGAAAATGACATCAAAGGTCTCAGGTAACAACCAATCACAGATCAGCTTCAGAAAACAGGTGAGCTGTGATTGGTCGTTGCTTGATACATTATGTCAATCGTTGCTTGTTTGCTTTTTATTTATTTATTTGTTTTACCTGCATTTACTCAGCTTTTTGCTCTGGCACATTCACAAACTCTGACATTGCCTCGACCTCATCTGGCTCCACTCACTGGAGAAAAACAAAGCTATTTATTTCATGTTTGACATGTACAAACATGACAGCACACTACACCTGTAGCTTGGCAGGTGTCAGAACTCCTGCCTATAAGGTGGGTTTTGTCTTTCAGCGTGTTTGCATGTATCATTATTCCATTTCTAATTAACACTGCACATACCAATAATACCATCATTTCTACCGCTCATAATGATGTACAGTGTTGGAGGAGCGAGAGAACCAACCTCCAGATGAATTTAGATGGATGTAAATAACATTAAAGTGACTTATTCAGAAGAAAAAAACACATCAGATATTCTATTAGCTATTCCATAAGTAGTTGTAATTATGTGAAAAAGGAAAATAGAGTAAAATAAATGATGCTCCAATTGTGCTGCAGATTGTCTGGGCTTTTCTATTTTTAGATATAAAATACACTCTTTTTTATATGCCTAAAAGCAACCAATATTTAAAGACTGTATTTGAATAATTTATATAGGAGACATCTCAGTGCAATCTGTGTGAATGACATGATATGAAATGCTAACGCTTTCTTTTACCGCCTTCAGGCAGTGTAGCCCAAATATAATGAAAGGAACTTTTTTTTATTATTATTATTCTGCCATTGTGTCGTTTATACATTCATATACAATCCTAAAATTTATTTTTCACTTTGATTAAAAATGAAAGAGCAGAATGAGAAACTCTTGCATAAATCCTTTTGTTGCACAAAAAGTGAACACTCCCACCCCAAAAAATGAGATGCAAACTTTTAGTTTTCTTGTCTGACTTTTTCCTCATGTGTCGTGTGCCAAAGCTCACTCTTTATTAATCTGTTTTTCCGCCGCTTACGCAAAAGTCGTAAAACCAAATATGCATTCATGCATAGGCATGCACAAGCACGTTATACAGTATAACAAACAGAAGCCCACATAAAATGTGAAAATGCACATGCAATGTAGGCTGAGAAACACACTCCTCCCAAAACACAAAATGCTCGCATGCAGAATGAGTCAGAAGCCCAGACGTGCACATGCACACACACACGCACACACACACACACACACACACACGCATGGAAAAATTGTTTTTCCTGCTTAAGGTAGAAATGGCTGCCAAGACGCTGGGGTATCCCACAAGCCCTGTAGCCAAGAGACCAAGGCTGATAACCAGATTGAAACTTTTCTTTCTGTGGGTGAAAGCAGAGAAAATATTCTTGAATGCTGTGTGAAGAGTGTGGATCTTTATAGTCCTTGCGTGTGTAGGCGTGCACATACTGTTGATCATCAGAGCTTTTACTTTTATGTAGCCTTTCCTTCTGTTCCTTCATATTTGATTCTGATCCCTCAAATGTGACCCAAACTCATGTGAGATTGTTCTCTTGAGGCTTGTTGGTGTTTAAGCATCTTGAAAAAAACACCTCCAGTATATTTTAAAAGTAAAAGTCATTATTTTATTATGTCACATGACATGACATGACAGTTAAAAAATACTTTTCACAATTTTTTTGTGCCCAAAAAGGGGAAGCCAAACCCCAAAAAAAATACATGAAGGGGCAACTGAAAATGACATCACAGTTGCTAAGGGTTCAGGTATCAACCAATCACGACTTACGAATGACACATGACCAAACTAAGAAAACAGGTGAACCGTGATTGTTAATTACTGAGCCCAGAGCAACTATGATGTTATTTTCAGTGAACAACAGCTACAATATTAATCAATCAATACATTTTCGTACTTACCCATAACTTTGTTCAAACACTGCAACTTTCCTGCAACAACCATTTAACAATCATCAACAATCATTTAAAAAATGCAGGGTTAACTTCAGGTATGTGTTACTTAGCCTGCAATGGCTCCGTGGGCAGTCTACTAGGAATAGTAGCGGTAGCTGAACTCCAGAAGAAGAAAGAACTCAAGAAAAAGAAAGCCCTCGCGTTGAAACTGAAATCACGAAGAAGAAAGCTACACCTCACATCCTCTTTTAGACACTAGCAGAGAAACATGTGGAGCAGAGAAAACGCAAAACACTTAGCATCTAAAACCACGGCAAAATAGCCGTGTAAACCAATATCTGGACCTTCTGCACCAACATGGAGGTAAACGATTTTGTTCCAAATGCAGTGTAATAATTGAATATAAAAGAAAGTCGTCCTTGGACGAGCATTTCACGAGTGCTAAACCTGTGAAAAGTGCTGAAAAAAATATGCAGTCTCAGAAAATCGCACCTCGGAGGTCACGAAGTCAAGGTCTGTTGAAAGCATGGAACGGATTAAAGTGAAAAAATTGTATCTATAAATCATATATATATATATATGTATATATATATATATATATATACATATATCATATGTATTGTAAATACATTTGTAAATGAATAATGTATGTTAAGCCTAGAGTTGGGCAGTTTACTGACGTAAATCAATCATTAAATTAAAGTCTAAATGTGTAGAATTCTAAACTGACGATACATCACCATATTAATTGAAAGTGTACTAAGTATGTATTTCAGAGAGCTCAAGTAGAAGCTGATCATTTTGAGGAAGAAATTGAGTAGTAATTATGGCAATGACAATTGTGATTTCTACTTTATTTGTTCTTTGTTGATGTTTTGTTTTGGTTATAATAGCATTAAGCACTCCATATTTCATCGCATTGGTAATTAAAAAAAAAGTATTTTGATTATAATGTGCATATGCTGAATATTTGCACTTTTGATTTTAAGAAATTATTTGCACTTTTCAAAATATTGTTCAATATTGATCTTATCAGTTTGTAAGCTAAAAAACTATTTACACTTGAAAATGTGTTAAGTTATGTTTTGTAGAGAGCTCTTTCCCATATTTTCAATAAAGAATATAGGCTACATATTTGAAATTATCTATTGTTTTTCCAAACATCTCTTATTAAAACCCACTTAAAATTTGCAGAAAAAAATTACTTATAAGCAAATGAGGTTTTGAGCAACAACAAAAAATTGTAGCTTTCAGAAAAATTGACCGAAAAATCAGGCATTTTAGCTCGCAACAATTATTATTTTTTAAATGCCCACAAAATTGTGGATGGACTGATTAATTGGAGTGCTATATTTAGACTAGTGGGGGCGCTTAGAACATATTACTGTAAGTAACTGGGCTGACTTATCCTATAACATAAGTAAACATAGCATCATTTGGTAT
Source organism: Vanacampus margaritifer (assembly GCF_051991255.1). NCBI lineage: Eukaryota > Metazoa > Chordata > Actinopteri > Syngnathiformes > Syngnathidae > Vanacampus > Vanacampus margaritifer. The sequence continues at coordinate 3,209,650 of NC_135451.1, forward strand.
AATTGAATGCAAGGGTGGAGCCCTCCAAAGTCATTTGTTTAAGACTGTTATGCATTTAAAAACAACAACAACAAATCATAAAAAGGTTTCACTATAATAAGAACCAACAAAAAAACTTTATCAAAAGTTGTCATATAGGATTTAATTTAGCAATATTCAAAAAATGTTTCAGTTCAAACAAGGAAGAGAGGGGCATGAGCCAAAGATGAATTCATATCACATCGGTGCAAATTTGAACAATTGCACCGATTTTAAGCAGTAGCATACAACATTTTCCTTAATTTGTTATCTGTTGAGGTGATAATTTACAAAAAAAAAGGCTAATAATTAAGTTTCCAGTAAGCATAATTACACAGGCGAAAAGGGTTTTACCAACAACTTTGTAGTATTTCAAAGCAAACATACACAAAAAGTGTAACACAAAATAATCATTATATGACCAGACCTGTCAGTTTCTCATTTCAGCGGTTGCATTTATCGATGCACAAAACTGGCGGGTTTAGCATAGCTTGAAACCACAGAGAGATTAAAAGTGAGAGTGTGAGTGTGTAGCTGGCCTATAAATGAAGAAATATGGCCATCAGCCATAACTGACATTACCTGTCCTTAGTCACTCTGATTAACCATTTTTAGTTCAGATGTGTGTGTGAAACATAACATTAAGAAAAGCCCTTTTTTCTGCAAAATGTTGCTACCTTACCATCACATTTGATACTTGAATGATACTTTAACTTTGATTTACTTAGCAATGAACTGTAATGAATGAGAATCTAACCAGATAAATGCACACATTTAAAACACCTATGCATCCTCTTTTGAGTTAAAAACATTGCCAACAGTGCCAGTTGTTCAACAAATATAATTATCCTTTGTTCTCACGATGTGTTCTCTTTCCCGCAATAAAAATGTATTTTTATATGCCTGGTATATGTCGGCAAAATGTTCAATGACAATGGAGTGTCAGGGGAACAATGTTAGCCTGCGACCCGGCAAACAAATATGCGTATGCTATTTTCTGCACCTCCAAGATCAGATATTTGGGGCAAGGTGTTGCTAGTTTCCTCGTGGGTGTCTCGAGGGATTCGTGTTTGTGCTTCGTCTTCGGTCGGAGATAAATGAAAAACCTTTTGACTTCCCCTCCAAGGAGAGCAGCGGAAGGCGGGAAAACTGTGAGCTATGCTGAGATGCCTCCAACTGTGAGAAAATGAACCCCACATGGGGGTGGGGGAAGCATTAATAAAACTATTTCTCGTCATTTAGATGCTGTTTGGTGTTCTATTTTTATTTTGAGTTAACAAAACTGCCTGCCATTTTTTTTTTTTTTACTTCTTGTAATAATTGTTTAACTCCATGAAATCATTTTTGTTGGTGACAAACTTCTGCTCCATCTTGAAGCCCAGTTGTGCGATAATGTACAAATGACCACTGTGATTGACTCATGTATTAAAAGAAGAGGGGTTTGAATTGCAGGTTTTACATGATATATACTAACTGAATGTAACTAAAGACAGACAAAATGAAATTAGGTGTGCCTGTGCAATTTTAGGTGATCCAATTCAGCAGTGTTTTTACTCAAGTTTAACTCGACTCAACTTTATTTACAAAGCACTTGCATTTACAACCATCACTGCATACTAAGTGCTGTACATGGAATAAAAAACTGTCAATTGGTAAAGACAGATAAAACAAAATACTGTAACACAAAATCAATTAATTAATAAATATAAATAGGTAAGTAAATGAGAGACGTTTAAAAAAAAACATTTTGGGAGCTATTTATACAGAACATGTAGTGCAACAGATGTTTTCGTAGGATTCATGATAATTCTTGGAACATTTTATTGTACATGTACAGTATCACAAGCAATTGAATAATGCCCACTATTGTGGCTGCTGACGACCAACCATTACAATATTTTCTATTGTTTATTTTAATTTTATTTGTTTTAGCATTTAAATGATGACTTAAAAACCCTTTTTACTTAAGTGATTAATTGTGATTAATCGAAATTGGAAAATTTGATTAATCTGATTTTTTAAAATGTAATCGTTCGACAGCTCTAATAATAATGCGTATATTTGTGGAGACTGGGGTCAAGTTCTATTTTACAATTTTAAAAATGTGCAGAATTCCACACATTTCATTTCAAGATTAGACAGCTCATAAAAGAAAAAGAAAAATGCACTGAGCTGTCTTACCAATGAAATTATGCCACATAGTGGCAGAAAAATGGCCTCAACACAAATCAATATCATACTTGTTTTTTGACAGTACAGTACATCTTTTTAATTTTAACTCAATTTGATGAATTATTATGAAATTACTTTATCAATGACTAAAAATTTAGCCATATTTTTTTAATAGTGTAACAATTGTTCCCACTTTTATGTTTTTCATAACAAGATTATGAAAACTGTACATTTAGAACAGATATAAAATTTGACTATTGAAGTCATCCAATTAATTATGATTAAAAATTGTAATCGCCTGACACCACTACTTTTGATACTTATTTGGATTTCATTACAATTTGCAGGTGCTCCTCAAACAAAAGCATCTGAATAGAAACCGCTGCACTGATTGACACTAGCTGAGTGTTATCTGTGTGTGAATCTCAAACGAGGCTGGTGCTTGTGTGTGCAGATGAGAAGTGCAGATCAAAGAGGGGCAAATATGAGTGGTGTTATTAAGCTTGTCGCCACCTGCCAGAGTTATACATAGATGGTGTTGTGCCATACCTGTGTGTGTGTGTGTGGGGGGGGGGGGTAAATTTAAGCTAAAGATACAGCCAATATCATTTTAACTGCAGTACATCAAACCACATGCCGATGAAAGAAAAATCTCTTTAAGTATTCTCAAGTAGAGGTATTCTGTATGTTCATCGAAAGCTGAGAACTGTACCATAAGGAAAACAAAGCTCAATGTGCCCCAGTAATCCAATCGCATCACACTAGTCCCTAAATCTTTGTCAAGCAAATGCAATTGTTATAATGCACTTATTGAAACTTGGGCAAGGTTTTTATTTAATCACACCATGCTCAACAGCACTGGCGGTAGATGAGGGGGAAAAAATCTTTCATCACACCATCATCCTTGGGAAATCCAATTTGTGGCTGTTCCTCTCAGCTCGACATGCATTTGTGTGAATTGCTTCATGGTACATCTTGAACATGGAGTGAATTCTCAGCTAGTGTGTACATGTATGTGTGTGATTTACTGTTGAGTGTAATAGTTATTTATTTTTTCTCCCGATTATCACAGTAATTGAGTGTTGGAAAGGCACCCGGCCTATGCTGAGTATGAGTGTGGTTTTGTGCATGTGGTGAAAGGAAATATATATGTATGAAAACACGAAATCTGTATAGGCACGTCACATTAATTTTATTTTTGGTTTAACTTATACAGATCTCTTATAAACAGAGATGGGGATTCCGTCAATACTGGCAGAAGGTCTCTCAATCCGTCAATGACGGGTGTACCTTTTGTTGGTGATTGACAGGAAACTTCAAAAACGGACGGACTAAGCATTGATGGAAGTGGGTTTTTTTTGTCCATATATTTAATTGTCAACAACCAGGTCAGTCTTGACTGACAGACTCCTTGTATTTATTTCAACCATTTATATCAACACATTGGCATTTTCATCGTAGAGTCAGAAAATGTGAAAACGCCGCAGAGAAAACAAAGTATTCAAGTTAGGCGAGCTTAGCAAGTGGCAACGTAAGATGGCCGCCAGTGGCTTCACTTCTTGCTAATGCGGCATTATCTGTCCAGGTTATTATATAAATCTGTAATTACGCAGACGATCACGGAAAAATATGACGGACGAGCATTTTGCAAATAACAGTTGTTTTTTACTTCCCAATTCTTTGTTTTCATTTAAATGTATGTAGACTGTTCACCTCAAACTCTTTTTGTCGATAGATCATTGAAGACTAATACTAAACACTAAAATTGTTTTCTACTTCTATTGCAGTAAAGTGGTGTTCATATGCCGTGGACCATGGTTGTCCAAGCTTGGTCCTGGAGGGCAGGTGTCCTGCGGGTTTTGGATGTTTCCCTGCTCCAACGCACCTGTTCTAATGAACAGGATCGTTATCAGGCTTATGCAGAACTTGCTGATGAACTTCAGCTGTGTTGGAAAAGAGAAACATCACACTAAACACACAGGTCGGCAAGAGCAATTTCATAAATAGATAAAAAAAAAAAAAATGCTTTCACAGCAGAACATCGCTAAAACCCAACACCTCTTCATTCACGTCGCACAGTGCCCCGTTAACAGTCCACATGTCACAAAAGAAGAAGAAGAAGAAGAAGAAGACGAAGAAGAAGTTTTAATAGATTTTTTTTTTTTTTCCATTCAGTAACAGGCTGAGGAACTGGTGAAATTCACCGATGGTCCTAAAATAGTGGCTGTAATTTAGTAATGACGGAAGCGAGGTTAAAGTAACGATGACGGATTGATGATGACTGACTTGCCCACCAGTACTTATAAAAACATTGCAAAATATCATCAACAGAGTAAATATTCTTTGCAATGACAGACATTTTCATACAATTCTTGTGTTGGATTTGATTTGATGTGCAGGGGTACTTGATGTTATGTTTGGTCTGTGTACAAGCACAATCAAATCAATGGAAGCTGTGGAAGCAGTTGCCTTCATTAATAGTGGAGATTGATTGTAGTATATATGTCTTTTCCATAAGCAATTAGAGAATGCTTGAACGTGTGGTTAGATACAGCCACAAATTTGTAGTTTATACAAATGTTTGAGATGTTGACAGCTCCAAGGTCTTTGTGTCCCTGGGGAATACACTTGTGGCCATTCTCCGGAAACATGTCTTACAACCTGTATTTGTGTAGGCGAGCGGCAAGGCCAGGGTATATTTATATGTGGTTGAGGAGAGAAGCCTTTAAATGAGAGTTGGTTAACTTTGTGGCTCATAAAATGGCAAAGAGCTACAAACTGTCTGGCATCAGGATCCACCACACCCAGTGGTGGAAAGTTGTATACGCATGTGTGCAGTATTTGTTAAACAATCTATGTTGACTGCTTATAACACATCCACCTGCCAACCTGGCATGATTTTTCTCCCTATTTTCTTTTTCTAATAAAATTGACCAGATGTTCCAGATTAGTCATCATTTCACTTTGGTTCTTGTCCTGAGTCAAATACCATCACCCCCCGAGCAACCCCTCAGTAATCATAAAGTCTTGAGTTTAAACAAATGGAGGTGGGCCACAAAATGGGCATTGTCTGTAGATGGGATACCTTATAGGTTGTAAAGCACAAAGACGTTAACGCAGCTGCATTTAAAGCCATTACTTGAATCTAGCCTGAGAGAAAAGGAATTTTACTCCAACTTTCAGCCGCAGCGTCATGATAGCTGACAATATGTTGAAGGTTAACAGTGGCATCTGGCAGCTCTGTTTATCAGAGAACTTGTTCTCGCAACCACATTGTGGCATCTGTAATGACTGTGTAAAAAAAAAAACATAATAATGGACCACCTATTTTGTGTATATCTACAGTATATGTCAGTGAAATAGCATTAAAATCCATTCTTGTGGAAACTTCTAAGGATGGTTACAATCCATTGTGATTTTTTCCCCATAAAAAAGTCAACAACATAACATTATTATAAGTGTGTAAGTGTAATTTTGTTTTCATTTGAAATATTATAAAAGTGAGTATTCCACAGAAAACTACTTGCATGATTCGTTACATCACAGTTTGGAAACGATTCCTATGTTGTTTTTAAAACGACAAACTCCACCTTTAACTTTCCTAACTTTAAGAGTGCATCTATTCTTCCTCTCTTCTCACGTTTTTCTTTGTGATGTAAAGCAAGTTTTGAGCTCCAAGATTTTGTGCAACTTCAGAGGTTTTTTTTCTTCCTCATAAAAATATAATCACTTCACATTGTTTGCTAACATTTGTGCAGATTGAAATACAGTACATTCATGCTATACTAAGTCTGCAACACATACTGTATACATTATGTAAAGTTGTAAAATTTAATAAATAAATAAATCAACCCGAAAAAAAGAAAAGAAAAAAGAAACCCACCTAGTGCTGTGTGTATATGTGCAGCAATAAGGTGTTATGGAAGCTCGAGCCCTCTGGCTTGCACCAGCTGGAGTTCTCCAAATTAGCGCAGTGGCTGCTGCATTATGTTGCTCCAATCTCTTCCTCTTGCCCGCCAACCTCCTACTTATTCCTGGTTATCACCTTCAAATGACTCCTGACACATGCAAACACCATACTCAATCGCCACTTTCTGCATATGTCTGAGTTTTGTCATTAGGCTCCATGGATTATTCACTGAGAAATTAAGAAATGTGTGGAGAAAAATCAACATTAATCAAAGTGGAAAAAATATTTTATTTGTCCTTAAATTTAGGTTTAGAGTTTTACCCTTACCTTTGTATTGGATATCAATAGACAGTTCAGGGGTACCTAATGAAGTGTTCCAAAGTAAGCCAAATCAAAACCATTAACAATGCACAAAGCTCAAAATAAGCGGTTTCCCATCGCAGTTTGGGGGGGTCAATATGTGATTGGATTTGGTGCCCCATTAAAACACATTGAATAGCAAAACTGAGAATAACAGATTTTAAAGTTTTTCAGAAATGCGGACATTTTCCTAAAACCTTTTGCTAGACTGGACGAATGCATGTTAAAGTTGCAAGACACTTACTGTTGAAGCAAGCTCTGTGCTACTTACGCCACAACCAGCTAGCTAGCAACATGCTTTGCTGGCTTCTAGTCTAGCTAAAAACATTGCAGACACTCCTGAGTCGATGAACACCTTGGCATTGGATAAGCTAAATACAGTATATATAAGTATCATTCTCACCAAGGGATGACGAAGAAAGATGGATAAGCCATGCTAATTGCTAAATTATTCTAAGACCAACACAGCTAGCGCATTTAACAACAAAATGTTTGGGGTGATTGAATCCACTTTTCACAGATGTCTGGCTGGAAATGCATTGAACCATAGAGCGTGCAACTTTGAACAACAACAAAGTAGCAGGCAAATTAAGTATTTGGACTCCAAAGAAAAAGACTTGCTAAACTGAACTGGAAACAGAAATGAATTACGCTATACTACGTCAGCCAGTAGGAGTGGCCTTTAAGCTTAACACACATGATTATTGCCCTACAATCTTGTTGTTAGCAGGTGTGTTTAGTTTGTCATTATTAGCTCTGTGAGCCTAGCCCATCAAGACCAGCCCCACTAATGAGTCAGGGATTGTCTTCATTTAAGTACTGAGGGGACAGGCGTGGTTGCACATGCACGCACACATCCACAAACACATACAGGGGGACCTGTGGGAGGCCCAGTAACTGAGCCACCAGCCAAGGGAGCTGGACCAATTACACTGTTCGGATAAATGTAGCGCCAGCTATGCACGGATTGTGGTACTTAAAAGCTAGCACAAAAAAGAACAACTCCCTTTCCTTCTCTTCCTTCCTATTCGATTTTAAATGGAGGGGACTTTAAAACAGATTTATGGGTCAGTTAAATATAGTAGGCAAAACTAATTCCCTAACCAACCACCCCTCCTTTAACTCCCTCCATCCCTCCCTTATATTACCAACAGACTTCCATCCCACTGGTTTCTTCTCTCCTTTTCCTTCCCTTTGGTCTTTTATAAAATGATATATCTCTTAAAAAGGATGGAACACTTTCCCCAGTGGGATGCTCAAACTCAAATTGACAATCCAGGCCTTGTGATTTAATAGGCACCCTGCATGCTCCCCCCACCCACGCCTCCCTTTCTTTCTTACAATCGCCTCCTCCCGCTGATGTCTTTAGTGTCAGTTTTTCCTGACCAACAAGGACTTATTAAATGAAGCCTTAAATAAATCTCAGTTAATGAATTATTCTAACACCTACAATGTGATTATTGTAATTAATGAGCCATGGCGTAGCTACCTTCACGCCAGGTTCCTTAAGTGAACATCTTGCACAGACATGTTGACACAGATTTAAAGCTTGCTCGTGTTCCCTTTCAACAACCAACCCCAAATCCATTATGGGACTTAAAATCTGGGTCTCAAATTAATTTCTCTTAAGAGAGACAAAAAAAAAATACCCATGAGAATTTTTGATAGGCTTTCATGCAATTGGCATTATTAGTGTGCAATATGACAGGGATGTTTGACCTACCTCAAGTTGTTGTTACATATATATATATATATATATATATATATATATATATATATATATATATATATATATATATATATATATATATATATATATTGGTACTAGAGAGTGTTTCACTACAAATGTGTTTACCTCATCATGAGAGTTGTAAATGCAACGGTTAGCAGGTTTTCAGCAGCGTGCATGAAGGTGCAAATCTCCCTCTTCACCACACGCCAGCCTCCAGCCAACTCACAGACACGCACATGTACTTTTTACACACACACACCGGCTGGCTCCTGCGTTCTGCTAATCCACAGCTCCAGCACAATCCACTTTCAGGGCTACAAGTGCGCCAAACAGGCCACAAGTTTGATTCCCACTCCAAGACACACAGTTCCCAGTCATGTTTGAGATTTTGTTTCAGTAGCATACACACAGGAAAGAACTGTTCAAAGTTCTACATGTGAAAAAGCAGATAATTCCACAGAAAGAAGGGGAAAAAAAGCTTACTGGTGTAAGCGCAAGTTCCTAAACCTTAGCCAAGCCTTTCATCCTGAAGCCAATGTATATGGGGCAAATATTTAGTGGGCTTTGCTTCAGTACCACTTAAGAAGATTCAGTCATATTTAATCCAGTTGCTCAGCTGAATTTCCCTCCAAGCTGGTAATTATGCTTGAATGTAGTGCATGTTGGAAGTACTGCTGATCTCACATTGGGTGTTTTACTCCCTATTTGTTGACCTGAAGCTACATTGATCAAATAGACATAAATAACCACCATGTTGTATAACTTTGATCCCCATTATTATTGCCAAATAATTCCAAAAAGATTCCATATCAAACATAAATTAGTCCTTTATGTCCCTATCCGAAATCATCACTAACAGTATTCAAATGAGTAATTAGTAGTGGTGCAATGTATCATCAGTGGTCGGTTTGAATCATGCCCCATGGTTTGGATCACGCACGATCCTCGGTTTGGTTGGTGTGTGTGTGTGTGTGTGTGTGTGGGTGGGTGGGGGTTGGGGGGTGGGGGCAAAACAAAAACAAAGTGGCATTCACAGTCCATTCTGACATGTCAAGGAAGATAGAACATATTCAACGGAGTATACACGCTAAGTCTAGCTTCACAATAAAATTTACCAAATGCAGTAATATATTGACGGCAATGCAATTAGCCTTACTTCACTTTTACCTTGAAGTTTGCCCACGTCGTGGCGTGATGGCTAGCTTGACTTCCCTTTTAGACGTTGCTTTATCGTAGTTGATTGACATTGTAGTTGCGACCAACATCAACACAACGCTATCCTGAACACATATTCAATCGCTAATTTAGAACGCTATATGGCTTGCGACTACCTGTTAGCATGACCAACAACTGTCTGAGTGTCTGGTTGCCGGCTGATAAGTAAATTTGACAGCTTACTTTAATTATTTTTCAATATTCTAGACCAAGCTACTTTGTAATTCACTCTTAAAGGAAGGGAAGTGCCTTAAATTGCATGCTGAGGTCTTTTCATTATTGAAAAAAAAAGATAAATAGAACTTTGTCTTCATTTATTTTATAAAACACTTTTGCCCGTAAAAAAACAAAACAATAAACTCAAAATGTCAAACATAGCTGTTTAGATTATAGTAACACAACTTTAAACTATTAATACCTTGTTATTTTACAAATGAACCATGTAAAAATAAGAATGTTTCTGCCTCATATTGACACTTAAAAGTTATGTTCCTAAATCATACATGGCTATATTAGATATGTTTTATTGATTTTTTAATGGAAAAAGTGCTTTACAAAATAAAGACAAAGTACTATTTATCTTTCCTTTTTTTTGGAGGGGAGGGGAGGTGATCCGAAAAACGATCCGATCCGAGACTCAAGTCCGTGATCCCATCCGAACCATGACTTTTGTGATCTATTGCACCACTAGTAATTAGTCACCTATTTTCTACAAATTACAACATATAGTTCCTACTTAATTCTTGGCAAGTGTACAGTATGTGTATACACTACATGTAAATGTTCTATGCACCAAAGCAGTAACCAGCTTTTTCCTCATCTTGTCCCTGCCAGCAGTGCACCCTCTCCAAGGTATCCTCTTTTGTGTAAAGATGTGAGGGGTACAAAGTTGACCTATGTAGAACCTCTGCTGGTCCGTGCACTCTATGCCTGCAGCTCACGGCAGCCCGGCGCTGATGAGAATCCCTATAATTGGCCCAAACCAGCACACATGGCCCGAAGCACCTCCATCACGTTGCCAATTGAGAGATTGGAGGATATATATGGAGAGCGTGAAACAGTGAAAAGCGAGCCGACCCAGCTCAAAGTGTTGCTACTTAATGGTTGCTCTAAAAAGATTTAGTGTGGGTTCACCAAATTCGACTTGTGATGACTGGAGATGAAGCAGCTTACCCCCCTTGAAGAGTGTTATTTTAACAGGCACGTTATTCTAAGGCTTGTTTATTTTCTCCACTGTTTGCCCTGCAGTGGTTATATTTTCTCTTACGTGTGGGTATGCATCTAGGGCAGGATTAGGATTGTGCGCAAATTTGACGGTCACTTCCAAACAAACTCAGATTGAACACTCGCAATTGAGTAGAGGAAATTACTTAATTTGTTTTCTATTTGAATCACAGTAATCACAGCTGTCAAAATTGACAACTAATTGATTTAGCAAATGACTGAACAACTATTTTAATATTAAATTAATCTGATGTCAAAGTCTCAACAGTAATTTTTCATATTTTTCTTTTTTATCATTAATTAATTAATTGCTGTTTAGTTGTTGATTTTTATCACTAAACAATGTCAAATCAAAAAAATCTGGTTAATACACAGTAAAGAGAAAAAAATGGTTTTCAAACACACCTTTATAAATAACTTGACAAAGTGCAATTTCATTAGAAATTGCATAGGAATGCTGAAAAGCTGAATGCTATTCGCTGAATGCTGAGATTTTCAGCATTCCCACAAAAAAAAAAAATGATAGTAATAAAAGAAAAAATATATACATTTAAAAAAACAATACACAATTGGCCATGTTTTGTTTTTCACATATGTTATTTCTTTAACTTCCTTTTCGATTTTTTTAGCTTCCGAGCTTCATGGATTGTTCTTGCTTGCACTCTCACTGTGTGTGGATGAATGACTGTGTATACAGTGTTACATAGTCTGCTATCTCCTAGCCACACTTCTGGGCCTGGCAATGGGATACAACATCCTGGGGGCACTAACTTCCCCCCATGCTCGCCAAGCCTGCTCTCCTTTCTCTCGCCCCCTGTCTGTTAGCCATCCAAAAAAGTGCCATTCACATACTGGACAATATGCATGCTGCCCCATCCTGCCATGTTCTGCCTCTCCCTTCATTCACTTCTCCTGTACACCTTCAAGTTTTCGCTGCTTCCACTTTTTTCACTATTCCGCTCCCGTCATTACATTGCATACTTTTGTTCCAAATTTTCGCACCACACACTTTCGCTTCCCCTTGCTGGCCTTTGGCAATCACCCGCTGCATTGTGGTTTTAGAATGTGAGATGACGCCCTGTTGACATGTTGGCACACTTCTTGGCGGCTTGCTTTGGACACACAAGGGAAAGGAGGTGCTGGTTCATATGTGCACATTTGGCACCACAAAATCTGATTTCCAACCAATGTGTCATTTTGTCATTGGAAGAAAGTCATTTCAAGGCATACTGTAGTAAAAACAGTGAGCAATTGAGGAAAACAGGGAGTCTCATTGTGGGGACTACTGAACAGCAAGACAGTTAATATAATTTATAAATGGTTAAAAACATGATAATGATTCTAAAACCTTACATAATTTAAAAAAAAATTACTTGAAGAAAGTTAGTTGTAATTAATTGTAATCACATGTTAAGCAGAAGAGGTCCCAGGATTGAGCCTTGGGGGACCCCGCATGTAATTTGGGTTTGCTCAAATTTAACCCTATAAAGCCAAACGTATCATATTATATACAAGACATTTTGAGCCCTCTATTTCATGATTATATTTTTTCCCATTAAAACCCTGACGTATATGATCTGAGACATCCATTGGATAATCCATTAGAGGGCAGTATCACCCAGCAAATGGCTTTTCCAGCGATGTTGTAAGATCGCCCCAAGTGAGAAAGGAGAGACTCCTATACATATTAATAGTGGGAAATGTTCTTTCTGATTTTTTTTCTAAATACTAATATGTTTGATATGTCTGTTTATTATTCTATTTTTGAGAGTTATAAATGTACGAATTTAAAGCATTGTGACCTAATGTATCAAATATGACACAAACCAAAATTCATATGTGGAAGTTGATTTAAAAACAACAACATTTGTTTGTTCTAAAAGGACCAATAAATACTATATTTACAAAGAACCAGAATTTTCTCTCATACATTTTATGGTTCAGGCTTTATAAGGTTAAAGTTATCTATTGACATAATCATTAAGTAGGATGCTAATTAATCAAGAACTGTGCCAGAGAAAAACTTAAAATACTACCCGTATTTGTAATAAAGTTACCATAAAAATTCTCAATGTATTTTAAAAGGCAGGATGTGACTGCTACAGGTACAGCCCATAGAAAATTATCACCTGTCTCGGATGTTCCCCTCAGCTTTACTGAGTTTTAAGGAAGTCTGAGCTCATTGTTTTGGACTCAAGCTGTGACTGTACTGTCTTAATGTGGGTTTAATTGTTTCTAGGTTACAGCAGGCAGCAATTTACAAGTAACAATCTGTAGACAGCCCTGCAGTTCCCTACCTGCTCAGCATCACATTCACTGAAGATAGCAATTTTATTATTATTTTTTTATTTTATTTTTTTTTCTGAGAGAGCTCAGTATTGTTCATTCGGTAATCTTACCGATTCGAAATGTCATCATCATTGCTTTCTTGCGCTCTCTTTTTCTTCTCTTTTTATAAAAAGGTAGCAATTTTATAAAGGCATACAGTATTTTTAAATAATGGAAATCAAAATGAATAAAATGGTGAATAAAAAATAATTCAGGAAGTCAGTCCAGCTTCTAACGAGTGGAAATAACAATCAAAGAAATAAGGACAAATATGACCCAAGAGATTATAAGCATGTTTATTCATCGAGCGTCTCAATTCACAGCTTCTTAAATTGGCCGCTATTCAGATTTGGATCTCACCGTAGTGTTATTTGAGCACTGAAGACCATTTTCAATCACAACTTTATCCATCAAGATAATTCTTGTTTTGTATTCAGGTCATGCTTCAGTCGAAATATCTTCCCTATGCACGCAAACTAGAGGCCATTGTCAGTGGGTGGACTGAAAGAGCAGACAGACCGATGCGCGAATGGTCTGCTGTTATTGACTGTTATTGATTGGCTGGGTAATTCCACTGTATGAGGATTGACACTGTGCGCCGCCGTATCAGCATGGCAACAAATTGGGAGGAAAAACAACAGCTACAGTAGCAGGACCTCCTTGGAAAGTACTGATTAATGCAAGCTCCTGCAGGCAAAGGAAGAAGGGATGGATGGATGCTAAAGAGGAAAGCCTGGCAGCTAGCTCCTAATGCTACAGGGATAGTGGCAAGAGAGGGAGGGAGGAGAAGGATAGAGGATAACCGGGGGCAGGCGTGCAGGAGCAAAATAAAAACACACGTGGGGAGGATTTTGACTCTTTAATCTTGCCCTGTGTTGCTTTGATAAGGAGCGAAATACTCCCCTTACAAGGAAGATAGAGCTGTTCTCCTTTTGTCTTAAAAGTTACGGGCATATTTATGCATGAGCTGTTTATTTGTGTCAAGCTTACAAATTAATTTCCCTGAGAAAAAGTGTGCGCCTAAGTTATGTCTGACTTTGCAGAGTTTTGAGACCAAGCAGGCCAGCGCTCATGTTAATGGATCAATTTCATTTGTATGCAAATCACAACCTCTGCTTCAATGATGAGCAAAGATATAATCTTTGCATCTGGCAATTAAGAATCTTTGCAAAAGTGCCTGCCAGTTAGGTCACCGGATGCACAACTTTCACCCTTTTGTGGTTTACGGTAGTCCAACAGATGCAAAAAAAAAAGAAAAAAAAACATTTGTGCGAATGTCTAGCCTTCATCATAAAAGTCAATTCATTTTTGTCCTTTAAATCCACAATTCAAAATCTCAATTTGATATGAATCACAAAACACACAGGTACTCACGCTCACGTTTACACAAACCTTATAAGTCTGTCAGAGGTGCGAAACAACATTTTTGAAGCTGCTTCCATGCTTTGATGTCTGTGACCTTTTGGTCTGGCTCGTCACATGCCGACGTAGAACCGGACTGTCAAGTTGCCATTGCCTTCTGCCACATTCCACCGTGAGTGCACACAGAATGCCATTTCTTACAATCACTTCTCTTTCACTGGATTAGGAAGTCTTTTTTAATAGGCAACTTGAAACATGCACCTCACAAGGCTGCTAGTAACTTTAAGATTAACTTGTAAATCTTAAGCAGTGTTGGGAATAATGCCGTTTAAAACTAATGCCATTAGATAACTGAATTTTCAAGTTTATGTAGAATTACCTGGCCATTCTACTCATTTCAAATGTCTTTTGAGAACTGCTAAAAGAAAAAAAATCCACATAATTTCAGATAAAGTAAATTTTTTAAGTAGCGAAAAATAGTTATTTTGCCTGGTAATGAGTTACTTTTAAAATGAGGTAATTCAAATACTAACTCATTTACTCGTTTGAGCAAGTAATGAGTAACTATAAATTATTATTTTTGTAAAATAATGTTTCCTTTAGTAAAAATGTGCAAAGTACACATGCAATTTAAGCCCGTTTCCATTTCTTATTATTTTGTGAATATAGAGAGACGAGTGTTGACATTATATGAGAGCGTCTCTCTGCCACATTTTTTTTAGCATCCTTAATTAGCAATTGAATATGATTTTGGCATGCCATTGTGTAGATATCAGTGGCAATAGTTTATCACGAGGATATAAAGTGGCCCCAGCTATGAGTCAAAGGAAGAGTCAAGACAGCACACCACCCCGCCAAACGTTGCCAGAAAAACCTTCAAAATAAAAGCGAAAAATAAAATTGCATTGAATTGATATCCATAATATTCTTTAGTACCTTAAGGTTTGATTAACAAAGAAATACAAAACGTAGGGTTCCACAATTGTTCCCCAATTTTGTTAACCAACCATACAGCCAGAGTTGTAGTCAGAAAACATGTTTGCACAGTGTACTGTGCATTAAATAATATTATTAACATAATTATACGGTGATGATCTTATACTTCCTTGTCTTCAAGGAAAGAACTGTTGTAGCCAACCACAATGCATAAGTAAATGATCACTAAAAGATTTGCTATGTACTGGTTCTTGAATGCTTGAAAAAAAAAAGTAAAAAGTACAGCTGAAAAAGTCAATCATGACATCGCAAGTATTTTTCTAAATGCACAAAATGTGACCACACATGTTATAAATAATTTGCACACAACAAAATTGTGGTAGACAAACAACTGCAAAGCCAACGTATCCCATCGAGATACAATTACAATATGAGCAATGTATCTTTGTCTTTGTCAACAGATCAACAAAGTCTATTGGGAGGTTGTATATACAATGGTGAGGGTAAAAGAGACATGCGACTTTGTTGTGGGATTCTGCAGATGAATCCCCATTTCCAGCCATTAGTCATGTTTTTGACAGACTTTGTAGCTCAACATGTCTTTTTTATTTCTCTTCCATCTGCAACCTCAAATGTCATTTCAAACCACAATAAAACAAAAAGACAGTGATTTTTCCCTAAACCAAAATCAGGTGTTGTTGTGCTTGAACCTAACCAACGATGGTGGGTTTACGCCAAACGTTTTTAGATCACCGAAGACTATATTAGTTTCATTGAGAAATCATAAATGAAACTTACACTTAAAGCAACAATTGTACATCTAGTAGCACCAAAAATAAAAAATATGCTGAAACAAATTTGAATGTAGAATTTCTCATACAGTTCATTAGATTGTGGTTGGTGAGTCTAGAGTAAAAATATGTGCAAGACCAACCATTATTTATCTGGTCATGTGTGTGCTTGATTTTTCTTTGGACTCTTCTTTTCACTCCCTCTTCTAGACAGTTACTCACTGTCATAATTTATGGCTCACCTGCACTCTGTGTGTACATGCGCAAGCGTGTAAGTGTGTGGGTATGTTGATGTTTGGACCTAGCTGTGTGGCAATTCTTCACAGTGGCGCTTTGGATAAAAGAACGCTGCTCCAGCTGACTCACCTGATGATTAAGCTTTTACCTTGTGATCAACACAGTGGGTTCGATCATGTGCCTAAGTACACACACATAATGCACACATGCACATCCACATACGCACACAATAAATATAATGGTGATGAGTAATAGAATGAGAGCTTTGCATTTAAAGGGTTTAACATCCAGATACAAATTTCCCGTTATTAACTGAGCTGGAAGAAAAATGCTGAGGGTACTTATAAAAAAAAAACTGAGAGGACCCTTCATTCTTAATACTGACGTGTTATTACATGTTTATAATGAGCAGTGTCATCACTATAATGGAATCCAGTTCTTCTCAAATATATCGTCAGGGAACACATTTTTTTTTTGGGGGGGGGGGGGGGGGGGGGCGACCTAGAAAAGTGTAATTGCTCATCCACTACTGTAGGTGGCTTTGGCGAGTGGTGTACTTCACTCAGCCATAGACATGTGCCTTCCACTGTCCGAAAGTGCAGTCGCCCCATCCACCAACCCACTCACTCAATCACATTCAAACTTTGTTAAGCAACAATGATGATAGCACAGTGGCAGGTTATTGTAGTTATCAAGGGTATCAAAATTAGTGCGGTAATTTTGAGTTACTTTTAAGTTACTTTAACGCCACAAATTTTTTAAAGGTGCGATTAATGACCGCCCCTTACTTGGAAAGCCTGTACTGGGGAAATTTCAGTCACAGCAGACACGTCCACATCAAATTTTAGCAGTAATAAATATAATAATGTTGCATATATTTGTGAAGTTGTATTTTACAATTTTAAAAATGTGCAGAATTTCACAAGTTACTTCATGTTAAAGATTAGATTAGAGAGTCTTAATGTGAAAAGAAAAATGCACTGAGCTGTCACCAACGTCTTACAAATGCAATTATGCCATCTAGTGGCAGAAGAATGACCTCAACGCAAACCAATATCCCACTCGTTTTTACAATACAGTACTTTTTTTTTAAACTCAATGTTATGAATTATTATGAAATTACTGTATCAATGACTAAAAGAAGCAGCCATATTTCTAATTTCTTTCAAATTTTTCTGTTTTCACTTTTATCTTAGCGAGAGTGTGAAAAAAATGTTACTTTTTTTTTTTACATTTTAGTGTATATTTAGAACCGATATAAAATTTTTGATTAATCATGAGTTAACTATTGAAGTCAAGTGATTAATTATCATTACAAAATGTAATCGCCTGGCACCCCTAATAGTTATTGCTGTTTATTTGTAGGCTGAATAGTCTATATGACTTTTTATACAGATTTACTTAATACTTAAAATAGCATTGTTCACTTTTTTAAATGAAGTAGAATGGCAATCAGTAGAATGCACTCAAGGCAGAGCAATCACTTTCATTTTTACCCATCATACAGCTTCATGTTTGATATTGCAATAAAACATTGTTCACGGAATAATTCCTAAATGTCAACAAAAGTGGAAAAAATAGGTGATAAGAACATGACTTTATTTACTGCATGATTTTAAAGCCTTAGAGTAGAGTCTGTCCGCATTTGCTCTTATGTCTGCTGGCCATGGGCAGAAGTCAACCCATATGTTTGTGATCAGCAGCAACACATGGAGCAAGCGTGAGATCCTGGGGAAAAAAAGTGGAACGAGAACGGCTATACGTACTGGGAAAGAACGGATACAAAGGACGAACCAGATCCCAACTTTATGAGCAGGACTTTGGCAATAAGCTTATGTGTATTTTTGGGGATCAGGTTTGCCTTACAAAGCAAAAAGAAAAAAATACGGTTGCCATGCTGTCACAGGCGACAATGTAGCAAAAAATAATTTCAACAACAGCTGTTAATGATTCTAGGTGAAATTTCGTCAACCATTCCCTGTAAGATGAGAGAATCCCATTCAAAGTAATGCAAATTGTGTTTTTTAGTGCCTACCCTATAAAACATACCACCCATTATTGGATGATGTTCAATGCTTTTTTAAATGACATTCTTGTTCTCTCTCTGTTGGGTGATAAAGTATTAATTGGTGTACACATTTTTTTCCACTTGAAAATGCTTTCACAGGCTGTCAAGTGCATTCCAAAGCAACAGATGGCACTATTAAATCTTTACCAATCAGGTGAATAAAGAAAGTCATTTCAGGAAAAGATACGATAACAGCTAGCGCCTAGCGGATCGAAGAAAGGGGCGTCATAGATATGTCCTGATGATAGCATGGTGAATTTTGTCGTCAAGATTACACTTGAATATTAGAACAGCAACAACCGCAAAACGTGGCAAAATGGAAGAGGATGCACTAGAGGAAGGAAAGGTGTGGTCTACAGCAAGAAAGCGGACCCTAGTCTACTGAGCGAGTTAGAACTAAGTTCTCAAATTACTCTAATTGCTGGTGTTACGATCTTTGTAACACAGGCAGGACATATTTGTTTTTATTTAAACCCACTTCCTTGTTCCTTAGGTCACTTCTTGATTGGCTACATTCCGTTTCATGTCACAATTCTCAGTCATGACTTGAGATTGTTTTTGGTCATAAGCGTTGAATTCCTGTAAGATTGTTGACCAAACACTTTTAGGATTAGTTATTGGGATAAATTCACTCTTAACTAGAGTTGTTCGATACAATACTGTTTTTTTTTTCAGACCAATACCAACTACTGATACCACAGGTACTTTTGATACATACCTCCCCCCCCCCCCCCCCAAAAAAAAAAGCAATGACAATCAATTTTAAAGAATGCCCATACATCCCAGTATAAAATATTTCCTTAGAAATTCGGGAAAATAATGTCAATGTTCTATTCTTCTAATTTCTAATTCCTTGATCCCTCAAGGAAGAAACATGAGGGTGGAAATTTTCCTTAACTAACTGTAACTTTAAATACAGCATAAAGTCATTCTACATGTTTCAATGGTACCTTTATATGTTGAAAAAACAAAGGTCATCATGATCACATTTGGGCTCATAAAGCTTCTAGCATTTCTCATGGTCCTCCAGTACTTAGCGAGGACAAAAAACACATAGAAAGTATTTTGATTACAACCATGTCAAGACTTAACCTAAAAAAAACTGTTTCTGTTTTGGAAAAGCAAGAATTTCAGTAAAAGCCTCCTGCTTCTCCCTCATGTGTCTTTTGCCAATGTCAGCCAACACATGGGTATGTTTAATTAAATTTATACAGCCACCATAAATGAAGTTGCCATTATGGATAAGGCTACTTTATGGGAACTTAAAAAATTAAGCAGCACCTTTGAAGTATGAACCATATCATGACGACAAACAGTAAAATGCATTGATATTATATATATATTTTTCCCCATAAAACACCAGTTTTTTATGTTAAACTTTATTGTCCTAGTATATGTATTAATTGGTTACTTTAAAAAAGATTATACAGGCAACGTAGGAGTTTTACAAACTAAAAAGCACATTGGTAGCATATGTATGTGACTTAAAGTATGGGAGTGTGACATGGTGCAACACATTGCTAAATGGAAACAGCCTTTAATACTTTGAGTTCAGTCACCTGATCTTAAGGAAAGATGTTGTAAAACCAAAACGTTGTGTCTGAGTGAGAGAAAGCTTTTACAGCTACTCAGTGTTCTCCCATGTATTGAAAAATAGAATAATTGTCATCATTTGAGGATTTCTTCTCACGCTGTCTTAATGTTAACACAAGGAAAGCATACATAATATTACGTAAGGTGAAACCGTCACGTTAGAAAACCTTGATTAAAAAAAAAGATGCAATAAAAATAACACCAGCGCTTGTCTTCCACTGAGCTGTGACACTTGCAGTCTGCACTGCAGCGCTGAAGGCTTTGTTGTCGAGACGGAGCCACAAAAAAAAACTACTTGCACCAGACTGCACATTGGCCACCAGTGCTCCCACAAACATGCGCTCATTCATCAAATCAATGCATTCCCCTCCCATTCACAGAGATCTCCTCCAGCTTAGCAGAGCGCAGCAGCGAAATGTCTGTTGGAGACTTCATGATGGTTCAGCAGGCAAACACACTTCCCTTAAGGCCCTTGGGATAAACAACACAGCAGCAAACAGAGGGACTCAAGACACCGCTTGCTTCTTTTTTTTTGTAGGATGTGTCTCATTGTGTGTTTATTTTTGTGTACCTTCATGTTAAAAGTTGTCTCTCTATAGGAAACAATATTAGCCCAAAATCCCCAGTGATTTCATTTGTTATAAAATAATTGCGCTCCATGCATTTGATTTTTTTTGGACAACATTTTCTATTACAGCTATGCAATACGCTGCTGACAAATAAACGCTGACGTACATACCCTCATGGAGTGAAGTTGTCACCATAGGGTTGGCTGAGTGAGCAGACATTATCCTGGGGGAAGTCTTTGCATATAAAGTGGAACATCCAAAGTCAAATACTGAGATGCACGTTCAATTCCAAGTTATTCTAAATCCAAACTATTTTTCCATAGGAAATAATCTTGTCTCTTTTTTTTAGTACCATATTACATTCATGACTGTCATTAGTAGCTATAAAGCAATGGTTCTTAATCTTGCTGGAGGCACTGAACCCTACTAGTTTCCTATGTACATTCACCGAACCCCTTTTTATTGAAAAAAATAAAATAAAATCTCTTAAGGAAGTGTTTTGCTAGATAGCTAGTTGTGCTGGACTATAATTGCTCAACTTGACCTTGCAAATCATTCAGTTAGGACGTTGACTTCCATCATTCAACTGGATGGAACCCAGGGGCAGAAGATACAATGAAAACAGCAGAGGCCCCAGAATTGTGGAACACCATATGTTTCGTGATACATGTGATTTCATATTGCACATTTCTGTCTGACCACTTTATTATTATTATTTTTTGCTCAACATGGTTAGTATTAGGGATTATAATAATAAAGAAATCATTTGACGTAGCATCACAACAGCCACAAGTCGACTACTGAGCGCACCAAGTTCCCTGCAGCACATAAAGGCCAAGCAATGTAGTGTGATCACCTGCAGCCAATGATGGCGTATCATCACTAATCATACGAGTCAGATGTGTGTCTTATTGTGATGTCATGTTCAGTCGACAGCAAGTGACAAAATGGCTGCCACCTGAGATGGATAAAAACGAGGGGATTTATTCATATTCCACAAACACATTATTAATCGGAATACGTGTTTAAACTGATAGGGCTGCATCAAACGTATTTGTAAAGAACATTTTGGGGTTGACTTTCTCTTTGAAAAAAAAACATTTTGCTTAATTTTTAATCCAACTTTGTTCTCACTCTGCTGATTTGTCTTTTAAATGAACAACTCCTGTAGGGATCAATTATCTTTTCCTTGTTGATATCTTAATTATATAACACTGCAGCAACTGCTAGCTGATGAAAAGAAGCAAAGTTATCTTTGAGCAGAGGGATAGTCAGACATTTTTATAATGAATCTAAAATAATTGAGTTTAATTTGGCCACTTGGTACCATGTTTTGTTGCGATATACATCCATAGATTAAAGAGCGAACCATAGACTTGATTGAATCTAGGTGGATTCACCCCAGTCGTCAGCAAAACGGGGTGGATATACTTCACCTACTCCAGAATGGCAGCTTCCAAAGTGGATCCCCTGTCCACCCGTTCCCCGGGCCCCAGATAAGAAACTCATCCATCATCCAGTGGGGCCGCATTAAAATTTAACTCTGGTTACCGAGTGTGGCCATTCAAACTTTTATCTCAAACCTTCTTTATCTTCTTTTCATTAAGTTCTCAAGCACTAATAGCCCTGCAAGTCTTCGCTGGGGTAAGGATGATGTTCTGAATAATGAAAGCTCATTATTTCTCCACAGAATGCTTGTTAATTCAAATGATGATATTAAAACTATAGTAGCCCTCAGCAGTTGGGTGATTTCTAGCATACTTTATCATGTATCAATATATACTCTGTTTGTCAAAACTGCCCCAAGCCTGGGATGACATTCTCCTCCCGAGGAGTGGAGTGCTTCAGCGGGGTCCATAATACTCTAAGGTGACAACTGGCAGAGTTTGTGCCTTTAGGAAAGCGGGGGAAGGAGGTATGAAGACAGTGATGGAAAGAGGGATGAAACTCACGGAGCTCCCATGTCTACTTGACATTTTCCCCCAACACCGTCTCACCCCCCCCACCCCCAACTTATCCTTTTCCCGCTCCTCCTCCTCTACTTCCCATGCACGAATACACTCACATCTGTCATCCTCATCTGTCAGGCCTGATATGCACACATGTGAGCAGACATTTGTGCATATTCTCTTAAATCAACACACACACATAATGTCCAAGTGTACATGCACGTGCTTATGAACATCCCTGGCCATTAACCTTTAAATATACCACTGTAGCATTTTATCTTCAGGGCATGCCTTCTGCTCAACGATGTTAGTAAAATGATTGTGAATTAACATTAATTTCTCACTATTTTCTTCTGATCTCATGGACTGCTTCCACACAAATTGATACTGCAAGTGATACATTTGTCAGATCCAAATTATTAGCCACTGTTAGACATATGCCATCTCATTAAGACATCAATACATCTTAGCAGGCATTTTCAAATATGTTTCAGAAAAATGAATTTCAGAAGAATATTGAAAATGATTTTTGTTTTGTTTTGATGAGTGAATGTCAACCTTCCCACACACATTAAACATTCTTAACCTGCAATAAAGAGACAGTGTGTTTAATTTTTTCCACCTAGTGTTGAACTAATATAATTCAATTACCTAAATTCTGAGCATGTGCATTTTGAAGAACTCTAATTATGGTGGCTCAGAGACCCCACACACGCAAGCCTACCACAAATCACTACGTTCGCTAAATTCTTCTCCTTCGGGTATCTGTAGCAGAAAGATGGTAGTGAAACATGTCAGACGCCATGATGTAATATAATTAGTGATTACTAGACTATAATTATATTTAAAAAAAAATGTATGCTGATGTAATAGAACATACTTTTTTTGCATCTTATTGAAATTAATAGTGTTTTTTTAAATAAATGAACGGTGGGGGTGGGGGGGGGGTTAGTTGTACACGCTCTCTCTTTAAATTGACTAATGGTAATGCGAAAAACATTTGGATTATTTGTGGAACTTCAGTCGGGTATATAAACATGAACTCATTCACTCCCAGCCATTTTCACTGAAGCAACCCCCTTCGCTGTTTTACTGGATTTTGACTGATTTTGCAAGGCCCACAGATTATTGTGTTCTATCCCCACCCAACACCCACCCCTGACAGAAATGAACAATATCTGAGTATTTGTCAGTTTTGCTTTATTTTACAAAATAACTTGTCAATATTAATGTTTCAAACACTTTCACAAAAATAAGACTCTTCTTTTTGTGAAAGTTTTGAATAAGACATTTACTAAAATTCACTATGGATATAAAAAAAATCATCACAAAAATTTGGTGATATAACTATTGCAAATGTGCATAGATTTCAACCTATTTTGGTGGAGTCATGATTAGTCCCTTACTCTAATGCTTTGTTTGAATAGAGGACAGAAGAAAAGAAGAGTAGTCCTTCATTCATGTGTGTTGATTCTACAAAAGTAGAATGGAGAAGATTATGATGGAACATTTTATCACATTTCATTAATTTGAGCAATTAATTCTTGGGCATTGTCTTCTTTGTTTTTCAAAATTGATATGCAATATGAGTATAATAATAATCAAAATAAAAAATTCTCATAACATGGACCAAAAAAACTCTGGAGCTTTTTTGAATAAGTTCCCTGTAAACAAAAAGTGTTAACAGCATGAACAGAACACTAAAGAGAATAATAATCAGACCCGCTATAGCATTTTTATTTTATGTTCATCAGTCATCTGTGATGATGGGGCAAATAAATAATAGAATGTTTCCACATACCTGTTTGGTGCACTGGATGAGTTTTTCTATGGAAATTTGAAATATCCTACTGTGTGAATGGTTATCGAATGCACATTGAGTTTACTGCTAAACGCGAGTTTGACTACTTGCTTTTCTTTTGCTTCTCAACGCAGCTATCGGTCGTTAAATACAAGCACTTGTTTATAAAATTGAAATATAAGCATGTTGTTCGTGTCTTTAAATGAAAAGACGGGCCGAAGTAATCGCGCATAGTAGTATGACGTCATTGAGTGTGTGCTCCCGCATCAGGGGATACCATTTTTTTCAGAGTTAAGCTAAGTAAATTGGCACCTGTTATGCACTGGGTGCTCTCGGCCCCGCTCTCGGCCCCTGACTTGCCTTTACCTCAACATACGTGGAAGAATTTATTTAATTTCACTCAATATGGGCTCCAGGAGAGGGCCGCAAATTTACTCGGGGACGAGTGAGCAATCCTGACTACGCACTAGGCGCTCTCGCCTGCCCTCCAGGCACTCTCGGCCTTTGCCTTTAGCACCGCATACGTCCAAGAATTGTATTTAATTGCACTTAATATGGAAAAAAGAAGAGGAACACAAAATGTATGCTTTACAAATTTTGATTTTAAATATAACATCCATCCATCCATTTTCTTAACTGCTTGTCCTCACAAGATTCGCCAGAGGGGCTGGAGCCTATCCCAGCTGGCTTTGGGCAGTAAGCAGGGTACACCCTGAACTGATTGCCAGCCAATCGCAGGGCACACAGAGTCGAACAACCATTCACACTCACAATCACACCTGTGGATAACTTGGAGTGTTCAATTAACCTGCCATGCATGTCTTTGGAATGTGGAAGGAAACCGGAGTACCCGGAGAAAACCCTGCGCAAGCATGGGGAGAACATGCAAACTCCACCTAGGAAGGCCAAAGCCTGGACTCGATCACACATCCTCTTCACTGGGAGGCGGACATGCCAACCAGTCAGCCACCGTGCCGCTCTAAATATTACATACTGATATTATTATAATTACTATTATTATGATTTTTTACGAGCTTGATTTTTTTTATTGAACCCCCAGGCAGTTGATGCCCTACTCGCAGTGCGTGATAAGCGTATGCCGAGCACCGTGTCTGGTCTCTTCTTTCATCAGAATTTTTTTTTATATTTGGATCTGTTTCTGTTGTGCAGCAATTGGCATTAGACTATAGTTAAGTTTCATTATTATTCACAAACCTGTTTAAAACACTGGCTAAAAGAGCTTTTTGCAACATGGCCCTGATTGATCGCTTAAACTCTGCTGCTAGTAATAACTACCATTGCTTTAAACTACCTCTTCAGATCAGAGGCTGCATCAAAGCATTTTGTATGCTCTAGCATTAAAAAACAAAACAAAAAAACAGATAAATAAGTTGTGGGGACCATGGCACTAATTGAAATAGAATGTTTTTATACATTTTTTGCGACAAATGAGTTAAGCATGGGTGAGTCCTGAAACCAGGTATCGGTATCGGGCCAATATCCGGCCATATTTCAAGGTATCTGTTGCAAGTTGATTTTAAAATTTAGAATTTCAGAGTTTATAGAGTGCCACATTTTCCAGAGTTAAATCAACAATTTTAAAATAGTTAAATATTTAACACTGACAGAGTTAAACTAACACTGCAGGAGTAGACAAGTAGCCTAACTCTTCTCAGACACTATCAAAAGTAAACTATCATTGGGATTAAATCCCCACTACCCTATAATCTGAGTCAGTGGCCCTAACCACTGAGCTATCCAGCCACAACATCTCCCATCCATTCTACATAAATTAAGTGTGATCAATAGTACATCAGTCTGACAAAACAGTGCAATGTCATCATTCATTTCACTGCAAATAACAAGTCCAAATTTGTATTGAAGACCATCAACTTCAACCCAACTAATTGAGAACGCCTCTTTTGAGGAGAGCATGTTACCACAGTCCCTTCTGTGAGTGAAAATAACTTCATGGGCCCAAACTCAATTTATTTCATTGTCAAACTCTGGAATATTAATACTCTAACTGTGGCTGTGATCACAGAATGAAAAAAAATGAACAAAAACAGTAGTATCACATCGCTAATGGTCATCATGTCACAATTTTATTCTCGGAAGAGTTCAGTAAGTCAAGTATGTCGCTTAATTTTAATTGTTCAATTATCAAACACGTTCTGAAGGGGGATATGTCTGTCAGCAAAAACACAAATGATAACACAAATTGCCCATTCAGTATACATACAAATACACATTTAAATGAGCTCATAAAAGAAAAGAAAAGAAAAGAAAAGAAAAGAAAAGAAAAAAAAAGAAAAGCAGGGTTTAAGTGTTAAAATTCCAATGAGGAGCTTGCTGGTCTAAATATATCCGTCTTATTCCATTACCTGAAGCGCAGCATTTATGTTTTGGCATCTCCTAAAAAAATGCCTGTGGTTCTTTGCTTGAATTGCATATCTGGGGGGTGTATGTAATGACAATATGTGTCAAATAGTGTGGAGGGCATATTTAGTCTGTGTTCGTTAAGACAACAAAACAAGTGAAAGAGAAAAAGAGTGACAGCGTTCAAAAAGGCCTTGGGTGTTGCAGATGACATGCTTTCATAGGTGTGCTTCTGGACACGCCTTGTTAACAATTGGCTGCGTGCAAGCTAAAGCATATATCATCTGCATTAAGTTTACAACATTTGTGTATTAATGTAGTCATCTGCATATGTGCGTCTTCCTTTAGGCCAGTGGGGGTTCTATGAGCACAGGGTCATGAAGCCCCCCCCCCAAAAAATAACGCACACACACAAACACACATAAAAACAAAACAAGAAGTCACACAAGCCTAACTGGTTTACTTGACACTAGAATACACCCGTGGGCCAACCCAACCTGACTATCTGTAAGCTTGTGCTCTAGGCGTCACGTTTCAAAAGGAAACACCTCAAGCATAATGTCACGAAGCCACAGGCCCTCAAGGCCTTGAGAGTATCAGCAACAAACACATATAACATGCATGTATGCAGTACAGCATACATAGGATAGCAAAATCTTTCTCCAAATCCAAGCCTTCTAATTTATATGTACTTTTTTTTAGAGCTTCAGGTGGTTGGGGAGTGTTATGAGAGGTTGTGGGTGTGGAGTAAATGTCAAGTGTCAAGAGTCAGAGGTGAAAAATAATCAGGTTAGATGTCAAGCTTGACATTTGCATTCAGAATCCATTCAAAAGTATTTGTGATATATTAACTTCATGTAGTTGCGTGTTTGATACTTAAGACATCATTAATATTAAGTAATAATGTCTCATCTAGAAATATTGCTCATCCCCTCAAATCAGTATCAAAACAATATTTTATTTTAAATGTGATACTTTTAGATCACCTTATGTCCCATTTTTTCTTCTAAGTCTTGTGTGAGTACGGAGATACAGCAGTAGGCATGCAGCCAAGCAGAGTGGACCTGCAGGCTAGACTGCATTAGCCTGGAATTAGACACACTCAAGCTTAGACTGGCACACTCGCCATTGCTACCACTACACAGAACTGGTCCTAAAGTGTGTGCATGTGTAAAAGACATACAGACAATGAGAGATATGATGTTTCTGTATGTTTAGGACATGAGAACGTACTGGGCAGTACGAATACGCAATTCTTTAGTAGTCACCGATACTGAGTACCAATACCACTAGTCATTTTGATACATAAAATTAATGAACATAAAACAATGAGAATCTTAAAGAAAGACCTATATCTCAAAATAGTGTTTTTTTCTTAAAATTGCAGGAAATGAATGGCAATTTTCTATTATTCAAATTTCTAACTCCTGATTGTAAAACATCTGCCGTCTCGATTACAATACCTTGAAATGAGGCCGCATATCAGCACTATACTTATACTATACAGTATACTACTCGCCCATCGCTAATATTTTTGTCACGCAAATACTGTAAACTAACCCATTTCCTCAAAATAGAAAATGAATTACAGTCAAGTCCTTGTTGCCATAGGTAATAATTGTAATAGAATTAGTCCATTCAAACTGCTCCAATTCTGAAAGTCGACTGTAGTTTTTTTTCCTCAAATCTTCCTGAATTCAAGACAGACCAGTCAGTATCTTGTAATGCCCACTCAGAGCAATCAAAACTCCTAGGCCTCTATTTTCATAGACAGTGTAGCTGAGCTTGAGCGTAAAAATTGTTATGTCCTGATATTCTTGCCAGCACGACCTAGATTTACATGCAGTTAGTATAGAAAGAAAGAAAGATTCAAAATAACCCGTTTACATGTGTGAGTAAACAGATTTACTCCTGAAGACATTGTAATATGATTGATCCCATGTAAACCCTAATGCACAGACTACATTTCCGCTTTTTTTATGCTTTTTCACCACACTAATAAAGTAATCAAATTTCTCCTTGCTCCAAAAGTGTTTATCTCTGCTTGTTTATCTTGTTTATCTCTGCTTGTGTATTTCCGGTGAGTGGCGCGTAAGATGCCACACATACAAGTAATTCCTGTACTCAAAAGACCAGGATATCTTGCGGATAGAGCATGCAAAGAACACAAACCAATGATACTTTCAAACAAGGCATTTTGATCGCATTTATACGACCAAATTATTCAGGTTGGAAAAGAGTTAACCAAGGGTTCGTATTTGGGTTTTTATTCGGGATTTTGTGCATGTTTACATGGTCTTTCAAGACCCAAATATTGCCAGTACTCGGGTTTTGAAAGTGTTATTGACTGCATGTAAATGTAGTAACGCAGACGTACGATCGGTGTGGAAGGTGGTCTCCAACTGCAAACTTCACTGATCTGTGATCTCCCTAGCCAGCTTTATACCATTCGCTCATGGATGTCTGATGACATTTCCTTATAAACATACTTTGCCTTGTAAACTTACTTTGCGCACCTCATCACTACTGGCGATCAGCTTGCGCACTGCATTCAAAGAGGATGAGAGGAGTCGCTTTGAAAATACAAATACAAAAAAATAGTGGCTCTCTGAAAATACCAAACTTAGTCTAGCCTGCCCCTGCGCGGATTTACACCGTGTCTCGTGCCAGTCTTTAGCTGGCCATGAAAATAAAAACCTTAATCTCTGACCCATGATATTCATACAGCATATGATATGTAATTGTGATTGTTAGTAGTGCCACGCAGGATCACACGATTGGACAAACATGGTCTAGAATAATCTTGTCTTTTGTAAAAATAAATAAATGTTAGTAGTACTTTATGTTTGCTTGAGCTCATAATCTGGTTCAAGAACTCACAGGCCTCCGCCCCCATCTTTCCTCATCCTTTTTCCCCTCCCATACAGTAAACAGTGGGAGCGAAACAGTTTGGAAATTGTTGTCCTACCTGATAATGGATTTGGTGCCCCCCCCCCCCCCCCTCCCTGCAGGCACACACCATTGGCAGTTCCTGAATACTACTGCGAGATCAATGGGAAAACAGGAGGACAGAAAGGGAAAGCGTTAGGCAGTGAAAGGGTGACGGACGGTGAGGGGGGTTTGTCAACGGAAGATGAAGAAGGGATGGGGCAGATAAAACCAGAAATCCCGTATCGTCTCCTGTTTGAGAGTGGGATAGCGTAAAGCCGCTGCCGTAATCTCCTGTCAAGACACAAGGCTGCTGTAATGTCTTCCATCAGCAAGTGGATTATGTGCAGGGGAATTGTAATTTACACCAGCTTCACTTTTATGTGTCGCTCAGTTTAAAACTTAATAGCATTTAGCTCAACAATGGCCCAGCCTGGTGGAACCCAGACTGCAGTGTACCGCTCCACAAGTGAGGTTCCATTGAGATGTAGTTGTCCCCATCCCCAGACAAAGGGATGTTCCCACTGAGCTAATTAGCTGATGCCTGCCTATCTACACACCACACATGTCCATTGTTGCTGTCACTGCACAAATCTCTGCCCCACTCTATCTGTACAAGCTATTGTTTGTGCAGGTTTCCTTCAATAATCCTATGTAATGCCTGCGTGTTTTGTCTTTGGCTTGCTGGATTTGAGACCTGAAGTGACATGACCAGACATGGCTTTAGAGAGAACACGATAGTATTTAACTTTCTATAAATTCCTACACTGCCTTTTGTCTTAAAGGAATTATGGGCCTGAAGAAAGAAAGCCTCGTGTACTAACTTCACTTATTGCAAATATGTTAATAGAGAAACAGAAAAAATATCACCTTCAAGGAAAAGGCAGATTTAAAACAAGGCTGCGACATATCTTTAAGCTATTTCTGAAAGATTGTTTCTTCTAAAATCAAGCAATGAAAAGCCTGTTTGGATTTCCCAACAAGACGTTTCATATTCAACACAAACATTAAACACAATTTGGACCTTTTTTTTTTTTAAATCCCACACACAGTTCCGCAGTTACGAGACTGTTGAACCGTAGTCATCAGCGTACATTCCAACCTACAGACGGAACAAACGCACCACCTCCAGATAAAGAAAAAAGGAAAAAATTGTAGCTTTCCTCACATAATTTCCCAAACCGCATCGCCTTGGGGAATGCAGGTGTGACGGTCGGAGGTGTCCTGTGTTCTCTCAGGGAGCATTTGAGAGAAGAGTTGGAGGTACCACGGAAAGGGGCGGGTTGTGTGATAGTTTGAATATTATGTGAGCTGATACGAGCTAAGCATTTGAGAAAGTGTGTGAAAACCAAACGTGCACCTGGGAGTTACACTATATAAATTATCAACCTATGGATAGGGTTTAAATGTTAATTTCATAGTTTTTATTCTATAAAGGAGTAATTGAGCCATGCTGAATAGAAGAAAAAAATCATGTCACCATTGTTCTGTCAGATTTTGCTGATTGGCTGACATTGAATGTGACAGACTAATCAAGTTAAATTGAAAGTAGCCTTACCTGTCTTTCTTTTTTTTTTTTAACTCTTTCCTAAATACATTTGTGAAACATTATTATAGCTCCACTCACTGGAGTCTACCAGCAAGTCGTTTTTCTGCACTCCTCCAATGCAAGCGCTGGGGTTGTAAAGATAATGGCAGTACATTGATATCGCGATATTAAGATTGCCACAATATCGTCGTCCTCATGTCACAATATTTAAAGCAGCACATTTGTTAAAATGGCGAGGTTGTGTTCTATTTATTAGTGCAGTTTAATTTTAACCCATTTTCACAGATCGCTTTTTACTGGCCTGGCAGTGAATGAGTTAATTAGGAATGTTTTGGGCACAGTGGCGATTATCACGCCTATGAATTGTGATGTTTGGATTTAGTTACATCCCACAGTAATGTTTCTGAATGTTACAACACTGCTTGGTCACTAACTCTACAAAGGACTGGTAGCAGCTTCTCTTATGGTCATGTATGCCTCCTGCCACACCCAGAACCTAATATACTATAAAGGTATATGAGACGAATAAGTGCAGTGTTGAATAAGTAAAACTCCATTTCAGCCCACTGCTCCATTATTAATACCGAGCAGGCTGAACTTTGATTAAACTACTCAAGTGTTCTTCCTGTGTGGGATTTTGATTAAGACTAGACTGTCTTCCAGCAGGAGAACATGGCGTCCTTTTCCCCTCTCTCTCTCTCTCTCTCTCTCTCTCTCTCTCTCTCTCTCTCTCTCTCTCTCTCTCTCTTTCTCTCTCTCTCTGTCTCTCTTTCTCTCTTTCTCCCTCTCCCTCTCTGTTTTTCTGTGGGAATGTTTTGCTCGCAGTTCCTTTACATCCCAAACTGGTTCTTTTAACGGCCAAAATGGTCGTCAGGAGTCACTTCCCCCTCAGCCTTATATTTTTGCAACTATAACTCTGGGAGCCACTTTAAAATGATCTCATTCATTTACAGAGACCACAATCTTTCAACTTTGTGCATGTCTCAGTCATTCTTCAAAGCATTTAAAATGTGTACTTTACATGTCAGTAATGAGATCTGTCATATTGTCAGCTCTTTTTAGTACGCATGCATTTAATTTTAAAGTGACAGAATTACATAAGAAAACATTTTTGGTGAGTTGCATGTCTGTCAAATTTTGATCATTATGAGCTTGAGTAAAGGTACAAAATCTTTCAATGGGACTGTGGCCCAACCAAGAAAGCAAGTAGCAGTTTATTTTTGTTAAACAGATCAAGATGGTTCACCAACAGTGTATGTTTAAACAAGAAACTGACACTCTTAAGACAAACACTTCAGTTTCGAATCAAGTTGACTGATTAAAGATAAGCGCATGACAAGAAGCCTTGTTGACTTTGGCTTCTTAACTATCACACCTGCAAAGATAAGTTCTAAAAACGCAATTTCAATCTGAAGTGTATTCGAGTACAAGAAACCTTTTTGTTGTGAATATTTCTTGAAAATGTGCAAACAATAGTCCTTCTATAAGACTACACAAGATAACTAGAATGGCACTCAGTAGAACGCACGCCTGCGACAAGTTTGAGAAAAAAATTGCTTGAGCTTTCATTTGTATGCTATCAGGCAACTTCCTGGTCCTGACATAAGAGAGTTTGAACACAACTAGAAAGTCTCTGCAAGCCTATTACACACATTCACATGAGTTCTTGCAGCTCCTAGCTGCCGTCATTATCAATGCACGAGCCACGAATGATCACTCTTTAGCTAGCTTATCTTTTGGAAGCCCAAGGCAATGATGATGATGGTGTTGGTGGTAGTGATGATGAGGATGATAATTGTGGTTGCTATGTCACGTATGATGATGATGTTGCCTTAGTTTGTCTTATTTTGCTATACGGGCCTTTATTCCATCATATAGAATTGTGACTTGCCTTAGCGGGAGTTACTGAGTGACACTTTTGACTGAGATTTTGTCTCCAGATTGCTTCCGTGCATGCAGCTCTCTCAATCAAGGTTTTTCAGTCAAGGTTTCTCCGTTGTGTTTTCTTCAAGGCCATCTAAATCCAGCCCTGCTCTCTGTTGTTACTTTGTGTTTTTGCATATAAGGACTCCCAACTCACGTGTCTTGTCTGCGTTTGGGTCCTAACTCCTCTCCTCATGTGGCATCACCTCTTTGACAGTGTCAATCAAAATGATTGTTATGTTCATAAGAAAAGCAAAATTTGTCCTCCTCTTGAGATGAAACTATATAGACGAAAAAAGATTATATGGATGCATATCCCACATTTGTGCTTAGAAAGCAAGCAAGTGTAACAGTTCCCCTACAAGCATGATTTTTCTTCAGCTCTGTTGCCAAAGTCTCTTGACATCCAATGTTGCATCTTTCGTTAATTTTAACGGCCTGTTTGTCGCGCTAAGCCACCAGATCAATCCCCCCTTATGTGTTGCACAAGTAGCGCGAGATGTCAACTTGTTTTTTCTTCTGTGTTTCCTTGAGGTGCTTTGAACTACAGTGTAGCCCTGCTCTTCCTCCATCCTCTCACATCCCGTTTTCCCATGATCCCTTTAGGAACACCTCCTCATGCAAAGCATAGTTCTCTACTTGGGGCTACTTCTGTTCCATTATGCACGGTGGCAGGATTAAAACTCTAGATGCGGTGGCTTCCCCCTTTTGGTGTCACGTGCACTGTAGGCACCAGGCGGCCAATGTCGTGCGAGCGTGGCATGCAACAGGGCACCCCGCTTGGCCACCCACACATATAGATGAGCGGGGAGTATGTGTAAGGGGCACAGTATCAAACAAGGAACATCTGTGGCCACTGGGCTGCGAAGACCGGGAACAATGGTGGCCCTGGGGCAGCCGCAGAGCCCTGGCCCGTGCCGCAAAGGCTAGGAACAGGCTCGGGAGCCAATCGTGTACAAACAGACGCACGCACACACTGTGGGATAACCAATGCGCACGCATTTCAGAAGGAAACAAATAGACTGGTTCAAATTTATGACTTAAACAAAAACATTTGTGATGGCAAGAAGGAAAAATGTTGCAGGGTAATATTCTGAAAAGGAAAAGGCGGGTCAAAATGTACCAAGCCAGCATTTAGTGGTAAAATGGGAAGGATTACAGGCTATACAATTTTTGTTTTAGACCTCTATTGGTAAAATAAACATGTGTTAAAGCTTTCCAATCTCAACATTAACAAACTTTATTAGCTTTTAAAAGACTTGATGGAAAATTTCAACTTGTGATTAAATATATTACATCAATATCTCTGGCAGTCTTTTTTCATAATAATGTGAATTTAATGCAGATTTCATGTAAAAAGTCAAACATACTACGAGAGACATTGTCCTTGGTTTCATTTTCTTGTGAAATGTTTTGAAAATAGATCAAAACCATAACCCCTTTTCAACTTCTAGTAAGCTGATTATGTAAAAAAATATTTCAAATATAATATTTTGTGACTAAATGTAGCTTTTTTAAGGAAGTGTGTCAAACAATTCGTAATTTGAGTTTGAAAATTGCCATAATATATCCATTACTGACTGCTTAGCAGCTTATACCCCCCACCCCACCCCCCCAAAAAACAAAAACATTAAACAAGGCGTGTTCAAAGAAGAAAAATTTACAACACGAGTTCCATTGGAAAGGTCACAGCAGAAAGGGTCATTTGCGCCGTTGAAGGAGGGAACACAGCCAACTTGTTTGCGTAGTCTACAAGTTGGAAGGACTTGCTGGAGTCCACCCATGAGATCGGAGCGTTGTCAGGTGCACCTGGGGCATGTAATAGAAAGCTCCCTCGGTCCGTTAGAATGGCCATTGAGGTGCAACACGGTCTGCCAAATTCCCAAACACGGTGAACTAAACTTGTTTATTTTTATGTTATTTTGTTTATGTTTATGTTTCAACTAGAGGTTTATGAATCTAGTTAAAGAAGACATGAAGCTAGTTGGTGTGAGAGCAGAGGATGCAGAGGATAGGGTTTGATGGTGGCAACTGATTCGCTGTGGCGACCCCTGAAGGAAAAAAACCTGAAAGGAAAAGAAGAAGAAGGTGAACTAGACTTGCCACATCACGAAAATAAAGATGTCCCAGATTTAGGCTGAGCACACGTGTACCCGTCTAACAAAATAGGGCTTGTTTTGAAATTTTATAGAGGCTCTTTTTATGGTTTAATAAGAACAGTGGTTATATGTTATATATATTAAGGTGAAAGTGTCAAGATGTTCATTAAATCATTGGCTGTATAGTTAAATAAAGATTTTATTTTAGGTTTCAAAATCTCTACAAATTAAAGGTTGATCAGAATCCATTAATGGAAAAAATTGAACTGAATGTAAATTATTTCTGATATAATTATGCTCATATACACAATTGAAAAGATATGATATACAGGTACATGTACACTAGGACTGCAGGTATGACTCACATAAGCAGTTTTTGGAAGTTATACTGCGTGAGTGAGTAATGTTAAGATTCATCATGTGTCATGTATCTGTAATGAGGAAAAGTGAAAGAACAGAAGGCGGGTGATACATGACTTCAAACTCTGAGAGCCCGATTTTCATAGACAGGCGCATGTGCTCCGCGTAAAAACTAGCCCATCTTATCGTCATGTTTGTGTGGCAAGTCTAGTTTACCATGTTTGGGAATTCAGCAGACTGTGTTGCATAGGGCTGGATATCGATTAAAATTTCCTCAATTGATTCGATTTCAATTCACAAGAGTTCAGTTCAATTCGATTTTGATTTTTTTTAATTTAATTTGATTTACTTCAATTCAATCCAATCTTGATTAATTATAGAGCATCAATTATTCTTAAATATCAAGGACATGATAAAAACTCCACAAACATTAAATTCAAACATTAAATTCCAAATTACATTATGTGGAGGCCGTAACTGGTTAAATGATTTAGTTTATTCATGGAAGTAACACATCACATGTTATAATCACACAAAAATTGACATCCGCAAGGATGAGATGAAATTATTTTCAAAATTCTAATTCATCAATTGTAAATATAAATTAAAAAGATTCTGAATTGTCTTAAAGTGCAAAAAGATAATCGATTCATGGTTTTATGAATCAATAATCGATTTGATATAAATTATTTGATTTATTTATTTATTTTACCCAGCCCGAGTTGCGTCTCACAGGCAATTCCAGCGGACCAAGGGCAATTTTTATGACATGCTTTCAGTGCACCTGACAATTTGATGAAAGAAAGTAGACTAGACTTTAGACCAGATTAAACTAGGTCTAAATTGTGGCCCAAGTGGCATAATGCAATTTGGGGGGAATTTTATTAAGGAGTGGGCAGACAGATTCTGAGCTCTGCTGCCGTGTGAGGTGGATGCCATCGTATTTCATTCATAAAATTTATATAATATTTGATAAGACAACAGCGTACATCGAACCCTTTCAATCATTGTAGAAATCAATTCATTGAATAATTTATTATTATTGTTATTATTATTATTATTATTATTACTATTATTATTATCAAATATAATGTATTTTTAAAAGCACCCCACTGACTGTGATGCAACTTGTGTGGAGTTGGGGGCTTGTTACACACAGGTGGACGATTGGAGGCGGAAGGCGTCTCAGATGTGAACATAACATTATCCGCAAGTGAAGATCTTGCAGTTACTGCAAGGTAACTGCAGTAACCTGCATGTTACTTTGCAGCGCCTTGGTCTCTGTCATGTTAACTGCACACCTCATGCGCGCTGAATTTATAGGGAATGAGGGGAGCCACTTCGATTGTCCGGCACTCAAGTCTTCAAGTGTGTTCACTCCAACAATGCTGTAAAAGTATACTGTATTTCCACCTGCGCCCATATTTCGAAAATGCTGAAAGAAATAAAACTCCACCCATGAATTCAGTTGGCCTGCACTTTGTGCTGGACTTGCGCTTGGCATGAAAATAAGACCCTAAATGGTGATAGGTGATATTGTGAAGTGGCCATGAGGGACAAGCTTTCACTTGACTT
Organism: Vanacampus margaritifer; assembly: GCF_051991255.1. Lineage (NCBI taxonomy): Eukaryota > Metazoa > Chordata > Actinopteri > Syngnathiformes > Syngnathidae > Vanacampus > Vanacampus margaritifer. The sequence continues at coordinate 3,246,728 of NC_135451.1, forward strand.
ACACTATTTACTGTGTGAGGCAGGAAAGTTATTATCATTACTTGAAGCGGCTTTCTGAGTGCATGTAATGTGTTCTATGGAGAGAGCTTAAGTCACTCATTGCCACATTGCAGTAAATGTAGAGAGGTAAGTGCTTGGCTCTAAACTCCCCACAGAGACATATCGATGCCATTTATTCCTACAAACAGAGATGATAGCACGTGCACACACAAGTCTATTAATGTTGTGACAAACACACACACATTCACAGTCACACACAATTTGAATAACATATTCCACAGCTGCTGCCACTCTCAATTCTCAATGGCCTCCCATGTGGCTTTTGTGTGTTGACACGTTTGGGCATGGAAACAGACACACATTCACACACTAAAACAAACATATGGTACATCTCTGCATGTGATGATGTCACCTTGTAGATTTGCCGCACTCTGCGTTGTCATGTTGTGGTATCCCATGCCCACAATGAAATGTCCACTGACATGAATTATGACATGGAAGGGTAGTGTCTGGTATGCATAGTACGGACCCAGGTGCGAGCTCTGCCATCAGGGATCTGTAGGCAGGTGGTGCTCAATCTCTCGCTTCAGCTTCCAAGTGTGTAAACAAACACACCAGCATCCAGGCACATGCAGGGGGGGGGGTTCAATGGGTGCCCTTTTTGGCACTGATGCCCAAAGGGCCCCTTTGTCCATTTATTTATCTATGTATCTATTTTATATATTTTTTTTAAAGTTTGTGAAAGTAGTTTTGTTGCCTTTCAAAAATAAAATTCAGCAACATAATTTACATAAAACAAATTATTCGTCATACTACGAGACGCGCCCCATTCGGTCAGGTCGCTCGCCACTTCACCTGCGGTCGGTAGGTTGGTCTCTCTGTTTGTATTTACGTAGTCTCACTCACAGTAAACAAAAGCCAAGGTCATAGAATGCAGAAAACTCAAACAAAACGAATGCCTTTATTTGATAGATCTTGTCGACATACTAGCCTAGCTTCAATTGAAATGTAGTGACACAAGTTGTAATTAGCCTCGCAACTACAATGAAGTCTGACATTTGGTTCTGAGCATGCGGAGAATCGTTCCCCCTCAGTTTCATAAACACCACGATCCTTCCCATCCACTTTCACCGAGGCAAAAATCCCCGGTAAAACCAACATTCCTCTTCCATTAGGACGGGGAATGGAGCTTTTGCTCCAGCTACTGATGCGTTTAAGGTACACAAAATATGTCGGAATTGGTAATTCTCGCTGAGAATTTTAATAAAATCTTCCTGAAGACTCCAACTTGTAGCATGTACTCAATGATACCTGAATTTAAATATACTTCAAAATATAAATGGAAATTGCTACATGATCTTTGCTTTTATTTTAACTAAGAGCTTGTTTTGGGGGGTTTGCAGTCAGAGTAAGGTCCTAATAAGAAGCAGATAGAAGTGTGTTAATAAATTAGGGGGACAATACCATCCATCCATCCATCCATCATCTACCGCTTATCCGGGGTCGGGTCGCGGAGGCAGCAGCTTTAGCAGGTAAGCTCAGAATTCCATCTCCCCAGCCACTTCAACCAGCTCCTCCGACGGGATCCCAAGGCGTTCTAGGCCAGCCGAGAGACATAGTCTCTTCAGCGTGTCCTGGGTCGTCCCCGGGGCCTCCCGCTGGTGGGACATGGCCGGAACACCTCTCCAGGGACGCGTCTAGGAGGCATCCAAACCAGATGCCCGAGCCCACCTGAACTGGTTCCTCTCAACGCGGAGGAGTAGCGGCAATGGGGGACAATGAAAAACACAAAAAAAGAAGAAGAAGAAACAACAATCAAAGTGTTGTATCAAAAACAAACAATGTAGCTTGCTGAGATGTTGTAGTTACAGTAATTGTTAGGTACAGTCCCAATAATTAAACAATTAACATCTACACCTGCAGAAAAATAGGCATTTGCTCTTACCTGAACCAAGCTAAATGTAAAGTAAGACATTTTTATGCTACTTGCACTATAGGAAAATAATAATTGTGTTATTTAACATGTAAATTTCATGTACATTTTACATAATCGTTTTTATTCATGTAAATTTGTTGTTCATAAATGATTCTTCATACATTATTGTGATTGGCATTGGCATTGCAGAAAAACAACAGTTTCATTGTGTGTGATTTATTGTTTAGCCATTATTTCAATTAAGAATTTTACAATGGATACCCCCCCCCCACACACACACACACACGTACGTACACACCTATCTACATAGATAGACACCCTCTAACAATTTCGATTAACCCCGATATGAATCTATAAATTGATTATTGCTATTTTTTTGGGCTTTTACTCAAATTTAGAAAATACTAATCAGTAAACTTGTACAATGTAAGATTTGTATGAAAATGTATTAATCTGAAGCTTCAGGCTTATAAACCACTTTATTTAAGAAACAGGTTGCAGTCTGTTTCATGTTTGAACAGCACTGAAACAAAATATTATATAAAATATGTTCCATTAATATAACATTCTTCCATGCTTAAAGTGTGAACCCTAACCCAAAGTAAGACATTTTGTTGAATATTTCCATCAAAAAGTGATGTTTAAAAATCGATTCGGCCGCATATTGAATCCATTCGAGAATTGCGCACTGTAATATCGTGATATATTGCCGAATCGATTTTTTTAACAACCCTAGTGGATAGTGCAGGCATGTTATCATGTGCCCCCTTTTTTTTGCTTTGAGCACCTGCCCCTCTAAAGGTCACTGCACGCCCCTGCCAGCATCAAATTCTGTAATATTGAGGACGATAGTAGTATAAGTGCTTGACTCTTGAGTAGTCGCCAATGACAAGTACCCATACCACTTGTACTTTTGATAAATTTCCCCCCCCCAAAAAACAGACCTCTTTTTAGTATTTTCCTTAAAATTACATGAAATTGATTGCCTATTTTCTATTATTCGAAGTTCTAGTTCGAAAAGGGACGGGCTGCGGAAAAGTTACATTTTGGCATTTTTATACGTATTTTGGTTTATGTGTTATGAAACCCCCATCTTTCTAATTCCAATGTTAATATTTAATGCAAATCTTACTAATGAAAACAGGCGCACTGCAGCTTGGAGGACAGAGAAATAAGCCGCCTGTGATTGTCTTAATGCATGTCAATTGAAGGCAAGATGTCCGTCACATGAGTCAATGTTTTTCAATGATGTAATGAACTGCTCCAGTCGCACTGTTTGATTAACTCGAGTTTGGCCCCCGTGTTTCAAACGAGTGAATTCTCTCCCCACTCTGAGCCGTGTGTTATTATTAGCCGCACACCGCCGCACTTTGACAGGGTGATTCATTTCACAGGGAGACAGCGATACTGGTTACAAGTCATTTATTTGCACAAAGTTTTAGATTTCACACTCCCCCACACTCAAAGACGCACGGCATAGCAAAGTCATCCATATGTATTCTTTCTTTCCTGCAAAGTGATTCATTCCTGTATCATCTGGCCACCAGTAAATCTTGATCAACCAGATAGTGGTGAGAACTACATCAATAAACAATGAATCTTTCATTTGGAAAATGAAAAAGCATTCAATGACTCAAATCTTTAACTTGATATTTGATTGATTGATAGTGTTCCATTTCACTTAGTCAGAAAACGTAATAATTCAATGGTGAAATTGATACTTTTCATCAATGTACAATGGAAATTTAAAATCTAACGCAATCTGTTCTGTTCTATACTGGTCGACCTTTGAATTGTTTATTTATTTATTTATTTATTTATTTATTAATTAAATGTAAAAAGAAATAATCTATTCCAGAATAAAACTGTTTTCAATTCTTTATCAATTAGCCGCACCACACAGGTTTTGGTGGCACCCTTTTTGGGGGAGATACCACATAACCATGCTGATGTAGTTTTCTCAATTTGTAAAGATTGACAGCGACTCAACATATAGCTGCAAAATATTTTACTGTAACAAGATTTGTATATTACTTTAAAAAAAAATTGAAAAAAAGGCTTTGCTTTTGTGAACATTAGTTTGTTCAACGCAGAGGGAGCAGCTCTTAGCCTGCCTAGCATCAGTCAAATCTGGCCCTTCAACACTACTCTGGATTAGGTCGTCCAATGCAGTGTTTCACAACCAGGATTATGTGAGCACATTGCAGGGGATATATGTAAACTCAGGTAACTGATGTAAATAAAATAAAACTTCTATACTATGACTTTGACTAAGTATTTCTTGTTCAATGTTTTGTTTAATGCCTGTTTAAAGGGGACTATTGTAAAAGTGCTCCGGTTTTTTTATGGTAAATGTGATAGGAATTATAAGAAACATATATATATTCACTTAGTGACGTCATGCGATTAACTACGATAAAACGTTTTAATCGACTGACACCTCTAATATATATAAATATATATATATATATATATATATATATATATATATATATATATATATATATATATATATATATATATATATATATATATAAACTTGTAATTAATCGTGAGTTAATTAGTGAAGTCATGCGATTAACTAAGATAAAACTTTTTAATCGACTGACACCTCTATATATCTATATACCTATGTATCTATATATATATATTAGAGGTGTATCTCTCTCTATATCTATATATATATGTATATATATATATAATATATATATATACATATATATAAATTAGAGGTGTATATATATATATATATATATATATTAGAGGTGTATATATATATATATATATATATATATATATATATATATATATATATATATATATATATACAGACGCTCCCCTACTTACGAACATTCGAGTTACGAACAACGATATATACGAACATGTCTGCGCGTACAGTATGTCGAAAAATGTTCGGAAAGAGATGCTGTAAGTTAGATTTTGTATGCGCGCCTTTTTCCGAGTAGTGCTTCTTTCCGCCGCTAATACCGACGCTTGGCGCTGTGAGAGCTCACCCAGCATTGGAGGCTCAGCAACGTGTCGAGGAGGAAGAGGAAGAAACGCCTGTCCCCATGAAGGAGGAAGTAACTTTTAAAGCGCATTCCAGCGACGACGAAGACCCTCTCATGATATAAAATCCTCCTCTTCCTCCTCCTCCATCATCTCCTTAAGCATCGAGTACATCTTCCAAAAGTAAGTTAAACTTCATTTTATTTATCTTATTACGTACATGTACATACTGTGTGTGTCTCTCGCTCTCTCTCTCTAACATACGTAGTACAGTACAGTACTATACGTATTCTCTCCATTTTATTAAATGTTTTTTTCAGTACAAACCAATACAGGTTACTTATACAAGCCTTAAACATACTTATATAAACCTTCAATATACTTATATAGGCTTTAAACATAAATTATAATACAAAATATAGCACTGAAGCAACTTACGAACGAATTCACCTTACGAACGATCGTCCGGAACGTAACTCGTTCGTAAGTTGGGGAGCGTCTGTATATATATATATATATATATATATATATATATATATATATATATATATATATATATATATATATTAGAGGTGTCAGTCGATTAAAACGTTTTATCGTAGTTAATCGCATAACTTCACTAATTAACTGACGATTAATTAGAAATTAATCGCAAATATATCTCAATTTATAATTAAGTGTACAATATTTTTTTCAAATTTTTCATACTCTTGTTAACATAAAACTGGAAGAAATGTTAATCGAATAGAAATATGGTTGCATTTTTTAGTCATTGATTAATTTCATAACAATTCATGAAAAAAATTCTAATTAAAAATAGGTACTGTACAATAAAAAACGAGTGTGGCATTGATTTGTGTTGATCATTTTTCTGTCACTACATGGCATAATTTTGTATGTAAGTCAATGGTGACAGCTCAGTGCATTTTTCTTTTTTTAAAAAAAAAAGCTGACTAATTTTAAACATGAAGTAACTTGTGAAATTCTGCACATTTTAAAAACTGTAAAATACAACTTGACCCCAGTCCCCACAAATATATGCATTGTTATTTAATTTATTACTGCTAAATTGTGTTACAGTGACTCCTTTGCACAATGTTTAATGATTTAATTTTGTTTAGTTCAATACGGATGTGCATTTTAAAGTGATGCAATTTTACTGGGAAAAAAATCTCAAAGTGATTTCAGACCACACCCATCATTCTTCTTAATGTATGTCAGCTTTTATAGATTGATAGAAAGCCTACATTATTTAGATATTTGCAATTATTAATGGTTAATGCATTGATTGACTTTTTTTTTGTCTTAGTTTGAAATATCCAACAGTATTTGAATGCAGCTGCAGTTCGGCTCGCTGAACTCTGTCAATGTTTATGCTCCAGTTAGCGGCTAGTTGCTAACGCCGGAGACTTGTGTCGTATTATACAACTACAAATTAACAGACTAACGTTCTTAGCGTCCTTGATAGGCAATGAAATATAATTTTGAGGTGGCGCCGTGTTGATGTTAGAAGTTGCCTGAGCTGTGACGTCTTCCAGGGGCTGCGTGGGTCAATTTCAAAATACATATAACAAGGCAATTACATTGACGTCAATGTATTACTTGGAAGGCTTTTATTTTGAAGTTGGCCTCTGCAGCGCGTTCTGCGGACTATGTACGACCCGAATTGTGGCGCTTGATGCATAGGGATTACAGCTCAAAGATGAGCCGTTGCACCACTCATTAAAACATGTAGCTTACTTGCGCTGTGCAACTTGAGTAATTTTTCACCAGCACAGACTGTACAGTTGGCCGCATTTTCAGGTGAATTGGTCGCAGTGTCGATCCCTGGTCAAGGGGACAGTAGCTTTAGGAGGGAAGCCCAAACATCCCTCAACATCCAAAGACACTGCACCAATCTGCCTGCTGATGTCTCACACCGTTCTTCCCTCACTTGTAAACAAAACCCCAAGATACCTAAACTCCTTTACTTGGGGCATGATCTCTTCCCTATACCAAAGATGGCACTCCACCTTTTTCCTTCTGAGAACCATGGCCTTACATTTAGAGGTGCTGATCCCAGCCACTTGACACTCAACAGCGTGTCTTTTGATGTTCTTCTCGTAACACCTCTTGCTGAGACTACTCCTTTTTGAAAAGGTGTCAAAAACACACAGACAAAGTCCAAGGAAATATACAAAGAAAATATCTTAATCCACTTTCAGGATTTGCACACTTTTGTGCGAATTCCAACTTTAGGGGCATTCAACTAAGGGTCCACTGGAGGGCCAAATGATAGATGAACATAATTGCTACAAGAACATAGGGTTTCCTATAAATTCAGTGACAGACAAGTATTTTGTTGCATAATTTTAAACGTGAAAACTGCGGAAGCCCTTGAGGAAAATCTGCTTGTGGCTTCTGTGCAGTAAATAACACACCTAGTGTAGTTGATTTCATTCAAGTGAGGTCTCCAGCTGACTGACATTTGACCAATGTCGTGTCTCCTTTGCCTTCCCTACACATTAATCCTACTTCCTTGGGCTAAATTCAATTCTGCCCAGTTCATTTATAGTTTTCATCCATGGCGCAGCGCCAATATTTCCCAGATTTGAAAAATAACAACAGAATGTCACTCAACTACTCATTCTTTGACATCTCATAATACACGCCTCACCTGGAGAGTGACAAAGCATGATGGATCGACTTAGTGATGTACACACACACATGCGTACACTTTAGAGAGACATGGAAAGAGGCTGAAAGAAATGGGAGTGGGAGTGAAATAAAACCAGAGTGATTTGAGTGACAGAGTTTTGATATTTCTGTGGTGGTATGCTTGTAAGCTCAGGCAGTTTCTTCCCTTCGAGGGACAGGATCCGTTAAGTAGCTCTCTAGTGCCTTTGGTGCAGCCACTACAGGACTAATTTAATCAAAGGTTACGAAATATTGTGGTGATTGTACCAGAGAAGGAATGTGGAGGGATGTGTCATTTCACCAGATGAAGCACAGGCACGCTGCTTTATAGCAATCGAGTGAAAACTGAGTCTCCCAGCAGTCCTAAACTTATGCTAACAACACACATTTCCATTTTAGCTGGCGGGTCCGCAAGAGAGGCCGAGATTGTGTGACTGACTGGCCAGTGAGATGAGTGACAGTCTGCTGTGTCTAATGCACTGATCTAATTAGATGCAATTCAAGATTGATATGTACTGATTTCACAATATGTTTATTATTGTGGTTTGCAGTCATGGAGAAATGCATGATACAAAGTTGTTTAAAAAAAATAATAATTGTTTCCTGTTTTAAACTGCCAAAGAGAATGATGGAAATTGAGAGATCTCTTGTACTAAGATAAATAAAGTACTGTACGTCATTATACCTTGAAGGGTAGGCTTGTTACTAGGAGGATACTCTCAAACATAACTTTTGGTTCTTCACTTTTACAACTTGGAAAAAGTACAAACGTTTACCTTTGAGTCCAACAGGCTTCATGCTGCAGTGTCAATTTTGTTGCTGACATTTTTTCCCCATCCTGTAGTATTTACAGTCGACAACCTTTAGGTTCCTTTTTCATCCATCCATCCATTTTCTTAACCGCTTGTCCTCACAAGGGTAGCGGGGGGCGCTGGAGCCTATCCCAGCTGGCTTCAGGCAGTAGGCGGGTACACTCTGAAATAGTTGCTAGCCAATCGCAGGGCACAAAGAGACGAACAACCATCCACACTCACGATCACACCTACGGACAATTTGGAGTTTTCAATTAACCTGCCATGCATGTCTTTGGAATGTGGGAGGAAACCAGAGTACCCGGAGAAAACCCACGCAAGCACGGGGAGAACATGCAAACTCCACCCAGGAAGGCCACCGAAGCCTGGACTCGATTTCACGTCCTCTGCACTAGGAGGCGGACATGCTAACCAGTCAGCCACCGTGCCACTAGGTTCCTTTTTAGTTCTATTAATTTTGTTAATGACAACTAAATAAAAATATTTTCGTCAACACACATTTTTCACCCAACGAAAACTAGACTAGGCTAAAAACACCATTAATAAACAAAAGCTGGGACTAAATCAGTTTGCATTTTGTCGACTAATGAAGATGAGATGAGATTGTAGCTCACTTAATAAAGACTGAACTAAAGTCTATGGACATTTTAGTTCTCGAACAAAGACAAGACCAAAATTATGATTTTGTAAAATCATGCCTGTGCTAATCTGTTCCTAACACACAGTGACACACTCCCTTTCAAATCTGCAGCTAGCAAGTGCAATGTGCATAAACACATTGGACAGACGCTACATTGGCGCTACATTGGCGCTACATTGGCGCGGAGGAAAACCCTATGTTTGATTTTAGTCCAAGGGAAGTAATGTGGACAGAAGGTAGCTGGAAAAGAACACACCAAACATGAAAAGACACGTCACAGTTCACCACAAAGACGTGATAAGTTAACAGAAATTTTGGTGGCGATTGTTTATAATGTAACATTAATCCAACAACTATAATGCTCCAACGTTAAGCCGATCACTAAGTAATGCTGGCTAACTTACTAGCTTGTAGCATGCAGTCATAGTCTAATAGCCATTTGTTGATACACTGTAATTGTGTGTGAAGTTGTTTTTTATCAAAAAGATGAGAGAAAATTTAATGTGAAGTACTTTTTGATTAGATGGAAATGTGTGCTGACAAAACATGTAAAAGGGTAAAATGATTGTCCTGACTAAAACTAGACTAAAATGTTCAGTCTTTGTTGACCAAAGCTAAACGAATAAAATTGTGTTTTATTGGACTAAAACTGAGGCTAAATATAAAAATGGCTGAGAAAATTGACGCTACTTTTAGTATTTCATATGGTATTGCTATATCACAGATTTTCACCTTTAACGCAGAGTCTGAACTGTATCCCCTATGATAAACAAGGGTTCACTGACTGTATAATTCATTCGGGATTGATCCTCTCAGTACAGTACAAAATTCAAGTATGCATTGGCATACCTGGCAATAAATATCCAGACCATACAAATAACACAATATCCCCAGTTAGCTACACCTCATTTACCCAAATCTACGGTTATACTATTAAACTGATTAACATTAATACCTGATCACAAATTCCCTAAAAAATGATAACAAATAGAATTGGAACATTTCTATCGATATACAAAAAGCCATCCGTTAATCACCAAATTGACATTTGTGTCAACAGCCAATGTTGCATCCACAGGCCAAATGCATACAATTATTCTATTATAGGATTAGGTTTGACACATCAGGACATAAATACCTCTCAATTAAAAGCCAATGTGATTTGTCACTATTCATTTTTCATGTGGAATGGAATATTATTTATATTTGGCCTGTGTTGCATCATTCCATCCATGCTGGTTGTTTCTGCGGAAAGAAGGAGGTGATGGGGATTATCTTGTGTAGGAAATAAAAGCAGTCTTAGCAAAAGGGTCTTAATAAAATGCTGTGGCTGGGCTTAAATTAACTACAAATATTCATATAATTGACAAAAAGTAGCATTACTCATGCACTATGGAATAGAACATAGACCTTGACAAATGGTCTCTTGGCCTGGCTTGACAGTGATGTTGGGCTTTGCATGGTGAGGAGGTGGAAGGGGGAGAGTGAGAGGGGGCGGGCGTGTTTGGGGCTAACAGCCTATCAAAAAGGAATCAGCTCGCCTGCTCTCTGGGTGCAAAAAGGCGCATCTCGCTGGCTTTCACAGACCAAGATTGCTTTCACCTGCATTCCCCGGGGCAACGCGCAAAACACAGGCCTTAGCTGGCCTGCCAGTCACACACACGATCATATATTAGCACACACATATACAGTATATCTCCTCTGACTACTATTCTCTATGAATTCTCAAACATAGAAAGATAAAAAGAAGGTGTTGCATAAAATCACAATTATGCGAGCATACCATTGGACAAGCGTCCAAGTGACATATATGGGCCCGTGTGTGTGTACGCTCATGTGTGCTGTTAGCTCGTATGAGATAGTGTGAAAGCTGCATTCGGTTGATCTTCCAGGAGGTGGAAAAATGATGTCAAAAAGGCAAATCTGTATTTACCGGCAGACAGGTATCCTTGACGTGACAGCTATACCGTCATTATCTGCCTGTCATGTGTCGCCCGGGGCCACCCTGTCTTTTACCAAAAGCCCACGGTTCCCATGCATGAAACGCAGCCCTATTAGCTTACCTGTTTCCAATTCAAAGGCCATCGCAGAGCGAAAAGACGCCAGAAGGACAAAACAAGGTGTCATATTTATGAATGTGTCAGCACGGGCCCTCCTGAAAGCCGGCGCACACCATGAGCAATGAGACTGACAAGTCAACGGGGTTCTTTTCCCGTCATGAGAAATGATACCTTCAAAAACCACCAGCAATAAGAAACTAGAACCTGCGTTGGCGCAGCGCCGACATGGTTGGGAGGGGGTGCTCGTAAACTGCCTTGGTATTATTCAGCCCCAATTAGAGGAAACTCAAACCTGAAACATCGAATAGTCGACAGTAAATATCAAATGCTGGATAATGACTGGATGAATTATCAAGGTGGAACAGAATAAGACAAAGTGTGTATGTGGTGGGAGGGGGCTGTGACAGTAGTTATTACCTCAGCAGGGTCTCTTCAGGTGTGTTTTCAGGTGCGTGCAAGCCCTGGGAAGTTGACATCCTCAACTCGTGAGCATAACCAGGTGCAGGATATGCTCGACTATTTCTGTCTCCGCTGTGGTTGCTGAACGGCTGTGTAATTGTTGACAGTTAACTTATCCAATTACAGATTATAGCCCTGCATGTTCTGCCAAGACGCCATAATTAGATAAAGACTAAAGTGTACCATTTTAGCTGCTAAGAGTTTGCCATTAGTTGCCAATACAAAAATCACCATTGAAAAAATACTGACATATTAAAAGAGACACGTTTTTGTTAGTATGGTTGCATTTTTTTAGTCATTGATACAGTAATTTCATGACAATTCATTACATTTTTTTGTTCAAATATGTTCTGTACTATAAAAAAACGAGTGTGACATTGATATGTGTTGGTCATTTTTGTGTGACTACAAGTACATGGCATAATGGCATTTGTAAGACAATGGTGACAGCTCAGTGCATTTTTTTTTCATATTAAGAGCTAACATTTTTTTTTAAATGAAGCAACTTGTGAAATTCTGCACATTTTTTAAATTGTAAAAAAACAACTTGACCCGGGTTCAAAGGGAAGTCAAGTAAAAGTGTAGTAAGGCTGTTTGGATTGCTGTCAATGTATTACTGTATTTGGTAAACTTTATTTTGAAGTTAGTTGAGTATGTTTCAGATTCTTTGACATGTTCATGTCAGAATTATATCGACTATGAATGCGCACTTTGTTTTATTTTGTTTTTTACCCCCACGGCGTGATCCGAACCGTGGGGCCTGAACCGATCTGACCACGGATTAATGATGATCCGTTGCACCACTAATATATGTGTATGTATCCGTATAAAATGCAAAAAACATCACTTTTTTAGTTTAAAATGGCTTACTCAGGATCCAACTCTGCAGTGTAATCAAGGGTAGACAATCATATATTCTTTATCCTGTGCAAAGAGCTGCAACAGCCGCCATGAACAGTATATCATTTTGTCCATCCTACACTGCTCCCAGTGGCCCAGGCATACACAGCAGACTGAGTAGCAAATGACAACTTAAGTGATGCAACATGTGAGATGTGTGAGATATATGATTTAAATTACGAATGTGGTCATGAAACGAATTCAACATGTATCTTAAGGCACAACTGTACATATAAACATTTTGCGTAAGGACAACTCATTGTTTTAAGTTTGAAATTATTGCAATTTGTTTTAATTTTGCAATAATAACCCTATAAAGAGACAAACTATCATGAACACCCACGTTCACACTGAATCCACGGTGATTGTACAAAAGTCAAGCAAGTGTAACACTACGCCATCAGTGACTCGCTGTATGGATATATTTCCTTCCGCCAATAATGAATAGTTGATTAAAATTATAGATGAGCAGACCAACAATATTATTTTTCCCCCTCATTAACCAAACCTCTCTGCAGACTTCATCCGGCAACCCAAAAGCCAAGAGCTCTGCAGCCGGATCGATACAAACTAGCCACTCAGAATTTATATCATCGGCCGTGGCATTGATCTTTATCAGCAGTTAAAAGTTTCTGGAGCAAAAATAGGGCAGCTGTCTCTTGTTTGCTTCTTCAATTTCTCTGAGCGCTGCGATCGATGCACAGACATTTAATGACCATGTGGGAGCGAAATCTTGCTCCATCTCCATGCGCCTGCCATTCAGTAACGAAAGCGCTATTTGATCTTCCCACATGCTCATTTTATAAAGCAAAGACTATTTAGTTAACAAAGACACAAGTGGGTAGAATGCTTGTTTACTTACATAGTGGCAAAAAAAAAAATCATACACACAGATGCCTCTAGATTAAAAAACAAAAAAACTCTCGCCAATCCAACCTAAATGTAGATGGTGACAGACCGAAAATGTTTCACATAGTGTGATTTCATACAAAACTCTCTCTCCTAGTCGCAGAAGAATGGCAGGTGTCCTGGTCCAAATCTTTCGCCTAAAAGACAAAGCAGCTAGTAGAGACCTCAGGCAGTGTGTGCATGTGTACATGTGTGTGCTCTTTCAACTGTTGACATCTGACCTTTACTGTTTGGACATTTTGGCTGGTCCACCCAAAAAAATGCTAGGATGGGCTCCTTTCGCCTGCCTTATTTTTGTCTATAAAGAGGTACAATTAGGCAATTCACTAAATATTAAAGTGTTCATTTGTGCTGTTTATTGGTCCCCTTTAACTGCCTTTTGTGTAAGTTACGCAATAACAGATTTACAGTTGGATGACTACTTCTCTGGCAGTGTGTCAATCAAATAGCAATGCATGAATTTTGATTAGGTAGGCTTTTGCTACTATCATTCCACTAACAGCAGTTCCTCCCTGACGCCCTCCCAGTCAACCAGCTCAGTCACGGATCAACTTCCTCCCAGCACCCACAAAGAGGAAGTGGACAATTAAGTTTCACTAGTAAAAAACACACAATATTTTGTTAGTTGTTTTATTTTTCCCCTTTTTGCATTGTTTTTGTTGTTATAATAGAATAGGACATTTAGTTTATAACAAAATGATCCATCTCCAAAGATACGATACGATATACTTTTATTTTCCCCGTGGGGAACTTTTTCCTGGACTGCGTCCAGCTGCAGTTTACAGTAAGGAAAAAACAACAGAATAGAAAGAGATAAAATCAAAATTAAATAAGAAGTGCAGCAGTAGTTTACAGTAAGAAAAACAACAGAATAGAGGGATAATTAAAATAAATAAATAATAAATAAAATAAATATATAAAAAATAAATGATACACACACTCCTATATATATATATATTGCATCACTTAGTTAATGTCGGTTTTTAAGTAATTTATTTGATGGACGTCGGCAGGAATGAGTTCTTGTAGCGGTTCAGCCTGGTTCTGGGGGCTCTGAATCTCCTGCCGGAAGGCAGTAGCTGGAACTCATGATACAGAATGTGAGTCGGATCAGTAACAATTTTCTATGCCAGTCTGGTGACGGACCGCTCATAAAGCATCTGTAGGGAAGGATGATTCCTGACCCCCATGATCTTCATGGCAGTCCGCACCAGACCGGCAATCTGTGACCTTGACTGCACAGTCAGGTTGCCGTACCAGTGCGGCTGCATTGTGTTGAACGCTGATGTTGTCTTTGTTTCTGCATATATTTATTATTTAAGCACAATTCAAAGTTCTATCCATTCCGATATTTATCGCAATTTGTTGTTCAGTTTTGAGAAATGCATTGTCGCTGTGAGCTGTTCGCCTCAAGGGCAACAGACGAAATGACAAAAGAGCTCAAGGCACAAATGGGGATATGTAAATGTGACTGAATCAGTGTGAACAATCAGGCCTATAGATCAAAACACAAAACGTTGGTTTGGATTGCTGGAGTTTCTTTTTAATAAAAGTTAGATTGAATAATTATTACAAAACTTTTGATAAAGGTGCACGTCCATTGTTATCCACTGCTTAGTTTACAACTTTTATCGCGATGAATGAAGGTATAAAAATTATCTAATGTGAAGAGTAAAGGAGATATGGCTTGCCTTTGTCTTCTCGTCTCATCATTTACCGCATCTCCACAATTGATGACCCGATGTGAGCAATAATGACATATCTCAAAAACGTTGGGCAACTATACGAATTTGGCTTTGGTGGAGGTAGTTTTTGGTCAGGGGTCTGCAACATGTGGCTCTGGATTGCTCTTTAGTCCCGCTCCTGTGGCTCCCTGTGAATCTTTAAAAAATAGTAGACATTTCTATATTTTTTTGCATATTTTATTTTTTAGATAAAATATTCTTCTCATGAATTAATGATATAGATTAAAAATTAATAATTGAATATTCAAAATTGTTAGAGTCCTATTTTTTTAAGCTCTCAGAAAAAGAGAGATGAAAGTTAGATGGAAAAAGTTATAAAAGTTACCTACAAATGTCAAATAAAGAAGTGACCGTGCATAAATATACTAAAAGGAGGAGGAAAAGCAGAAAATTACCATAAAATGTCTAAAAACCAAGGAAAGGAAGAAAATGTACATAAAATTGCATTGCAATTGCCAGAAAAGTCGGAAGATTTTTTTTTAAAGGCAGAAAAGAAAAGTTTTAAAAGTAACCATAAGATGTTCAAAATAAAAATAGAAATCCTGAAAATTATCTTAAAATGTCCACAAATTTGCCAAAAAGGTAAGACAATTGATTTACGAAAAGGCTTGAAAGAAAATGTTCCAAAGTAACCATAAAAATGTCCAAACACAAAAGAAGAAATCCCTAAAATTACCATAAAATGTACATAAAATATATTGCAAAAAATGTCCAAAAAAGGAAAAAGAGAGGATTGTCCGAAATGTCAGAAAGGCAGAAAAGTCTATATATATATATATATATATATATATATATATATATATACAAAAATATAAAATAAATCCAAAACAAGAAACTAAAAAGAAAATGAATCTGAATGTATTGGATGCTTCCTATTTTTATGGTGCAGCTCTAATTAGCTCTTGGGCTTGCAGTACATTCGACTAACACTAACACACTGTTTCGTTGATCACAATGTTCAAATGTTTTGCGGCTCCAGGCAGATTTCTTGCCATTTATTTGGCCTAAAATGGCTCTTTTGACAGTAAAGGTTGCTGACCCCTGTTTTAGGTGAATGTAATCATGAGCAAATAGGCCCCTTTTGAGTACTAGAAGCTGTGTATTTGGTACATGTGCGTGCATGAATACTGTAAACTGACTACTTATTATTTCTAAGATTGCTTGTACTGCTGCTGCTGTGTTTGTGTTGTCTGTCGAGCTTGGCACCTGTTATCCATGCCAAATAATGCTCTTTGTTGAAATTTTAATCACCTGCAAGTGCAAAACAAAAGCAATGCAATCAGGACCTAATTAGCAGAGCAATTAACACCTCTCGCACTCGCACTGCCGAGTGTGCCAACGCTCACACGTTCAGCTTGTGTGATTGCAGTTTCTCTTCTCACCCGGGCATTCAAGCTTGGAAGGAGTATGTTTTATTTATCAGTAAACGTTTGTTTGTTGTGGCGACACTACACTGCTTGCTTCAGAGGTCCCTCCTGCAGTGATTGAGAGTTGAAGTGCAAATTGAACAGAAACTGTGAACAATTGAGAGTAAAATGTTAAATATATTTGACGCATTTTCGACTCGACTATAGGATGACCAGATGTCCATGGTGAACTGTGACAGCCCTGTTTTTGAGCCTTATGTCCCAAATTTGATTGTTTTGTCCCGGCATTTCGATTGTTCCAGTCACGCATTTGTTTTCATGAAAAGACATGAAGAACACACCTTTGTATTTTGGGGGTTTCAGTTGGGTCCCCACAGCCCCCCAAAATAGTGTTTGCATACGATAGCTGCACAGAGAAGCAAAATAAATCAAGTACCATACTCACTCGCGCTCAGCAGTTGACTCGAGGTACGTTCAATGACCACTCACACAGTAGGACATCTCAAACATCCATAGAATTACTCAATCAGTGCACCAAAAAGCAATGACTAGTACGTGAGCACATAGCAGAGGGTACGTGGAAACATTTTGTGTATTTGTCACACCAAAATCAAAACATCCACATGACAACTCAAGTTCCAGGGGATACAACACCAGGAGCGTGCAAAAGATGTTGGTTAATGGTAAGTGTATTGTCGTGTTTAGTGCTGTTGAACTGTCAACCAAGATAGCATTTAGCATGAGATAAATTAATAACACAACCACTGAAGAGATTGTCTAGCAATAATAAAAAATTATGAACAGTTCCTGGTGAGATTTGTTGTATTTTTGACTTACAGCTAAAGTGTAGTGTTTTTGGGGGGTTTTGTTTTTATTTGGAAAAGCTGGTCATTTGCTTTGCTGTATATTCATTACATATATCACTCACAGTTAGTGATAAAGGGTGATTATGGTTGAACATGAGGCTTAGCACACCTACAAATGTGGCTCAATCGTGTTATTTAGCTTGGTTAAAGGGAAATGTAAAGCATTCATCCACATTTGAACCACACAAAAATAAACAGCTTAATACTTTTAGCTAGCTAGCTATGTGGTCCTGGTTGAAACATTTGGGTAAGCCTGTCGAGTTTGGAAGAAAGTTATACAGTTTTGAGAATTTCCATGTTCACTCCTGGCTAACATACTTCCTCCCTCATTCCAAAATCACTCACTAAATTGTCTATTAGTTTGAATATGAGTGTGAATGGTTGTTTGCATGTGCCCTGTGATTCTGAGTCTCAACCCATTGTCAATTTGGATAAGCTGCAGGTCATCCTTCACACGAGTAAAGTGCTAAAAAAAAATTGATGGATGGATAGTTATGGATAATATTTCCCCAACTAATTGTCTATTAGTTTGAATATGAGTGTGAATGGTTGTTTGCATGTGCCCTGTGATTCTGAGTCTCAACCCATTGTCAATTTGGATAAGCTGCAGGTCATCCTTCACATGAGTAAAGTGCTAAAAAAAAATTGATGGATGGATAGTTATGGATAATATTTCCCCAGGCCTCATTGAGAGTGCAACTTTCACGTTGAAAGTTTGTTAGCCTTAGCAACAGTAACTAAGAGACTTCAGTTCTGAGCAAAAGGCCAAGTAAACATTTGATTCCTTAATTCTGAAATTGCTATTCTTGAGAGAACTCAAACAACTTCTATATCCAGATTTTTGAAGCCATGTAAAAATGCTTACAACCTCAGTTTGTGTCTGAGTTTGGCTTGGAGTGACGGCCAAGTGGACGAGGTCACTGATGACTATTGATCAGGCCGCTGCTCAGCCAGCGAGCCTGCTCCGTCATGTTGGGAACAGCGATAGATTTGTGTGTCACTGTCTGTCTGCGGGCCTCCAGGGGTGTGTGGCTGAGTGTGTGTGCAGTGCACATTGGCCTCACCGGACTATCCATTACAGCTACAAAACCAATACACTTCACTTCTACTTGAAAAATATTAACTTTATTCCCTGGATAGGAAGCTAATTATGGCTGTGGCCCAGACCAACACTGACAGCGTCAGCTCAGTCACAATGTCAACAGTTGATCAATACATCAACCTATAAAGATGACGGAGGGAGACTTTTGGCTCATTTGTCTATGTGTTTCTTTAATTTATTTATTATTTCACATAGATTTTAGTACAATATGTGGTAGAAGAATAGAAGCATCCTTTCATGCATCTATTTTCTATACTTTTAGTGGGATCTACTTAGTCCAAGGAGCGATTCACACCTCATATGTGACAAAATGTGTCATATAATGTATTAAAAAAAACATTAAAAAGCCCTGTGTATTTAAAGAGCATCAAAATGTGAAAATTAATTATTTCCTGATTGTTTTTTGTGCTTGCAAATTGGTCCCTATACAACAGACAGTCCCTGACCTATTTATAAAAGGCGCCTTTTGTACTTTAAGACTTGACGTTAAATCCTACCCACATCCTTGGTGGTGCTTCTGGTGTAAGTGGTTTGGGTGAAATGTTTGGCATAGCTGAATGTGCCAGGGAGCCACAGATCTGGTCTGATTCAATTACTTTTTTAGTGTGTCGCGGTGACATCACTACGCTGTCTGAGTTGTTGACATTTGTGTCATCAGCCTCATAGTGTGGAGCTCCACAGAAGATCTATTGTGGTGCGATTGAGTGTCTGGGTCATAATCGTAACTTCTGTCATGTGAACTCCTGTAAAGACACGCAATTGGCTACAAGTTTTCCGATTACCCCTCAATGAAGTCACATTCGCTGCCATTGACAAATCACCACTTCTATACTGAGTTAATTTTGACAATACATTTTTATTTAGTTTTAGTTAGAATCTTTTGACAATGAATAATTAAAGTTTTAGTCATAATTTAGTCATCTGATTGTATTTAGATTTTAGTCCAATTTTAATCGACTACATTAATAATTCATTTTGTCGATGTTTTCCACACTTTCACCATCGCATCTTTCTCATCTGACGACTGCTTTTCGTGACTGGCTTCTGTTCACAATAAATCGGCTTCTGATTGGTTCTCTTCTCACTCAGTTTTGTTTGTTCCATTTTTTAGTGGTTCTTTTCTGCTATCTACGTATGATTCCTTCTTCTGATTGGATTTCGTCACTCTTTTTGGTTTTGTCTTTTGACGAGATTGTCAATCAATTATCGTTTTTGTGTACAATGAATGACTACTATTTTAGTTTTCTCTTTGTTTTCATCTGAAAACCATATTCATGACAAAAGAAAAGTAAAAAAAAACAACACTGCTTTTCTAATGTTTAAATGTAATAAAACTAATTGATGACTACTACTACGAGAAAAAAAAGGTAAAGTGTTGTTGTCAAGACACAATGTAAAAAAAAAAACAGCTTGGTACCATTCCGCATGACCATGTAGCTGAACAAGACAGATTTTAAAAAATAAAAAATAATAATTCAGTGGGCCAACATTATGCCATTGTGTCAATCGACAAAGCATTTACAATGATAGCGTCGCTTTTATGGCAAATAACAATGAATATGAATATTGGAGGTGTTTTTTCTGCATTTACCATAATTTGTTTGATTGACTTCCTGATGTTTGCTAACCCTATAAAGCCTGCACCATAAAAAGTATGAGAAAAAATTCAGATTCTTTGTAAATAGAGTATTTATTGGTCCTTTTCAACAAACAAATAAATAAACACACAAATCAAACATATTAGTATTTCCAAAAATCAGAAAGAATATTTTCCACTATTAATAAGTATCGGTGTCTATGCTTTCTCAATTGGGGCGGTCTTGCAAGATTTCTGGAAAAGCTATAAACTGGGTGATACTGCCCTCTAATGGATTATCCATGCAATGCATGTGTCAGATCATATACATCAGGTTTTTAATGGGGAAAAAATATACTCGTGAAATAGAGGGCTCAAAATACTGTATCTTGTATGTAATATGATACGTTTGGCTTTATAGGGCTAATATTGTCTAATATTGAGGTTACCTCAATTAACTGCATGAAAGCGTAAACATTTTAGGAAGAGCTCTCAGTATGATACAGTAGCCACAATACACTACAATAACAATAATAAACATACTGTTAAATCAACAAATCTAATGATGCTGTGGATGGCTGGTGTATAATTTTACAAAATAAAATAATGAACATTTACAACTCTTATACTGCAGTTCTCATATTTGTTAATGACAAATCCATCAGACCCAGAACTAAGACCTCTTTTTGCTTTTAATTTGGAGCATATTTGCACTGGGGAAATCATACTTCTTTATCTTGCTCTCACTTTCTCTTGAGATTTTGCAACTCGCTTCTGAGTTTACTAGTAGAGCCAGCAAAGACGGGGGGGTAAAAGGGAATTGTGAAGATAGGCATCAGGTGATGTTAATGTATGACTTCACACACTTCTTTGTTTTTTCCCCCTCTTGCCTCTTTGTTTCCAAAAATGATCATTCATTACTGTATTTCATCAGTACTTCAACATTTAACTTCACTTCCAGCTCTTCTCTTCCACCATTTTTCCTTCCCCAGTGAAACTCCGCATCAGCTATTATCCAACCTTGATGAATTTGGATTTAAAAAAGGAGTAGTGCCCAGAGACAAATTTATCCTACGAGGGGGGGTAATGGGGTAATCGGGCAGAGAAAACTTGGTATGATCATTTTGGTTGCCTAAGCAGGCCCTAATTTACATGAACAAGCTCATCATTAGAATATTCATATACAAATACATCTGCGATTGGAAAAAAAAATCCTACATGCACCAACATTCTGTACAATGAGTTTACATCCAGGGTAAAGGAATGTGTGACGTCCATTTAAGACGTTTCCACCCCCTCCTATTGCTATCTTCCCCTCTCACCATTGGAGGCAGGTAATTAGGAGTGAGCACACAGGGGTCGGAATTTGGGGGGGTGATGAGGGGGTCCTATAATCTTTTGCTGAGGAGGCACCTTGTCCTCTCCCCTGTTTATAACATCATCAAAGTTGTGCCTCCGAGGGGCCCCCAGCTTCGTTAATAATTTAGGTGTGTTGCTGGCCTGCCTGGCTGTGGGAGGAAGCTTGTACTTATTGAGTTTGTAAACCATAGGATGATTTACATGAAGACCTTTCATACTCATCACACGTCATGAATTAAAACGTTCTGCCGCTGTCTACCTCACACTCTGTTAATCATGGTGGGAAACAGTGCTTTACTGTCACCAGGGTGGGAGAGAAAGATGACAAAATGAGGAACCATCAAAATAAAACAACAGATCCTTAAACACAAGCCATTCCTTAATCCAAGTTCTAAAAAGACAAAACAAAACATTGAACGTAAAATAATGTATAAAACAAAGTAAAACTGCTCACCCAATGAAGAAGCCTGACATGTTCAATTAGTGATGGGAATTGAAGATTTAGCTACAATTACTATCATAATAATGAAGTGAAAAAAAATTATTCATAAGCAATAAATCTAGTGATGAAATGCTGAAAATGCTAACAGAAATCCGACCTTGTTGGTTTTGGGTTTTTTTTTTCTTCAGACAGGCCTACATCAATTTCCTCCCAAATTCCAAGAACATGCATGTTAAGTTAACTGAAGATTTTAAATTGTCCTTTGACCATCTACTCTTCAGGCTCTTGACAACTGATGTCTGACTAATGTACGAGCTAGCATCCGTTACACATGCACACTGCACACATTAAGGTAATTGAACTCAGCTCACTGGTGACTATAGCGTAACATAACAGTTGTCTCTTTAGTACGTCATCCTAGCAACATTCTCCAGGCATGACTAATTGATTTCCGCTCAGTCCAACTGTTACGCTAATGTAACAGTAAGTGTGGGTTTATTGGTCGTGCCTGGAGTAAGGCACAATAAATAGAAATGGGACTGTTGTGTTTACATCTGCACATTACATTAATCTAGCAAGAAAGCTAACCCTATAGCCAGCCATCACATCAAAATAACAATCTCAACGAACATAGTCACTCTTAAAAGAAGTCTGACTATTGAAGTGTTCACTTGGCAGCTAGCTTGGATACGCTGTTGGGAAGCAAATGTTTCATGCGAACGCCACAGTCAAAGTGGCTCATCTGACCCCAATACATTACATTTCAACAGCTACTGGGGTTGATTGGAATTCAGCATTACAGAATCTGGTGTCTGGGAAAGTGCTCAGCAAGGAGCCACCTGAATGGAATATTTCTTCACCTCAGGATTTATGGCTTTCAAAGAGCAATTTGACTGTGTGTGGAATGGATGATTGAACGGTGTGTTTGGAGTATATTTAAACTAGTCACTTCTTCAACTAAAAACTTAACATTATTGTCTTGTATCTATAGTCTAATGCTTTTGATTATTGGGATTGTTGTTTTTTGTTGTTTTTGTGTACGTGTGTGTTAATATGTATATTGGATGAAGAGCGCAAGAGAGGAGCCCTCTGCAGTGGGTGTCATATTCATACCACCATGTGCTAGCTCGTGACTTTCCTGGCCTATAACCTACCTGCGACCCACACCATAACATAACTTTATTTTGTTCAGCTGTAATTCCTTGGCACAATTAATGTATTACATAAGTCTTGCCCAAATAAGTTTGGAGATAGCAACAAAAAACATCTGACTGGGCTGGCATATTTGCATGAGTTTATGTTTTCAGTTTAGTATCCAATTTGATTTGTATGTTTGTATGTCTAATTAACACCAGTTCCTCCCGTCTTTAAACACACATCATGTTTTTGAAGTCACCCACCTATAGCATGTTACCTCTAGAAGCAACTTGGCAATTGCTGCAAATACATCACCGGAAATTTGGTGAGTAAACAAACTTTCTTTCCTCTTCGTGGCCACATTTTTGTTGCTAGTCTTCTTCTGTCACCAGGGGTTGTTTTTTTTCACTCTTCACTCTGTGTGGATTTAGATGGTGTCACTCTAATGGGTTTTACAGTTTTTAAAGAGATTATACTTTGGGATTACTACCTGAGCAGGAGGGGCTTGGAAAAGTTCAGCAATGCCTTTGATGTACTAGAGCGTAAACACAACCTGAGGCTACCTAGCGAGGAGGGGCCCCTGCTTTGTTATTCAGAGTCCCGACCCTTAATTGTGGCGCTTGGGACAAAAGACGGAGGGGGGGGGGGGTGGGGTTGTGTGGGGGGGCG
Source organism: Vanacampus margaritifer (assembly GCF_051991255.1). NCBI lineage: Eukaryota > Metazoa > Chordata > Actinopteri > Syngnathiformes > Syngnathidae > Vanacampus > Vanacampus margaritifer. Next base: position 3,270,392 of record NC_135451.1, read on the forward strand.
AAAGGCAACATTTTTCAAGGGAGGGCTTTTGCAAGAGTTTTACATAATTGTCTAAACAAGGGGCGTAGATGTCAATGAAGCAGATCGCATGTTAGCCTTGTGCTCTTCACTATGTCTGGAATCCAAAGACCAACAACAAAATTACGAATTACAAAGAGAGCTCATTTACACTGTTAGCATAGTGTTTTAAATCATCCAGAACAAGCTATTGTGGGGGACCCATTACTTTTTCTGTAAAAGAGTCAGGCAAGATTCAATGCTCAGCTTCCCTGCGAAAAAAATATTTAAACCAACGGCTCCGCTGGGCCTAAGCACAGAGATGTGGAGCTCTGTTAGCATTATGGCCCATGCAAATAAGCCTTAATGTGTCCACAAGGCCCTCTAAAGGCAAATACCTCCAGTCTCAGTCAAAGAGATGAGCTTCCTTCTGCTGCAGGCAGCCCTCAGCACCACACTAATGTGAATTAGCATTTAGGTTAATGTCTGTTAACTGAAACTTTGGTTACATTTACTGATTAGAGTGCTCAATCTTGAAATTAGATTATACAGTATTTACTAATACTTAACATTGACCCGTCACAGTTTATCAGCAACTCATGCATACACCGTATTGAGCCATACTTCTCTGTAACAGCTTTGTAATATATATATATATATATATATATTATATATATATATATATATATATATATATATATATATATATATATATATATATATATATATACACACACACACACACACACACATAAGAAAAAACTATCCCAATGTCGCATTTTCCCTTAAAATTGCATTAAATTTTATTCTTGCTATTTCTAATTTCTAGTTCCTAACTATAAAATGGTCACAAGAGGGTATCGGCCACCATTGCAAGTACCAATATCTTAAAAATACTATATAATATTTGGATCATAAGTAGATCCTTTCTTTCTCCATACTCTGGTTTTACCATCACTTTGGTTGAAGTTGATCTTGGTCTCAACAATCTATAAAATTTTGTTCCAAAATATTTGTTGCTTATCTTTGCAAAATTTTATCTGGCGTTCCGGTTTGTTTTACTAATGAGCGGTTGACTGTTAGGAACATATAGTCTTTACCGATAGTAAAAATATTTGGATGTTGTCATTTTAAAATTGCGATGGATTATTTCTATTTCTATTCTTTCTAATGAGACTTTTTCCAAAAAATCAAATAAATCTGACATTGTCTATTGGAAAAAGATTGTGTAATGTATGGCCTTAGATTTTTTTCCCTAAAAATTATTAAGTGAGGTCACAGACTTAAAAACAATGCACCAAGATGCCAGGGCATACCCACAATGAAAAGATCAGGAATCCAATCATATTTATCTTATTTCATCTTTGTATCACTCCTTATCTTCCCTACTCCATTCCGGTGCACCTTTCACTAAGTTATATATTTTTTTGCGGTATCTGGGGAATGTTATCATCATATGCTGAGATACATAAAACATTTTTATTGTCCTCTATTAATTCCTTTCTTTGATGTTTTGTTCTAGTAACACTATCGCTTAGTTATTTCTATTAAGCAGATGCTGTATCCTTTATAGATCCTGGAATTGTATGTAAACAGTTGTATTTTGGCACATGTTTATCCTTCATGTGTGACACAAGCTGTTGGGTATTAGACCAAAGTTTATAATTGACAGTGCTCTAGACAAAGACATGGATGAAAGTGAGAGACAGAGATTACCTAAACTGTGAGTCGCTATCCTTCCCTGTCAAAAACAAAAAGGCAAATCAATATTGTCATTCACAACTTCAGATTAAACTCCTCTTGCTTTTACTGCCGCCGTGTTCTTTTTCTGGGCCATTCAATCTGCCGTAACAGTGACAAATGCATCTCAATCGATTGTTGGTGGGATCAGCAAATTAACAAGTAGAATGTTTTTTTTCCCTTTCTCTCACTCTATCCTTTGTGATTTTCTTCCCCCTCCAAAACGGAGCAGGGAGTGAAGCAATGGAGCAAAACACATAAAAAGACGGCAGTCATCAACAAACACAATAAAATCCTGATCTAGAAACTCTGTTTGCGAGACGAGGGACTATTGCCGCACAAATGTTTTTGCAATTTAGAGTCGGTTGCCACAAAACACTAAATGCCCTTAAATAGTATTGCGCACTTAAGGTTTTCAACAAAGAAGTAGTTTAAACTAGTGCATTATGTACAGCCAGCAAGTGATTTCAATGTATATATATATATATATATATATATATATTGAAAGATATTATAACATTTTTAATACCTAATTTCATATATCAACTATTGTTACACATTATGAACATTCCAATTCTTTATATTAACCTTGTCGAAATATTTTGTGTCCTGTGCAGAGCAGATGGTGTTGATTTCGGTATAATCTGACCTTAAACTGGGTCATACTATTTAGTCTAAAAAAAGTTCCTTCTCAGCGCTTTGTGCGAAAACACATTTCGGTCTTGAAAACAAAATTTGCTTTGAAATAACACACACACACACTCTTTACTTTCTTCATCAGTCACGGCCACCGTAAATTTGGTTCAACTTATTTGTGAGATTTTGTTATGGGGAAAAATAGAACCTTCAACTATATAACATATTCAGTCCCGAACACACACCCAAATCTGACCTTGTTTACGCCACTGCTCACGGAAAAGTACCAGAGAGTATGTTTAGTCTATAAATGAAAAGGAGGAGGTCTTTTTAACTATAAGAAGCTATTGTACACGTAGAAGAGCACATTTGACGCTCTGAAATCCCACGTTTTTTAAGTGATGTAATCGGAAGCTGTTATCTGTCCAGAGATTCTCTGTTTTTTATTAAATCTTTTTTGCAAAAGGTGTATTTTTCTTACATTAAATCTATCTTCATTTTTGGAACACGCAAAGACGACAAAATTTCTTTATTTTCCTTCAATATAAATATATATATATATATATATATCATCCATCCATCCATTTTCTTGGCCGCTTTTTCCTCACAAGGGTCGCGGGGGTGCTGGAGCCTATCCCAGCTGGCTTCGGGCAGTAGGCGGGGTACACCCTGAACTGGTTGCCAGCCAATCACAGGGCACACAGAGACAAACAACCATACTCACATTCACACCTAGGGACAATTTGGAGTGTTCAATTAACCTGCCATGCATGTTTTTGGAATGTGGGAGGAAACCGGAGTACCCGGTGAAAACCCACGCAAGCACGGGGAGAACATGCAAACTCCACCCAGGAAGGCCGAAGCCCGGACTCGATCTCACGTCCTCTTCACTGGGAGGCGGACGTGCTAACCAGTCAGCCACCGTGCTGCCCTATATATATATATATATATATATATATATATATATATATATATATATATATATATATATATATATATATATATATATATATATATATATATATATATATATATATATATATATATATATATATATATATATATATATATATATATATATATATATATATATATATATATATATATATATATATATATATTAAAAACATCCTCCACAATTCCTACCTGACATTGAGTTCACATTTGACAATGTGGTTTTAATACATCTTCAAGTGTAGACACACGTATGTTGTGTATTTGTACCACATGAACTAGCCACATGTTTTCATGGCAAACAAAATAAGCTAAAGCACCGCTGGTGCTTGTGCAGAGATATAGGCTACATACCACACTTGCTATTAGCAAAACGTGTGCACATTTTTTTCCCAAATCTAAACCAATTTGTACAGGACAAGGAAGAAATTAGTGTTCTTACTCCTCTTACTCCTCTGATAATGTACTCTGTGATGTACATGAGATAACAACACAGCACCCCACACATAACGGCAGATGTGGGAGTAATTCAAATACATGAAAATCGCAAGGTGTAAGTCATATCATTCAAGTCTCAATCAAGTCCCGAGTTACCATGGGAAAAAAAATCAAGCAAGCCATGTCGAGTCATCATCAGATTTCAAGCAAATCAAGTCAAGTCGTAAAATCTTGGTCAGTCACAACCAGAGCTGGGCCCTTCTGCAATTCCCTCTCTAGCACTGTACCATACGGTGCCTGTTGCCAACATTCAGCGCTGGCTCCATCGTTAGCATCTCCAGGATTAGCCGCTAGTTGCTAGCTAGCCTGCAGGACGACTAGAGCCATCGGATTACTTTTTAAAGGCAGTTTAATGGGAAAAAAATGACTCTGCACATATTGATGCTGACATCCTGACACAGTTGCTGTTCCTACTAATCACTTTTTACAAACCAGGCTCACTCAAATGTACTGTTTAAACCAGTAAAATCCTTACTGACGTCACTTTGTTTCATTGAGCAAAATCTATGGGGAGACATTTATATAAAATTTCAGAAAAAATCTGAAAATTGTTCAATATTAGCAGTAAACAACAAGCTTATTTCACTTTTATTAGGAAATAAACTATTTTTGATATCCCGAATGAATGAACCATGAATTAATTGTCAAAAATATAAATGTCTCTAAAACTAGAGCCAATTTGACGTAATGGATGTTATTTACGGACTCAGCAGCCTAGAATTGCTCAAATCATTCAAATGTCCTTGGCACTCCAAAAATAAAAACATTGGCCAGTGTAATAAAGGATGTCAGCAAATCAGGGAATCGTATAACACACAGGGTCAGAGAAAAAAAAAATGCTTTTTTAGGGTGATTTTTGGGGAGCATGATATACACGGGATTTTACAGTAGTTTGCCTGATGGTCGGTGTGTACCCCACTTTAGTTGATGATTGGCGGTCTTAGTTGTCCAAGTCAGCGCCAAGGTAGATTACATAGTGGCTTAAGCGAACAAATGTTTCACGGGATTGTCTTGAGAGCGTGAATACTGGTTTTTGGGTGCGAAAGCTTCCGCTGGGGGTCATGGGTTCACATTCTGAGTGGATCAGCATCATCGCATTCTCAAGTGTTGCGGTAATGCTCTGCTTCCATCTGCTTGAGTCAGGTAGAGACGACGGAGACATACAAATCCTCCTCCTCACCGCTGTCTTATTGTCTGCAAACCCAAGCTGCATCTGTGCATCTTAGAGAAGGATACATGTGTTTTCTTGTTGGATACAAAGTGATGACTGCAGCCTTGAGAGAGTCTTGCACAAGCTTTGGAGGGTAATTCCTGTTTTTTGTTGTTGTTGTTGTTTTCAAGTTGTGGTCTTTTGACTTTTTGACCTGTGATATGTCAAAGGACCAGGTCAAACGGGAATGCAAGGAGACACAATCAGACTCCAGCAAAATGTGGTCAAAGACGATAGCAAGCGTCAATTAGTCAAAAGTGCAACCGTTGCCATGTAGCATTGTCTCTTGCCTTGCTTGCTAAACTCTAGAGACTTACTAATACTAGTATTGCATAACTATTTATCCTGGGTGGGATACATTTTATTCTGATTTATTTTAGGTATTATACACTGTAACATATTGACTGTAGAATTTACAGGAACTAACTGGCAAAAAAATTACCAGCTAATTCTTGTAAAATCTCAGTACATTACTGTATTTTTTTTTACAAGCATTTACTGTACATAAATTACGGTTACGTACTGTATTTACTTTTACAGCAATTCACTGTAATCTAGTTTACAACTGTTTCTTGTATTCTACGTTACTTACAGGAATTTACTGAACTAAAGTTGCCAGTAAATTCCTGTAAATACATAATACAGTATGTTATTGTAACATTCATCCATCCATTTTCTTAACCACTTATTCCTCAAAAGGGTCGCTGGAGCCTATCCCAGCTGGCTTTTGGGCAGTAGGCGCGGTACACCCTGAACAGGCTGACAGCCAATTGCAGGGCACACAGGCGAACAACCATCCACACTCACAATCATACCTATGGACAACTTAGACAAATTAACCGGCCATGCATGTCTTTGGAATGTGGGAGGAGACCAGAGCACTCGGACAAAACGCACACAGGCACGGGGAAAACATGCAAACTCCACCCAGGAAGACCAAAGCCAGATCTCACGCTCTCAGGACTGGGAGGTGGATATGCTAACCAGTCAACCACCATGCCACCCTTGTTGTAAAATCTTCCCTCGTTCTGCAGAGTGCATAAATGCATGTTAGCTGTAATGTTGCCTGTTTTTCTGAGAAACGCGATGTGAAGACGATGCAGACTGCCCTCAAGCTAAAATAGTACTCTTGTCCTTGCCCCGGCGACAATACAGGGTCTGCTATTTGCTTCTTCTCCTATAGAGATACCCGCCAAAATCCAACAATCTTTACAGTATTTACCTGTAACCGCATATATACGTGCCAAAACATAGTTACTGTAAAATATACAGTATTTTACCGCTAATTATACAGCAAATTACTGTACTTAGTTTTTACCCGCAATGCACTTTGTTTTACCCATAATGCATTGCTGTATACAGTTAAATACTGTAAAATTAATAACCAACAAAATGCTGTAATTTTTTTACTGTAGATTTTACAGAAATGTGTTACTGTGTATGTATGTATGTATTGTCATTATATGAGTTCATTAAACATTTTATATGTAAGTGTGTTATATCTGCTAGGATTAATTGATTAATCAACAACTAATTAATTATCAAACTAATTGATAAATATTTTGATGAGCATTTAAAATTATCCAAGTCCTGAGAATTTCAGACTTTCAACTGGAAATATTCTCCAATTACTTTAGTCTTCCATGACAGCAGATTTGTTAACTTTGGGGGGTTCTGTTTGTTGTTTTGTGTTCTAAATAAGACATTTGCAAACATCTGATTTTATTTTGAAAAACAATTAGCACATTTTTGCAGATTTTCTGATGGATGTTAGGGACCAGACCAGAAACAGGATCACTGTTATTGTTTTTTGTGCCTTTTCTGCACTTTCAACTTGAAATAATGCCCTGTTTTTTAATAAAGGGATGGAAAGTAAAACTTTATAATGATAATAATATAAAACTAGCAAAAGTAAGTGGGCATTTGTATTCATATGATACACATTTATATTTATATGTCTCTCATTTATATGTATTTATAGTATAATAAAGCAATTATTGCATGAAATTGTATTTAATAAATAATCAACAGTAAAACACTTTCAAAAGTAAAATTCTAGACTTTTCTTGAAAGTCTGACAGCACTTGTAGAATGATGCCAGAGTCTTTTATGTGTCCTTTGAGGTTAGACTATTAAGCGCATGTGTAAGTAATTAGTGAAAAAGGTTCTCGCACAAGACAGTAGAATTTCATACAAAATGGAATGCACAGACATATACTCTTGTTGGAAAAATGTGTATTTATTAGGAATATATGTTATGAGCATAATATGTTTTGTTATTATGTATCCATACCACAGGTTTGTGGTCTTCAATGTCTGCCATATTAGGAGAAAATCATACTTACAAAATAAAGTTATAGTCACAAGAAAATACTGTGTGAATTTAATATAGTGTTTAACATTTTTGTAAATTTCACTGAATTCTCTAAAGAATTTTATTGCATACATACATGATTTGACATCAAGTATTTGGGTGTATGTGTGACACGTTCTTCGTTGATCCTACCGCTAATATCTCCTCTTGCATCGAGGTGCAGAGGTCATACATCAAAGCAAGCATTGATGATTGAATTAGAAAGGTCAGCGTCTTAAGAGCCTGCCCAGGCCTGCTCTTCTGGATTTGGACACTTAGCAAGGGATGAACAAAAAAAGCTCTGGATTTTACTAGCTGGACAGACGCACAAATACAAAAGCATAGCAAACACTATGCACATGCAAACAAATATTTGGAGCTTGTTCTGGACGATATGGGGGGGAATTCCATCATGATACATAGGCAATTTTTATCATGATAACGATATACAGTACCATGATGTATTTCCAGTTGTTCTATACATTATTAAACAAATAAAACACTCTCTGACTGCTTATATTTTCTCACTTTATTTTGAAGTGACATTAAACAGATCAAATGAGGAAGGCATCCAGTTGTGCTGCTATACAAAATTATCAAATATAAACAGAAGTGCCACAGTAGCCCACATATTTTTCACAAATGCATGTCAATCTAAATAACAGACATAAGAAAAAAAAATTGGAAGTATTTCAATGTTTCAGACAACAAATGCAATTTTTATAAAATTTATTGTGCAGAACTCAAAAGTCAAAACTCAGGACTGTATTGTTAAAACAAATCACATTAATTATACTGTACTATACACATCCATCCGTTTATTTTCTGAATCACTTATCCTCATTATTAATATATGTTTAATCTTCTATGCCAACCTTTCTGACTGACGTACGGGACACTGTAACAAGCATAACATTGACTTTTTATTACAATTTATTTATTTATTTATTTATAAGTATTTACCATTAGTTTGTATAAACTTCTTACATTTCCTGCTACTTTGCTGTTCAAAGTTTGATATGCTCCGTTTTAACGCAGCTCCAATGAGACTTTTGTGAAAAGGGTATAATTGATCACCCAAACACTTAATTCCAAAAACAATAACATTAGCCCGTTACCTTAGCAATTAGCATGGCTTTTCTGTCTTTCTCTCTTTTAATTAATCCTTGTAATCTCTTCATGAGATTGATACTTCTAAAAAGCCATGGAGTACAGACTTCAAGCGAAATCGAAATGTGTTCATGCACAGCAGTAGCCAGCCAACGCTTGTTGCTATAGCTAGCTGCTGTAGCGTAGAAATAGAACCGATCTCGCCTCGACATGAGCAGCCCGGTGAAGCATTTTGGGACCATCTCCGCCATTCAATTATCGGAAAAACTTAAAAATCAACCTTATTGTTTATGAATTTTTCTTTGATGTTAGATTAAATTTTGGCTAATAATGTAATAAGATTCACTTCCATGGGTAGTGTTTAGTATGCCACCTAGTGACAGCTGTGTGGAACAACTATGAACAGTGAAAGTTTTTGACCATCAAACAGGTTTTCTCAGTTGTTCTTATTGTTGTCTGCTGTAAGTGACCAATGACCAAACAAAAGGCACGATAAAAACTTCACTACCGTCTTCACAATACATATCATCATATCGCCTGCACTATTTGTAGCCTACTAACAATGGCTTTGTGTAGACAGGAGCAGCTAAAATATTGTTAAGCCCACTAAGATTTTTTTTTAAGTCTTACTGTTTTTTGTTATTGAGCATAGCCGGTGGAAAAATTGCACTCCAACTTCCACCAGGGAGCTGGCCAGTATAACCAGTCATGCCCTGTTCCCCACTCAACAGCTCAGCTGGAGCACTTTGGAGGTGAAGTGTCTTGGCAAAGGCAGAAACTTGTTAAGAAAAAATAATGAATATGTTTCATTTACTTCCACTTGTTTATCTAGCCACTATTCGCCGCTTTGGTGCAAGCGAACGAGAGCTAGACATCTGGCTCTGGTGCCTTCCCAAGTAATGCACAAAAAATGAAAGTTTCTGCAATCTGTTGTATGCACTCTGACAATAACGAAGCAGTAGATGGCTTTTTGGTTACTATTCGGTTATTCCAACCTCTCTTTCGTTGATATCACTCTGCTACAGGTTTGTTGTTTGATGTCACTGACGAGACTCATGCCAACAAGAAAATAAGTCAGTTATAGGATCAAGCCAAGTCTCCGACATGCTTTCTTCTCACACACACACACACACACACACACACACACATGCAAGGTGTGTCCCCTTTTCAGTCACGTTAAAGCAGTCAGGTATTTATGCTACTGCTCGGCTTATCAGATTTCAGGAGCTCCCCGGAGGCGCTGTAACACAAAAAGATAGATAGTCATCCAGGCATGAACTCAGACATTGACACAACACAACACACAATGCACACTCACACACAGCAGATAAACGACAGCTCATGCAGAACACCAGAAATGATCAGCATATGCCTGTTTATTTCCATTAAAGGCCATCAGAAACAACTGTCAGTGTGTTTGCTAAAATAGAGATTGATGATGGTGTTTCTTCTGAATATGCTTTTTAGGAACTACAATAATTTGATTATACATTACCAATTTCAGCAGTTTTTTTTAATTATTTGTTTTTATGTATTTTTTCTTATCAAAATGCAAAGAGTTTTATCAAAATGCAAAGACTTAAGTTGAGGTCATACAAATAATGTACGATTTAGTGTCTTTTGTTGTGTTGTAGCTTTTAATTGTAATAATGTTGTTATGGCAGGTGAGTGCTACTTCACCTGGCTGACTGTTATTTCACATCAGCACTGCCTGAGGGCTCGGAGGCTTTTATTGACTTCTAATCATTTGAAGGCATCTTTACCTCACCACCTTGACTAGAAGATAGAAGGTGGACTGAGAGAGAAAGGAAACAGTGAGCCAGAGGAAAAGATGCACAAATGGAAAGACGTGTTGAGTCTTCTTTGCTCTTTGGTGACATTTCATTTTTCATCGCCTTTTTTAAAGCCTAAAATAGTTTAGACATACAACAAACCGGCCAATAATATGATGATTGGGTTGGTGAGGGGTCAAAGGTGAAGTAATGTAGGTGACAGCTTGCACTTTGAAGTTTCGCATGCAGGTTCCCCCGCCTTTCTCATCCTCCCCGAGGCGCTCAGTTGTTCTCCTCCTTTTGCATTCCCACCGTTTCTCTTTCACTGTTTCCTTTGCTTCTTTTTCTTTCTTCTTATTTCTCTATCAAATGCACGATTCTTGCTTCTTGATAAATCTGTCTGCAGGTCCATGTGTCGCTCAAAAGGACCAAATGTGAGTTTGACTTGATTTGCTTCAAGTCAAAATACATGAGATATGTGGTGCCACATTTTGCGTATCTTATATTTTTTTGTCCTAAATGAATTATTGTTATTATTATTATTGTTATTAATATTATTATTATTATTATTACAAGTAGTAGTAGTGGCATACACTGTATAATATTTTAAAAATAACAACTCATGTTTCTAACATCGATGGATGGATGGATGGATGGATGGATGGATGGATGGATGGAACACCGGACGGATGATGGATGGGTGGATGGATGGATTATGGATGGATCAATGAAAAATTTATTGGATGGGTGGATGATGAATGGATAGAAGAGCTGATGGATGGATAGATGGATGGATAGAAGAGCTGGTGGATGGATGGATAGATGGATCAATCGATTGAAGAGTTGGTGGGTGGGTGGTTGGATGGCTGGATGGATCAATCGATTGAAGAGTTGGTGGGTGGATGGATGATGGATAGAAGAGCTGGTGGATGGAAGATGGATGGCTGAATTTTTTTCAAGCATAAGATTAAGCAAAAAAAAATACATTTTGTACCTACTTGACTGTAACTAAAATACCTTAAAGCTTTTTGAAGAAAGAAAGAAAGAAAGAAAGAAAGTAAGTAAGTAAGTAAGTCACGGGCCTATTTAGGGAAGAGTCATTGTTTTGAGTGCAAGTGAACCTAAAAACAACATGCAATTGGCGCTCTTCATCTCCACAGTGCACGTTTGGTTCTTCCACCTTGTGTGTGTGTGTGTGTGTGTGTGACAATTCAAACAACCACTACACCTTCTCACATTGTACTTGCTGCAAACAAGACTTTATTGGAGAGTTACAACGCCACTGAGAAATAGATTGTTTTGTAAAAACAATTTCTTAGCCTAAGGGTTTGAAGTGAGATGTGCACGGCCCCCCTGTAGTCAGATCAAGGTGCACTCCACCATGCATGCACATGCACGCAATACACACATGCACAGTCGACGTAGCATGCTTGAACGTACTTGCAGATATCTCCAACACTACCTGTCTCACTCTCACACGACATGCTGCTTTCAGATCACCTATTCCGCACATGCAGTATCCCCAGAGTGCCAGGACTGCGTCGTCTAAAGAGCAGACATTTGTCCCCTTTTCTGCTCTGATGAAGAGCAACACCACCACTTTTAGTACAGCTCCCCGGGTGGGAGACGAGAGAGGAGACACAAAGAGAACCACACAGCATGCAGACAGAGGGAGACAGAGGAAGGGGAAAGAAGACACCCGACCAGTGATGAAACAGGAGTAAGAACATCCATCACTTTGCATATAAATAAATATATATTAAAATAAATAAATCCCTTATTTTATCAGTAAATACCTGACGCAAATTAATGCAAATAATCCGGAATCCAAAGGAAAGAAATGATAAAATATTAAAGGTATTATTCAATGATCAAAAATGATAAAAGTGTATGGTATGAAGATGTGTAGAGTGAAGTTTGAGCTTTGAATGAATCTTCTACTTCCAGTTTACATTATTCTTCCTTTCCTCTTTTCATTTTTCTCAAACTGTAACAAAGAAAGTCTTAGAGACTACCCCTTCTTATGGATTAAGTCAAAGCCAAAAAAAAAGCATAACATGCAGAGGTAATCGCCTTTCGTGTTCACTGAATGGAGCTCTCATAAGGTACACTGAAAACACCATTTTATATCATTACAGGTGTAAATGAAAATGTTGATTGAATTACACTTTTAGGTTCAACTGTAGGCGATATGCTTGTAACAGAAACTAAGAAATGCATTAGGGTAAATATTATGGAAGTGTGGTACTGCCAGTGTGGAGTAAACATTTATGACTGGCAAAAACATTTAAACGTATTTGCAAATACGTTTGAATGTATTTGCAAGTACTTTCAATCGTTGTGTTCAATGTTCAAGTGTATTTGCAAAGATGTTTAAATGTACTTGCAAATATGTTTAAACGTTTGTGGGAATATGTTTAAATGTACTTTCAAACGTATTTAAAAAAGTTTGAATGTATTCGCATACAGTATATTTTTATATGCAAATATGTTTAAACGTAATTAGTACGTTTGAACGGATTTGCAAATAGCTTTAAATTTGCTTGCAAATACATTTGAACGTATTTCTATGTTAAATACTAAACACTACCACCTTGTATTGACTTGCACATTTTTTTAGCATTTAGCCTACATTATACCAACATGTTCAAAAATTAGGTAAGTAAACATTGCTTGTTCATATTTTTTAATGATTAATTATTATGTCTGCAGTGCATGATTTCCATTGATTACCATTTGGCATTTTTTCCCATAATGCTACCTGAGTATGCCCATTTAAACATATTTGCAAACATGTTTAAATGTAGTTTGCAAAATAGTTTAAACATATTTTCAAGTACTTTTGAACGTACTTGTAGGCTAAATGCTAAAAACTGCCACGGGGTATTAACATACACAAGTAAAAAAGATTTTTTTTTGTTTTTTTAGCATTTAGCCTATATTATAGCAATACGTTCAAAAATAAAGTAAGCATTTTTATTTGTGCATGATTTCCATTCTGCATTTTTTTCTTATTATGTCGCTGAGGATGCGTATGTACAAGTCAATACACTATTTGCTAGCCAAAAATATTTACTCCATATTGGCACTTCCACGCTTCCGGAAAATATTGCAAATACAGGCAGTGCCTTACATTCTGAAAATAAATAACTACTCTATTAGCTTATAGTGTGCTTTTTGAACGCTCTCAATATGATTTTGTGCAGCAGAATTCAGAATGCATACAGCCATGGCCATTACAAAAAGAGAAATCCAATCACTGAGGTTACATTCTAATTCTTTTCTAGTATTATTGCAATGGGTGATCCTTGAGGTCTATTGATTCAAACTGAATAGTAGCAGTATTATCATGTCATTTGTCCTCTGGGGTTATTTTGGTTGGGAGTCAGAGGGGCTTTTTGGGGTCATAGCCGGGGGTCATAGGCAAGTTTTGCCCCGAGGTCCTCTCTTTAGCTTCACGGACACCCTTATGAGTTCTTATAAATGGCCCAAAAAATGTATTAATTTATTTATTTTCCCCGTTTAGGTGTACAATAATTTTGAAAGTGTGTACCCTTGACACTTGTACAGTTTGGGAGTCCTATAATTAGCCATAGATTTGACTGCACCTGAAAGGACATAAATTGCCCGCAATCCCTGTATGATACACTGCAGGTTTTACCAATGAGACCCAATTGTTATGAGCTTCTCGTTCGTCATCCCCGCTCATGTCACACCAACTTGTCTGACCTCTCGCTCTCATTCATGTGTTTCAAGTTGCCCACCGCTAATGGCTCCTCTCTCTCTCTACCCCCTCATGCTGCGCTCTCGCTAATGGACAGATGGCATCCCATTGTTTACTGAGCCAAGGTACAATGCCTTATCGGCCATAGCAGCGGAAACTGGGCTAGCGTTTATGCTTGACCCAGCTTAAATCTGCCACCAAAAAAAGGAGGAGGCGAAGGAAAGGGGAAAAAAGAATAGCCAATGGAGATTGCGTTCAAAAAAAGCTCTCAGTCCTGCAATATGATTTTTAGCTCTGTGTTTTCACCTCTTTGACCCTGGATAGTGTGTGTGTGTTGCGATGGTCAATCGACCCCCCATACCCTCCCTCGCCCTCCGTTCCCCTCCTCGCCCAGCGCCCAATAATCGAGTGAACTGTGACAGCCGCCATCATATATAGCCACACAAGCACACACAAGCCTGCAGGCTACCACTTGATTTCTTGGCGATGGGATGCAATCAGCTCAGAGCCAATCAGTAATGATGGTTAATCAGCTGATCGATCAGAGGAGAAGAAGAGATGCTCTCTCTGCGGCCTCAGCCGTCCACGCATTCACCGCTGCAATTTATTTTACTATCAAGTGACACTGACAAATGCCACGCTTCTAAAAATAGAGGCCACGTATAGCTTAATCTATTTCAGTGAATATACCACAAGATTTCTTCATGGAAAAACAAATGAAAAAATACATTTTCTACAAATTACATTGTATTACTTTTAATTGGATGCTGGGTGTTCATTTCAATGTCCACATGAGACAGTTACAGCAAAAACATTTGTCAACAAAATGGCGTGCTCAAGCAAATAAATATGTGGATTTTCTAACACAAATTAAAGTACAGGGCAGATTTAGTTGAATATCACAAAAAAATTGGATGTTTGATTCCACTTTTTTAAGGCCAATACTAGTACGAGTACTCAAATATTCAGTAGCCACTGATACTGAATTCTGATACCACTAGCACTTTTGATCCATAAAATAAAATTTAAAAATTTAAAAAGCCAAATTTAGCATTTGTCCTTAAAATGACCTCAAATTAACGGCACATTAATTTTGTTTCGAATTTATATTTTTCTGATTGTAAGATGGCCACAAGAAGGCCGCCATCGCATGTACCAATACCTTAAAGTAAGGCTGGCACCAATACCGATACCTGGTATCAGTAGGCTTACTCGCCCATCCCTAATACAACAGATAATAATAAAGATTAAAAAATAAAAAATAAATAAAAGGTAATGAATATACTGTATATGTATAAGTTGTGTTTTGAAAAACTTGATTAGCTTCTATTTTCAAGAAATTCTGAAAAATAAATAAATAAATAAATAAATGATAACTATTACTACTAAGCATACTGCAGTTTCATATGATGGTATGTGACAAATTATTATTTAAACACTTTTGCATTTATATGAGATTGATTAAGATGTTTGTAAGCAACAAAAAATTATGCAACTTCTATTTTCAAGGAGGAAAGAACTTTTTGTTGGTTTGTTGAATACGTTGGTTCATTTGTTTGTCTTTTTCATATATACAGCCATGGTATGAATACATAAAGATGCGTGTGGACATGGGTTTGAAATGAAACAAATAATAATCTTAAACCAATTTAATGAACTGTGTACTTTTTTAAAAGCACAATAATTCAATTGAATTAGAATCAGTTTCAAATTCTGATGTCTTGAATCCTATTTTTGGCAATAAACTTGCCAGTACAGGCACAAGAATTTTGTTGGATATGCTTCATAATTTCTTCATTTAAATATCTGCTCATTTGAAACATCTGCAGCCATGTTAGAATACTGTATATCAGACTGACATTAAACATATATATATACTGTATATCTTCTTCATGCAGTCCCCATTTGTTTTCTTTTTCCCTTCTTTTAGTTAAACATTGTGAAGTTTTTGTTGGATATGCTTCTCATTTGACATTAGAATAGTTTCCTTTTTTGCTTGAAAGATGTGAAAACACCAAGACAAAACGTTCAGCAAAAAGTGCCATTTCTCATCTCACAAGCACCAGTTGGCATTCATTTGTACTACAAGCATTTGCGACACTTTTTGGGGGGGTCGGGGTCTGAATGGGAGGTCAGTTGTGCTGCTTCGGCAATCTGAAAGGACACTACATCACCACCACTGAGCATCCCTGTGTCAGCCCTTCCAACCCACCAGCTCCTCCCTTCCTTTTTGCCCCCGAGGGCCTGAGACCTGGAGAACTTTTAATTACCCACAGCCACAACTCTCCTCATCGCTCGCCACTGAACGGTCAACAGGGTTTACTACTTACCAAGCCATCAATGTCTGAATGATAATAGGAAGCAGTGTGGGCGTGCAAAAAGAGGTGTCCAAGGGGGCACATAGTCAAAGATAGGGGTATTATTGGGCGAGCCTGTTGGTTAATTAGGCGTGCATCAGGAGGAGCATCCCCCACCCACCAACCCCCTTCTGATGCCAAGAATGGCCATCAGGCGTTATCTGTGGCCGCCTATTTTTTATGGTCTTTTGCAGACTACACAGACAAGGTTGTTAAGACACATGAAGGGCATATGGTGCCACCATTGGAAACATGCTGTTGTCACTCAATTGCACATTGACAGAGAGAAAAAAGAAAAGTTTTAATGTCCACGCAAAAGGCGGAGCCCAGAGATGTTTCGCTCCAGCTGCTTGTTAGCCAAATGCAAGAATTTAGTAATAAACTCTATGGGAGTCAAAACTCATACTGCCTTGGCTTATTTGTGCGCTTGACTTGTGAAGAAGAATCTTCCACAGGACTCTGATGTTAACAAACAAACCACAAAGATAAGAATTTTTGTTCCACAGGTTTGGCATAATTTTTTACAAGAATATTCAAAATAAGTTCTACTTAACATGAAAACCATTTATATGGTAAGAAACTGTGTGGCTTGATCCTATGTTCATTCACAATTGGAGAGCTTCCTCTCATTCAAGCAACACTGTCAATGATGATGATTTACTATTTACCACAATTTATTTTTTTATTTTAATTTAATTCATTCATTTTTTTTAAATGTTTTTAACACAATAAAAATTATGTATTTTTATTTTTTTTATTTTTAATTATTAATTAGCACATGCTATTTACCACAACTGTAACAGAATTGTTGTAATTAGCTTTACACAAGAAAAAAAATGTACAAATACTAGTCTTTGTAACAATTTTCATTTGTAGCAATTTAATAACATAGTCAAAGTAATCTACCGGCATCAAGTAAACAAGAGAAGCTACTTTGTAAATACTGAAGGAAAAGGGTGTCTAAGAAAGAGCAATTTAATAACTAACATTGGAAAAATGACAGTGTATTCAGGTTCAGCAGAAATAATAGGTTAGTTACCGCAAAACGAAAACAAAATACAGTAAATAAATAAAGTAACTCCCTTCCATCACCGGGGTTTAGTTGAAGAACAACCCACGTAAGTGAAAACCGTGAAATACCACAGGTGGCCATTCCGTCAACAATAGCGGAAGGTCCATCAATCCATCAATGACCGATGCCTATTTTGTTGACGATTAATGAATGACAAGAAACTTAGAAAAAAATTGACAGACAAAGCAATAACCAGATCATCACAAACTTAAAATTGTACAAACACATTTAAAAATGCATAATACATTCAAATAGAGCAAGATCAATGACTAAGAAATTTTAAAAACAATTTTTAAATGTATAAACATGACTAGTCATATCGATGAGCTGCTGTTATACAGTGCATTGCCGTTTCAACACCAAAATGATTGGTGTCTGGCAAACTGTCATGTGTTGAAAATGGCTGTCGAAAATGAATATTTTACCATGATGCACGGGATTTAAACTCAAAACAATGCCACAAAATGCTGGCAAATGATGAAAATAAAAAATTAATAACAATAACTATGTTTACATGTAGTCAACATCCCTTTCAAAACCTGAATACAATATTCGGTAATACCGTATACAAATGCACAGAAACCTGAATAAGACCCCTGGGTTACCCCTTTTCTAACCCGAAAAGTTAGTCTTATAAACACGACCAGGTTACCTCCTTTGAACAGAACATTGGTTTGCGTTCTGCGTATAATCTATCCGCAAGGAATCTTGGTCTTTTGAGTACAGGAGGCACTACAGTATACTTATTCTTATGTACACATTAAATAATTGGTGCCTTTTCTTTTAATTCTCCATGTAGTTCCGCAGATACATCCTCCTCCTTTTTTTATTAATCTTTCTTATAACCCCACCTCATCATACTGTGGCTGAGGAAGCCCGAGGCAAGAGAAGCAGCTCCCACTTTTGTTCTGTGTCCTATGACTAGTTATTTTTATCAAAAGTCACCCAAACAGATCATTTTCCACCCGAGTCTTTTTCCAGTTCGATAAACTGTTATGCTTAATCAGAACATGTCCACAGACCCTTGAGTAGGCCTACAACTTTTCTGTTATAAAGTAGAATCGTAATTAACGGTTTCTCCAAAAAACAAACGAACCAAAAATTCCCCAAACATTTATTTAAGAGATTTCAGTGCATGGTTGGATGAAAATATGTTCTCAGAAAAGAAGATGGGTGTGTGAGTGTGTGTATTGACACACACATACTGTACACATCAGGTCTGCAAAGCCATTGTGCAGAGTGGGGATCGATGGAGGGGTCAGGTCATGTCAGAGGTGGTAAACCAGAAACAAGTCAAAGATTGTTTTCTACTTCTATTTCCTCCACTGTCTGGAGACCTCACTAGCCACTGTTTTATGCCAGGGTGCAACCTTTCAGCTCAGGGAGAAGACACTGTTCTCTCCAAGCAGCTCGACATACTTTGAATAAAAAATAAATATGATTTTTTTGTTAACTACTGTATTTGTAGACTACTCTGAAATAATGCTTGAATTTGCAACATTTGTAAAAGAAGTGCCATTTCTTGTTATTATTTCACTTGTCTAATATACAAATTATGTAGCCCATTCATTCATTTTGCAACATTATTTTAAATGTACTTTCCTGTATTTCTCTCTCAACTCTTCTTCAGTACTCACTGATACTGATACCACCATGTACCGGTGCCACTAGTATGTTTGATACAAAAAAAAAAAAAAAACGACCAATCCACCATATTTCTGAGGGCTTTCATGGAGAAACGATTCTGCTCCCGATGTATGCTTCCAACTAGTCATAATTTTGCTATTTGTTACAGCAGATTTTGTGTCACCAGTTTATTTGAACATTTTTACTCTCCCCTTTTGTAAACGATCATAAGCCCCCATTGCATTTTAAAATGACTTACACAACTTAATCTTGTTGGGCTGTTAGCGTTTATACAAGTCCTCCAACAATAACGACCATATTGGTCGTTTCACCATGCACCAAAATACGTGTCACGTATTGTAGTTTAGCAACCTCTATCGGCCATGTTGAATAGCGCAAAAATCCAAAAGCTAGACTCAAACCTTGCCTGTCTGATCGTAAGATGAACGTTTATCTCACTGAGGTAACAGTCCGGTAATGATTTTAGAGTCTTTTGTGTTGTTGGTTAATGGTTGGGGTTAGGATGAAGCTTTCAGTGAGGTTGTACAGTACACGTTATGCCTTTACATGGGACACTAATGGTTGAGATTAGGAAAAGGCACAGTGAGGTTGTAGAAAGCTACAAAACATGTAGTGAACACTGACAAAACATGTAGACAGCACTTAAATATTAACTGGCCAATGAGCTGAGGGAAATAACCACTTGTCTTTTGACCAGAGGGGCCGGGTTAGAGTTCAGCTTTTGGCTTTTTGCGCTATTCAACATAGTGGTCGCTAAACTAAAACACGTAACACTTGGTCGTAACTTGGCACCTTTTCAAAACAACCTATGTGGTCATATTTATTGGAGGACTGTCTCTTGTACAAACATGCAGAATAAGTTCTATCTATGACTAAAGAAAAGTGTTGAAATCAACTCCATCCACCTGTACCTCTATACACAAGCCAAAAACTAAGTGCACAAACTAGCAAAAGTGAAGTTTAAAAAATATATATCATCTTCGGACAGAAGCAAAAGAGCTGCCAACTTCCAAGAAAGAAGGAGGCAGCATTTAAGAGACAATATCAGCAGTCTACTTAAAATACACGTTTATCGCTAAAGGGGATTCTCACACACCATCCCTGCTATGTGTAATATGCGGCGACAGGCTCACAGATGAGGCAATGAAGCCTTCAAAACTGCCACAAAAAAAAAAACTGAATACCTTGCTTCCATTTCCAACATCCTTTGTCAAGTAGGTTTTTTGCAACGACAGTGACCTAAACAAAATAACAGAATGGGCACCATTTGGGTGTCATTGTCTCCTATTACACCAACATGGATTTGTATTGTTGAAGAGAAACAAGTGCAAGACTGACAATAATTTTTAATAATTCGTTTTTATTAAATTTTAATGTGCATCTTTGAAATATTGATTTGGGCGCTAAAAATGTTGGTGGATAAAGTGCCCAAAGGATAAGGGATGATATGTGCTTTATTAGAAATCATCTCAATGATGAATTAAATAATTAAACACACCAGAACAGTAGCTTATGTCATGTGCCCAAACTGTTAATTCCTTAAAATTACTGTTATTATCCATCCAATGTTATTTTCGGACACCCGGCCGACTTACAAGTGTGGGAAAAGAACATGTGGTCGTCCACCCCAACCTCACCCACAATGCTTTGCTTTGTCGGGCCTCACCTCCCTCCTGCGACTTGTCGGGCGCCACATAGAGTTGGCATTGTGCTTAATAAAGTTACAGTGGCCCTAGGACGTCTTGACTTTCCTGGCTAGCACAAGCTTGGCACCACCGAGGCGTGACAAGTTTGGACAAAAGGTCTTAATTGCCACTTTGCCACATGCCAAATATGCAGAGTGAGGTTAGAGCCTACCAACATGAGCTGTGCTATTGTTTCAAGAGATTATTATTTACAAGAAATGCGTCTCCAGGGCAGATCCTGGAAGTGGCTAATGATTTAGCCGAGGCTGGAACCAAACCAATCAACCAATTTTCCGAGCTTCCTGTTGTGGCGTTGCCCTGCAGTGCGATTGTCTCGGGTGGAGCAGGAGATCCTATGATGCCTTAGTGTATAAGGTGATAGTTTGATGGATGGATGATTGATCCCCACTGAAACAGGATGAGGTCGTTAGCATTCCAGGAACATTTATTAAATTATCCATGTTGTGTTCTCAACATGAGAGGAAAGGACAGTGAGTTGTGGAGCAGTGATGAAGATTAGTGGGTAACAAGACATATTTTCAATAATTTTATTTTATTTATAGAAAATAACCTGAAACCTAACCCCAAACCATTTTTGTAGATTATACCAATGAAATTAATTTATTATTGTTTTTCCATTTTTCAGTTTTTAATTATTTGTTCTCGTGTAATTTCATAGCATAAACGGCTCAAAATCACATTTCTCACCTTTACTGCTGAAACACGGCCACAGTAAACACATGGACGTCGCTTGACTGATGGCATGCTCTTTCCCCAAAGCTGCTGCATCCTGTGGTTCTTGCTCCCCCCCTGCCGCCATAACCCTCCCCAAGGGTCTCGACAACCGGTTGTGTATACGTGTGCAGCTGAGTGTGCTGAACCAAAGTGTGTACGCTGCATCTCCCTTGGGTGGGAGGCCAACTGCGACAGCTCAGTCCACAGGTAATATTCCGGTGGCTAAAAGAAGAATTCCCATGGGCGTGGGTTCTGCATCCAGCAGACACTTTAGGGGGAGTAAAGTTTTTTCTCCAACCAAATACAGTATGTATGTAGACCTACGTGCTAACATAAATGTGTGCAGTTGTACTTGCAAAGGAATGCAAGACTGTGGTCAATGAAAAGAAAGAAGTCAAAAACAAGCAGAGCTTTTATTTTGAAAGCTGTGGTTTTGTGGGCAGTACGATCTAGCAAGAGTATCTAGTTTGTAAAAATAATAATAATAATAATAATAAATAAAGTGATATGACGTCAATGAAATTTGAATGACTGATTATAATTTAGTTTATCATTTTCAATTTCCTAATTACAACAATATATACCATATACAGTATACACAAATAGCAATTTATTGAAACAATACCATTTAACTGCAGATTGAGGCATGTTGGTGTGGCTCTGGACAACCTTTCTTGTTCTTCACATGAAATCAAAAAATGTCAAGATAATTAATAATTATATAATATTAATCAAATAAATGGCTTGTATTGCCTCTACTGTATTTCATACTAGGGGCTCGTCAAGATATTTCCTGGAAATACATGTACATATATTTCAATGCAATGTCTAAATTTATTTTTGTATTTTTACTCGGGGGCCACATAGGTCTGCGCTCTTCCTAACCACATGTATGACAAAAATGCAGTTTTAAATAATGGACAAAGTACATGCATTCTTGCAAAATGTGTATGCAGTATTTCATTACTGATAATGTATTGCATGTAATAAAGTTCCAATATCCTAACTTAACAAAAAAAAGGTTTTCCAGTGCAAAGGGCTTCCATTTAAAAAAAAAAGAAAAGAAGAAAAATTAAGGACGGCACACAAATGCGAAACAGAAAACCAACATTAAGTGCGAGAACTCATTCTGTGTATTTTTTTTCTTTTTCACAAACATTAACTCACTGAAAATAAATAAAATAAATAAAACATTAGGCCTACTCATGTTGTATTATAGGGCGGTGAACGCACAACTAAGCCATTTCTAC
The DNA here is from genome assembly GCF_051991255.1 of Vanacampus margaritifer. Taxonomy (NCBI): domain Eukaryota; kingdom Metazoa; phylum Chordata; class Actinopteri; order Syngnathiformes; family Syngnathidae; genus Vanacampus; species Vanacampus margaritifer. Next base: position 3,293,132 of record NC_135451.1, read on the forward strand.
CATCTAATGGTGAATTGTGATATTACGACTTAAAACGACAGTGGACCACTGCATATTATCAATTCGGCACCCACGAGTTTGCAGTTTTTTCTTCTTTTTTTTTTCCACAAATATTTTTTTGTATTTCATTTTATTCTGGTTTCCCAGATTTTTTCCCCAAATTTACCAGCATTTTTCATGCAAAATGTATATTGAACATTTAGTCAGCATTTTTGAAGAATTTTTAAGGTTTGTACAAAAATAAAATAAAATAGATATATTATTATTATTATTATCCATCCATCCATCCATTTTCTTGACCGCTTTTCCTCACAAGGGTCGCGGGAGTGCTGGAGCCTATCCCAGCTGGCTTCGGGCAGTAGGCAGGGTACACCCTGAACTGGTTGCCAGCCAATCACAGGGCACAAAGAGACAAACAACCATACTCACAATCACACCTATGGACAATTTGGAGTGTTCGATTAACCTGCCATGCATGTCTTTGGAATGTGGGAGGAAACCGGAGTACCCGGTGAAAACCCACGCAAGCACGGGGAGAACATGCAAAACTCCACCCAGGAAGGCCGAAGCCCGGACTCGATCTCACGTCCTCTGCACTGGGAGGCGGACGTGCTAACCAGTCAGCCACCGTGCTGCCATTATTATTATTATTATTATTATTATTATTATTATTATTATTATTATTATTATTATTATTATTATTATTATTATTATTATTATTATTATTATTATTATTATTATTATTATTATTATTATTATGCCCATCCCTGCTATGGGTCAAAGATTTCCTATCTACATTGATGTTATGAAGCCTATTTTAATGTCTGGCAGGCTAGCTCTCAAAAAAACAAAAAAGTAGCATTAGTGCAGTGTCACATAAGATGAGGACAATTAGTTTGATGATGTTACCTGCATTTAAACCAGTGGAGCGAAGAATCAGTCTAAGCCAGCTAAACAGTATGTCTATCCATCCATCTATTGTTTCCATTGCGTGTGCTCATCAGGGTCGGCCGAGGATGAGGTCCCAGCTGAATTATGGTAAGAGACCAGGTATACCCTGGAGATTTGAAAGCAGAACTTCAGAACTGTGAGGCAGATGTGCTAATCATTAGGTCGCCGTGCTGCCTTAAATTTCAATATTAGTTAATATTAGCATAGCCACTTCTGTGATGTTGCTGCTCACGAAGTTGTTGAATTTCATTTTGGTTGCCTGCATGTTATTTGTGGTGTTCATTAAATGTAAAGACTGAGATAGGAGATGTGGGTTGCATAAAAATACGTGCAAGTAGTTCCATCCATTCATCTATTTTCTGCTTGCAACTGTAGAGTCAAATAAATCTGATATAAACACAAAACTGGAATTGGGCCCTTCGAACTTCAATGCCCTTCAGGCTAAGAAGCAACATGCCAAAAGGACAGCTTACAAACCTGAGCCTATTTGAAGTTGAACATGGATGAAAGAAGGTTTTATTAATTACAAAAGTTACGCATAGACAGGTGGTGGTTTGATGGATGTAGTCAACTGCAGAGAATTATAGCAGGTGTTTGCAGGACTCTTAATAGCTGCCATGTGTTTGAACATGCCCAGCTTTCCATGAGAGTGCGTATGCATTCAGAGGACGGATCAAGGTGGATTTGCAAGCACGATCTTTGAATGTTCCTTATCAATCTAGACAGCAGCGATTGGTTTGGCTCGTTGACGGAAAACCAGAGGTGAAGAAACGATTGTCTGTTTCTTTAAGTCGACCGCACGATTTGAGTCAGCGAGTTGACTCGGTTACGGAAACATTCCTTTTCGGGTGTCACGAGATGGCCTCCCTAAACTTGTGTCACGTCGCAAACACAAACAAGATTCTCTTCGTCTTCTCTTTCAGGCTCCCGTTTTTATGAAGGGAGGCCTATCTTTGGACTATCATTTGACATCGTTTACACATTCCTCCTACCAGATGCTTCCTTGTGATATGCTGTGTGTGTTCTCTCCCTTACAGGGCTCAATAGTTTGCTTTCTTCCCTGCAGCCGACCCCCCCTTCAGACCCCCTTACTTGCACACAAACATATAGTCCATGTCAGCCACAAAGTCCATTCAGCTGATGGAGACTGCTGGCTGAAGGGTAAAAAAGCCAGCACATGATAGTGGGTCCGACCTCTCATAGAAAACCACCTTTTCTGTCCAAGGGGGAACAGACAATGCTTTGTGGCCCATATAGAAGGCGTCTACCCCTTCTATTAAAGGCACTGACGCCCAGCTGCTTAAGCACGTCCACCAAACTAGGGAGCATTGTTCTGTGCATGCCTGCTTTAGTCACATCCCTTCCTTGATAGATCCCTAGTGATGATCAATGAATGGATGGGCCAAGGCTCCACGGCACCCCACAGGTCTCAATACTGGGCCCACTCATTTTGTGACAGATCGCCTGTCACTCTCCACCTTCTCCACACTCAAGGCCTGGAAGAGACACTCATCTGGTCCTCTCAATTAAAGCCTGTTTGTCGCCGCCTTTTTCAGACCACCGTGGAACAATAAACCACATTTCTTTCATCCACATTCAGGTTGACTTTTTATTGGCTTGGTAATTCTGATAGATTTAGTTTTACGATTGCCTTTAAAGGAATAATGTCTGCCATCTCATCTGTTTTGTGCAATTAGGTTCCTGGAGGAGGCCTCAGCTAGCATGTCCATCAGAAAAGGACTTGCATATAGTTAGGCCACTTGGTCATAAAGGTTATATTAGCGGTTTATGTACCCTACTGCAGCATTGTTAATGGCAAATGGCATTTACTAGGTGCAGCAAAGGAAGGCCATTCAATCCACTGTATGGTTTATCTATCATGTCAAGCGCTCCATAAAAAGCCCTCACTAATATCAAAGGAGACGCAACAAAAAGGCTCCATGTACCCTTGGGCTAGATTTAAACCCTCTCTTGTCTTCCGTGCAGCAAAATGAATAGTTGATGTTTTCAAAATCCGTCCAAAATTAATCAAATTTAATTTCTCTTTGCCCCGTGCCTAAGCATTTGCACATGGACACACAAAAGACAAACACACAAAACGCCGTGTCTGTGTGTGCACGAGAAACGAGACAACATAGAAATCAGCACAGTGAAACAAACCCTATTAAAATCATTACAAAGTTTTATTTTGCATATCTGTTTCTGTGAAATAGCCCCCTCTCCCCCCAAAAAAAATACAGTGATTGATTTAATGTGCCTATTTGAATGCTTAGCAACATTTGATGTAAAGCCCTGCAGGGCTGTGTTCCACCAGATATACATGAGGCTAAACCTAGAGTATAATAAGTACAACACACTAAAATGGTTTTATTTTACAGTTAATACAGTGTACTCAATTACCAAATTAATAGAAATTACTCAAATTGTCTCATAATCCTTTAGTGCTTACAACAAAACCGGGTGCTCTAATTTTTGAACCACTTGGTTCACTTGTATAAGGTTTTTTTTTGTTTTTGTTTTTCCAATATATCTGGTTTCAAATTTCAACAACCTATTGTGAGTTAAGTTAGCTAAACACACTGCTGTCCATTTTTTGGTCAACAGAGAATTGTCACCTCCGTCTAATGCACTTTTTGTACTATTACTTAACAAATACCAGCATATAACATCTCAATACTCAGCTTGTCTAGATAATACTTCAATTTTTTAAAATTTTCTGCAGTGACAGTGTTTGCAAACTACTTCAAAATTCAGCTCATAAATTTAAAGAGGAACTAGTTTAGTCCATAGTTAATAATTGACATTTTTTTAAACTAAGTTCATCGGTCTAAACCACCTAGCCTGGGAATCCATACTCACTCTCGGCTTTGCCGTTGAAGTCTTCTTCTTTTTTTTCTTTTTTTTTTGCAGAGACGGAGTAAAAATCCAACATGGCTACTAGACGAAGAGACACAGTAGTGAATTACTTATGTCTTAGTTGCGGGAAAAACTTGAAGATTCATGGTGTCAGGAGTCACTCTGTTTTAAAATTCGAACAGTGTGACGTTGCTCACACAGACGAAGTCACGCAAATAGACAAATTTGATTGGTTGGTCAGTTTTTGACCGGTGCTGACTGTTCCTGTGCGTGTTGGCCTCGAAGGGGCAGTGTGGTGCCGTGCATGCATGAAGTACACACAATGAGATAGAATAAAGTTGCATTTGAGCATTTAAATATAACTCCTTTTCCACAGATTTTGGGAAGAATGTGCCTTTGAGAAGTGTTATCGTAACTGTGTGTATGTGCATCCACAGCCTTTATGTGTGAATACAGTATTCGTTATTTGAAGAAATATCCCATAAGGCGATGCAAATTTCTCGTTAGCATTCGAATGCAGTCCTCCATTGAAGCCTTAGCGCTAGTAATGTTTAATCAGCAAGCATGTTTTGTTTAAATCTACATGTAATTATTTTTATTGTCCATTTAGTTCTACAGTAACCTCCAACAGTGTTGTCATTAAACATCTTAAGGACGCTTATGGACAGCAGAATTACATACACTCTGCATTTGCTATGCAAGCAACACACAGCGCTGTTGTGTTTACATCGGACAAGCACACATTGTATTTTGATAACGTTTGCACCTTGCGGCTGTTTGTAAGCCGCTAGGGTTGCCAAATAATGACCTTTTCCGCCTAATTCAGTCTCATTTACGGTGTATTTTTCTCGTCCTTTAACGAGAAAAAACCTGGCACCCTTGAACAAAAATAAGATGCGTTCAAAAACGTTCATTGGCCCCAGCATGAACTTGTTCACAAAAACATTCACGAGGCAAAAATACACTACGTTCAGTTCACATTTGCCCAAAATATGAATGAGTTCATGAACTTGTGTTCATTGAGCTCGTTCAGGTATAATACTGGCTAATGATGAGCTATTGCTAATAACAAAGTGTATTGGCCAATCAAGTGGATGTATGAAGGAATCTACTGCAATAACTAAAGCAACCAAGCAAAGTGGGCGTGGGGACGCGGGTTATGCGTATGTGCTTAAAGAAGTTTGTATAAAAATGTTGATGCTTGATTAATGTGTGGAAGGTTCTACGCTAATTCCATCAAGAACCACAGCCTAGGAACAGATGCCACACTCGTGCATCAATAAATGCTTATAAGTAACTTATTTAGAGCTGCCTGCCATGCAAGGAAATGGCATGACTTAAAGCACAAATGCCCGGGGGACTCTTCCTCGCCTCTTTGTCTTGTCATTCTGCATCTTTTAAATCTATTCACTGTTTCAAAACAACACAGGCAGACAGCAGCAGAGCATGCAGAGAAGTGAAAAAGAAGAGGGGAGGAAAACAGATCCAAATATTCACACTTTGCAGACAGTACAGTATTATGTTTGCCATCAAAGAAACGCCGTCTTTTCTTGGCTTTGTGAGGGAGCGGTGAGAGCATTGTTTTGAAGGCCAAGCTTATGTTTGATGAAAAGCAAGTGTTCTCTAAAGTTTGAAGACAAATATGTTGTGACTTGAGCGTTGAAAGACAAATTAGCCTGACAAGTCGGCGTTGTGTTTTGTTTAGCAGATTGCCTTATGTTCGGCGTACGGCCTGAAAGTTGTCAAAAATTAAAGCTTTGTGATGTTTGGTGAGAATTTTTTTGTTGTTGTCCTTGGTGACACTTTCAAACAGACAGGTTGACGATCAATCACATCACAGAGGAGCGCAAATAGAAGAGTGTCATCAAAGCCAGACCTCAACTTTGTGAAGAGCAACCAGGCAATTAGTGTCATCACGGCCATGAGAACTATTAAATGCTTCTTGTTAATGGATATGATTCTTTCCAACACCTGCTTTTCATCTTTGTGTGTGAATTTGAGTTGTTGGGGGGGTAAACAACACTGAATACATTTTTATGTCTATCTTCATTAAGCATTTTTCACACTGCACTCACTCAGTGTGAAAGAGTTGCACTGCAACGTGACACAACCAGTTTCCAGCATGACCATATTTGGAAGTCTTGACTAGCAGCAACCAGGAAGTAAAAATTTTGATTTTGCCACCGGTCAGATCAGACCTCAACAAGATGTATCTTTCACTAGTGGGGTTTACATCCAATTGTTTGGAATTTTTTAAGCAAATTTCCTGAAAATGCACAAAATGGACATGCGGACATTCCATCTGTTCTTCTTTTGCAAATATTGAAAGGGAACTCCGCCGCTTTAGTTGGCGGTATACACTATAGAGATGTGATCCACCAGTAATTTAGAAGAAGAAGAACAGGAAGTGACTGTGCCGTGAGATGATGTCGTATTGTAATTCTTGGTAAACCGTAGCATTTCTTTGCTGTTGATCTAAAATAGCATTAATATTTGCTTCATTCATTAACTCTTTCACTGCCAGACGTTTTCAAAAACGAGATGTCGCCAGTGCCAGCCGATTTAAGCATTTTGACTGGTCTTTCAAGGTCCACAGAAAATGTTGTGTTTGGACTATGGAAACACACATACTACCAAATGAAAGATTGGACTCATCTTTCATCAGAAAAAAAAGTTTGTTTCTACCTTATTCCGTTCTTCAGTAATTAACAATAGAAAATGGTTACTTTCACCGAAATACTCTGTTTTGAAACAAAAAGCGGAGAAAAAGAGCTTTTTGTGAAAAGATGTTATTTCATGCACTCTAGTGAATTGTACACTTCTTTTTGTCCATGAATGATGCCACAAACACCTAAATAGTGCTTTACTTCTGTAATACACCACCACCAACAATGAAAAAGTGTTTTTAGTTTGCAAAATACGTTTATTTCCATTCAACAGTGTAACAATTTGACAAAACAATTTCGCAAACTATTTACAAATGTGTGCAACTGTGGTACTATTTACAATTATGTGGATGTTTCAAATACAGTTTTTCTTTTTGTAATGCTCTCCTGCGTGCAAGGAGACGCAGCCGGATTTGGACAACAGATTACTTTCACTTTCCATTGTCCGTTTCGCGTGCAGACGACCTTTTTTTCCGGGGAATAGCAAGTAGCAGACTGTACACACTCCTCCGATGAATATGCATTGGACTCGGGGCACTCTTCGTCGTCCGATTGAACGTCCACCTGAGCGTGCTCGGTTGTGCTCCGCGTTTTCCGGTGTTGGCATCGCTAATCCGTGAACCTTTTATGACGTCGTCATAGCCGCCGCGTCAACACTTCCAACTTCGCCGTCAACCTCGGAGTCACCATCATCATCATCGATGATGATCATCGTCGTCATCAATCTGCTCTTTATAGCGTTGGTCGATGCTTTTCGTCTTTGAAAAAAACGGCTCGACCGTGAGCTGCTTGCAAACTGGTCGCCATTATGGCTTCTTCAGCCATTGTCAACACTCTAGCCCCGCCTCACATCTTCTGCTGACGCCTACCCAATCTTGTCAAAAGAGAGTCATTGCTGCCATCTAGGGGCCAAAAATAGTCATTAGGCTCACTAGACCTGCTTGAAACTTTCAACACAGCTGGGGAAGGCTTTCCTCCACCCGTTTCAAAAAAAATAAAAAATTGGATGACGTCTTTTAACGTCATTGGCGGCCCTCCGTAGGTTTTTACTTGACGTCTTTTAACGTCAGTGGCAGTGAAAGAGTTAATTTCAAAAAGATTCCTGTTTCGTCATCCCCCCAAAAGATACCTTACTTTGTCGGCCACCATTGCTTTGTGACTACAATCGTACCTGTGATGTAATATCTGGTCAAAACGTGCGACGTGTATCCGGTCTTGTCAGTGTTCATTCGCAAAACCTGTTTCCATAGCCAAAATTCGCATTTTTCTTTTTTTGATACGCTTCAAAATCCATCCACTCCAAGCATAAAAATGTATTTTTCAAATTCCGGGCCTTTTTGCAAATTTCTAGCATTTCCATTCCGTTTTATTAATTTATTTATCTATTTAATTTCTTGAAAATTCAAATAAAAATGGGTGGATGGAAGAAAGCCCTGACTTTGCTCATTTTAAGATGGCGAAGAAGGTCATGAGCAGCCGAGAAAAAATAACTAATTGTTTGGTGCGAACTTGATTAGGTTAATCATGCTATTACTTGTAAATAAATCCAGTCTTTGGTGTACCGACCATGCATATTTTTGTGAGGCAGATGTGCTAACCACTAGCTCACCATGCTGCCTTTATTAGGATACTTATTTCATTCATCAATGTTGTTACATCTCAAAGAAGTGACTTTTACTGATGGTGGACTTGAGAGAGTACTCGCCATGCAGCCTCTGTTCTAGTTGATCCTACAAGTGTAAGTGGTCCAATTCTTTCACAGCAAACTCATCCAAGCATGTCTTTATGGACCTTGCTTTGTACAATGCGGCACAGATGAGGGCCGGTCCCCTTAGCCAATCCCATAAATTTGGAAGCAATAAATTGGTTAAGAAGAACAATTAAGAATGGGGAGGAACAAAAGGGTTGAGCCAATCCCCTGAAGGGTCATTTTTATCTATTTAATGTAAGTTCAGAAGAGTATACCGATGCCAAGTGAGCCCCAAGCAGTCTGAATAGATTAATGTAAAGATTGGTCGGACATTTGTCTGTTTAACATTTCGTGTATAAGCTCATCTTGCGCGTGTGTGCATGTATGTGTGTGGGTATGTTCTGCAGCCGGCTGGCGGTCCTTGCGCTCAATACTCAGCAAGCTATTTAAAGCAGCAAAGCTGGAAAATCAACTGTTAGCACCATTAAGGGCCCTGGCACATTCCCAAGCATTTACATATATTCTAAAGAAGTGTCTTCACTCATTACTGTCTGTTGTTACGTGGCGTAAGAGGTCTCTGGCAATTCTGCTTGGTTTTGATCAGCCTGCATGACTGACCAGAAGTGCAAAGCAATGTGGTGCTTAATGCAAAAATGCAAATGAGGGGAGGGGACACGTGCAAGCGTACGTTCTCCCTTGACTGTTTGTTCGCTTGTAGTAAACTCAAAAAGCTGTTTCGCAATTGATGATTGTCCCAGAGAATAATTAAACCGGTTTGCATTTTTCATGAGATTAATTCCTTGCTTCCTCGGCGTGTGCCTTTCCTAACCTCACGTCTGTGCAGTCTCTGCACCTTATTATCATAATTGAAATATGTATGATCTTGTAAAAAAAAATAAAAACAAGCGACAGGATCTGCATCATATGCTGATCATAAATTGTTTATAATAACACACACATACAAATGATTTTAATCATTTTTGTATGCGTGCAAATCGACCACGCATGGCCACTGTCTGCATAGCCTAACAAGGTGGAGGATGTTGTGAGGGAGAGAAGAAGTGTATTTGTGGGGGGTGTATTTTGGTGGGAAGAAGCTGCAAAACAAGGCCAACTTTCCATGACATCACTCCGCTGGTATTAACACGTCGCCCCGCTTTCCTCTCCAGTGCCACCCAAATCAGACGGCTACAGCATGGAGAGCGTGCATGTTGCTCGTTTATAGCCTCTCCAAGTGGCATATTGCCAGAACCTCTGTTTTGCATTTCCTTCCAGGGCTAATTTATCACATCCTTTTCTCACTCCTTCTTCTCCAGGGTTTGCTGGCTAATTCGGGGATAGGCTAGCGTTGCCTGTGCACAGGGCTGCGCGACGCTGCGCGATCCTGCCATTGTGTTTGGAATGATTCTTGAAAGGTACATTTTAAAAGGTACATTCTTAGAAGGTAAATGGTAGAAAAGATGTGCTATGCTAACAACAAACACAGTATTGAAATGAAATGTAATGAAATGCAGACTGACAGAAATACAAAGATGAAGTAGGAGTAGTTGCACAGTAGATAAAAAGTAGAAGAAGGTTGACTAACTGTTAGCTTACAGTAGCCTATCTGATATGCCAGAAATATAAAGAGGAAGTACTAGCAATTATATACGAAGAAATAGAAGAAGATGAGATAACAAATTATCTTAACACAAGCAAACACTTAACACAACCAGTTTCTCCTCTATTCACCTCAGGTCGCTTTGCCAAATGACAATTGTTCCGTTTCACGCCACAATTACTGAGTCCATAGCTCGGCTGAACTTTGTGTTGACCGCACAAATCAAGATTCGCGATCGTCAATATCAAACAGGTTTAAAAGTTCAGACTTTTTTAGATGTGGGGGTAACATTCCGAGAGAAAAAAAACCTCACAGTATGTGACGTTATAGAGTAGCAAATTTACAAGAAAAAAAACTCACAAATTTACGAGAAATAAAATCACAGTTTGTGACTTTATAGAGTGGCAAATTTGCGAGAGAGAGAAAACGCACAAATTTGCAACATTATAAAGTAGCAAATTTATGATAGAGAAAAACGAATTATGAGAAAAAAGTTGCAGATTTGCAAGAAAAAAAGTCTGAAACTTGCAAGGAATACACATAGCATACTGCAATGTTTGTGCCAAGGCACAATTCCCAAGTGTACAAAATGCCTATGGTGAAAGAACTACTTTTCTGTCAGGTTTTCAAATAAGGAAATATCATATTAATCATTTGAACCTTTAGTATTGTACTGCTGGTGCCCACAATGCACCCACATGTAGCCTTGCATCTGTCAGGTTTGTTGTAGCTACAGGTGGACAAAATCCAGTGCCTCGTCCAGACTATACTATGACTTTCCTCTGGAAAAGGCCAAGTTTCTTGCAGTGCCTCTGCCAAGTGTAAATGCTTTATATGATATGGATAATCTCTGCTAAAGCAATTTATATCTCCTTATTTGAAAACCTGACCAAAAAATATAATTCAACGAGTTCTTCCACTGTGTAATTTGGTTCTTTAGTGTTACAGATGTAAGGTTAAAAATCTATTTAGCTCCTACACACTTAGATATTCAGGATGATCTTTCAGAAACATCAATGTCTTTGGATATCCTCGAATTAGGCCCAATTTTTGGTACTGTATGTGTGTCCAAATTTACATTAGGACCTATAGAAAAAAAGTTTTTGAAACTAGTACAACCTGATGGTAGTTGGAGCAACTTCAGAGGCCTAATTTTCATGAAATTTGGGTCAAATATCCAATGGTACGGCAACAACCTCAGGGTCATTTTGAGGTTCCGCTGCTGATGAAATTTCCATCAAGTACATGGAGTAGTACTTTTCTATATGTCCAATTTTAACATTAAGCACTTTGTAGTAAATTTCACTGCAAATGATTATGATCAGTAATGAACTTCTATGGACAAAACTGACCATTTATCTAAATTGGGGATCACATGAGTAGCCCACAGGCCTGTTGTAAAGATTACTCGTTAGTGATAGGACATTGTGATTTCCTAGGAATGTTGTCAAAGTGATCATTTGAAAACTTGCTAAATTATGTATTTTAATTGCGTCTGACATAAATGAAATGATTTGATGTCAGTGTGAGCGTTGTGGAAATGTCATGTAACAAACTGTGAGGAACTTAAACAGGAGTGTCAATGCATGAAACTCTGAACACACTCACACACACACACAAGCTCCACCCTCCCCAATCCTACACACACAGCTGCAACCAACACCCCACATCGTTTTGATCTAATTTCCTCTCTTTTTTCCCCTTTCTTCCTTTACCTTTCCTGCTGAAATTGATTTCTGCTTGTTTGCTTTGGCAGTAATAAGATCAACAGAAGGATCGTGTTTCAATGGCATACTACGTTGAACCCCAGGCAAATGATTTGTCCAAACTTAATAATGGAAATACTTGGGATGTATTTGGAGATGTAAACAGTAGTTGCAATAAAACAGTGCCTGAAGGTAAAGGCTCCTTTAAGTTGCAAAGCCTTACCACTTATGTCAGCTGTACACACCTCGGGCTTTCCCTGAATGCTGAGAATAAAAGGCATCCCAACTTAGGCCAGCCAAAAGTCACCCAATAAAAGGCGGTTTAAGTGAAGTGCGGTGTGAAGCACGGCATGTGTAAAGATGCAATTACAAGTGCTTTAAGCAGAACGGGAAATGTACAACTTCCCTTTTCAGATATTCAGCATGTATTTGTGTACAGGAAGATTAGAACAATGCTTTCATGTTTTTTTTTAATTATAAACTAAACTTGATTATTTTTCTTTGTGAACATAAACCAGTTGTGGGGAAGTATTCCCAGGGCCATGCTAAGTTTATGAATAAAGAACAAGCAATATTTAAATAATTGTTAAGTATTATGAGAATTTGAAGGTCAAATGTTTTGGGCTTTTTATAAAAATTCCTGTGAGCTTTTATCTGATTTCAAAATTGCATGGCAGGTTGTAAATGTCCCGCTGTATATCAGAATACAGTCAAACATGAGTAATTTCCATTAATATATTAACACATTTTGAAACTGTTACTTTAATCCATCGCCTGCAACTTTTTACAGCGTGCCAAGGCTTTTTATGCTTCCAACCTTGTGGGAACGGCTATGGGAAGCTCGAGACCTCACCCAACACCGTGACCACTGACCTCACAAATGTTCTTCTACATGAATGGACAAAAATTACTATAGATTTGAGTCTTGTAGAAAGTCTTCCCATAAGATGTTTTAGTTGTCATGAAATTAGTCCTATTATTTTATTGCATTTTCACTTCCTGTAGGTGTCCCAATACTTTTGACCATACCCTATTATTTGCTTCCAGACATGTTTTATTCAAATCTCTTATTGTTTTGGTTAAGGTGCTATTCATTGTGAGTCACTCCCCATCTGATTGTGAGTTTCACTTGCCATGTTGATGTCAGCCCCGCCCTGAAACGTATCAACCAATCAATTATGATTTGTCCCCTTTGTCAAAAGTAATGAATTTACTAGTTAACTTGTTTGAGTTTAGTCTTTGTCAGTGTGTGTTTGTTAACCTGTAACATTGTCATTGTCTCATTCATATTCTTAAATGTGACTTTAATAACTTTTATTTTTCCCAAAAACAAAAAAAAAATTCTTCATGCAAGTTTAATCCCCTAAGAAGTCTTACTTGATCTGTTTACAACTATTTCCAAGCACAAAGGAAGTCCTTTTCCGCCTTATTTTAATGTCAATATTAACCATGCAAGCTGGAATGAATTAAGAAGCATCCCGGGCCCACAAAGTCTCTGCAGCTGCAGTCAACCCTCTTCCCCCAAAATAGTCGCATTCATGCTGTGTTTAGTTCTGCAACATGCCCACTGTCGCATGGAGTCCTTGTGACCAGGCCGCAGAACTGAGATAAAAGCTTTACGCCTGCTTAAAGTTCGGATTTTATTTTATTTTTTATTTTTTCAAAAACGCTCCCAAACACAAACGGATCCACTGTGAAATGTGCAATTCGGCTGCATTGAAAATGTGCAATTAGGACAGTCTTTTGAGAAATGGAGCACATGTAGACCAACACAAATCCATGCTTGAACCCACAGTAAAGTCTTAAGGCTAAAACATGTTTCCATCACATGCTGGATTTATTCCTTCTATAGGTTTTTTATTTTTTTCATAAACACAATGCCTCCATTCAGCTCATGTGTTGTTTTTTTCTCTGAAACATTAAGCACAACAAACTTCGACATATCTGATTAGATCTTATTTGCTCTCATAATTTAGTTTGGGCCTTTTATTATTTTCATAACTTCAACCCTTTTGATGGTTGCATGAACCAAATTTGTTAACTTAAGCTTAAGCGCAAATAGAAATAAATGCTTTAAAATAAAAATATTAATAGTCAATTATTGGGGATTTTATTTACTAGTTATCAATTTAATTATTATTAGGGATGTTCAATACCAATTTTTTTCTGAGCAATACCAGACCGAGTACTCAACTATTGAGTACTACTACCGAAAGAAGACTATATATTCCAATATAGCATCTTTCCCTTAAAATTGCATGAAATATTGTCTTTTTTTTATTCTTCTAATTTCTAAATCCTGATGATAAAACAGCCACAAAAGTATTGGCCTCTGTTGCGAGCACCGATACCTTGAATCCCTAATATATACACTAGTAGGGCAGTTAAGAATATTAAAATGTTACTTTAAAATGCATTACAGTAAAAACAATAAAGTGACGCCAATGCCCTGGAACTGATTGTGTTTGAATGTATTTATTTAAAACAAACACGAAAGTATGGCCAGATATCGGCCTAATAACGATACCTGGTATCAGTACTCTCCATTGCCTAGTTAAGACATGAAAATCACCTTCATTCATTTAATTTATATCATCATTAATAATCATTATAATAATGATCATTTTGTTCCAGGGGTTTTAAAATTTACATTTCCCAAGTATTGTATATTCAATGTGTGCTCTACAGAAGTTTAAGTATACGGTATTTGTATAGAAAATCTCAAAAGAAATATATTGTATTACAAGAAATGTAGTTCCACAGGTTTATTTTAATCTTTGAATTGCAACTAAAATCAGTCCTCTTATAAGTTTGGGAAAATAAACAGCAGGACTTATGCCAGTGTTTGAGGGGGCAGACTCATAAAACACCTGGGCCTGAAAGTGGAGTTGTTAATAGGCGGCTATAAATTGCTCACTCCATTGTTCTGTCATCAAGTCGTAGACTTGCATTCCTCATCAAGGAAAACTTTGTTGGAAATATCAAACATTTGCAAACGTCAACTGCACCTTTTTGTTACTTCAGATTTTTGACTTGTCAAGAATATGTAAAACACATTTTGAACCCAAGTCATTTGCTTCCCTTCGATAATATACACAAAACTCTTCACCGAATTTGAATGTGAAAAACCATGTCGCATGCTTTTCTTGTGGCGCGTAATTTAACTGTGATGTAAATTAGTCGCGGCTTTTGAACAGCCGCTTTATGGCCGAATGCTGATACTGGGATGAATGATGACATGAGGAAAAAGAGGGGGGAAAAAACTTATCTGGATTTAACTGCTGTTCACCTTTTTAGTGAGCGGAGCCAGCTGAGAGGGCTCCTTTTACTAATCACTCTTTTGACAACAAACACAAGCAGTTTGGGGCCAAAGAAATCATTGTGGCGGGTGCACTCATTCACCTGGAAACATTAAACAAATCCATTGCCTGTGTTTTTTTTAAATACGCTTTAATAGCTAAAATAAAAAAACAGCAACTCAGTCAAAGGTAAAAGATGAAGTCTTGCCTTTGTTCTTTTAGATAAAGAAACATACCTGCAAAAATTACTTAATATAATACTTTGGTTTTGTGTTTTTAAGTTAATGTGATTTGAAAATGTGTAACACTACACATGTCCTTCTCATGTCCTTTTTAGGTACATTGGCCAAAACAACTGTGCATGTCCAACTTGGAATTTTTAAATATAATTTATGACAGCTCATTTGTGCATGACAAGACTTAGGCTGAATTTACAAATAGTACCTATATAAGATTATATTAATTTAAATTAAATATATATTTAAATTAGTTTAAATAAATTTAAATACATTTAATCAAATTAATTACATTAATGTTATCATTTAAATGTTATTACTTAAATTATAACCCTATATGTGATTATTTTATATATATATATATATATATATATATATATATATATACAGTGTGGATGGTTTTCTTATGTGCCCCGTGATTGTATTTTCAACAGACTCAATATAACTATGTTTACATTTGCTGAAAATCCAAAACAACTCACATACGCACACACCCAAAAAGCACATTAGCAACAACAAGCAGTCAATAATAGGAACCTCTAGTGTACCGTATTTAGACCATAATTAACAGTCTCTGAGGTGTGAAAATAAAGAAATTAGACGGTGGCGCCCAATCCACTACATGCAAATTAGTCAACTGTTTATGTCACAACGTTGCGCAACATCTCACCACTATTCTGCTATTTTATTGCTATAGTATTTTTCACACAGCCATAGTGTCGTTTGGTTGGACACGTGTTTGTATAGATCATTGATTGGCATATTGTTGTCAGGCTCATATTGACAGAGTGTATCCGATCTGTTGGTTTCCGCTGCAGTTCTATTGGCAGATCGCCTATTCTAAACCAATTTAGAAGAGGCCTGATTACAATCTGAGGATATCGTATTTTTTATTTATTTATTTTTTTTTGCCTTTACATTTTCACGCAGCAGAACCCAGACACATTAAAAACAGCAGAGGCCCCAGAATTAAACCCTGTGGAACGCCATACTTTCCGGTATACATATTAACCCGACCACTTTCTTTTTTTGCTCGACATAGTTACTATGAAGCATTACAATAATAAAGAAATCACACGATGTACCATTACAAAAGCCACAAGTCGACTACTGAGCGCACCAATTTTCCTGCAGCACAGATAGGCCAAGCAATCACAGCGTGATCACCTGCAGCCTATGATGCCCAAGTGTGGCGTATCATAACGAAAATTTTGAGTCGGGTGTGTGTCTTGAACCCCTGCAGTTCGACCGAACCCTGGTTAAGAACCACTGTATTAAAGAAATTGCAGTGTCCACTTTGACAAAGTGTTTTTATCCATTTTCAGACAAACAGTCATGTCTAAACAGCCTTGTGAACAGCAGTCATCCCTCTGATGCAAACCACAAGGAGGAGGGTTGATAATAAATGGAAATGGGAGGAGAAAGAGCAGCCGGCAGGAACAAGTCTGAACGGGATAGAAGGGAGACTTCTGGCTCTCTTTTGAGGTCGTCAGAGGAGCGGAGCAGCTATAACAAGCACAGTAACAAGCGGCCCAAAGACAGAAAGAGGCGGATCAGATCTGCTGATCCCCTGGACCGTACTTCCAATGAGCGAGCTTGGTGCAGGTTCGAATGCTGTTTGATGGTCTGTTGTATCTTGGAGGAAGAGTAAAGCAACATTCTGAATCTATCGTTCATGTCAGGAGGCGCTAATAAAAAGCCACCATGTGCCAATTGAGCAGCTACAATTAACAGATTAGAGTGATAAAGAGGTTGCATGGCTGCGAGGCACTGGGGCTGCCTCCCCAGGCCCTCAGGCCTCCACCAGGAGGAGGAGAGTGGGGGATGCTGAAGCGCTGATGAAGGGCCCAGATAATCTCTTCCTCCCTCTCCCTCTCAGCCCCCCCTACCTCCCCTCTCACTTCTCCCCACCCAATCCTTGCCGCTCCGTGCCCTGAAGCACCTTTTGGCAAATACCTGCTCAATATTCTAGAGAATGGGAGGGGGGTGGAGCAGTTGTGTGTCTGCACAGTGGAGATACAACACAGTAAAAAAAATAAAAAAAAATAAAAAAAAAGAGAAAAAAAGAGGCTCTTGAAACAAAACAAAAAAAAGCGGAACATCTGCTAAAGCGATTGCGGGATAAATATGTTTGACAATTATTGTTTACAGTGACAGTGGTAACAGTCTCAACAGCCAAATCACAAGATCGCCATTTTCTCCATTTTGCAGTGAAACAGATGGGCCCACAGTGACCATTAGCAAGCTGTCAAAAGATTCACTCTCAACTTCATTTTATGTCTTCTTTGCTCTGTCCTCACTGTTTGGCAACAATCATGACGAGTGTAAATCAGATATCTACTGTTCTCACTATATATGTACATATATATGTGTGTGCTTGCTTTCCACCCCTGCTTATGTTCAAGAAGTGTTTGTTTCTCCAAATTTCACACACTATTATTGTATTATTGATGGCGATGAGTTCTACGGTGCACTCCAAAAAAAGATAATGATTATTCTTTCCATCTCTGCTAGTTGTTTTTGTTTGTTTATTTCACCTCATGATAGCAAATACATTAGGGACATCTGGTGCATCTTGGGCATGTTTGTGGATATTCAACCTCACAAATTATTTAAAAGTCTCTTTTTTTACGCCAATGTTGATTCCCATGCTGCCTTGAGAGATCAACACAAGGAAAAAATATCATAAGAGGATCCTTTTTTTGAGAGAGAGAGTGCTCAGTATTGTTCATTCGGTAATTTTACCGATTCGACATGTCATCATCATTGCTCTTTTTTATTTATTTTTTATTTTTATTTTGTATGTGCATGAGTATGTGCATGTGTGTGTGTATGTGCGTGAGTATGTGCATGTGTGTGTGTATGTGTGTGTGCATGTGTGCATGCGTGTGAGTGTGTACGTAGTTCACCTAAAACCTATTAAAAATCCCATACCGTTCACCTAAACCGAATACTTCAGAATCCAGCTAGAGTCGTGAGGTTGTCAGGAGACCCGAGGAAGGATCAAAGAAAAGAAAGGAAAGTGAAATCCAGCACCGACCAGACATTACCTACTACCCACCGGGTTACCAACCAGAGTCTTTCACCAACCCCAGAAACATCTAAATTCCAACAAATTAGGGAGACCTCAAGAGACCAAAAGAGAGACTGAGGAAAGGAAGGAAGGATAGATGAAGCAGAGAGAGATCCACAGACATCAGCTTCCACCATCATGAGAGGATCCTAATCAAAAAGTTTTGCATTGGTTTGAATAGAAGAAGGTTCATCACTTCAGTTTCTAACCATACTGCAGGAGAGACAAAATTCTTTATTTCATTGCACACCCGCAGCACTTTCGGCAATGGTGACCAAAAGTAAACTTGATTTTCAACAAGCTAAAAACGGGTCTAAGTGTGGCGCAGGTGGTGGATTTGATCGAGTTGCAGGCAAAGACCTTCTGAATTCAACAGATGTGTGGTGCATGTCATCTTATTTCATTCATAAATATGACAATAGCGTGGGACAATCCCTTTGAATCATTGTAAAAATCAATACATTGAGCGAATTATTATCATTATAATTCCAAAAATATTTGTAATAGCACCATCTGACGATTACAGGTGTTGTGCTGCTCTCCCGTATTTACATGCCACGCTTGGATCTCTCTGTGCTGAATTTAAAAGGAATGAGTGGAGCCACTTCGATTGGCTGGGAGTTGGCAGTGTTCCTTTCAGTTTGCCTGAAACATTGAGCGTCATAAGAATTTGGGTATTTTCCTCTGTATTTTAGTTTTCTCACAGCCTATGATGGTCCGTCGGCAGACCCAAAAGGGCGCTACGTTTTCAGCCCATGATGCCTGTATGTTCCCTTGAGGTCCATCACATTCTGAGGGGGTCACTCATGTTTCTCACCTTCTGGCAAGGCTTTGTACAGATGAAACGTGGTCGCCAGGCAGATTTGCCCCGGAAGAGTCGAATGAAGCCTCTCTGGCTGGGCTGGCTCCAGAGTCGGCTTCAGCCTGGGCGTACACATGTATACCAGTGCTCAATACATTTTTTATCATATTAGTTTCAGTTCAACTTATGACGAGTCAAAAAGATGTCAAACTCAATGATTTTAATTCAGTATAGTCAAACTTGTCTTTTAAATGTTGAATTTGGCTATGGTTATTCACATACGCACTGCACAGTTTGCTCACACACACACTCAAGAGAGCATGTGTCTAAGCGTATGTGTGTGTGTTGTGTGCGTGCGTGCGCGTGCGTGTGTGTGCGTGTGTGCGCGCGCGTGCGCGTGTGTGTGTGTGTGTGCGTGCGTGCGTGCGTGCGTGTGTGTGTGTGTGTGCGTGCGTGCGTGCGTGCGTGTGTGTGTGTGCGTGCGTGCGTGTGCGTGCGTGCGTGCGTGCGTGCGTGCGTGCGTGTGTGTGTGTGTGTGTGTGTGCGTGTGTGTGTGTGTGTGTGTGTGTGTGTGCGTGCGTGTGTGTGTGTGTGTGTGTGTGTGTGTGTGTGAGTAAACCCCCAACTGACATAACACATCAACAAAGACTAAGGCGTTATCTACCGCTAGCCCCTTCTCACCATCTTCCCTCACTCCTGCACTGCTGTGAATCTGCCCAATCAAAAAATGTGTTGGGAACAATTAACCCCAGAACCCCCATCGGTTGTAATTGGCACCTATTAGGGGGCTGCGTGAGTCCTTGCTAAACAAAGTGGTGAGGGAGCAGCAGAGTGGCAGCAGCGGTGGGCGGAGGTTTGATGGGTAAGCAAAGTGCGAGAGCGACGCATAACCAACATTTAATTATCAATGAGGTTTTTGCAACACTTTAGAGGGGCCCCGGGCGTTGTTTCCTTCACTTGCTCGTAATGGGCTCTTTTTAATGGGACTTGTGTTAAACACGGTGCTGCCACTGCAAAAGCCTTTTAGTTGTGACTCCTTTTAATAAAGACCATGGAGCTCATTCACGTTTTGAGGGCGTTGAGATGTGACTTCACCTGTGTACTTTATTTAAAGTCTATTATTTGACATTTTTAAACCATCACAAAGTTAACAAGCTGTCTTTTTCCCATTCTCCCCAGTGAGTGCAAATAATTTAGTCTTTACTGTCTCTAACCCATTTAATTACCGTATAACTCACTTTCAAGTTGAGGCCCCTTTATTGGCTTTAATTTTCTAAAATAAACAAATATAAACAAAAGAGGTAAATAAACATGTAGGTTGCCTTTCAGATTTCTTCACAGACCAAGTTGATGACACAATATCAGGATTTGGTGCAGCTTGTTTGTGTTCCTTGAAGATATGACTAGCGCAGTGGTGTCCAAACTCGGTCCTCGGGGGCCGGTAGTCCCGCAGGTTTTGGATATTTCTCTCCTCCAACACAGCTGAAGCTCATCAGCAAGCTCTACTAAGCCTGATAACAATCCTGTTGATTGAAACAGGTGTGTTGGAGCAGGGAAACCTCCAAAACCTGCAGGACTACCGGCCCCCGAGGACCGAGTTTGGACACCACTGGCACTAGCGGAAGGACAATTTGGTGGCATAAAGTCAATCTATAGTTACGCCTGCCTCGAAACATGTCTAAATGATGGCGCAGGTAGTGTAACGTGATTTTAGTCAACTTGATTCATCCAATTTGATCTTACTGAGTCATTGTAGAATCAATCAATTGAATGTATGAGTGTCAGTCGATTAAAAAATTGTTCTGGTCATTAATCACATGACTTCCATAGTAGTCACGATTAATTGCAATTTTTATATCTGTTCTAAATGTACAATAAAAGGTACAATAAAATATTTTTCCTACGTTTTCATACTTACATACATAAAAATGTTAAACTAATAGAAATATGGCTGCATCTTTTAGTTATTGATACAGTCATTTCATAACAATTCATAAAATTGAATTAAAATAAAAAAATATGTGCTGTAAAAAACAAGTGTGATATTGATTTGTGTTTAGGTCATTTTTCTGCCACTAGATGGCATAATAGCTTTTCATATTAAGAGCTATCTAATCTTTAACATGAAGTAACTTGTGAAATTCTGCACATTTTTTAAATTGTAAAATACAACTTTACACCAGTCTCCACAAATATGCATTATTATTATTAAATTTATTACTGCTAAATTTTGACATGGATGTGTCTGATGCGTTGCGACTGGAATTGCCCCAGTATATGCTTTCCAAGTAATTAATCACGTGTTTAAAAAAATGTTGTGGCACTAAAGGAACTTTAAATTAACTAAAAAATAATTAATTTATTATTATTATTATTATTATTATTATTATTATTATTATTATTATTATTATTATTATTATTATAGTGAGTATCATCCCACTGGCCGACATAGCTATGAGGGCGGCTCGCTGCGCTATTTTGACTTCATGCACACTGGTGGTTCGAATTCCAAGGTTTTGCAGACTTATGGCATATTTTTACCAACTGTTTTTTTTTTAATTCCGATTCACATATCCTTGGCTGTGGTTCCACTGTATTTAAAATGCTAAACTTCCAAGGCCCGAGGCCTGATCCTCCACTCTGTGTAGCTCTTCATGGCCGGGCAAAAAAAAAGGGGGATCAGACCACGTATGACCCAGTTTTTTAGGTTTATTTTGGGGGTGGGGTCTTCAGAGCACCCTCCATCAACACCAGCTCCTGTAATGTGTCCTAGCATATGCCAATCAAGCCCCTCCACAATGACAAGCTGGAGATGACATGGCTGCGGTCCTCTGCGCTTGTCTTTGCTGCCCGCACGCCTCACAAGCAAGCAAACACGGCAGTGATTATGGCATTTCAGTGTCAACTGGCATGTTGACTTTGACCAAAGCAGCGAGATTGACAATGGAGACACAAATACGTCTGATTATTTGAAGAGGTTGAGGTTTTGGCCACACAAGTGTTCAATGGTATTGCGTGGAACTTGCACGCTGTCAGATCGCATTTGCATCCGTGGTAGGTTCCCAAAACCATGAAACATGAGGACGTGTATAAAGTGGAAGCTCCAAAGTCAAAACAGTCTTCCTGCGGGATGTCAGCAAATCTTGTGATTTCAGCTAAGAGAAACTCTAAAAAAAAAAAAAAAAAAAAAGTCAAAAGGTCCTTCCGACTCTTTTTCACTGGAGCTTTTCATATTTATGACATAGAAGTTTGTCCAATGATAATGATTTTATGGCCTGTTCAGACTTGCAAGTTCCGCTTTGTAGCCACCGTAGGGTCAGAATTCGGTCATACGCCGTGTTCACCACATGCTAACTCAACACAGGAAGGGTGGAGCCAAGATTTGAACCCCGAACCCTTGAACTGCGAGGCAAATGTGCGCCTGTAAATAAACTAAATACATTGCATTAGATCAGCTGTCTACCCTGAGCCACTGTTAGACTTGGTCTGAGCAAGTGTGAGATTTTAATTAAATTGAACTTTTTACCACCAAATCTTCACCCCACCAGGCGTAGCTTCTGCGTCCATCCAAGACCGGTCTGCCAAATTGTCCTTGTGCTTCTACAAAAGTCAGGATCCACCACATTTGTGCTATGGCGCACATGTACTGTCAACAAAAAAAAACCTATACAGTATGAGCAACACACTTTAATTATATATCAATTAACTCATTCAAACCCAAAAACATATACATTTTTTATACTTTGTCCTGCACTCCCAAAAACGTTTTTTGTTTTTTTATGCTAGAACACGGAAGGTTTTGATACCGCTTCTGAAATGAAGAGATTTTTTAAAGCAATTATAGTTATTACAAAAAACTTCCAAAAGGTGGCAGCAGAGTATAAGAGATCAGTCGCAACAAGCTCTTCATCCCTGTGTTTTCAACAGGTTTGTGAATAATGATGAAATTTAGCTATATTCTAATGCTAATTGCTGCAAAACGGAAACACATACAAGTGTACTTTTTTTCCTGATGAAAGAAGAGACGTTCCATGTTTTTTTATCAACAGAACAGAATATTCTGTGGACCTTGCAAAATCAGTCAAACTCCAGTAAAGCGAAGGGTGTTGCTTCAATTAAAATGGCTGGGAGTGAATGAGTTAAATACACCAAATTCAGTTTACCACACAAATTCTTGCATAATTTGATGTAATACAAGCAGTATTTTTTAAAGCACAAAATCTGTATTGGCTAATGGCTAACGTGAAAATGTCAATTAACATATTTTAACTGTCTCCAAAAAGTGATTACTTTTACTTTATTTTAATTTATTTTGTTCCAATATAACTTTTCTTTATACTTGTTTTATAGAATATTGGAATTCTTACAATACAATCTGAACGGTTGATAAAGGTTATTAATTAACTTGGACGTAATCTACATTCCAGAAATTGGAGATTCTACTTGATATTGACTTTTTTTTTATTAAGAAAAAATAGGACATTCAATACAGTGCAGCAGCACGGTGGCTGACTGGTTAGCAAGTCCGCCTCCCAGTGCTGAGGACGTGAGATCGAGTCCGGGCTTCGGCCTTCCTGGGTGGAGTTTGCATGTTCTCCCCGTGCTTGCGTGGGTTTTCACCAGGTACTCCGGTTTCCTCCCACATTCCAAAGACATGCATGGCAGGTTAATTGAACACTCCAAATTGTCCCTAGGTGTGATTGTGAGTATGGTTGTTTGTCTCTGTGTGCCCTGTGATTGGCTGGCAACCAGTTCAGGGTGTACCCTGCCTACTGCCCGAAGCCAGCTGGGATAGGCTCCAGCACCCCCGCGACCCTTGTGAGGAAAAGCGGTCAAGAAAATGGATGGATGGATGGATGGATGGAATACAGTGCAGACCTCAGCCAAGATCAAACAATCCTATTAGTCATTAAGGTATATACATCTTCTTTACAGCTACATTTTGGATAATTAATAAGTGAAGAAGAATTTAACTGCCATTTTACAAACAATATTTTCCGTTTTGCTGTCAACTTTATGTGAATCATCTCATAGGCAGAGAGAGAGGGATATAGTTAGCTAAAGAGAGGGGGTGGGGGCATATCTGACAGTCCACTGGCATGAAAGTGAGACCCCCAAGCAAAAATAATTCAGAGAGAAAATTACAGTTTTGCACGTTTGTGTCAATATGCATGTCAAAAGGTAATTGGGAAATTGTTTTGCAGTGTCAAGTCCTGTTGGCGGCGTTTAGCCTGTAGTGGGATCAAGTGTGTCTCTTCCCAGGCTAAGAGAGGCCACGTAGGCCGAGCTACTGTAGCTAATAACTCTTCTTTGTGCAAATAATGTAGCAGTTTATCCTCAAGTCATCATATCCGCTATGCGAGGAGCCGACTTATGAACAGACGTTTTTTCGACGATATGATTAGTCAGCAAAAGTGGACCCAAGGTGAGCATTATTTCTATACTATCTAGTTCCATTGAGTTGTTGTTGGGTTGTTTTTTGCAAGCTTG